>NC_090923.1:371995772-372724522 GCF_040938575.1 Ambystoma mexicanum
GCAATGGGGTTCCAGTATATATTCACCAGAGCATAAACCTCTATACCAGACGTTAATTTTGCCAACATCATGTAACTATTTGGAATGGCCCAAAGCTCAGAGCTTAAGCCTCTGAACCTTTTCACGGCTATCACAAGTCCTGACATCGAACGACCCATTTGAGGTTTCATTGCAGGGTTTAGATGTAGGTCATGATTATCCCATATTGAGACATCTGTGAGCCACGTCTCCTGTAGAAATACAATATCATATTTACACAGCTCATTCTGGTCGTTATTTATGAGGTGGGAAAAACCTCTGGTTTTCCAGCTCACCATAGACAACAACTCCACCCGCCCCCCATCCTCACACTAATTATGTCCAGGAGCCTTAGACCTCGAGCCATGGGGAGGGCCCTCATGTGTTGTGTTCAATAGCGGCTGAACCACAAATCCCAATGCAAACAACTCATCCTTAGCCTGACAGGTTATATTTTGTACTACTCTTGATTTGAATCACAAAATTACTGAATTCAAATTAGATCGAACAGGGAACTCCACTAATGACAAGACCGATGAGACTATATCCTGCAGTTGGTGGATCTGCAGTTGGTGGAGAAAATAGCCATCACCGCCCTCCTATTAAGATCATACTGCGTGCAAGGTGGATTTCTGCATGATAACCTCAGGGGAAACGATGGAGGCAGATTTCTCATAGGCGGTTTAAGTTGGGTATTTTTCATCTGCTTTCCCCTAACCTGCAAGGGCATTTCATCTATACGAGCGTAAGGACCCTGCAATCTCTTAAGGGCACTTTCGATCAAAGAGATGATCGGCCCCGTTATTTGTGTAAGATCCCCACTGTTATCTTTCTGGGCCGGGTTGCCTTGGGGTTGATCTGCCAGGCCGAAACTTGAAGGTGATTTGCTTCCGCGGTCCTGTCAGGGACACTAGGGGGACTCTTATGTGGCTTACTTTTTCCAAGCTCAGATTACGCGGTTGAAATGGCTCAACACCCACAGCTCTTTCCAATGCCAATTTACTTTGCCCACTATCGGTCTTTTCGACTACACTCACCACACTTGGTTTATCAGGTGGCAATAGTATAGTGTGTGATGCTTTCACCATATAGGCATCTACTGCTTTCCTGATCTCTGCACGATGTGCGATGAGGGCAAGGTCCTTGGTTTCCAACTCTAACAAAGGTTTAGAAGGGGGATTTACCGAGTTGGCTTCCCAGGAAAAAATGACTTTTCCTCTATACCATTGTCCGAGATTGCCAACTCCCCTACTAGATCGTCTAGATCGCGGATAGTCCAAGGCTTGACGGGGGCAAAAATTTAGGATCCCATTTCTTCGAACAAGAGCTCGAGCTAAGTATTTTTGTTTAATAGCCTCAGATGCAGCTATGGTAGTGCGTTTAGGCAGTGAAATTACCTTAAAAAAATGTTTGACCGACGATTTTCCTGTCGTCTTAGGGGCTGGTTTTTTGGTAATTTTTTATCAGGTATTTTTGGGGTCTGTTTTCCTTGCTTGCTTTTTTGTTTATCGAGGGATATAACTACTTCAGACGTTTTAGCTTTTGGCTGTTCCCCCTGGGTTGCCTCAGGTGAGGATTGTAGCATTTTTAAGCTATCTACCCCTTGGGCCAACTGCCCGCCACCCCATATATATATATACATATATAACATCATCAAAATACGGAATCACTGATTCAACCACATTGGTTTTTAAGGTCACATTTCTAACATGATTCTCTCCTGCATTATTCTCAGCAGGTGTGTCTGTTTGAGCCGCTACAGTGATCATTTGAGGGTTCAATTCCCTTGCTGCAACCCAGATGTACCATATTATGGCTAAGGCAGCCTCATTCAGGACTTGCCCTTTCATCATTTTTTCCATACGTTTACTCTGGAGGGTTCATTTTTGTTCACATGCCAACAAAGAGCTTGACATTGTGGTTAAAGCAAGGTTCATAGCCTGTAAAGCGATCCCCAACCATTTTCTGAATGCAAAATTACCACAGACGTGTTCATACTCTGGTTGTGGGTTGACAGAGTTGTCACTTTCTGTTCATCATTAATGGTAAAAACAACTTTTTAGACATTTGTGATTAAAATACAAAATGAACTCATGTCCAAATGATGTGTTTTCAAACCTCTCACTCCAATAGCGACAAGTCCCTCTTTGCTGAGGACGCCGAGCAAAACGCTTTATTCATGGGATTGCTTTCAAGCTATTTACACAAATATCAACAAACACGTTGAAACCACGCCCATCTGCTGTGTGATTACAAAAGCAGTAGACCCTGCACACCAGCGCGCGCGCACCGAGCAATTCCCGACAAGTCCCTCTTTGCCTCTTCGCCACAGCGTCGCGGAGAAGTGGACCTCGGGACTAGCTCAGTTTTGTCTAGTGCTCTGCGATGGGCACCTCTCTGAAATCAGGAATGCCGCCAGGTCTTTTACCCCCCAAACAACCGGTGGCCGTCAGGGCCATTATCATTAATACTAAAAACTGCATATCAAACCACACGTCCACTCCAAAGGCCTCACGGAAGGCAGCATTTTTCTAAACTGCTGCAATGGATTCTATGGACATTAGGAAATTCTGCACTGACCCTCTGAATGCTACCGATGCAGTTCTCGTGCGAAACAGAGTGAGTAATCCTGCTGTTGATCTGTCTGTTCAGATTCACAATGTTGGTCCTCGAATTCTGGCAACCCCAAAGGATCACGCGTCAGATGGTCAAGTTAAGTCTGAGCATGAAGCAATTGTGGAACACTTGATATCAAACATTTCAATAACGGACAACAGTATTCTAAATAATATACCGCTCACGGCTCGAAGTACAGCAAATATGAGTATTGCTGAGGGTGGGCTTTCTGATACTGTTGTAATTGATCTAAATTCATCAAATTCCTGTTTTTCTCCGCAGTTGCTATCCGACAATTTGTATAAATCACTGGTAATGTTTTATAGTATTAGCTCATGCAATTCCAGTACTCATGTATCATTCTGCAAGTTGGATGTCACCAATTCTGCGACAAATAGTCACACGTTGGTAGAAATTGCATCAAACACTATGCAATTGTCTTTATCTACCTTGGTTAAGTTATTCGATACTCTGAACATCAAAGTAAATAATCAAGCAATCCAAATTGAAAAATTACTTCTATGGCAACAAAAAATTACTCATAAACTACGAGCAAAACTTCCAATCAAGCCGGCCATAGTCCCGGCTTTGACTACTTGCTCGGTAGCAACGAGTACTGAGCTGGATGTCGCACCGATTTCTCATCCCATAGGGTCATTGTCAATAGGGAGCAATATGACTCTTAAAACTTTACTGGCGGCACTTTAAAAAGTTACTAAAATTATACTTGAAAATGATTACAATTGTGAGGGGCTAAATTTTCACAAAGAAATAAACTTCCTGTTGCAGAGCAAAACCCTTGCCCCATCGTCAACCACCCAGGGGCTGAAGAAATGTTCTCAAGTTGCATATACCATCTTCTCAAAAAAAGACAAACGTACTACTAAATCATCTGCGGTCTCACAGTCAAAATTGTCCAAAAATTAGCCTAATATTACAAACAAAAAAGGCTCAAAGACACGGACATTCATAAAGAAGCTGAATGTATTGCACAAAAATGCTATAGGAACTGCCCAAGCTATATCCAAGAAATACCAGTTTATGAACTCCAATAAAGCGAGGAGAATGGAGAATGAGCCCCTTGAACGGCCCTCGCTGTATGCACCCCTGGATTATCTAGTCAGGGAGATAGTTTCGCAACAAAACCTTGAAAGTGCCAAAGTGGTTACACGCCAAGCTGCTGTGCCCGTTAAAATTTCCGGTCATGAAGGGGCGAGTTCATCCTCTAATCTGAGAGACTATCACTGGCAAGAGATTAGAAAAGCAGTAGATGCTTACATGAGCAGAGAGTCAGCTGCATCTTCTTCTAATGACGCCAGTATTTTGTTGAGAGCTCCCGCTAAGTGCAGCACTATAGGTGTCTCATTTCAAGATAATAGGGAAATTGAGGCCCAACAGCTGGTTTCAGTGGTCAACAAGATGAAATCCTTCGGTAATATAGACAACCCTACAAAAATAACAGAAGTAGTGAAAGTTGACATGGGATCAAATCACCAGAATCATGATTCATCCTGGCATGTAGAAAAAGACAATCTAACTACATTGGATGGCAAAAATGCTCTGTTAGCTCAGGTGGCACCTGAATTAATTCAAATAATACAAACCGCTCTGGGCACTAAACCTAATTCACTCAGAGTCCCTGACTCTTCAGAGCACTCCGATAAATTGGTAAGTAGTGGTCCTCTTGAAAGTCGAAACAAGAAGTTTCCGGCCAACTTTTCATTGAACTTGGCATGTAAACAAAGTCCCTCTGTACAATATGATCTGAACAGGCGATCTATTTTGGCCAGCTTCTCTAACATACCGACGTTGGAAGATATCACTTCCACTGATCTGGTATTAGTGGAATTTCCAGTGAAATATATCTTACAGAGTGTTTGGATGAATTCAAGGTTGGTTCAAAACACCATCTGGTTGGCAAAAAAGGATCTCTCAATTTTAGGCTTTGTTCTCAGTACAGAACCAATAGTTGGTAGTGAGATGAGATTGAGAAATCCTTACCAATCTGGAAATTCAAGCTCCGATTGTATGGCATCCAAATCAAGCACCTCATTGTGTCAAACAGTTGACTGCTCATGCAGTAAGCCCAGAAATTCTTCTTAGCTACAACCGATCCCCAAACATCGAAACCTTAAGCTGCTAAACTGGAATAGAAGAGGCTTTTCCCACTTGATAAACAACAATGACAGTCACTTGATTCAATATGATATATTAATGCTTCAAGAAACTTGGCTAATGTCTGTCCCAGTGTGGGACAATTATGACTTATTCCTAAATCCAACAGATAAGACCTCACAAGGCAGACCCTCATCTGGCTTGCTCATAGCCATTAAAAGAGAACAGGGTATATGTGCAGAAGAATGGGCAACTCCGAATGAATTTTTGCAATTGGTCAAAATGAAAATACACAAAGACATGTATGGTTTTATTAATCTGTATTGGAATCCTGTGGGAATCTCGGACAGCAGCTTTATAAAAACATTTGGCGAATTACTTAATATTATAGCATTGGACACGACAGTCAGCCGAATTATAATTGCGGGGGACTTTAATCTTGAATGTACAATTGAACATGCTACAGAAAATAAATCTAGATTAAGAAAATGGTTAACTTTCGCATCCAATCATAATTTGATTCGATTAAATGGAGCTTTTCCGTCTGACAATTCCCCCACGAACTACTTGGCAGCGTGGGAGTATCTATTCAAAAATTGATTACATATATGTGAATCTGCATATGTTCCACAGCACAACTAAGTTCTGCATCTTGGATAATAAACACAGTGATCATAATCAACTTGTTATGCAATGGTCAAGTGTAAATTCCATTGAAATTGCCAAGATGAGTCCTTTGCACGACAAGTTAATGGTTAATAACAGGGGTTACCGCCTATGATGGTCGGTCAAGTCGTTAACTTCCTTGAATGAGCATTTGGCTACAAAATGTCTTCATGATCGGGCTGCCTCATTAGAATTCCAGCCAGTTTATTTGGATATTTTACAACACTTTCAATGTACAAGCAACAGAGGCATGTTCGGTCATCAAACCTTACAACCTAAACTACATGTGTATGATGCGACTACTAGAGACAGCAAGGGTGATTTTCGCCAGCAAAAAAGAGAAGCCCTTCAAATGTCACCTTCAAAGAGAGCCCCATTCTTAGTCAATATTAAGATCAAATATAAAAAAAAATGGCTTAAAGCGACCAAAGCTAAAAGATATCAGCTTGATAGAGAAAGTATGTTATCATCAATATACTCAAAGAGCATGGCGGATACTTGGTCTCTCTTAAATCAAACAGTGCATCACACACAAGTAATTGTACAAGCTAATAATGTTACTGAACAGGACTGGAGTGCTCATTTCTTAGACCTATATGCAGCTCCGTCTAACAAGGTTACTACTATAAATCAAAGTGGGGACATTTCTATCAAAAATTTGATTTAGATGATATCACATTTTACATAAGTAAAATCAGTAAGTCCGGGGTCTGTGGGCCAGATGGTCTTTCTAACAGAATATTTAAAAAACATCCAGAGCTCTGGTCTAACATACTATTTCACATATTTACTCAAGTCAATGTATCACAACGTATCCCTGCATCATGGAAACATTCGATAATCGTCCCAATTTACAAACAAGGGGACCATTCTCAACCAACCAGTTGTAGACCAATAGCATTATTAGATGCTCCGGAAAAAATCTTTTCTAGACCAGTTTTAAGGGACTTTAATGAATGGACCTCTGTGAACCAACTTCGTTACCCGTTTCGAATGGGGTTTGTAGCAGGGATGGGTACGAGTCTGAATTTGATGGTTTTGAATAAAACTCGAAATATGCCATCAAAAATCTGATTATGAGACTTCATTCCAACACGTCAGTGCAAGTTAGGTTAACATTATCTGGAAAATGATCTGCAATTTTGCATACTCATCAAGGTGTAAAGCAAGGATGCATATTAGCATCAACAATTTTCACCTTTTTCTTGCTTGACCTAGGTGATGAATTGCGGTCTGGGAACTGTGACTCTTCCAAATTAGGGAAATATACAATTTCACACTTACTCTATGCTGACGATCTCATTCTCATATTTCAAACTCCAACTGGCTTGCAACTCTTGCTCAATAAACTGGATCAGTATGTAGCCAATAACAACTTGGTCATCAATCTTCAAAAAACACAGATCATGGTGTGTCGACCTCATAAACAAGAATGCCTAACTAAAGTTCATCAATATAGGTATTTGGGAGTGAGCATTGTGAACTCTTTATCTACTAAGACTATTGAATTAGATATGGTTAACAAATTACTGTCTCTAATATGTCAAGCTAAAGTATTAAAGGGAAAGTTTGGGAAATTCACTCTAACACATATCATGACATTTTATCAACAGAATGTAACTCCGAAATTGTTGTATGGGGTTGATTCCTTTCTGTTTAAAAGTATTAATTGGCAAAAGTTTGAATCTCGATATTGGAAACAACTACTGAACTTACCAGCATCCGCGCCATTACCATTGATTAGGCATGAACTTGGTCTGCTTTCACTTGTAGTTCAAGTAAAATGGAGAATGGCTGCTTTACTTAGGAAGTGTATTTTAGGTCTATCTTCAAACAATTTACTGGGAATTATGGCTGAACATCTAATGGCACGAGATCAGACATTTACCAAAATGTGGTCTGACTATACACTACAAGCATTAGCTGATGCTTACATATCTTTAGACTTACTTTTAACAAACCCTGAACGTGCCAAAGTTAAAAGGTATCAGAATGACTGGATAGCTAATCGCAAATTGTGTCTAAACTATAAAGATTTCTGGTCTAACCCATTTCTACACAAACGTTTCCGTGTAATGGCAGATTATCTCTTTATATATGTCCTTTGCCTAATTTGCATAATCAATATCTCAGGTTTAGGCTGAATCTCTGGCCAACAAGGGAGATCCTGGTGCGAAGAAAACTTAGATCGAAAGAATTACATTTTTGTCGATTTCGTGAAAATAAGTCATCAAAAGAAACGCTAGAGCATTGTCTAACGGTTTGACCGAGATTATTTAATTTTAAGAATATCCATTTAAAAAAAGAGTGTGCAATGCTGTATGGTAATATGGAAACAAGTGTGACATGGCAACATCTTTTCAACAATGTTAAATTAACGGTACAAATATCGATTATGCAATTTTTGAATGCAATATTTCCTGAAACTAATGAAAAGTATAAAGCCTAAGAGATCCAGAAGCCTAGTTTATGAAAAAAGTACTTTGTAGAATGATTTGATGTGAAAATTGGAGTTATTGATCTAAATTAATATGTTGCCATTTAGTTATTTAGGTGAATGTATTTAAATGTTATTATTTATTTTTCTTATTCTGTTAACTTTTCAATTTTTTATTTTAATTCTCTATTTTTATATGTGTTGTTGTAATGTGGTATTTTTATTTGCTGAAATGTTTTAAATTAAATTGTAAAAGCTGATTATATTAAATATAACCAATTAAAAAAAATACCCCTTTTAAAATAACATCAGTAATTTTAGGAAACTAGCAGGCCCCATCTTAAGACTGATTGCAGCTAACCTTATGGTTACATGTGAAAAGAATCTGTTTTTTCTCATTTTTTCTTTTAAATGCAACTCTCAGAATGTGTACTATTTTCAACCACTTGTGTCACCTATTTCCAGGAATTATTATGGCCTTTTAGATAAGAAAGCAATTCCAGGCCCATATTCCAGTCATTCAGTTCTTCGTCTAATTAAATGTTCCCTTGTTCTCATTTTGTGAATTATCTGTGCTGTGGCTTTTCTTTACAAATTATTTCTCTCTGCAACATCTGATGAAGAGGTCTGTGAGACTTAAAAAGCTAATGCTGTGTTCCATCTATGCATAGCTTTATCAGTTAGTCCAATAACAGGTATCAAAATTTGCAACGTGTGTGATTTGATTTTAAAACTGGACTAACATGGCATCTAACGTTTTTATGCATTTCCGAAATAATAAAAATATTGATGATGATGAACTGCCAGATATGAATGTTTGCCACCCATGTGCCAGCATATCTACAGATGTAAAGTATTTTCATAAAGCTTAGTATGGCCAGCATGAGCATTTAAAGGCCGAGAGTGAGCTGAAAAAACTATATTAGACATTTGCATTTTCTTCCCCTAGGACAATTCCAGTCAAACTCTCATTCACATATCGAGCAGCATGGATTCATCAGTTGAATTGACCGTCAAGGATATACTCCTTGTTGGCAATGGTTGGAAATACTGATTATTTTCACAATGCGCTGGATGGGTTGATAGTGCCTATAGGAGCAACTTAATACATTATGTGAAATGGTAGGTTTCCAACCATGACAATACAATTTAATGGTGATAAATATGTGTGAATCATGATGAGAAAAAGTTTAGTTAGAATATATGAAATGATAAATTCATTATGTCTATAATATTTGTATATATTAACAGGAATTCCTTCAGTCTAGGTAAAATGAAAGCCCCGATGAAGATGTGGAGAAGGGTACACCAGAATCTCTAGTCATTGAAATGTATGTCAGCAGATAAAGAAGAGACCTGCAGCAGATAATGTAGTGTTTTAAAAAGGTGTTGTTTGATATAAAATTGATGTTCAATAGAACACACAAAGGTGTATGTCATGATCCTTTGAAGATAAACCTGATGTAAATAGTTATTTATGATAGTGTCAACCGATTTCATTCTCATACATATCATGTATTATTGGATCTCTTAACTACTTGTCCTATGACCAGGTCACCACAAACGGCTGATGCATCACTTGATCTGTCAGAAACACATTCTCTGCAACACTATGTGAATCAATGGGGCACACAATATGGCTGCAGTTGGTCATTAAGGAAGATGATAGTTGTGTGGGATGCATTTCTGGAAAAGCCTTGTATCTTCTTTTGGACTCTTAGATGTTGCTTGCAGTATGAATGACGACACAGCTCTTGTTCCCCCTTTGTGAAGAATTGTGCCTTCCTTGCTCTCTGCAGCATCTCTATCAGAGTACAGTTTGAGCTCAGAAAGGTTTTCCAAGTGGTGATCTAAGGATGCAGAATTGGCCTTGGTATACATCTTTCCGTTCAACTTGATGATTTTGATATGAAAGTTTTTGACTACTTTTGCCCTTTAAGCTTTCTGGTAAATATTGTACAAAGAGCCATTGGAAAATTCAATTTTGAAGATTAAAAGGCTGTGGGGAATTGATATGTGGCAAGGCTGTATGAGCCCTTACTTTTTTTTTTTGGTAAATGAAATGAGGTGAGTAATTCCATTTCTGGAAGGGAAATCTGCAATCAAATTTCCCTTTCAGAAAACTCCATGCCAAAGAAATAGTGTACACCTGTGCACTGCTGGCTCAATAACCTTTCGGCAGCACCTGCCCTACAGTGGCACAGAGCAGGTTCACGCCACAGTGCCCCCTTGACAGCGTAAGTGACAGCCAACTCTGCAGCACATGGACTGCATTTGAGATATGCACCTCTGTTTCAAAAACTGCAAAAATCTGAGGATCCTTACAGGTTAAATGTTAAACTGTCAATTTAAACCATATCCAAGTTGGGGTATGGTGGTTAGAATCTCTCAAAGTTCTCCCCAGCAAATTAAACTAATATCACACATGTGTCAGCCCTGTGGGCCCATTTCAGCAGTGGAAGGGATTTGTGTATTTGTTCCAGACAAGGCTCCCTTATCCACTGGCAGGATTTAAACTTGGCATACAGCCTCTCGTTTTTTCTTTGTAAGGGCAGGTAACACCCTATTCCCAGGGACAGCCACTCCAAAGGAAGCTGGCCTGAGAACAGGAATCAAAGGGCACACCCATTCCCAATGACTCAAGCCTCACACCAGGGTGCTGCATTTCTAAAGACCATTGATTCTATTGAGAAGGGAAGGGGCAAGGTTAGTATCGGCAGGGAGGCATCTATACAGTGTAGGAAGGCTTCCACCATATTGTTTCTCCCTGCCTCTCTCTTTCCTATCAAGAGAAGACATGAGTGAGTCATGGGCAGAGAGGTAAAATTGCAGGTCTTCATGAGAGTGGGAGGGCTTCCATCAGCGCAGGAATCGTTGTATGTCAGTGCAGAGACTGCATATGAATGGGGAGATCCAAGGCTGAGGACACTGGGATTTAAGGGTGAAACTTAGCAGTGAGAAGAGGAGTCATGAAGTAGGTACTGGAAAGTAGAGAAAGCAGTGTCACTGGAGGGTGGATCTGGAGAGGAGAAGAGTGAGAGTTGAAGATCAGAGAGGATGGGAAGAATAACAGAGGGTTTAAATGTTCTCTTGAAAATTGGACTGTTAGGTTCGGAGGAAAGGTTAGAGGGAGGAAAGATAATGGCGGTGGATACAATGGAATGGTCCAAAAACGAAGGGGTGACAGTAGTTTTGGTTTCTGAGAGAGAGTTGGAGATGAACAGGCAGTCAAGAAAGTTGCATAGGTTATGAATAGAGTAGATAGTGTGTATTTTAGAAAAGATTTAAGGTTTGATTTTTGCAGAGTGCTCGGACAAAAAATGTTAAAGTCACTTTAGAGGATGAAGTGATGTGACAGGGAGAGAGAATCAATGAGCTGCCTGGTGTTCATCGACAAATGGTCCAGTGGGGCCAGGAGTGCAATATATAAAAATGAAGTGAGTAGAGTGAGGAAGACCAATAAAAGAGAGTGTAAATTATAGGCAGGATGTTTTATGATATGGATAGTAAAGGAGAAAGGAGAGACTATCAGGATGACGATACAGAGGATGAAGTGGGAATGCGTTTTAGTTCAGTGGTAATCAGGGTAGCTGGAAATGTAATAGGTGGAATTTAGGTATTACCAGGTGCAACTCGAGAGTAAGTGGTCTAAAGGCTCACAGGCAAAGAGGCAAAGAGGCTGGGAGTTTGCCTGTGGCTGCGCTCCCTTTGCTTGGGTCGCTTGGGGTTACATTGCCCCATTAACAAGTAGTAAAGTAGGTGAGGTGGCAAGGAGCATCCTGTGGTGGGAAGAGGGTGGCAGGAACAACAGCCGGCAGATCGGGAGCATGGCTGAGCCTGATGAATATATCAACCCTGTTGATGCTCCTTATGGGGATGAAAAGACCATTCAAAAGATGGTGGTTTTGGGGTTATTGAGTGCAGACCTAGCATCGGGAAGCAACAGAGCACTCTACAATCATAGGGGAGACAAACATGGTGATGGAAGCAGAAGAACAAGGGAGTGGGGAGCTAACCACAAGGGAGGAAGAGAGCAGGCAATTTGGCAGCAAGGAATCTACAAGCAACCAGGTGAGGAAACAGTGGGAGCAGATCAGCTGTTCTCAGGAAGGGTGGGAGTGGTGGGTGTGTTAACCTTGGTGTTAGGGTGAGCCATTCTTCGAAGAGGAGGGTCTTGAGCTCTTTACTGGACTGTAGAAGTGAGATGTCGAGTCTGGTGTTGATGGGGAGACGGTTACAGAGACTTGAATCAGAGACAGAGAAGGACTGTCTTCTAGTTCATTCCTTCCTGCATCAGCAGAGTTCAAGTCTTCAGAGATTCAGAGTTTCTCTGCGAGGCAGCATTTCGACTGTAAGGTGACATGGGCTGTCCTGATTTCATTCCACGACAAGTAGTCTCATTCCAAATGTCTTGAAGGCCATGGAGGTGTCCTTTCACAAATCCTTCTGCACTCTAGCCTCCATCTCTTGGACACTTTGGATGACTATCTTTTGTTGGGCCTCAATTACGTCTTGTTGGCCAGTGGCTTTAATGATTTCAGCTGGCATGTGGAGTTCAGGGAAAGCAGGAGCAGACAGGATTACAGCCACTTACTTTCCAATATTGGCGGGCCTATGTGAATCAGATGCCCAAATTAAAGTGTCAGCCTGGTCATCGTCTGTGTTACCTGTGGCAACTCTAGTAGGTGTGCACAGTGGAATTTCTGTTCCCTATGCTGCCTGGTCTACTGACAGGACTTCAGAGTACAGAATGAAAGGCTCCACATCTTGTCCAACCTCTAAAGGCACAACATGTGTGGAAGGTGGCCTTTTGGGTCCTTCTGAGAGATGTTGCCTTTCTGTTCACATGGGTAGTTCCTATGACTCACTATTTGCCGGCTGCTCAGCTCAAGGGACATGGCATTGCTTGGCTTGGCTGGTGTCTTGACCTTTGCTGGTGCAGCTTCTGTGGATTTTGCTTTTGGTATGGTGGTGGTGGGGTTTGTGTAAAGTGTTTGAATGCCTGTCTTGGTCACTGGAGGTGTACTCTGTGGAAGCACTTGAAACATGTGGGGTCAATTACTCTGCCGATGAGGACCTAGTGATGTATAAATGCTTAGCTAGCCTAGCCTTGCCCGTCTGATGTACATGAATGCATATGCAGTAGGTGTACATTTGAATGTGTCGCTTATACATGTGGTACATATAGAATGGGCAGACTTGGTGGCATTCTTTGGTTCTCATGTGTCACCAGCAGGTATGGTGCAGTGGCGGACAGTCTCATGCAGACAATTTTGTGGACTTGTCTTGGATGGTGTGCTGTGTATCATTGGTCACATTCCCTCCTCCCGTTGCAGTGGAGGGTGGGACACAGGGATATGCTGTGGGGTTCAATTCCATGCACTTTCTATATGTTATTGTGGGAGCATATTTTTGTACACAACAGATGTTACATTTGCGGCTGCTTGACTTCTGAGCCACCGGATCCAGTGATGTTAATAATGCCCACAACAGTGGCTGCGTTGCCTCCCAGGGTTCTATACATGAGCCTGACATGGTCCCCCATCCTGCCGGTGGTCCAAAATGCTGGAGTGGCCCAGCTGCTAATGACATCCCACCTCTTCTTGATATCCCTAGATTTACAGGGATGTGCAGACAATGCCTGGACCATGTCATGCGCATGGTCCCAAAGTTCTGAACGTTCGGCAGGTGCTGTTTTCGCCATCAGGTGACCCACCAGCCTTTGATCTTCCTTGGGTACCTCATCCTGCACTGTCAATTTTGGCTGCCTACTTGCTCCTCCTTACCCTTTTGGAGGGGCCTCAGATTCAGATGTGTCAATCATTCTGTCTGTATGGTGTACAGGAGCTCAGATTCACTCTCGATTGCCTTACTGTAAAAGGCTCACAGGCATGTGCTATTTTCCAAAAATGCAGAATTTCTGTTTCCGGAAGCCATATTACCAGATGTGGAAAAGCACTTCCGTTTTTGTTGGGGTGCATTGTCGGATGGTAAAGGTGTATTCGTACAGTGTGCCTCCATTTGCCACATCTGGTAAAAGCATTTACCGGATTGTCATTAACCGAGTGATTTGGCACCACACTTTTAAAAAGGTACTTAGAGTTATAATGGGAGTTATTTCCCAATGCAGACTACATAGATATGTATGCAGCAGGTCAGCTAAAACACTGAGCTGTCTTACAAAAAATAAATAAGAAGGAAGGTATATTGATATGTATTATGTAATCTTCTAACCTGTTACTGTCTGATATGAAAGCTCGGTGGGGTGATGGAGTTGCTGAAAACATCTTGGTCTAAATCTGGCCTGAGAGGAGTCAATCATTCACTATATAAAGGGAAAGAAGTGAGTGTAAATTAATCCTCCATGCATTCATTCATACATGTGACGGAAAGGTTGCACGCAGGTGTCTGCAGTAGGTCTGCTAAACAATTATCTTACTACCCGTGAGGTACGAGCTTGCTCTGAGATTATGGTGATTCAAGAGCAGTCTGAATGGCTCTCAAACCTCGAATCTCAACGAATCTTGGAAACGGAAAGTGAACCTCCATTTTACTGTCAGTTATCACGTTTACCACATGGTGTGTAAAGCAATTATTATAAGATACTAATATAAACATTGAGAAAAACTGTTGGGGTAACATCACTTCTATAATGTTGTTATAGTGACATTGTAGTCTATTGGTAGAAATCGTATACGTTGCAGGCTAATTATGTCCAGTGCATTCACTAAGGAAAACACTGGGCAGCATGCAAAATGCGATTGTCTAGAAAAGTAAGAACTGGAACAAAGTGACCCTTATGACATGGTTCCACTTTGCAGACAGGTGCATGGAGAATTCATTTGAGCCAGCAATTGCCTACTTCTGTAAAGTAAACCAAGTAAAGAGAGATCTGTCTTCAAGCCATCTCATGTCAGGCATGAGCAGTTCATCCACTCCTGAGCTTATTCTATGCATTGTGGAAGCACGTGAGTAGTGAGTGAGAATATGTGTCTTTTTTTTGCGTTGGAATGTATACAAACCCAGCAGTTAAGGGCATTATAAATCAGATTCGGATTGAACCGTCCTCGAAACTGCTATTATCAACGCGGTTGGAGCTGCTATTATTAATTATTAATGCAGTGCTGCAAGTTAAAGGGTAGAGAAAAAAACAGGACTGGACAAGCTACTCACGCCTGGCATAGACCATCTCTGACATATGCTTAGGGCGGGCCAGCATGACCCACAGCTATGCATGGCGAAAGGTTAATCACAGACACACTTACAATTAAAGGACCTCTGTTGTTTTCACGGTATTTGTTTTGGAAGAAAATGTACACAACAGTGGCTGCCAGAGAGTACAGGAAGGCGAAGACTGCAATGGTGACGAAGAACTCGGCTGATGAAGAGGAGTCACCAATCAGGTAGAGGGTCTCTCGTCGCTTTCCTTCGCAGGTGGGAGCAGTGAAAACCTCCTGGTACAACCTGCAGTTCAAAATGTGGAGAAAGCAATCTTCATGAAATCACTGTTGATTGTGTGAGGCAATGTAATGTTACATTTTCCTTTTAGTTTGCTCTCCATGGCAAAGACATGCTAAATAAACCCAAGAAATCTATGCACGAATATCACGCAATAAAATCTTATTTATCTTCTGCTAGAGACTTCAGTAACCTAATTTACTGCTGCTGCTCTTCAATTTTTTTTTATATAAAAATGATTTATAGTCGAGTATTGCCATTTTAGCTCCATGTGACAAGTCTTTGCAAGATGCTGTTCATTGTTGCTAAGAGCCTTTCAATAAAAAAGCACTGCTTAAAATGAAGTCCTTTTTTATTAAACTGCCATATTGTACAGTTCTAGAAAAGTATGGCATCCTTCTCAATACACTGGTGCATAGTGTTTTAAATTATTGTCAATGCACCTTCACAAATATAGTTATTTATTCACATAAAACCAGCATGGAACTGACTATGACATTATAGCAAGATCATTAAAAAAAGGTGCAGCACTGTGGTTGATTGTGTATTTCACACTTCTAGGGTGTGTGCATGGTCAATGAGCATGGACGCACTAACTCTAGGTATGTCCATGTAAAAGGGAATAAGCAGATTTGCAAAAAGTTGAAACAGCAGCAGAGGAAGGAACACGACTCTGCAAATGTGCTAGAGATGGCGCCTGCAACCTTTGGTTCCCCAGATGTTTTAGGTCACAGCGGCCATGAACTCACACCACTTGCAATGCAGGCTATGGTTGATAGAGTTGTATTCCCAAGCATCTGGAGAGCCAAAGGTTGCTGACCTAAGGGCTACACAAAAAATAATACTGTCATGTTTTCACCAAAGACCTCTAAAGTAAAACCTGGCACTCGCTTTCCCACACCTCTCCTGCCTAACTGTGCAGAGGCAGGGTCTCTCCCGTGTAACAAAATCTGTCCATAGGAATGCGAACATATGCCCACACATTTTCAGTTGTTTAGATTGTTGGTTGGAGGGCACACAGCTGTCTTTTAAAATGTGTTATGATGAAAGTGGTGGGATGGCAATGAATCTTCCTTTTGTCGTTGCTAAACAATGAGGCAAACCCACCAATGACGTGCAGTGTCCTTTGTAATATTTTACCACTCCTACGAACATCTTGCATCTTGCATGTGGCTGTTGGCCACATCAACATGCATCACGTTGACCGACACTAGGAAACCTTTCATGAGTATTACCATACTAATGTACCCACATTGTGTCCACTATGGCTGATTGACTGACTTTAGTCAGTGATGGTAGACAATGTTTTCCACTGTGCAATCATCCCCACCTGCACACTAAACACTTGCTCTTACTAGATACAGCACTTCTATGGACCAGGTCACTAAAGAACCCTCCAGTTTCCTATGCCCATGCATGGAAGGTATAATTGAATGTGGCCATACCATCATATTTTGGCAGCACATTACTTGTCATTGTTTAAAGAGGTATGATATTTTGTCCTGGCATTGGGTGGCCATGTTTCTACTACTCCCTCCTTCTGCCTACCAACTCCCCCCTCCTCTTCTATTTTCGACTACTTATACCCTGAACGTTCCTATCGAATTAGCCACAGTGCCAATCCATATTGTGCTCCCCTCGACTGAGTTGCTTAACAAATCGTCAAAAACTTAGTTTCAATCCCCAGTCCTTTTTTCTCTGAGCTCTTTAATCTCTCTCAGATGTACTCTTCGCTGCTATCTTCAAATCTGCAACAGTCCTACAGCTATTAATGAAACCCTCTGCTGACCCAAAGGTCCTGCAAACTATATAGCAGTTTCCTGCCTTCTACATTATTCAAAGGTTCTTTAGTGGGTTGTCTCCAACTGGATCACAAAGCATGTTGACGATAATGGCCTTGGAGATCCACCTCAAACAGTTTTTTGCAGTTAACACCCCACAGTAACTGCACTAATGCATGTCTCCAACTTTTTTATCTGATGATCAGCACTCCAAACTTTCTTCTAAACTCATCCGTTTGTATCCCTCTGGCACTTTGCCCACTGGCAACCACTTGTCTCTCCTCCACACTCTCCAGTGACCTTGGAATTCAAAAACCTGGGAGGTCTGTCCTTTATAAACTCCTGGAACTTTCAAACCACTGACCCCACTCCTCTACCTGTCAGTGTCCGGCAAGTATCAGTCCTTGGACCTCTGCCCCTTACCCTCTATAGGTCTGTGCTAGTGAGATTTATTTCATCTTTTGGCTCTCACTATCAACTCTTTGGTGATGACACTGAAATCTTTTCATCCTTTCCTTCCTTCACTCCAGAACCCTTGGTACGATTCAAAAAGCTGATTCATATTTAGATAGCATGTAAAAACTCAGATTAAATTAATATAAAAGGATATATTAGTCCATGGTCAGGTGTTGTGGAAAAAGCCAATTTTTTAGATATTTGCAAATTGGAGGATTGTGGGAGCATTCAGCCAATAGCGCAATCGAGTTCCAGAGGGTGTATGACAAGAGAAGGATTATTTGCAGGTCCTGTCTTGGAGGGCAAGTTGTAATTCAAACCATTTGGTTGATTTGTTGCGTGAGGAACATGTGCCACCAGATATGTGGATTTTAACCAACAGGTATGCAGGTGTGCTACTCGTGACTGCTTTGTAGATTATACATAAAGTCCTAAACAGCATCCTGGCCTGGAGAGGCAATGTAGTGTGTGTAGGACACCAAGAGCTCAAGGGGGAGTCATCCTTACCATCATCATAGACTTTATTTTGGTTAATCAGCCATAAAAGTACATATAATAAAAGCCAATAAGTTCATGATTAAAAGCAGCATAACCAATTTAACATTTTCTAAAGCTAAATTAAAAGACACATACAATCAAGAGGGATTATTCGAAATAAAGTGCAAGTGATTTACAAGAATAAAACACAATTTGGAATTGGTTTGAACTAAGTAGCACAACTAGCTGAGAGATGACCCACAGTTATTGAGCACGTAACATAGCGTGGGCTATGTGATGTAAAATTGACAAGATCCGTTGGATCAGATCCAATGGAGAAACAGAAGAGGAGAGTGAAAGGCTTGCAGCCTCTTCTGTATGGCGTCACAATTCTAATTAGGTGCACAATAACTGTGTTCCAGTTTACACCCTGAGTAGCCAGGCTCTATGAATGTAATGCACTCACAACATGTAGATCAGTGCTCTGGCTCAGAAACATAACTGCACCATCAGAGTTACGGACCTCAGCCTCTCCCAACATTGGCAACAAATACATTTATATATTATAACAGTTCCAGTGCAAAACAATAGGGCATATACTTGTATTGGCGGGTAACCAATTTTGGGTAAAACAAGCCAAGGGAGAATCCTCAAGTGAAGGAGTAAATAAAAAGAGGTTTCATAGGCTGGGTAAATATTATATAGCTTAAGCCCATGTTGATGCCTTTGATCAAGAAAACAAGAGCCAAGTTTCAAGCAAGAGGCTTTGGCCAACAAGGTATTGTTGCCCCCCTGCCCGGTATTAGACCTGATACTCTCTATCGAAGCAAGCCTAACAACATCGGATAGTTCCACAGGTCTATCAGGTCAAGGTCCTGGAATGTGGTCCTGACATGGGATGACCAAGATAGAATCCTACCACAACCATGTCTAGGAGATGCACTGCCTTCCGGTATCTTTCAAGGCCACACTATTTCCACAGTCTGGCCCAAAAGAGGGCTGGTGTAGCTTGAATTTGTACAGTAACGGACATACCACAAAGCTCCAAGAACAGCAAGGCTGTAGGGGCATTAACGTGAAGCAACAATAGATTCTACAAGAAATGGGTTCGGAAGTATACATCTTCTGAATATGACTATACCCCCAAAGTGCTGAGCTATGCAAGGCAGCAGGGGTGGCTTGCTTATGGAATAGGTCCAAAGTAGGAGAAACAGCTCCCCTCCGAGGTTCTACAGGGAACAAACACCAAGATGCTTCCCCGACCTTCTTTGGGGTGGCCGATGATTTATTAATCTGGGCCATCCAACCTCCAGACTCCTTGAATCTCAGACCTAAGTAATCATAAAAATCGACCTGTTCCAACAAGGAACCCTCACCTTCGACCTTAAGTGATGTAGTTTTCTCTAGTTTTGGTCTAAAAACCTTCACATTTGATTTTTCAACATTCAAACTGAGGTTCAACTCCTTAAATGTTTTCATAAATAGTGACAGGGACCTCCTGAAACCCTGTGGTCATGTTGGTATAAGGGCCACGTCATCCGCATGAAACAGGGCTGGGTACTTATCAGAGTCAATTTTTGGCCAGTCTTGGCACTCCCTTAGTAAATAATCTATCATTTCTTTTATATATAAGTTATATATAAGTTATATATATGCCTAACCCCCTCCTTGACATTAAAGGGTTGTGTCAACTCACCACCAGGCCCGAAATGTACACACGCCCTATTAGCGGTATAAAGCTGGCATATTATATCAATTAGTGCAGCAGGAGCCTTCCTTGAGTGTAATATCTGCCACAAGGTTTCCCTACAGTCTGAGTCAAATGCGGTTTTTAGATGTACGAATACCACATAAAGACGCATTTTCTTTAAGACTGTGTATTTCTCAATTAGTAGGTAAAGCATAAAGCATTGATTGATCGTTCCTCTATTGGGTCTGAAACCAGCCTGGAGGTCATGAATTATTGATTCATTATCTGCCCAGTCCTGTAGATATTTCTAAATAACCTTTTCCCAAATAATTTGCCAATACTACCCAAAAGCAAAATCGGCGATAATTCCCTGGATATCTATACCTCCCTTTTTATAAATAAGTACTATCACTGCCCGCCTCCATGAGTATGGGATTTCACCCCGGGACAAACTAGCATTAAGAACCCTACATAGAACTGGGGCCCAGACATCCACTTCATCTTTTAGAAGGTCAATAGGTATAAGATCGGGACATGTCGCTTTACCACTATTTAATATATTGAGGGCTATTTCGACTGCTTTGATCGACACTGTCAGGACGTCTGCAGTAGAGGGGATCTTGGGAGGAATAGGAAACACCACCCCAAAAGGGGAAATTCTGTACAGGTTGGCAAAATGTACCCTCCACACGTCTTCATTGATATGACAAAGTAATGACGATGTGCCCTTCAAATCTTTTGCCGAGATCATCTTACAAAATAATGCATGGAAGAGCTATCCATTTCCCTTTTTTTGTGAGCACCAAGGATTTATATGTTCAGCTCAGTTTCTGCCTGTCCAGCCCTAAGCTAGATTTATGACTGCTAAGAACTTCAGCCTTTGCCTTACGACATTCGCCATCATACCAATTTGGTGTACTTAGAATTTGTTTTTGAACACCTTCCCAGGCACTGAAATATGTGGAATCAGTTTCGTTGTAAGCTTCTCATATTCCTCTAGGAATTCAACATCATTAGCCTCCTCATCACATATACCCTCAAGGTTTACTAAAATAGAGTTATAAAGATTGGTGTTTAGCTTCGACCCTCATGGTTTTAGACCATCTTATGGATTTCCTAGCGTGGCCGCAGACTTTAATTGGGTGGGAGTGGGCATTAGTGCTTACATTTTCATAGTTTACTTCACTCCCTTTAAACAATAGGGTTAGTGATAAATGGTCACTTTCCATTCTCTCAACCACTTCAAAATCAGTGACCCTCGCCCAGTCCTGGCTTGAGACAAATATATCATCTATACCGCAGTTCCCAGTGGGACCCCTGAAGGTCAATTTAGCTGGTTGCTCTTTCCCAAAGCGCCCATTGCAGGCACTCAGATTTAGGTTGGCAAATGTGCAGTTAGATTCCAAGGATCGGCAATTGAGCATTTTAGGGTTACCAGCAATCTATTAATTGGATGGCATTATCCACCGCCTGGATGGTCGCTGTTGCAATGCTACACTTAGAGCAGAACCCTGACTGATAGCCATTTAGGAGTAGAAGTTGTTTGATTCTGGCAAGTGGTTGTGTAGAGACTACTTTTTCCAAGATTTTGCTGTTACTACACCACTCTCCCCACCTCTTACTACACAACTCTCCCAATCCTTACTATATCCCTCTTCTCACCTCTCACTACACCTCTCATCTTACCTCTCACTACACCCATCTCCTCTCTCTACATTTCTCTTCTCTATCTACACCTTATCACACTATCTCCTCCTTTCCTCTAGTTTTACCTTCACCCCTTTTTCTGCTTCACTCCGCTCACACCTTTACTCCCGCTACCACTGTGCTCTATCCACATGCTCCACATGCACTCGCGCTCTCTTGCTTTCACTCACTCTCTAAATCCCCTACACTTCTCCATCTCTGTCGCCATCTTGTCCAGGATATGGTGCTCCAGAGCAATGACTGGGGGAAGAAACCCGACAACCCACCGGTGCCCAGGGAGGAGGCACAAGGGGAAGGGGGGGTGTAAAGCCTTGGAGGAAGCTTCCTCCTTCACTTGTAAAAAGCCCTGGAAACTTAGGAACTGGAACCAAAATCTCCTGCCCCCGAAAGTCTGCCACCCAAGGAGCAAAGAGGGGGTAGGAGAAATAAAGAGCCCAAAAAGACCCATTTTGAGGAGTATCCTGGTAAAAGGATCTTCTCCTTCAGGGATGGGGGGAACTCCAAAGTGTTGTGTCCAAATCCAGACTGGGTAGATGTGGGGACTGAGTTAGCACCGCCCATCATCAATCCTCAGAATCCTCAGCATGAAAACCCCCTGGTTCAAACCCATCCTAGTGACTGCCTCCAAAAAGGGGGAGGGTAGCTCAGAATCCGAGCCAGGGGAACCCAAAACATCCCCCATATCTAGCTGTCACCTTTTTCTTTCAGATACCCAAGACTCCAAACAGAATCCTGCCCAAATCACCTTCCTGTCAGTGTCCAAAACCAAGAAACTAAACCACCAGTTGTCCAAAAATGTACATTATCATGGCCCACTTGAGGAGAAAGAGTGAAGATTTTATGCCCCGGTCCAAGTACAGGGACAGTGTACAATTTTGGCACTGGTGGACACTTGATCCCAAGCTACCCTTCTGTCAAAAAGGGCCTTTGACCAACTGAATTCGGGAAGGGGGGAGAAATACCAAATTCCTCTCCCCCTCTTCCTGGACAAATTCAGAACTTTGACAGGAAGGAAATTCCCGTCGAGGGGACTGCGGATTTGGATATTAAAATTGGGCGACACAAGGTGAAGCACCCGGTCATATTTGTGACTCCAGAGGGCACACCTTGTTTACTAGGGAATGACATCCTGAGTAGGTTTATATAACACAAAAACAGACAGTAGTTATTTCATTAAAACAAAACACTTTATTCCTGGGTCTAAGTCTTGGCTACGATTCCTTCTACAAGTTCTTCTGCGAAGGCTAAATATGTGGCTTCTGCCATTGTTGTAGTTTCTTTTGTTTCCTTTGTATTGATAAAGTCCCTTCTGATTATTCCCTGTATTTATTCTATTTTTAAAGTGTCATTTATGGTACACTGACTTGCGGTTTTTGACGCCGCCAGAAGAGTAGATACTGACAGTAGAAGACAATGGGCTTCCGCTACCTGTCTATGCCCCAATGTATATAACACAAAAACAGACAGTAGTTATTTCATTAAAACAAAAAACTTTATTCCTGGGTCTAAGTCCCTATTGGTAGCTCTCTGGCCCTGTGTTTGGATATCTCATGTTCCCATTGTATGGTACATCCATCCCTAGATTAGCGATGGTGTGCCGACTACAGGGGGTGTAGAGATCCTTACCCTAGACTCTCTCACTACTTTCCTAACACTAAATGGTTATGTGCACATTTCTTGGTGGTCGGTTATTTTCTTTATTATTACCGCCCCGAGTCTGTGTGTCTTATATTAAAAGAAAAAACAATTGCGGCCCAATGGCCGGGTTCAACTTAAAAAATAATGTTAAAAAGATGTATAATTACTCAAGCCCTATCTTAAAGTGTGTGTAGGGTCTTGGAGTCTCGGTCATCAGCCTATCGACTCTTAAGGTTTGTCAACCGGTTTCAGCGGAGTGGATAACTCGCCGCCTTCTTCAGGACGGAGAATTTTGTATTCTCCGTGATACTATAATTTCTTCACAGGTATCCACATCATTGAGGGTTGGAGAGTTTTGCTGGGTTGTCCACGGGTATTACAGCTTGTGTCCCAGTCCCTATGGGGATCAAAAATGACAAAGAGGAGTGTAATTAGTAAAGGGAATCGGGGCTACAATTCTTGTAGAAGCAAGAAAAACAGGAAATATTACCTGTTCTCTCATTGGGGTCTCTCTAGTGTTGTAGGTCGCCTGGTCGGTTTTTCCTGTATGTTTCATTGCTTCCTACTTGGACATCCTACAAGAAATACCCTCAAATGTCAGTTTACCTATATGTGGTATTCCAGGTACGTATATTGCTGTTCTTTGTGAGCAGTTTTTACATTCGGGCACAGTTGAGTAAAATACCTGCAAGGGTCGCGTCCCCTCTTTTCCGACTGTGTGGTTCCTTTTCGCGAGTGTAGACGTCTCAATTGTATTGGGTCCTCTTCATTGCTCCAATATGCTAAGGGGCTGTGGAGAGGAGACCGTATGAGGTAAATGATCTAAAACACTCTATCAGATATGCACGATACAAAACATAGCTACGTGCAACATGCTATGCGTGAGTCTGTTCCGATGTGCAGCCGGTTATTGGGCACAGACCGTGTGGGCTCGGTGTAATAAGTGCTATAAATCACTGTATCAGATGTGCACAATGTAAAGGAATACTGCGTGCAGCATGCTGTGTTTGTGTATGGGCACGGTTGTATTAGTCCGTGTCATACGTCATAACAATCCGTATATTCCATTATAATCCTCACAGAATTCGAACGAGTTTTAAACTGTATATCACCTTGGAATTGGCCCATGCTGTTTCTTACCTTAGTTAAGCAGAATGTGCTCCCTCAGAACGGAACGCAACAAACCGTCTGTAATCAGTCGGCAGTCGCGGCCACCATTCGTTATTATGTTCATTCTCGTAGAGTCGCCTCGCGTAATCAGGTGATGGCAAGGGAATCCCGGTGTCCAAGAGTGTGCTGGGAAACGTAGTCATCAAGCACAGAATTGTGTAACCTGTGCCCTTGTGCATGTTCAGATGCACCATGGGCCCTCTGGTTAACGCCGGGGCTGTTAGGGATTGTAATGTTTGCATGTACTGTACAATCCTCAGTCCCATTGTGATTTTTTCTATAATCTGGGCATAATGACTTTGTGCATATATCTGCTACGGATTGCAGCACCTAGTATCTCCTGGTTCAGTGTGGCTACGAACTCTAAATGCAATGCCACTCACGATATGGAGCAAGAATAAAAAGCTAGAATAAAAGTCAACTAGCTACTGTGGTGTTCCATAAGGCGGGGACACAGAGAACCCGCTGTTAAGGATTGTGGTGTCGTGTCCAGTTATGCCACTTATTGGATGGACTAACCAATCTCTATTATGTGTATTTGTGGTTGTTCAACCTAGGCGAGGTGTCTCACCCTTTTGTGCATAACTGGTTGGGCCACTAGTGCTCAGCGTGGATGTGTGGCAGTTGGTACGCGCTGGGGGTTCTCAGCGCAAGGGCATTTTAGTGTGGATCAATATTGCTGTGGGTGGCACTGTG
Source organism: Ambystoma mexicanum (assembly GCF_040938575.1). Lineage (NCBI taxonomy): Eukaryota > Metazoa > Chordata > Amphibia > Caudata > Ambystomatidae > Ambystoma > Ambystoma mexicanum. The sequence goes on from NC_090923.1 coordinate 372,020,698, forward strand.
CATGCCTGGATAATCCCGATTATTGCACAGCCAAGGTTTGCCAGCATATTTCTTCATTGAGGCCCGTCTTATGACTGAGGAGCCTAAAGATCCACATTTGCTCTCGTTTTAGAAGCAATGCAGCTAGATTCCCACCTCTTTTGGGTACTGCAACTTTTTCTAAGATGTTCCAGGTCAGTTCATTCTTTGAGTGACCCTTTGTCATGTAGTGTTCTACTAAAGGGGCAGTGCAGCGTTTGGTCCTAATTTTAGATCTGTGTTCGCAGATCCTAGTTTATATTGCAGGTGTTGTCATACCGATGTATCTCATGTTGCATTGACAGTGAATCAAATATACTACATTTGTAGTGTTGCAATTTGTAAAAGGTCCTCTGTTCCCACGGATATTTCCAGCCTATGTCTATCATGGTGCTGCCTTTGGTGAATTGGCACACTGAGCAGTTATTGCACGGAGCATGTCCGAGTGGTTTCTGCATGTTCCAGAGGGTATTTAATTCAGACGGTTTTGATTCTTGATATGTATGTACTAGACTGTCTCTTACGTTTTTCCTTCTTTTGATGGCAAAAATCGGTGCTGGTAGGTTATGATCATCGACATTTAAGAGGTGCCAGGATTTTTGAATTTCTTTTTTGAGGAGACGGATAACAGGTGAGTGGCTAAAAACTGCTGTGATGATATCTGGTCCCCTTTCCTTTTTTCTATGTTGTGTGAGAGTTACTTCTCTGAGGATATTTCTGGCCCTCTTCCGTGCTTGTGTAATGATTTTATTTGGGTAGTTCCTCTCCCTCAGATTAGAAGTAAGTCTTTCAACCTGCATATCATATTCCTTTTTGGTGGAACAATTTCTCCTGAACCGGAGAAATTGTCTGAACGGTAAGTTCTCTTTCAAGGATCTTTGATGAAAAATAGTGTATTCTAGAAGGGAATTCCTGTCTGTAGTTTTCTGAAACACAATGGTTTTAAAAGTCTGACTGGTTCTTTTGATCGTAAGGTCAAGGAAAGTGGCTTTGGCTTTACTTGCCTCATGGGTGAATTTCAAAAATGGGTCAAGTCCATTGATCCATGTAATGAAGTTATTTAAAGTGTTTAGATCTCCCTCGAAAAACATCAGGATGTCGTCAATGTAACGGCGCCAACTTATAATGTTCTTTCCGAATTGATGATTTTCAGGGTAGATGTATTTTTCTTCAAAAGATGCAACATATAAATTGGCCAAAAAGGTAGCAAATGTTGCTCCCATAGAGGTCCCAGCTATTTGTTTGTACTATGTCTCTTCTTTGAGAAAAAAGTTCTTAGTCAGAGCAATTTATGTCAACTGTAGAATGAGATTCATGGGCATGTCTAGGATACCTATCTTCTCTACCAGGACCCTTTCAACTACTCTCTGGGTCTCCATTTGGGGGATCCTGGAGTATAATGATTCTATATCCATGGTTATAATCAGGATATCCGGATTTTCCAAATGTAGGTGTTCGAGGTATGTGAGGACCGATGTGGTGTCCTTGGTGTGAGATCGCATTTTGGGCACTTCATTTTGTAGGAAAAAGTCAGCAAATTGAGACAGAGGTTCCAGGATAGATCCGATACCCGACACTATCGGTCTACCTGGGGGTGGAGTGGTCCCTTTGTGGATTTTCGGGAGTGCATAGAAGGCTGGGCATCTCGGATATTTAGGACACAGAAATTCTCCGGTAGGTGTTATTGTATTCAATCAACGTATTAACTATCTTGTCATAGTCCTTTTTATTCATGACAACGATGGCCCCCCTTTGTCCGCAGATTTTATTATTATTTCATTGTTGATTTGTAGTTCATTCAGAGCTGCTGTCTCTTTCTTGGTCATGTTGTTGAAGTATTTGTGCTCTTCCTTCTCAATCGTTTCTAGTTTTTTCAAAATAAGTTTTGATAGGTCTGTGACTCTGCTGTGATTTCATGTGGTGGGGTAGAACGTTGATTTATTGTGTAGTTGTGTAACATCTTGTCTTCCCTCATATGTATTTTTGGAAAAAAATACTGTTTCAACCAAATTTTTCTCATGAGCTGAGTAAGCTCAATTCTGGTTTGGAAAGGATCGTGATGGGCAGTCAGTACATATGAGAGTCCTTTCTGTAGTACTTGCAGTTGGTCTTGTGTAAGTAATGTGTTGGAATGATTCACGACTAGAGACTCTGTTCGGGTTGTCTCCAGATGACGTCTTACTCTGGGGGTCGATTTTGCTCATACCATCCTCTTCCACGGTTCCTGGTGACTGTGGGGGACTGCTCTTGCCACCATCCTCTGGGTCTGCCACGTCCTCTTGGGGCCTGAAAACCCTGAGTTTTCCCACCTCTGTTTGTTTCTTGGTCTTCAAAGCGGAGTGTTCTATTGGATCTGGCTGAGTCTTCGTCTGAGCTTCCACTTGAAAAGTTCCAGTTTCCTGGTTTTGGTCTGTTTCTCTGCTGGAACTGTCTACCTCGTGTAGAGAAGTTGTTGTTGGGAGCATTGCTGTTTTTCTCAGCTTCCTCATAATATTCATTGGTCGTTTAAGGATATTTGTTCTCATGTGAGAATGCTACAATATCTTTTTTCAATTTGATGACCTTTTTGTTAAGATTAATTTCTTTGAAATATTTTATTGTGGCATTTAGGGCTGCCATGCTCTTCAAGTAGTCACCTACTATCATTTTTATTGCCAAAGCGTCTTGTTTAGTGATGATCTCATTTATGAGTCTTTCAGACATGGTTTTAGCAGTCTTAATTATCAGAATGATCCAATCGCATGTACATTTGTTAGCTATACAACTCCAATCTTTCCTGAATTGTAGTTCTTCCAGGAAGATTCTGGGCTCTATTCTGATAATTAAACCATTGGGGGCGATATGAGCCCGCAGATATTCAGTCATTGTGGCTCAGTGTAACTCCGTTCTTATGAGTTTTTTCCTAAGGATTTCTAGTTCATTCCATTCATCGCCTTTAGTTGCTATGGCGGCCTGTGTTCAACTTCTAGAATGGAGGGATTGGCTAGGATTCCTTCTACAAGTTCTTCTGCGAAGGCTAAATATGTGGCTTCTTCCATTGTTGTAGTTTCTTTTGTAATGATATAGTCCCTTCTGATTATTCCCCGAATCCGTATTTATTCTATTTTTAAAGAGTCCTTTATGGTACACTGACTTGCGTTTTTTGACGCCGCCAGAAGAGTAGATACTGACAGTAGATGTCAATGGGATCCACTACCTGTCTATGCCCCAATGTATATGACACAAAAATAGACAGTAGTTATTTCATTAAAACAAAAAACTTTATTCCTGGGTCTAAGTCCCTATTGGTAGCTCTCAGGCCCTGTGTTTAGATATCTCATGTTCCCATTGTATGGTACATCCATCCCTAGATTAGCGATGGTGTGCCGACTACAAGGGGGTGTAGAGATCCTTACTCTAGACTCTCTCGCTACTTTCCTAACACTAAATGGTTATGTGCACATTTCTTGATGGTCGGTTATTTTCTTTATTATTACCGCCCCCAGTCTGTGCGTCTTATATTAAAAGAAAAAACAATTGTGTCCCAATGGCCGGGTTCAACTTAAAAAATAATGTTAAAAAGATGCATAATCACTCAAGCCCTTTCTTAAAGTATATGTAGGGTCTTGGAGGCGCGGTCATCAGCCTATCGACTCTTAGGGTTTGTCAACCGGTTTCAGCGGAGTGGATAACTTGCTGCCTTCTTCAGGATGGAGAATTTTGTATTCTCAGTAACACTATAATTTCTTTACAGGTATCCACATCATTGAGGGTTAGAGAGTTTTGCTGGGTTGTCCAAGGGCATTACAGCTTGTGTCCCAGTACTTGTGGGGATCAAAAATGGACAAAGAGGAGTGTAATCAGTAAAGGGAATCGGGGCTACAATTCTTGTACAAGCAAGAAAAACAGGAAATATTACCTGTTCTCTCATTGGGGTCTCTCTAGTGTTGTAGGTCGCTTAGTCGTTTTTTCTTGTATGTTTCATTGCTTCCGGCTCGGACAGCCTACAAGAAATACCCTCAAATATCAGTTTACCTATTCGTGGTATTCCAGGTACGTATATTGCTGTTCTATGTGAGCAGTTTTCACATTCGGGCATAGTTGAGTAAAATACCTGCAGGGGTCGCGTCCCTTCTTTTTTGACTGCGTGGTTCCTTTTCGCGAGTGTAGATGTCTCAATTGTATTGAGTCCTCTTCATGCTCCGATATGCCAAGGGGCTGTTAAGTGGTTAAGTGGAAAACCAGAGGCATGCTATTTGCTAATAACAAACCATTGAAACATGGGAAATTAATCCAAAATATTGATGATCTGGTCACATCGAATGGGATGACCATCTACTGGAAAAAGATCAAGGGTCATTCTAAAGTAGAGGGACCAGACAAAACTGAAAATGACCTAGCTGATCAGCTGGCCAAAACTGAAGCCATCCAATGGTGATCTACTTGCGACTGAGTCCCTGTTGGGGGAAATCCAGGTCACTGCTATCACTAGGTCCCAGACAAATGCTCACAATGAACTCTCAACTGCACAATGGAGTAAGGAGACACCAGATGCTGATTTGATTATGGCTCAAAAAGGGGATCCAATAATTGGTAAGTTTTATCAACACATTGAGGACCCTGAGAACTTTCCCCTGACGGAGACTGATTACATAGGGAAAGAGGACCTCAGAGTGTTGATGAAATGTCCAAAAATGTTCCAAATCCAAGACGGGTTGTTGGTAAGGAGATCCATAGCTGGCCATGATCAGTGGGTGGTCCCTACCTGATTCCGAAGCCTGATGCTAAGTCACGCCTATGATGCGGCCACAGCCGGTCATCAGGGGTTTCATACAACACTTGAAATCTTAAGAAAGGTTGCATACTGGCCACACATGGTGCAGGACTTCGACCAATACTTGAAGGGGTGTCTTGTGTGTGCACAATTTCAGCCAACATCCCTCACACACCGTGTGCCTCTCCAAAAGAGAGGGATGAAAATGCCTTGGTCAGATTTACAAGTCGATTTTATCGGGCACGTGATTTGCTCCTCTAGGGGGAATAAGTACATGTTGACCGTGACATGCTTGTTCACTAAATGGGTGGAATGTCTCCCGGCCCCATATTGCAAGGCAGAAACAGCAGGTGCCCTGATGATCAACCACATCTTCTCGTGTTTTGGACTACCCCAAAGGATTGAGTCAGATTGAGGAAGCCATTTCACTAGCAATGTGATGACAAAGATGTGGGAGATACTTGGGGTCAAAAGGAAACTACACATTGCCTCCCGGCAGCTTCTAGTAGTGGAGTTGAGAGATACAACAAGACAATTGTGAGCATATTAAAAAAGTTTGTGGCAGATTCTGGCCCAAGTTGGGACATTCGATTATCTCTTGTCCTCATGGCCATCAGATCTACCCCTTCTTCTGCAGCAAAAATGTCACCGTTTGAGCTGATGACTGGACGAAGGATGGTGCTTCCCCAGCATCTGCTCTACAGAACCCAAGAGCACATGTTGATCAATGCCTCCACAACCCATGAGTATGTTGAAAATCTGAGAAAACACCTTCAACATACTTTTGCCTATGCTCAACGAAATCTAGAAAGATCTGCAGACAGGATGAAGACCCACTATGACCTCAAGACTAGAAAAGAATACCAAGTAGGAGACAGGGTTTACTTATACAACCTCCAAAGGCAGTTTTGCAGAGGGGGAAGATAAGTGGGTCCATATCAACCAACTGAAGTGTTGCCATCCTAGGCATACTCTGCAGAAACTAGAGGATTCATCTGGAAACCCAGAGGGGGACCTTCCAGACCCCTAGAATTCCAACTATAAAAATATTCCCCCCTGTTGAAAATGAGTAATAAATTGCAAATAGAAAAGATTGTCATGATATGTCAAATGTATGCGTCTGCCCCACTACATGAATAGTGGTGGGGAAATGTCTACAAATATGCTCTATTTTGTCATCCTAGATTTTGAGACCATGGATCCTAAGTATCAAGGAGGACAACTCAGGGACCGGAAGGGAAGACCCAAGGGGCCCGGGGTATCACTCCATACTATCATCCGGAACCAGCGAGGATAACCTGTCGATCTACCGCTGATGGGAGAAGCAGACAAATTTTGCCATTTGGACCAGAAAGAAAAAACTGAACATCCCAATCTCGCGACTTACCCTTGACGGGCGGTCAAAAGTCAAATCGCGAGGGGAGGCTTTGTGGGATGTTTTAACCCACTAGGATCTGCCCTGCGACATCCCTGTGTGCTGGTGGCACCAGACTCAGCAAAATGGCAGCGAAAACCCCATGCGTGCCAAAACCTATGAAAATTGCACTTTGAAACACGGAAGGATGGCTGCCAAATCTACTTTGCCTGTTGTCAGTGGTTAAATGGAGACCTCACTGCTGAAACATGTTACTGGGCTGTCCGCCAAGTAACAATGAACACTGCAGGGAAGGCAGTGCTTTATTGCAAGAAACCCCGAAATTGCTCTTAAATCCCTTTTTCTTGGTTGCTGAAAATACAAAATACCAGACCAAAACACCACAAAAACATCCAATATCTTTGCTGGGTGTTACTCGCCACTTCATTTAAGGAATCATATGAACATACAATGTAATGGAAAGCAGAATCTATCATCAAAATATCCACAGTAAAAAGTGTGCTTGCCTATGAAAATCTGTCAAAATATGCGCGCAGTACCAGCGGCCGCCTGTATGACAGCTGTCATTAGTTGCATCAGAAGCTTAAACTTGTGCAATTGAAATCGAATGTCTATAAATTAAGTGACCTGTTATCAAAAGTAATATAGGTTACAACTATTTGCCTAGTTGCCTGTTTTAAATTTGCAAGTTTATTTTCAACAAAGAAAAATTTAACAAAGTAACTTTTAAAGTAAGCCTGATGCAAGCCAAACTAAAAAGCAACTTTCCCACTGGGCAAGGCACCTCCCTTCTGTTCTCTGGACCAGGAACTCATATTCAGGTGTTGATTAGGAGGGGAGGGGCACTGTGTAACGCTCACCTGGTTCCCACGGAGGCGCGGCGTCGAAGGCGCAGAACTCTGAAGATGGACAGGAAGGGCCCCCCTATTCTGGCTTCCCTGGCTCGTTGGATACCCTCCTGTGCGTGAAAAGGGAGTATTACCAACTGTGGAACAATGCTCAAGCCTCCCACTCCCTTCCAACCCTCCACGATACCTCCTCCACGATTCCCCGTGAAGCCTCACCTTAGGGTTTGGAAGGATGAGCTCTCCATCCTGCTTCTGATGCAGGGGCGCGTTGAAACCCAGTTACTTCACTGGATTGAGGATTGATGGGAGTTCAGGTAAGCTTGACTGTTCAGGTAAGGCGCTGTAAAAGTTCTGTTCAAAAGTTCAAGCTTAATAATAATGTTCGTTGTCTAATTGCAGCAAGCGCTAATGCTTATGTCTTTTTCCCCTTAGGGGCCGGGGTTCGGAGTGCCGGAGATATGGCGCCGACCCGAAGTGAAACAGTTCTGGATGAGCGCTCAGGTAATGACTTTGCATTCGCTCATTCAATGTCTTTGTCTTTTTTCCCCATAGGGGCCGGGGTCCGGTGATGCCAGGAAGCGGCAGGACCCGAAATGCAGTGGGAATAATCCAACAGGTAAGACTTAAAAGGAAACTGAGCTTTCCTTATTCCTTTTCTTCCTCTCACCTTTGTTCTTGTCTTTTTTCCTCTTCTCCCTCTCACCTTTGTTCTTGTCTTTTTTCCTCTAGGCGCCGGGGCGTAGCTGAATGCGGAAGATCGCTGCTGAAGATGGAAGCGTCTTGCAAAGGTGAGTAAAATGCAGCGCTGCAGCGATCGAAACGAAATGCCTTTAAAATGATGTCTTCCTTTTCAGGGCCGTTGGAGAAATGACTCCGGGATGCAGATTTAGCAGGTAAGGGCTTTTCTTCTCCTATTCTCTTCCTTTCTCCCCTTGCAGGTGTTCCAGGATGCTGGCAGGCGTGGCTGAAGTCAGGATGCAGGAGCTGACACGGTGAGCGTCCAGCTGCTAGGTGCAGAACAACGCGAAGCATGTGTGGCTGTTCGGGTGGGGTTTAAATAGCCTTGGAAGAAGTTCCTGGTATGTATCCTTCCACCAATCAGGTATGTATCCTTCCCCGACCACACCCGGGTGGTGAAGTAGTCCTACAGGTTAAGTAGTCCCATTCAGGCCTCAAGAGGGCCTGGATGAAGCAGCAAGGTCTGCATCAGGTAAGTGTGCACCCAAGCACTTAAACACATATCCTCTTCTATGAGCCTGGCGCCTAAGGCGCCAGGACTGGGGTCCGCTATGAGCCTGGCGCCTAAGGCGCCAGGACTGAGTCCAAAGGGCCCCGACTTGGGCCCGCTGAGACTTCCCTGGGGAAAATGATGTCTGCCTCTGGGGTTGCTGGGCCCGGCCTGGCTCCTTAGAGGTAGGCATCATGACAGTACCGCCCCTCAAGGCCCCTCCCAAGGTCTTTTCCTCCGGGGGTTTTGGTTTGTGCGGGAATCTTCGATGGAATCTTTGAATTAATCGTGGTGCGTGAACATAGTTACTGGGTTCCCAAGATCTTTCCTGAGGTCCATATCCTTTCCAATCAACAAGATAGAAGAGTTTCGACTTAACTATCTTGGAATCTAAAATGTCTTTCACTTCGAATTCTAATTCTCCATCAATTTGGACAGGGCCTGGGGCCTCAGACAGTCTGGTTCCAGGTTGTACTGGTTTTAGAAGAGATGCGTGAAAAACGGGATGAATCCGCATGTTGGATGGTAAATCGAGTTTAAAGGCCGCTGGGTTGATAATAGCTTTGATGGGGTAAGGCCCAATGAATCTGGGATTAAAAGTTCGCTGACCCTTGAGGGGTAGATGTTTAGTTGCTAGCCATACCTGATCTCCTACTTGGTAAGGAGGAGTTTTACTTCGGTGCAAATCAGCGTTTTCTTTATACTTTTTCTTGGCTTGCTGTAAGTGCGTTGTAGCTTCTTTGAAGGCTTGGGTTATTGTGGAATGTAGGTGATTTACTGCAGGCATCTCCAGGGTCAGAGGTGGATCTAGGTCAGAGGTCCGAGGATGGTGACCTTACAGGGTATAAAAAGGAGTTTGTCCGGTTCCAGAATGCACTGAATTGTTGTATGCATATTCTGCAATCCAAAGGATGTCCTTTCAATGTAACTCGGATTGGTGTAACATGCACCGCAGATATTGCTCGAGAGTCTGATTGGTTCTCTCGGTTTGTCCGTCGGTCTGGGGGTGGTGGCTGGTGGATAACCACACGTCTATTTGTGCTAGTTGGCAACATTTCTTCCAAAAGTGGGAGATAAATTGACTTCCACGGTCTGAGACTAAAATGGAAGGGAAACCATGTAACCGCACTATATTTTCCATAAATTCCTTGGCCAAGGTGGAAGCTGACGGCAATCCTTTTAAAGGGATAAAATGGGCCATTTTGGAGAATAGATCCACTATTACGAGAATCGTGTTGTAACCACCACAAGGAGACAGGTCAGTTATAAAGTCCATTGACAAGGTGTGCCAAGGTGCTGGTGGAATGTCCAAAGGTTGAAGTAGGCCGGCTGGCCTTTTCTTTTGACTCTTATTTTGGGCACAGATTCCGCAAGACAACACAAATGACTTTATGTCTTTTCTCCAAGAAGGCCACCAGAAGTGGCGTTTGATCTTTTCTTCTGTTTTCGCGATACAAGGGTTTCCTTCCATTAATGATTCATGATGACGGGTAATGACAAGTTCCTGCAATTCTTTACTTGGCAGAAATAACCGCTCTTGGAAGTAGGGTAAATCATCCTTAACGGTGTAGTGAGGACCCTTTTGACTCCATTCCAGTAAGGCAGAAGAGTCAAAAAGCTGTTTTACTTGAGCTTGGATGTCTTCAATGGTTTGCAATGAAGTCAAGCCCAGAATTCTTTGTTCCGGTATGATTGGCACAGGTTCTAAACTCGAATTGGGTTCTTCCGTGCCTATCCGGGATAAGGCATCTGCCTTACCATTCTTGCAGCCAGGGCGATAGGTAATTACAAAATCAAATTCCGCAAAGAATAAAGCCCATCGGAGTTGTCGCGAAGATTGAGCTTTGGCCGTCTTTAAATACTGCAAATTTCTGTGGTCCGTAATTACGGTGATGGTGTGTCTTGCACCGAGAAGATAGTGACGCCAAGCCTTGAAAGCTGATTTAATAACCAGTAGTTCTTTGTCAGTAATTGCGTAATTGAGTTCAGGTGGAGAGAATTTTCTGGACCAAAAGGCTACAGGGTGTAGTGTAGTGTCTCTTTGCGACAGGACAGCTCCCATGGCCGAACTGGATGCATCGGTTTCCACGATGTAAGGGAGATCTGGGCGCGGGTGCTTCAATACAGGTGCAGAGGTGAATTTGGTTTTCAGGTCCTGAAAGGCTTGTTCAGCCTCAAGAGTCCATTCAAAGCGTTTGTTTTTCTTTAGGAGAGCTGTGATGGGTTGAACAGTTTGAGAAAATTCCGGGATGAACCTTCGATAGAAATTGGCAAAGCCAAGCATGCTTTGCACTCCCTTCACAGAGCTAGGAGATGGCCATTTGAGAATGGCGTCCACTTTCCGCGAGTCCATTCGGATTCCTTGAGGTGTCAGGATGAATCCGAGAAACTCCACTTCTGTGGTATGAAAAACACATTTTTCGAGCTTGGCAAATAATTTGTGCTGGCGCAATTTCTCAAGAACTGCCCTAACATGGTTTCTGTGATCAGATTCTGAGGAGGAATACACCAGGATGTCGTCAATATAAACGATGACACAAACATCGATAAGTTCCCGAAGAACATCATTCATGAAGTACTGAAAGGCGGCAGGTGCGTTGCACAAACCGAAGGGCATTACTTGATATTCGAAGAGCCCAAATTTGGTGCGGAATGCAGTCTTGCACTCGTCGCCCTCTTTTATATGTACCAGGTGGTAAGCTCCTCGGAGATCTAGCTTGGTGTACACACGAGCATCTTTTACTTGGTCGATAAGCTCAGGTATCAGGGGCAAAGGGTAACGATTCTTAATCGTTATCTGATTTAGGGCGCGGTAGTCAATACAGGCCCTAAGGTCTCCTTCCTTTTTAGGTACGAAGAACAAAGCGGAAGAGACTGGTGACTTTGATGGGCGAATGAAACCATTGGCCAGGTATTGATCCAAATACTGGCGCAAATGCAGGTTCTCAGGTTCAGTAAGAGCATAAATCCTACTACAAGGCAGTTGTGCATTGGGTACCAAGTCGATTTGGCAATCGTAAGATCGATGGGGAGGTAAGGTGTTAGCCTGCTCTTTCTGAAAAACGTCTTGGAATTCTTGGTATTCAGATGGTAGCTGTACAGGGGTGGAAGTTACAGAGGCAAGACCCATAGCTGGATTCCTTGGGTAACAGGTTGGTTCACAATCAGGAAAAGTTATCTTCTTTGCTCGCCAGTCTATTCTCGGATTATGTGTTTCTAACCAAGGGATTCCAAGAAGTACTTGAAATTGTGGGGCCTTCATCACATCAAACACGATTGCTTCCCGATGTCCGTCCTGACCCACCAGAGTGATTTCAACTGTGGAATGCGTTACAGGCCCTGAGGCTATTTCGGTTCCATCAACTGTAGTAATTACATCTTGGGTTACTTTCGGGCGGAGAGGAAGCTAAATCCTGGAAGCCAATTCACGGTCTATGTAATTTCCAATAGCTCCACTGTCTATGTATGCTTTTATAGCCTGCAACTGCTGAGGCTGTTTTGGGTTCACAAGCACCATTGGCATGACAAAATGCGAGGTCAAAGAGTTTGTTTTCAAGCTCGGCAAGCGGACCCCTACGCTTGTCGGGCTAGGTCGTTTCCCGAACCAGGTGTCAATAACTTGTTATCAGTGGCTCCAACCACCTTCTTGGGTGGTTTAACTGGACAACTTTGAAGAAAGTGACCGGAAGTTCCGCAATACAGACAAAGTTGCATTTGTCGCCTTCTCTCTCGTTCCTTCTGCGTTAATGGTCCTTTAACACTGCCAATTTGCATAGGTTTGGAAACGTCAGCACTCTTGGAGTTAACGTGGGTCTTGATAGGTACTCTGGTTTCATACTTGAGCCGATCTGCTTTTCTATTTTGAAGTCTGTGATCAAGTTGAACCACTAAGTCTATGTAGTCTGCGCAGGCCTGGGGTGGATCTACTATCTGAGCTATAACATCTTTAAGCTCTCCGCGCAGGCCCCGATAAAACAATGTGATCCTTTTATTTTCAGGCCATCCGGTTTCCACAACTAGTCTATTAAAGGTGGCGATATAGGACAAAAGATCCTGATTACCTTGTCGAAGGATAGCAGTTCGTTGTCAAGGGCCTGTCCCTGCGAGTGTCGAGCGAACAATCTTTCCATGCTGGCCTGGAAGCCCTGGAAATCCCGGAGAATGGGACCATCCTGATTTACCAATGGAATAGACCAATCGGCAGCACAGCCACTGAGGTAAGATAGTACAAAGGCTACTTTGGTCTGGTCATTGGGGAAGGCCCCGGGCCTGCATAAAAAGTGTAAACGGCTTTGGATCATAAAAACCGCATATTTCTTGGGATCTCCCGCAAAACGTTCCGGCGGGGCCAAAGGCATGTGTCCAGGTAGATTGATTTGTACCGGGTTATTCGAACACATTGTTGTAGAAATATCTCCGGAAACAGGTAAAGGAGTGTGCTCTGCCTGGCCCTGCAATAACCTTTTGGCCAGATCATCAGTTCTTTCCTTGGATAGCATTAGTTCCCTTCTGAGAGCATTAGTCTCCTGGCGGGCTGAGTGCACTTCTGCCCGTAATTCCCCTAAAAGATGGGCCAGCTGATCTGTCTCGGAAGTCTCCATAGCGCCCAGGTGGGAAATTGTGGTAAGGCTTTGCGTTCTGTAAGGCTCACCTGGTTCCCACGGAGGCGCGGCGTCGAAGGCGCAGAACTCTGAAGATGGACAGGAAGGGCCCCTCTATTCTGGCTTCCCTGGCTCGTTGGATACCCTCCTGTGCGTGAAAAGGGAGTATTACCAACTGTGGAACAATGCTCAAGCCTCCCACTCCCTTCCAACCCTCCACGATACCTCCTCCACGATTCCCCGTGAAGCCTCACCTTAGGGTTTGGAAGGATGAGCTCTCCATCCTGCTTCTGATGCAGGGGCGCGTTGAAACCCAGTTACTTCACTGGATTGAGGATTGATGGGAGTTCAGGTAAGCTTGACTGTTCAGGTAAGGCGCTGTAAAAGTTATGTTCAAAAGTTCAAGCTTAATAATAATGTTCGTTGTCTAATTGCAGCAAGCGCTAATGCTTATGTCTTTTTCCCCTTAGGGGCCGGGGTTCGGAGTGCCGGAGATATGGCGCCGACCCGAAGTGAAACAGTTCTGGATGAGCGCTCAGGTAATGTCTTTGCATTCGCTCATTCAATGTCTTTGTCTTTTTTCCCCATAGGGGCCGGGGTCCGGAGATGCCAGGAAGCGGCAGGACCCGAAATGTAGTGGGAATAATCCAACAGCTAAGACTTAAAAGGAAACTGAGCTTTCCTTATTCCTTTTCTCCCTCTCACCTTTGTTCTTGTCTTTTTTCCTCTTCTCCCTCTCACCTTTGTTCTTGTCTTTTTTCCTCTAGGCGCCGGGGCGTAGCTGAATCCGGAAGATCGCTGCTGAAGATGGAAGCGCCTTGCAAAGGTGAGTAAAATGCAGCGCTGCAGCGATCGAAACGAAATGCCTTTAAAATGATGTCTTCCTTTTCAGGGCCGTTGGAGAAATGACTCCGGGATGCAGATTTAGCAGGTAAGGGCTTTTCTTCCAGGATGCTTGCAGGCGTGGCTGAAGTCAGGATGCAAGAGCTGACACGGTGAGCGTCCAGCTGCTAGGTGCAGAACAACGCGAAGCATGTGTGGCTGTTCGGGTGGGGTTTAAATAGCCTTGGAAGAAGTTCCTGGTATGTATCCTTCCACCAATCAGGTATGTATCCTTCCCCGACCACACCCGGGTGGTGAAGTAGTCCTACAGGTTAAGTAGTCCAATTCAGGCCTCAAGTGGGCCTGGATGAAGCAGCAAGGTCTGCATCAGGTAAGTGTGCACCCAAGCACTTAAACACATATCCTCTTCTATGAGCCTGGCGCCTAAGGCGCCAGGACTGGGGTCCGCTATGAGCCTGGCACCTAAGGCGCCAGGACTGAGTTCAAAGGGCTCCGACTTGGGCCCGCTGACACTTCCCTGGGGAAAATGATGTCTGCCTCTGGGGTTGCTGGGCCCGGCCTGTTTCCTTAGAGGTAGGCATCATGACACACTGGGGCTGCTCCTGGGAGAGACAATGAACCTTCCTTGACTGAAAGGATATGCAGATTGTAAAGTGTCAAAGTGGCCTCTCCCAGAAGGAAGGGGGCGGATTGCTTCAGACCTGCTAGAGAGCCAAGGAGGCGGGGACAGATGACCATTTGTGGATTCACAAAGCACAGACTAATAACGGCCTGTGCAAATGTGTAACAATTATAAAATTAATAGCATTGTTAATGTGATTTTTGTGTGCACATTTTAAGAGGTGTCAGAAATCTGTGCGATGTTCAGGGAAGACACAGTGAAAATTCTGGTTTTGTAGTAATTGTATTTATGTCAGAAGCATGAAACTTCATATGATTGTGCCCAGATATCATGCGCACATATGTACAAAAGTGTGGACAAATCAGAGGTTGTGTCCCGGACAAAAAGTGCGAAAATGTGTCAAATCCAGACCCACGATCTCCCAGCAACATGGCTTGGAAGAGGGTGTGCTCCACAAAATATGTGATCTATGTATGTTATTGGTATAAAGCTTGTACACATGTAAAGATGTATTATATCAAAAATAGATTTTATGTGCAAAAGGCAAAGGGGGGGATGTTTTGCCTCATAAACTTTATCATCATGGTGACACACTGTTTTCTCTTCCAATCAAGGGAGAGAGTAGGCTTTAGCCAATAGACTACCTAGGGGGTGCTCCTAGGATAACTCAGCATACCCACCCCTTTATCAAACACATAAATAGAGACAGCTGAGGACTTAGAAAAGGACACTGATCCACCCACCATCCCGATATTGGCGAAGCGCTCTGAAGGAGATCCATTCATACTCCTTGTTCCAGACTACAGAAACTTTGCAAGCAGAAAGGCTCAGAGCATAGCTGAACCACTTTCAGCTGGGCCTAACTTCCAGAACCCATCCCCCAACTTAAAGGGGAATCCAAAGAGCAGCCAGGCTGTGCTGTAACTGCTTGCCTGCCAAAGAATTATCTTCATAACCAGAAGGGCAGATTAAAACCCAATCTGATGCCGTGCTGTGCTGTGCAGACCAGAGAGCCATTGCAGATCCAGTCCAGTCGCGCTGTGCAGTGTAGATCAGAGCGCCTTGCTGTCCAGTCCTGCCGTATGGTGTCCAGAGCACCTTGCTGATCGCGGAACCCAACCTGTCCGGTGTGCCCAGCAGTCTGTCCCAGAAAAATCCTTGACCAGAACCAGAATCCCAGACGGTTCCATTCAAAACATTGGTAGTGAGTATCCATAGTATAGGATTGTCACTAGCCTATGTACTGTCCATAGTCATCCCTATCCAAATCAAATCTATCTTATATCCAGAACTGTATTGTTAGAAATCCTTTTTGTCTTGCCTGAACTCTCTCTCTTATCCTATAGTCATTCTGTAATAATATTGTTAAAAATCATCTTTGCGCATTTATGGTTCATCTGAAGAAGGTAAGCGTCTCAGCCGGCAACAACCTGATCATAGTCGTCTTAGTCTGGTGGTTGTGCTGTCATGTAGTTTGTATCTTCATAGTCCATCCCTAATGTAAAGAAACCTTGTTTGTATTTTAAAAAGCGCATCTTGTTTTACATTTTGCCTCTATCTGAAAAAACGACCTCCACGAAAACGCCCATAACTTCTTCATATTGTATGCTAGAAACACATTTTTCGTTTGGCTAAAATCTATAATGTGTAAAATAGCTTTTCCTTGCACCGGACCTCAAAATTAAGTTTTCAACTGGTGGAGTCCAGTTTGCAGGAGTTTGAACAATCACCACACAAAGCTTTTGATGAAAATACATGCAAAGACGTGCCAGTTGTGTATGTCGACTGGTGTGCTTTTCACATTGAAAATGACAGCAATAAACAGCTGGTGTCAGGGATAGGAAATGTCTGGTTGATATGTGAGAACATTCCTAGTTTAGGAGTGAGAATTGGGCCAGGAGTAGCCAGATAGCAGAGTTAGCTACCATTTATGAAGCAATTACTACTGCAGTTGATAACAAATTCAAAGAAATTGTCATAGTGACTCGTTCTGATTATGCACAAAATAGTTTTGTGGAATATTTGCCTAGCTGAAAAGCAAGAGGCATGCTCACATGTAACAAAAAGCCCCTCAAAAATGGGAAAATGATTCAAGCTATAGACAAATTAGTGTCAGAGAATGGTTTAACAATACACATTTCAAAACACCAGGAGAGGATAATGAGGGAAATGATAGAGCAGATCAATTGGCCAAGATTGGGGCTGTTATGGGAGAATTGTTGCCCATTGAACACCTAATTGGTGAAATACAAGTAAATGCAGTTACAGGCTCCAAAGCTCCGAAGGATGTTGAACAACCTGTAGTGCAATGGAGTTATGATAGATCAGGATTTGATTAAGGCACAAAAAGAAAACCCAGTATTGGGGGTTTATTATAACCATTTAATGGACCCCCAACAAAATTTCTTAACTGAAAATGATTGTACAGGAAAAGAAGAGTTGAGAGTGTTATTAAAGAACAAGACACAAATTAAACTACAGGATGGTCTGGTGATCAGGGAATCCATAACGGGGCAGATACATTGGGTGGTACCTCTTTCATTCAGAGGGCTAATGTTACACCATGCATATGATGCGATAACTGCAGGAAACAGAGGTTCACAAAAATCTTTAGAAATACTAAAAGATTGTGCTTACTGGCCACACATGTCTCAAGATGTGGAATTATACACTATGGGGTGTCTGGTATGGGCACAATGTAAACCTGCTTCACCAATGCATAGAGCTCCATTAATGAAGAGAGGTTTAACCCTTCCATGGTCGGATTTACAAAACGACTATGCAGGGCCTGTAAAGAGGTCAGGTAGGGGAAACCGATATTTATTGATGGTGGTATGTTTAATGTCGAAATGAGTGGAATGTATTCCTGCACCAGATTGTAGTGCACAAACAGCGGCTACTTTGATGGTAAATCACATATTTTCAAGATTTGGGTTACCCCAAAGAATAGAGTCAGACAGAGGAACTCATTTCACGAGAACCTTGATGAGTAAGGTGTGGCAGATATTGGGGGTATATAGGCCTGCCTCTTCGGGAAACATAGAGAGAAGCAATAGATCTGTCGTGGTGATGCAAAGAAGTTTGTAGCAGTGGCAGGTTCCAGTTGGGATGTACTCTCACTTTTTGTGTTAATGGCCATTAAGTCGACTCCTGCTAAAGCAACAGGTATCAGTCCTCATGAGGTGTTGACAGGAAAAAAAATGTACTGCCACAACATTTATTGTGCAGGACACATGAGCACACACTTGTGAGTGCATATACAGTTCACGAGTATGTGGAAGAATTGAGGGAGCATTTACAACATGCATTTGCATTTGCACAGTGAAATTTGGAAAGGGCTGCTGAAAGTGCAAAGTCCTATTATGATAAAAAGACATCTGTGAGAGAATATAAGATAGGTGATCGGGTATACAAGTTCCATTACGGTAAAAACAAGCATAAAAATTCAAAATTCGTTGCAGCATGGCAGGGACCATTTGAAATTATAGATAAGATATCCCCCGTAGTGTATAACATATTAAAGATGGAGGGTGAAATGGTGACAGAGCAGTTTGTCAATGTTAACCAAATTAAGCCCTGTCATCCAATGCATGAAATCAGGAGACTTGAGCAGATGGAGACGGGTTAATTGTACTGGTTGCATAAAAAAAAAAGTTTTCTTAAATAATGCAGAGCACAGTATGTTTAATGTTAGCGAATGCATTGAAGGGCAGTTCCATATTGCATGTAACCTAATGACAAGGTGGTGTATGTTTCACTCCATGAGAAACCAGAAGTAAGTATAAATGAAAATGTCACATTTAAAAAAAAGAAAATGTGGTACTATGCATTCATGGAAGGCACTGAATCAGGTTAACTTACTCTGGGACAGTGTGGTAAAATTATTCTGCATGAAAATTATTGTGATGTATAATAATGTGAGATGTACATATTGTTGTTTTTCTATAATGTGTGCTTAATTGCAGGATTACAAAAGTGATAAGTCATGATGGCTTAAAAGAAATGTTTTATTTTTGGCCGAGTGGTGAAAGGGATGGACATTTATTTTGTGCTATGTACTTAATCTGTTCTTTTCATTTCAATTTAGATGCAATTAACCAATTGTACTGGCAGGGCCGGTTCCTGGAGATGACGGATCACAGGAGTCCACAGGAGTCCGCAGGACCAAGGATCCAGGAAAGCCTCCAGACCGAAGTATAGAGGTGAAGATAAATAGTTTTAGATGCCAAAAGAGATGATTTCAATGAAGAAGAGCCCATGAACGCCGACCGGAGGGGTTCCACTGAAAAGGATGCGAGTATGGAAGTTTGGTAATCAGGACATATCAGAGGTGTGATCCTGAAGATGGTGAATGCCATCAATGGGACAGTGGTCAGTTGAACTTAATTCCACAGCGTTGCTGGTGGGGCATACTATTGTGCTGTGCTTTACCCAGTGGAACTTGAACTGGAGACAATGGAAATTGGATATTTGTAATTTTAAGCCATTTTGTTATTTTATTTACTTATTTTATTTACTTATTTTATTTTTATTGTTTTATTGTCCCAGGAGGATAGCTCAGCGGCAACGTGTGCACCTTGGAAGCAAGACGACGCAAAGCAACACAGGTTCGATCCCCAGGTCCACGCTTAGAAACCTTTGGGTGTTTAAGCGCAACTAAGACAAAAAAAAACAATTACACAACTGAAAAAAACAATTGCTGTAACAGTGCCTCGATGCCCACGGGCTGTGTGAGAGCTTTAAAAATGCAAAGTAAATAAAAATAAAAATAAATTGTGATGCATACACATTGATGAGAACTGTTTACTCCATAAAATACATAGACCCTATTTGGATTCTGCTTTACAGTTAAATAATGATTTGTTGTAAAATGCTTAAATGTTCATTTCATTAAGATGATATTATTTCAACCGTGATTGATCTGGTAACAGTGGGGAAGGAGAGATGTCTCGGGACACATACATTTTAGAGTTTGATACGTGTTTCCTCCAATTATGGGTGTATTAGCCAGAATTGTCGGGAAAAAGGAGGTATCTAGAGATATAATCATGAATGACATATTTGTGCAAATAACAGTACGTGTGTGCAGAGTGAAAGGGAAGCAAAAGTGGGGGTTTCATTGTTTAGTATGTAAATACAGTTAGTTTGAAATGGGTGCTAGGGGCAGCTTTTTAGCAACAGACCAGTAAGCATTATTTTGGAAAAGCATTATTTTTAAAAGGATTTAGTAAAACATTTTTCTTTTTAGCAACAAGCCAGCAAGCATTATTTTTTGGAAACGCATTTAGCCAAACCAGCAAAATAGGTTTAGTTTCAGAAGCATTTATCATAGGGTGCTGTCATTTTAAAACGCAGAAAAGGTGCATATTTACAGAGGGGGTGATTTTCTTTGTGTGGAACTGCAATGGAAATATATAATTAACTAATCCTATACTAATTTGTCCCACTAACGTATTAACTGCTCCTCTAACATATAATGCAGTTCATTAAACACAGTGAGATTCCTTCCATTTTAGTGTTCTTCCATGGATAGGAGAAATATGTGTGACAGGAAAGGAAATGGAAACAATTACCTTGCTGGACTGAAGTCTCCATTGTCCTGACCGGCAGGGAATTGTTGCAGGACATTCTTGTAATATGATTGGTAGAAATCAAAAGGTGGCAATGATGATGTCAGAGGAGGCTGATCTGAGTTTGACAGACAGCCATCGTTTTTTTAATCAGCTGTGCTGGGGAGTGAAGTCAGTTCTGCCAGAGATTCAAGTGCTGTCAGTGTCTCCCTGGAGCCTGGGAGCTGGGCTTCAGAGATGCAGTTTTGAAGACAGCTGATATGCCAGGCAGAAGAGGCTGTGCCAGGCTGCTGCTTTCGAAGTAGAAAGAATTCCAAAGGCAGTGTCCGTGGGCTGAGCTGTGTGAGGGAGGTTTGCATAGATAAAGCTCTGGTGGCAAGTGCTTCAGAATTCGCACATTTTGGTGAGTCAGGTCTCAAAGATGAGGAGCATGAGAATGTATGAGATGCATTACACTTATTGAAAGACAGTGTAGTGAGATAGTTTTAAAAATAAAAATATCATGTTTCTCTCCGCATGTTTGCACTGGTTAAGAAAATGATGCACACTGAGTTCATTTTGCGATGTCTTTTATTTTTATATCTTTTTGCTGCATTTGTTTAAAAAGAATTGAATACAATGTTTTTATTTATTCCATGTTGACATATATTTGTTCTCTTCACTGTGTTTATTTTCTAGAAGACGAGGTTATTCTCGCTGTTGGAAAGCATATGTGTAATTGTAATATTCTGGATTGTGCATAACAAAGACCAATATTATAACAAAAAGCAAAGCTGGTGCAACTTTATTGATTTTATTTTATGACGCCCATGTTTACTGTATTAGGGGAAAAATTCAGTAGGTAATTCGAGTGTTATACCAATGTGGTAAATAATTTTGCTACCTCATTTACCACATGGGACAAGTTTAGGCAAGATAGAAGGTTATGTGTGTGTGTGTGTATGTGCTTTTCTCTACATGCTGTGAAGAGAAGGTGGTGCCCCAGAGCACATAGGTTACTGAATGTAAATAATTCAGTAACATGAGTTACATACAATAAGTGCATTCCGATTAAACTCACTGGGTTCCCTAAAGGTGATAGGTCCACAAAGCACCTGCAGTCAGCCAAAAAGGGCGTCACAATTGTAACAAGGGAGAGTTTGTTCTATGATGGGGTGGTAGTATCAAAAAACATGCTCACCACTATACCACAAAAATACGGTAATTCTAAAAATACCACCAAAAATAAGATACCACTAAAATTACTGCCAATATAAGCTAACACTATATTATCACCAAATTAGGGTAATACTGAACTATCTCTAATGGTAAGGCCAGTTTACCGCCACTTTACTTGCCAAAATATCATGGTAAGAAAATACTGACAAATCCAGATTTGCCCCAAAAGACAAAACCTCCTACAAACCTCACAACTAATACAAACAGGGGTGTGGGATAGTTCTCATGAAAAACAAGAAATGTTCTCAAATAATATGTCAGGATGCAGTAGTCTGGGTCTCCCTTGCCCACCTTCTGGACACGGGGGATGATGGGACCTTGGGCACAGTACAGTCTCTGGCTTCTCCAGCACAAGACGACAGTTCCAATGGCAGCTCTCAAGACACACTCTGTGGCTTCTCTAGGACTAGATGATAGTTCAGCTTTTAACCCTCGAGCTTTCAGTTATCAGGGCCGTTGATGGTCAAGTCTTGTTTCCCTTGAAAGTCTCTTGCCTTGGAAGACCTGACGTGTCCAGACAACAAAAAAAGTTCCTTTAACAAATGAAAGTTATTTTCCAGTGTTCGAAGGGTGATTGGTTCCCCCCTGAATCCCCCTCTTCTGGTTGCTGGCCCTTCTCAATCACATTACAAAATGTATCACAGTTCCTTTATCAATCAACTTTTTGTGACAGCTTCACCATGTGATCTCCCTCGGTCGAGCTCGGACACCTCTTGCCTTTTGCAGGATTTCTTTTCCCTCGGTTTCTCAATGTTCACTTTCACTGTGGGATTCACTTCGCTTTTCCTCACACTGCTGGTAGATCAAAGTCTTTCGAATGTACAGGTATTTTGCGTAACCCTCTGTATGACCACTTGGGCCTATTTCGCCAGCCCTTCTATGGCCTTCTGGTACTTGTAGTTTCTCTCATACATGGCTCATATGTCTCTCAAGTTAGCACCCAAGTGGTTCTGCTTTCCGTCTGCAGCTGGTCTCTCCTTCTCACTTTTAGCAGTTCATTCAAAGTTCATTAGCTTTGATTCTCACTCATCACAGCCCGGTTCTTATCGGATCTCCCCTTGACTCACCGGTTGTGATGAACCACTTGGCGTTTGGCTTCTTTGGAGTCAAGGCCAGTACCACGGGTGCAGGCTTGGCCTGTGTACCATTGACATCTACTGTAGGACACTTGTGCTATTGTTTGAGGTCTTAGGCTCTCTTCCACAAAATGTTCTGCGGGTCTGGGATGAAAAGAGCTAGGTCACTTCTCTCCTCACCACATTTGCAATTCCTGCCACCTTTCTCCTTCTCTTGAACTGCCACGTGGTGGCCGTCTCATTGTGCTGTCTGCCATGCTCGCCTTGTTCGTACTTTGCTCTCTGGTTCAACCTTTTATCTCTGTGGGGAAGGGAAAGGGCCATCGGGTGTGTGTGATTCTGATCAATTGCCTGGCATTTCAGACCCTTGTATTGGGACATGTCAGGTGAATGGCACTGGTATTAGTCCATTGTCCTTTGTGTTGTGCGAAGGTGTTAAAGTTAGAAAGGGGGCGGTGGTTTGGAATGTCCTCTGTGAGAGGATGGGAAAAAGGTGTAAAAGGAAGGGGGATACCACATCTCACCTGCTTCCTCTCCCCAAGAACCCCCCATCCAGGTGATCTTCCCACACCGGTCCTAGAACTGGATCCAATAGCGATGGCCGTTTCCTGGCCACATGGATGACAGATCCCCAGGGACTAGCAAAGGGGATACCTTCAGGTTTCTCACAAGTCTCACATAGCAATAGGGAAAGAGAGGCCTTAATCTTATTCTTTAATAAATAATCTTTAGAAATGTCATCATCGTGTCCGCATCCTTCTTCTGACGACCACACCACACAAATACCTACATAACCACTGCCACCAATCTGAGAACACTGTTCTTGTAATGGTCAAAGGAATCCTACTACCACAAATACCACACTGCCCTCAAAACCAGAATAGTTGGAGCTGATGCCCCAAAACACAACTTTGTCAATGAGGTCTCTAGACAACTAAATGGACCTGATGCCATGACATGACAAATGTTGTATTTGGATTAAAAAAATGTGTTGTACTTCTTTTAGTCAAGTGAGGGTTGATTTAGGACAGCTGTCATAAATGGCTTCATGATCTGTCATTGGTCTGATGCTAGACATTGGTTGATAATTGTGTAACTTTTTAAAATAATTGTAAAAAACCCTCTGAGCAAGCATTGCTAAGCAACAGAAAGGGCTGTAAGGACCTCATTCAATATTTATTTATTTTCTTTTTACATGTACAGCGCACACGTACAGTTGAAACATGAGATAGTGCTCAAGACAGTGACATAATTGTTAATTTTTATTTTTTAACTGTGAACAGCCAGGTTTTGAGGGCTCTGCGGAAGGCCCAATACGATTCTTCGTCTCTCAATGTAGGTGGAGCGCGTTCCATTGCTTGGCGGCAATGACTGGGAAGCTAGACCATCCAGCTCTGTCGTGCTTGAATTTGGGTTTCACCAGTCTGTGTGTGTAGGCGGTTCTGCTAGGTCTAGTCATCAGTTTATTTATCATTTTCTGGGCTAGATAAGGAGGGGCAATTTTGGAGATGCACCTGTGTGTGATTGTGTCTTGAATACAATTCTTTCTCTGATGGGGAGCCAGTGTACTGCTCTTTGGCTGCAGATATATGGTCCAATCTAGGAATGTTCAGTGCAGCTCGTAGGGCATTATTTCTGGATAGTCTGGAGCTTTTGTTTGTTGTGAGTGGATGAAGAGTGCATTACAGTATTGCAGCCCTGCGCTGACTACTGCGCGAGAGCTTGTTAGACAGCTGACTGTAGAGAGGTAAGGTCTGCCGGCATTGAGGAGTTTTGTGGAGTAGGCTGCTGAAGAGGATTAGGCTGCATTAACTTTGCGGATTAGGGAGAGGGTGGAGTAGAGGTATACTCCTAGAGTTTTCACTACTGGTGAGACAGAGATGTTCGTGCCATCAATGTTGTAGGAAGAACAGTATTCTGGGTCGAGACTTTTTAGCACAGAAGGGGGCCCCACAATGAGAAGTTCAGTATTCTCATCATTAAGGCAGAGCCATGGGTAGCCATCCAGGCTTGGATGGTTGAATACATGGAATTTACCATGGCGGCGTCATTGATGTAAGTAGCAGACAGAGAGAGACTTTGGGTGTCATCAGCGTAGTTGGTATATATAACACACGTTGTGAGTGTAGGAGGTGGAAAAGAGGCTTAGTGAAAATGTTGTAAAGGGTTGGCGAGACACATGATGCTTGGGGCTCTCCACAGCTGATGGGGGAGGATTCAGCACAGGCATAATCGGAGGAAATATAATCCAACCTAATCCAACCAATGTTTATTTTAGCAATGAGCCATAAAACACACACACACAATTTGTATTGTGAAATGACATGAGGAATGCCACAATAAGAAACCAAGAGTTGCTGTTTCCGAAGATAATTAATTCTAGAGAAAATGTGACAAAACACCCTTCAATGTACATGCAAATATCTCCAAAATTACCTTAAATTATATGTAAAGTGTATGCTCCCTAGAGAAAGAAACCCTAGACAGACATGGAAGAAAACCCTTGCTCTTTGATAAGCAGATTATGAGTCAAATCAATTTTCATTAAGGCACCCATGCCCACTGTGCTGCAAATGTATCAGAAAGAAAAGTGTTGTTTATCATCCATAAAGTAGCAAGTGTTAGCTAAGAAGGGCTGTTCCAAAGCTGCACTGAGCAGATCATTTTCAAAACTACTATAGGCAGGATATCCAGTCGAAACTGTCTGGACAATGAAGCTTCAGCATTGATCCATTAACACATCCAACTGTGTAGAAACCCTAATGCTATGAGATTGCTAGCAGCAATTATGCCTACTTCTGGAAAGACAGACACTATAACAATAATGCTCTATGCACGCTATGCCAAAGGCTACAGAAATATACACGAACCCTAGACCTATGCAGGCGTCACTCAGAGCAGGATCTCCAGGCTTCAAACCTCTGCTTGCCCCCTGCCTCTCTCCCTTGACTCTCAATTAGAAGGGCTGGAGAAAAATAGCTACTAAGTACATATTGTTGGAGCTTCCAGGCAGTTGGTCTACAGTAATGTCACTGATGAAAGAAGGTTTCCCAGGACCTGAGACCAGAGGCTGGATGGGGAGGTGAGGACCTCATCACGAGTCTGGCGGTAACACTTAAAAGCGGTGGTAGCGCTATTACCACTGCATTTAAGGGTCCGTCAGATCAAGGCTTTGGCGGATTTCCCCCCAGCGCTGAGCTGGGGGGAAATCGGCTGCAAAATTGCCAATTTTCAGCGTGATTACCACCGGCGGATTTTAATAGCGTGAATTTTCCCCATTGGGCCCAATGGGGAATGAGGAATTCCCGAATGTGCCCAATGGGAAATGGGCAATAACCCTTCCGCCAAACCTGTGATCCGGCGCTAATAGCACCGGGGGGTTTGACGGTAGGGCTATTAGCGCTGGCGCTAATAGTGTCGGCTTTACCGCCCAACTCGTGAGTAGGTGTTAAAGTAGCAAGGGCTGGTCTACACATGTGGTTCAAAGCTAGCAGCTGAAAGCTTGGCATAGTAAAAGGGAATCCAAACTGTGTGATTCTAATACGTTTAAAAGATCAGTGTGTATCGTCCTGAAATGGACCCCTACATCTGAAGTAGCAAACATACATTTAAAATTAGGCACCACGTTTTTACTACAGGAACTTGAAGTCTACAATGGTTTGTATGTAAATATTGTTCCAGTGTTGATCCTTTCAATCAGTAGATTAAAGAGATTGCTGGCACCTTTAACTTTCAAGATGAGTGTGCCACCTGCTGGAACACCTCATGTGTTTGATGCATTTATATATGAAACATTACATTTAAATAAGTGTTATCCTTGGCTACAGCAAGGTTCATTGGTATACCCTCTGCGCCAGGGAATTTGCAGAATCTGTTTCTAGATGCACTACCTCTGCATTTATTATGTATTATTACATCATAAACCCAAATTAAGTGCCATTAACACTGGGCATTAGAGCTTAGCCTTTGGAATAGCAATCTTGCTAGCAGGAGACCTTTTCAGGTAATGGAATCTACAGAGACATCCCTGGCGGAACTGAAGTGTATTCTCTATTTTCCCCTGTGTGCCTTCTTACAAGGAATTTCAATTCTTTTTGAGTGAACATCGCACTATGAACAAAAATAAGTATGATCTCTGAAAGTACAATGAGTCCATAAACTAATGAAAACATTAATTTGCAATACAAATGCTTCAGAAAGGAAGGTGCTTTAGCTTTGGGACAGAAATATGCGAAATGCCTATAAAGGATGCCACACAAATGTAAGCAGAACATAGTAAGGATCGCACGGGGCATCACAGTCTCTGGAAAGAAGGCACTGTGAGAAGATGCACACCAGGCACCAGTCACATTTGCAAAAGGCTCATGCTGAAGCTTCATGAATATATAGCAAAACATGTGAATAGGAAAACGAAGTTGATACATGATTAATACCAAGTGTTGTGTTGAAGAGAAAGCCATAGAGAAAACACCAGTACGGAGGCTGTCATGCAGAGAAATTATTTATTGGAGAAGGATATAAACCCGACGGAAATAAAGTAAAACAGCTGACAGGGTGAAATAGCATTACACGCACGTAAGCGGTGGGCACTGGAGACTAAATCAACATCGAGCAGCACTTATTATTATTTTTTTTTTTAACACACACATTCTTTACGTTTTTCAAAGTCACAGAAACAAGTGTCCTGCAGCAAGAACCCAGGAAGGGGAGGCGTTGCCCACACCCCATATGAAACCATAGTAAGAGTCACTCACGCCTGTACATCTCGCGCTGGTTCAACCAATAAGTAATCAAGCGAAATAACAGCATGAGTCTCTGCAAGGTTTAATGTGAATGATAGGTGAATCGGGCGATTTACTTGTCATTCACATTAAACCTTGCAGAGACTCTGCTATTATTGGTTGAACAGCGCAAGGTTTCCAGGTGCGACTTTTACTAAAATAGAGCTAGGCTGAAGGATTCAGTAAAAGTGCATATATTCCGGCTGTTATAAGCAGTTAAGCAGATCTAGTGAAAACCTGGTAGTGCTTCTAACTTTCAACAATGTAAAGTCCCCCTCTCTTGCTAATTTTTAATACAACCGTGCGTTTCTTTGTCTAGTTGGATGCATTACAATCACTGCAACCAATTATTTGGCTGTGTCTGCCACGAAGATGCTAATAGATACTGTAGCTAGAAATATGCGAGCGCGGTTTCAAACAATGGAAATTTGAAAAACCTCAAATTGTGCCGGGAAGGTCAGAAAAAGCATAGCCTTTGATTCTCAAACTGTGTGACTTTGAATGTTGGAATTTCTCTCCAATAGCATCACTGTTTTTTCATACTTATTAGACTTGCTGGGCTTAAATGTCTGGTCACATAACTCTTAACTTTTGTAACACATAATGTACACAAGTAACGTGGCTCTAGTTTAAATATAATTTCTGAGCGATGAGAACTGCTTCTCGGAGTTTGAGATTATGTCCATTTCCTTCTAATTGTATTGCCGTTTAGATAAAGGGGCCATGAAGGACTGGATTCCATGCCTGCTTCTTCATGCATCCAATGGAGTTTTAAAGTGGGATAATCCTGTGACTTTTTTCTTTCCATGTAAAATCAATATCCAGCTCTGTATGTGATGTTCTTGTTGCTTATTTATCGTGTGACCACCATATGATAGTCTCTGGAACTAAGAAAGCTAATGAAACCTCCTTCTTAGCATATTATTTTCCATTAGTCTAATAACAGGTATCAAATCTTGGATTTAGTTTGACTACTTTAATAGGTAGGAGATGTGGTCCATACATTGATGTTTGTTTAACTTTCATTTAATTTACATGCAATAATTAAGATTTGTTTCCCGAAATACATTCAAAGTGTAGTACAGCTATGAATCTTAAGACTGCCTCCCTACAGGCTGACTTTACACGATAGCATAGAAGGATTTCACCTGCGGGGCGCAACAGAGCCCAGTTGAGATGGCCACGAGGCTGTGAGCTCCTGGGTGATGTCAAGTAAATCTGGTATTTTATCTTGCCGCCTGAACGGTCCCTTTATCTGGCAGTGCTTGGTTCAATAGAGGAAAGCCCTACAAACACTCCAGTTCAACTCAACATAGGTGTAGATAACATTGCTGGAATAACTAGCGAACTAGCGTGGCTAAGAAATGGCTCTCCCATTGAAGGTGGTGGCTGGCGCATTCAGCATGTAGCAGTGTGGAAGCTAGGAGCTGCAGAACTTCTTTCCTGAGAGGCTCACTGCAGGTGCGCCGTAAAGCGCAGCGCGAGCGGTGCAGCTGTCCGGATCAAGAAGGCATCTTTCCAGGAGCATGCATTCACAATTGTGACCCACACAAATGTTGTCAAGCTGTGGCCAGCCAGAGAGCAGGCCGTACACAGTGGGTGCGTAGCCTCCACACCCCTTGTTCCTCCATGGGACGACCCACTGTGAGCAGCGATAGTGAGCTGCATTAGCCGGTGCCCAAACTCGAGTAACTGGCGAGCCCCTGGCGGCTTGGCACAGAGGCAGTAAGGAGTGGGGGCTCAAACTGACCTTGGGGACTGGACCCTAAAAGTAGGTCTAAGCAAAAGCTGATAGTGAGTACCGGCGCAGCCTGGAGGAATACTGGCCTGTAGTGAGGGACTGTGGGAACAACCCTGGTACAACCCAGAGCCTTACCTTATAACTTGAACTTCAAGCTGCGCAACTGGGAACAGTGAGACCTTGGCAGAGCGGAACAAATCCGTGAACATCAGTGCCATGCAATAGAGAGTGTTCTCCTTGTCAAGTTCAAGACCCTGGGGGGACATATGTCTTGGCTGGCAGGAGGATCATT
Organism: Ambystoma mexicanum; assembly: GCF_040938575.1. Classification (NCBI taxonomy): domain Eukaryota; kingdom Metazoa; phylum Chordata; class Amphibia; order Caudata; family Ambystomatidae; genus Ambystoma; species Ambystoma mexicanum. The sequence continues at coordinate 372,049,664 of NC_090923.1, forward strand.
ACCAAGTACCTTTAAGGCATAGTGCCACTTGACGATGTTGCTGCTTAAAAATCACTGGTGGGGGCTTAGAATCTGCAGATCAGCCTCCTAGGTGGCAGAAGACATGGCAGGGGGTTGGAAGGGGCCATAGCTCCCAATAAACCCACCGTAACCTGATTGTGTGACAAAGGGATAATCCCTGGTCTGTGGGGCGATCTCAGAAGGGCACTGATGGCAGTCTTGAGGTGAGTGAGGGACAAACGGGACATGATGTCCAAAGCACAGAAATCAGGCAAACAGCAGACCAAACTACATTTTGAGACACTGGCCAAACTTACAACGTCTGAGGACTGTTCACCGAGTGAGGCCTCACAGCCCTCACTGATAGACCCGGGTGGAGCACAAAGTGACATAAAGATAATGCTGGGCCAGGTGCAAGCAAGCATTTGGTCCTTGGATTTAAAATGGACACTTTGACATGTAAGGTGGACCATATGCAGATGCATCTGGACAAACATGGAGACCGATTGGACGAAGTAGAGGGACGTGGGTCCACAATAGAGCACCACCAGGAGAGAGCTGGCCTTCATCAAACAAGCGATGAAAGAACTAACGGACAAACAAGATGACCTAGAATCTCGCTCCAGGAGCAATAACTTGCCCTATGTGGGGGTACCTGAAGGGGCAGACCAGCGGAATATGAAAGCTATGGTAGAAGCTCTATTGAAAGAAGACCTGGGCGATGGAGACTTCTCAGCACTGTTCATAGTGGAGAGGGCTCATCAAAATTCCAAGTGGTAGGAAGCCAATAAAGGGAGCACCCACTCGACCTTTATTCGCCAGGCTGCTCAAATACCGGAACAGGGACTTGGCCTTAAGTAAGGTGAGGGAAACAGGTCCTCTGATCTACCAAAGTGCCCAGATCAATTTTTTCCTGACTTCTCAGACAAAGTACAGTCATCCAGGAAGATGTTCATTGACATCAAAAGAAGTCTGAGAGACAGGAACATAAAATATGCTATGCTCCTGCCGTCCAAACTTAGAGTGGAATATGAAGGGAGAGCATTGTTCTTCAACACCCCGGAAGAAGCACATACATTTATTGAGACCCTGCCTAGGGTACCATGCTGTAAAGGCAACAAAGAATGAGGGAGGCTTCTCCTACGCAACATACCCCTGGAGCAGGAACCACTTGGACCAGCGGGTGTGAGGGCGTAATTCAGTCCTGTGGACTTCCCAGAAGACTGGCTCTGGAGGGCCCCCATGCATGAGCTAGGGTTTTGCGCTTTGTCAAGTAGGCTGGGGAGAAACTAGCAGGTTGGACTTGCTGGTGGGGGTGGGCGGACGATTCTTAAAGGGGTTACTGACAAGTTTGCACAGTGGAATCATGAATCGCCCAACCTCGTTGCAGAATGGGGCAATACAGCATTGCGCATCATACGGGCAGGACACTACACAGAGAGAATTATGACAGGGAAATTAAAGGACCAAGTCACTTAAGAGCATGACATGGAATGTGAGGGGTTTTAACTGTCCATCTAAGTGTTGAAAGATCCTTTTATATATGCAGAGACATCAGGTAGAGGTGGCGTTTCTCCAGGAGATGCTTTTAACTCCTAGTGGAGAACCAAAGTTTGGTCGAAACTGGGGCGATCACCGTTATTTCTCACTTACTCTTTATATTCCATGGGGGTGTGTATACTTTTACAGAGAAGCATCAGGAGTGTAGGGGTCTACTAGTACAGGGTACCATACAGGGTAGGCTATATACACAAATTAACTACTATGGCCCAAATCAGGACTCAGTGGAAACACTGGAGTGGATTAGTCACCAACTTGAAGGGTCACCACCTGGGGAAATTATATGGTCTGGGGATTTTAAGTTTTAAGGTGGTCATGGATCCCGACCGGGACTGCACCAGGGAGGTTCATCATCCTATACAGAAGGTGACACACAAACTACATGTGTTGGGTCTGAGAAGCTGCTGATGTTTGGCAAATTAGAAATGCAGGGAAATTGGGGTTTACGTTTTACTCATTTGCCCATAGTTTTGCATCCCAGTTGGACTATTTTCTGGCATCCCACATGCTAGTGAGTAAGGTGTCTGAAATGTCTATTTCAGCATGTGCACTGTCAGACCATGCCACAGTGTTGATGTCAACTGAGTTACCTGACCGGAGAGGGGAGAGAAGCCTTCAGTGTTTAAGAGTGAGGGGTTAGCTGATGTTGTGTCCAGAGTGGAAATATCGAAGGCCATAGATACCTTTTTTTTATCTGAATTTAGGGACAGTGGAGTCACATTTGATATTGTGGGAGTGCTTAAAATGTGTGATCATAGGGGAATGCATCTCAAAATAAGCGGGGATACTGAAGCAAGTTCGAAATCAATTAACAGACACAGAGACTCATTTACAGAGAATACAAGAGGGGGTACCACACTAACACATACAGAGCAGGCAGTGGTTAAACAGCACCTACACAAATGTAGGGAAGTGCCACACAGAGAGGTGAGATTTCTCATGGAAAGGCAGCAGTGAGGCAATATGGGGAAGTTCAACGCCGGGCAGATTACTGGTGAGGGCTGCAAGAACAGGTGGGTCTAAGGATTGAATCTTATTGATGAGAAATGAACAAGGGGAAGGGAGGTTTGTGGACTGTGAGACAATCCAAGAATTCTACATGTTCCATAGCCAATTGTATTCTTCTCAGATACAAGTCTCCCAACCAGAGGTGGAGTCTGGGCAATCTGGAGCCGAGTCTAGTGTTTCTTATTGAAATGTGGCAGGGTAGGTTGGTTTTAGATGATCCCTGGGTGAGATTATGATTAGTGGGTGGTCGTTGGTCAAGGTAGTAGTGGTTGGTTTGGGATTTAGTATCTACCATAGTCCATAAGGGATCTCTGTTAGGTATGCTGTGCTGAGAGTTCAAATTCAACTGGGGTAGAGGGGAGGTCAATATAATACCCATTGTGGGTGCCATTGTACTTGCCATAGTATGGTATGGTGAAATTGTTGCAACAGTGGTCAGTTGTCCTAATGCCAGTAGGGCATACAATAGGTATGGATGTAGGACAGTGGTGGCGTAGATAGTGCAATACAAGTAGTCTTCTGTGTGGTATTTCTAGGGTGAGGGTTTTGTACTACACACAGTATCGCATCAGCGAATTGACTGGTTAGGTCAAGGTTTAGAAACATAGAGGATTCTATTTGATTTAGGCTAAAGGCAATAGGTACTAGTCGGACCTAAATTTGTAAAATCTATGTCAGTACTAGATATGATGCGACCTATGAATGAGATTCCAAATAGGTTTATTTATTTATTTATTGATTGATTTAAATTTATATAGCGCGCAAGCAGCCCACGGGCATTGAGGCGCTGTTACTTGTGAGAGCTTAGTTACAGAGGTACAGGAATGGTAGCAGTTGTTGGTACATTATAAGTATTACAGACATAATACAATACTTACAGCTTATGCGATTGGTCATTCCATTCCAGCTTATGCAGTGGGTCAAATGTACAGTATTTATGCTGATGCGAGGGACCTTATGTGAAGAGGATGGTTTTCATAGCTTTACGGAAGGCGATGAGGGAGGCCTCACCTCACATCACAGGTTTTGCACTGGGGACCTCATTTTCGGTAGTGGTGGACACATGTGGAATCACATTTGGCACAATAGCATTCAAAGTGGGGGCAGAAGAGTTGCACATCACAGATTTTGCACTGGGGACCTCATTTTCGGTAGTGGTGGACACATGTGGAATCACATTTGGCACAATAGCATTCAAAGTGGGGGCAGAAAAATTGCACATCACAGATTTTGCACTGGGGACCTCATTTTCGGTAGTGGTGGACACATGTGGAATCACATTTGGCACAATAGCATTCAAAGTGGGGGCAGAAGAGTTGCACATCACAGATTTTGCACTGGGGACCTCATTTTCTGTAGTGGTGGACACATGTGGAATCACATTTGGCACAATAGCATTCAAAGTGAGGGCAGAAGAATTACACATCACAGATTTTGCACTGGGGACCTCATTTTCGGTAGTGGTGGACACATGTGGAATCACATTTGGCACAATAGCATTCAAAGTGGGGGCAGAAGAATTGCTCATCACAGATTTTGCACTGGGGACCTCATTTCCGGTAGTGGTGGACACATGTGGAATCACATTTAATATAGAATTAATAAAGTTTGGAATGGGGTGAGCTGATTCATTGACAACTATATATTGTGGGTAGCTATATTGGCTGCGAGCTTGGCGGTTGGGCAGATGATCCTGACCTTGTTAGCACCTATAGTGGGGGGCATAGTACGGGAGCATAGATGTTCTTTTCGGGTGCTCATAGGGGGTGGGCTGGGTGCTGAGGGTGGACTCTAGCATGCAGGCACTCAGTCTGAGGCACCTGGTGGCAGGGCCTGGGTGGCAGCTGGCAAACTGGCAACTAAGCAGAGTGGCCATTTTTGAGAGCTGAGTCTCGTGCTTATAAGCAACGGGATAGTAGGCAAGGTTAATTCTGCTCAGCTCAGTACAGAGCGACAGGGGTTACAGAATGGCACTTAGTCAGCAATGGAGGTGGCAATGACGATTCAGAGTTCAACATGAGGACATTTAGCATTTAAATGTTCCTGTTAATCTTGCAGAGTAGCGCCCAAAGGCTTACCGCAGTGTTGGAGGCCCATCATTGGAGAGGTTACAGTTCCTGCGGTAGAGTGGTGCAGTCCGCACCGCCATCACATGCACCGAACAGGCGCCAAACAGGGCCTTTGTGTGGCCTTCGTGGCTGGTGACCGGCGACTCCGCCTACCGGCGAAGCTAATCGAATTATAACGAGGTTCAGTCTCGTTGTCGTGCCGCGCAGCGCCCGGCATGCGCGAGTCAGGCACAATATGGAGACAGGGTCAGGCAGGCCCTTCTCCGTTGAGGCAGCAGCTTGCCTTGCTGCACAGGATCCGCTTCTGGCATGGGGGGGCTCCTGCCCTCACCCCTCTAGGAAGATGGATGGAGTGGAGGACTTGGGTGCCAAACAGGGCCTTTGTGTGGCCTTCGTGGCTGGCCACCGGCGACTCCGCCTACCGGCGAAGCAAATCGAATTATAACGAGGTTCAGCCTCGTTGTCGTGCCGCGCAGCGCCCGGCATGCGCGAGTCAGGCACAGTATGGAGACAGGGTCAGGCAGGCCCTTCTCCGTTGAGGCAGCAGCTTGCCTTGCTGCACAGGATCCGCTTCTGGCATGGGGGGGTCTCCTGCCCTCACCCCTCTAGGCAGATGGATGGAGTGGAGGACTTGGGCGCCAAACAGGGCCTTTGTGTGGCCTTCGTGGCTGGCTACCGGCGACTCCGCCTACCGGCGAAGCAAATCGAATTATAATGAGGTTCAGCCTCGTTGTCGTGCCGCGCAGCGCCCGGCATGCGCGAGTCAGGCACAGTATGGAGATAGGGTCAGGCAGGCCCTTCTCCGTTGAGGCAGCAGCTTGCCTTGCTGCACAGGATTCGCTTCTGGCATGGGGGGCCCATGCCCTCACCCCTCTAGGAAGACGGATGGAGTGGGCCATAGGCATTGGAGGTCCCTAAATTGCACACAAATTACTCAGTGTCAACATTAGATCCAATGCAACATTGCTCAGGCAGCGCAGGGAGGAGGGATTTGGAACATAGAATCATGTCAGTAGGTGTCGACCATAGGGTGTGTGCATTAGACTCCACAATATTGCAAATATACAAAGGCATACAATGGCAGATATACAATAAGTCCACAATATTGCAAAGAAACAGTGTCAGATCATGGCAATGGAGGTAATGTCACCAACAGATTACTTAGACAGCAATGTGCTTGGCTGCCCTCGACTCGTGGCTAGAATGAGTCTGGGGTAATATGAGACAGGTACGGCTAGTAATGCTAAATTATAGGTCGGGCACTGTCCTGTCCCATGTACTATGGTGCAGGTATGATTTAGGAAGGGTATCACAGTTACAGTTGTGGGGATCAGTGACAGAACATCAACTGGAGGTTACAATGTGGTGACTCAGATACAGCTGCTAGGGGAACTGGCATTAGACGCCAGGGTTTACAGAGAGAAAAAAAAAAGCAAGGGCGTGACAGCACTCTGATCGATATTCTCTGCTTGCTCAGGCAGTCTCTGATCTCTCTGATCTCCTTCTTGATGTCCCTGATCTTTCGGGTTGGAAACTCTAGAGTCACTTTCCTGGTGTCTAGGACGAAACCTAGGAAGTCTAATCTTTGCGCCGGTGTAGTGTCCGATTGTCCAATTTCTCTACATTCACTTTTGCACCCATGCCATCTGATATAACAGTACCTCTCGATCCTCCGCCTGAAGCAGCTGGTCGTCCAGGTATATTATCATGCGGAAACCCTTCTCCCGGATCACTGCTGCTACTGGTCTCATCAGCTTGGTAAAAGCACAAGGCGCTGAGGCTAGCCCAAAGGGCATTGTTTTGAATTGCCATAATTGGCCTTCCAGCGAAAAGCAAGGAAGGTCCTGAACTCTGCTAGCATCGGCACCGTAAGGTATGTGTCCTTCAAGTATAATCTTGTTAGCCAAGCTCTATCTCTTATGGAGTCCCTCAGCTGGTGTATCCCTTCCAACTTGAAGTGGCAGTATATAATCCAGCCGTTCAATTCTCTTAAGTTTATGACCGGTTGAACTTTCTCTTTTCTGTGGACCAGAACCATATTGCTCACGAATCTTGGGGTTGCTCTGCACCTCTCTATGGCTCCCTTCAACTCTAGTTGACAAAGCTCTCAGTTCAGACTCTCTTGCTCTGCTTGGGCTAGGCATGTCTCCCGCGGCCAGGTATCTTGTACGGGCTCCTGTATAAATTCCAGCTGCAGACCTCTGACGGTTTGCAAAACCTATATATCGCTGGAAAGCGCGTGCCATCCCCCCACTGGAAGATATTTTGTCACTCTCACCTGGGGTAAAGCTTTGGCCTCAGCTGACTCCTCTTCTTCTGCGACATCTCGGGAAATGTCCACTGGCAGGAAGGAAGGAGTCCTGCTGCTTGTTTTCCCACTACTTATCTCTGGAAACCTGGGGTCTTCTGCTTGTGTCGAAACGACCGGCTGCTCGACCCCGATAGCGGCCCATCCTGGCAAAAACTCTGGCCGGGAAATGTTTTCATATTGACGCTTCGGCCTTCTCCAAGCATGTATAGGCCCATGAACCTACCCATTTCCTTGCCAAAGGTCTCCCCAAAGAGGAGACCTTGCGCCGCTTCCCAGGCTTCGAGTCCCCCAGCAGCTTTGCTGGAATTCTGGAGTTTGTTTGTTTCTCCTGCCAAGAGTGAGTCTCTTTTCCTCACACTCTTGGACATGATTTGAGGGGTTCTTTTGACTGTTAATGTGTTTTATGGGCTATAGGGTCTTTTACTCCATAGGGTCTCATGTGTTTTTACTATGTGTGTTACACAGCACCCTCAGTGCAGTGACACAGGGGTGTCATAGTGACACCCCACCATAGACTCCATACACTGGGACTGACTACTGTCTCCCAGGGCATGTAAAGTCACCATTGGCTTTACTAGTCCCAAATTATGAACAGAAACCAGTACAAACCATCATATTGTGGACGTACTGGTCGGGGCAATTCGATTGCCCTGGGCTCTGTTAGTCGAGGGGGCACGTCTCCGTCCCCCCTGATCGAGTTTTGGCTGGTGGCAGTGGATACTGCTTTTTATATTCGACCGCGAATATATCTCTATGGGATTTTCCCATTGTTCGAGGCTACCAAATTTAATTATTTAATTCTTATAGCCTCGAACATACCGCCGGATTATTTATTTAATATTAATTCGCCGGTTGGTGTTTTTTGCCAGAACTCGATTCTAAAATGGCGTTTGTGTTCTCTTCTGTGACTCCAACCCAAGTCGAGCCCTTTGTTCCACTTTTTGGCGGGCTTCTCCACAGAAGCCTCCAAAAGTGGTGCCACTCTGTCTGGGTACCACAGGGGGTGTGGGAGGAGGTTTAGGCACCCTGGACTGAGTTACCTTGGTAACTCAAGTCGCACTCTGGTGTTATTGGCCCAAGTGGTGAGCCGGGCGGCTCACCACTTAGCATGTTTGATTGACAGCTAGGCTGAGTGAATGGGGGTGTGCTGCATAAAAGCAGGGCTTTGGGGACTGGAACTTCAGAAGTCACCACAGGACCTAAAAATCCAACAAGGGAGAAGCTGAGCCGACCTGCTACGACGACACCACCGGTGGAGCCCTGCGGAACCGACTCACCACTTCCCAACGACAGAGAAGATCTTCTGCTGGAGAGTCTTCTTCCCCTGACTGGTGGGCACAACCAGTTTACCTTCTTCTTCTCGCATCCCAGGACGTCTTGTCGTCAAATTGCCCGTGCCAAGCACCCCGGCAACCGGATAGCCACTTACCACTGGACCGCGAACAAAAGGACTGCTCCTTTTAACTGAGAACTCTGCGGCTGGTTTCTTCCGTGGCAGTGCAGCGAACTCCTCCTTTCCTCCCCGACGAGATCCTCTCTTCCTCCGGACGAAGCACTGACTTGCACCCGCTGCCAGGAACAACTGCCCGCGCTGGAGTATTCTCACCACTTTAAGGTACCGTGTCTGCCAGGCCTCCCTTTCTAAAGATTGCTACAAGGTAATAATAATCCCTTAACCTTCTGGACTGGGCTGGATGCCTTGACCCTCTCACTGGTCCCTTTCTTTTGGACCCAAATTCTTTCTGAACCTTTTCGAGACTTTTGTGCACTTTTCAACCGTGACACCTTGGACACATTTTGTTCTGATCCTCTTAAAGTGGATCCGGCTTTCTGAACTCTAACTTCACGGTTTGATTCTGCCTTCCTCTCTTGCTGTGTTCTTTTGAAAGTGGTGGGATCTGTTTCAATTTATGCTCTAACTTTCTCTCCCTTTTAAACCGAATTATTAGAGTGCCATCTGCGTTAAGGGCATACCGCTGTCTGAAAATAAGTGGGGCTTTACTTAAGTGTATATCTTTTAGTGACCGTGTTTTTGAACTGCTTGATATTAGTGCCAGTGTGTTTTATTACATTATATGTGGTTTTAAATAAATAATTATATCTCTTTTACACCAAGCTCTGGTCAGTGTTTGCTTGTTCTACTGTGTTCGTTTGACCTATTGTGAATACTCTGTATACTGCCTAACTCTTCTTGAGGGAAGTCTGACTGCTCAGCCACATCTACCAAGTGAATCTGTGTGGTACAGACCGCTACCAAGTGGGTTTACTGCCAAACACCTGTAGTCTTAAATCTTTTGCAGTGGTCCCAGAGGGAACTGCACAGGTTTCTGCCTAACAAGGCCAGATCGCTCAACTTAGCGTCTATCTTAATCAGTAGGCATCTCTTCCTCTCTGATGAGATTGCACAGTTTGCATAACCTAACAGGCTGCATCCAATGTGCTAGGTCTTCCGGGTTGATCTCTTCCCTGGTATCCCGGGCTCTCTTGGCTAAGTCCATTATCTTGGCCAGCGGCCTGGAGATATCCAGTACCTTCTCCTAGCAGCTCCTCCACGACCTGTCTATCAATTTTTTTTTTGACAAAGGGAATATTCGTTTGTTAATCTCTGTTTCAATTTTTGCAGGTAGTTTCTAGTCTTTGAAACGAACGCTAGCATCTTTGGATCCAATTCTAGCATCTCCAGCACTTTGCCTGGTAGGTCCGGTTGCGAACATTCCGCCCGCAAGTGCTGTCTCACATCCTTGTCTAGCATCTTTCTGAGTCTCAGAGCCATGTATTTCGTTACCCTGGGAAAAGGTGGCCAATCAGAGGATCTGGGGTTCCTAATGCTGTCTGGGTCAAGCACGTCCGTAACCTCCTCTAGCTCCTCTTCTAGGTGTTTCTCCATGCAAGCTTTCCTGCCTCCACTGGGTTTTTCCCACTCTTCTTCTGTCTTTCTTCCTCCTCCTGGGAGGACAGATTGCCTTCTGCTGGCTCTTATTCTGAGTCTGGGTCATCATCACCCAAATTTTCTTTGCCTGGGGAGGGGGTTGTTAGGCTTGGCACTGCCGACCTTTGCATGAAGGCCTTTCTCAGCTTGGCAAAAGCATTGGCTGCCTCTCGGGTCTTTTCTTCTACCCCATCAGGGTGACCCGGGGCGTCAGTAGAGGATTTCCTCTTGCAGGTCTGATTACTCGCCTTCAGTCCTCTTTTTTGAGAGCTCGTGGGCGTGTTGTCTGTCTCTCTGGTGCTTGCTTTGGGCTGGCTTAGTATAGATTCTAGTGTTTCCAGCCTATCTTGTAAGGGTTTCACCCCTTGTGCCACAGCATCGACCAATGAGCTTCCCAGCACTTCTTTACAACTGGAGGCGAGGTCTAGGGATCGCTTCTCTTCGCACCACTCAAATTCTGACATGGTAGAGTGCTGTGTGCCTGATACCTGTACTGGGTATCTTGCGCATGCCCACTGCTGCATTGATTCAGATGTCTTGGTATTCTAGAGAATGTCCTCTCTGAAATATGTGTAATTTTTGTTTTCTTTTTACTGTGGCTAGCACCTGTATTGGCTTCTATTTGCCTTGTGTGGCCGTTTGCCGATTTTCCGGGCTGTCTGGGCCGTATTCCACCAAGAACTGCAATCTTTTGAGTACTGCAGGCTCCCCGTGCCACTTTAGGCTCTTCCGAGTGTAAGGATCCTCCGATTCGTTTTGTCTGACCCACGCAATCGCCTAGTGTCTTCAACAGCTGTAGCGTAGGGGTCAGGTTATCGCTGTGAGTTTATTCGAAATCACTGCCAGGCCCTGCTTCTAAATATTACCAAGCTAGTCTGCTGTTGCATTCTAAACCTGTTCCTGCGATGCTGCGATTTGGCTCATGCTTCCCGTTGGAGGGGGCCAGAGCACCTCACACGCTCTTGACTCTGCCCCCACAAGGGTGGGGGTCGAACTGCTCCCTCGGGCTGACTTCTAACTGTTTATCCCAACATCGCGCTCTAGCGCGCTACACTGTCTCACACGCTCCCACTAGCTTGCGTCTGTAAAATCACTCAGCCACGGCTATCTACAGCTCCATATATTCTGAAGCAAACTCCTGTAAACAACTACTGCTTACACAGTTTACTAGCTCACTACTTGACATTCTGTCTACTGCATACATATGAAATCGTTCCGACATCATGCATTTTTCAGAGTAGTGATAAAAGGTACTTATCTGCTGAAAAGCAGTAAAAGAAGAGGAGGAGTCAAGGGACAGGAAGTGGACCATAAACTGGACTGGCCAGGACAGGACTACAGAGACAGTGGAATTTGTGGTTTATAAGAAAATTAAAGGGATGAAGACCTTTTCAGTTTTTTCGTATGTTTTGTTGAAAATGCTGAGGAGTGAATGAATAGAAGTTGAAGCATACCGCTTGCCTCCAGTCTTATCATAGAATCGTCAATGGCATTTCCTGTTGAATCGTGGCACTTTTACTAAGGCTGCATTGCTGGTTGGCTTGTAATTGCTTTATTTCCTCATGGTGGATTCTGGGTCCCTGGTGTAGAAGGCATGGTGGGCAATTGAACTGGTTGAATGTTAGCCATTGGAGTGTTTGGAGGGCCTGATGATGTATTGCGGTCTTTCAGACATAATAAAGTTACTGCATTTTTAACAATCTGTAGTCTTTTCAGTAGGTGTTTAGGAAGCCCCAGGTGGAGAATCTTAGCATGATCCAGTACTATTGCAATGACTGCAGAGTACTAGTGTCACGACTGGCATAGTTATACAGGGGAAGGTCCCATATAGCATGATGCACTTGTTGGATTCTCATAATGGTTTATATGTGAGTTTCGAGTGTGTGGGCTCTGTCTATCATGGACCCAATATTTTTGACAAAGGGAATATTCGTTTGTTAATCTCTGTTTCACTCTCCGATAGATGCCGCATAACTATTATTATTTATTAAAAGTGATATAGTTCAAATGAACGTTCTAACATAATAAAACTAAAATAAATTAAAATATGTAAAACATGTACAAAATACCCATGCAACACAATACAAATACAGTAAAATTACCAATTGATACAAAATGTTCACAAATCACAAAAATCGGTTAATGTATTTCACCATGACAGCTTTACGAACAATCAAACATATTCTATAACGTGCAAGATGCACAGCAGTGCTTTTAGAGTTGAGCAAACATGCCAAAAGCCGGGTTCTTTAATAGAGTCCATATTATTCACAAAGGCCCCAAAATGACACATAACAGAAAAGTATACTGGTGCAAGTACAATTTAGCACTGTATTAGCACTACGGCACATCTTACCTTCAGTGCATTTGTGCACCAGGGCAATGTGCTAATAAGTAGTTCTAATTGCACTCACACCAGTGAAATGTTGCTGTAATGAGGCCTCTGATTGGAGAAATTGTCAGTGACGTTAAAAACAACATCTTCCTCTTCTAATGTCTATATTTCCACTGAAAAAAGTTACACTCATAGGATTTATAATTACGAGAAATTCTACACGTATTGCCCCAACCCTAGCATATTGCAATGGATCACTGTGAATTGTTATGTGACAATAGAGGCTACTGAGCTTTGCAGGTGCTGCGACAAAACCCAAAGACACATACAACAAAGCAGTCCAAATATGTGTTACGGTACCCTTAGCTTACATTTTAGTAACCTCATGTAACATGGTAAAGCATATGTTTTGTATTTATTTTAATTTCTAAGGTTTTATATAGTCCCGATTAGGCCCAATAGGTAAAATAACATTAAAAACAAATATTGACAGTAATGAAAAGTTGATTATTAGTAAATAAACAATATGGCTATGGAATGGATATGAGACTACAGGACTGATTTACAAAGCCTTTTTCAATAAGGCCTTTGTAAATCAGGCCCTACATGTATTATAAGATAAGAATACGCCTCTCAGCAGTACTCACAACATTGTCAAGGATGAACAACAGACACGCAGGAACACTTTGTATGTCTCCCGTGTAGCAGTTACTGTCCTGTTGTCTAGGATGGACAATGCTAGCAGTCTGTAGTTTGGCCTCTGCGCACACACTGGCCGTAACATCTTGAAAACATGGCTGCCTAGACATTACTGAATCTAAAACACAGAGCTAACATCGCACAAGGTCTGCATAACCTGTACTGGATCTTACAGCTAAGCATAATGCACTTTAAGATAGTGTAATTGCACTTTAGAACTTCTTTCAAAAAAGCGAATGCATTTACTCCGCATAAAGGCGTGCGTAAAATCCCAACAGGATCTCCGCTAGCTTTCAGAGCAAAAAGTGTACCAGTAACACATTAGAACCCCACTGTACAGCAATGGCAGTCATTAGGTGTTCGGATGCTCAACTTAACAGCTCAAGTGAAGTGTCTAATGCTGTGGATCAATAATGCTTAATTAGTTCCTATTTTGCTAATTAAGCATCAGTGCAACGGAAGTGCTAAGAATTTCAGAACGAGCCAGCATCAGAATGCTTATTGGTGTGGTCCTGAAATGAGGCATCGAGCGGGGCAAAGTGATTCATGAGGTAGCACCACGAGTGGCAAGATATGGATCGAGAGGAACTGGGAGTGTGATACGATGCTGGAAGAGAACAAAAAGGGTTGTGTGGGGATTAGATGGAGTCAGCGAGTGGCAAACACAATGTTCGTAAAAAAACAAAAAACAAGTGGGGCGTTAGCAAAAAAAGGAACAAGAGGGAACAATGAAGAGGTATCTCTGCTGGTGCTTCATGTTTTTATGGAAACCCAATTGCTGACCCAGACAGACACCTTGTTGTGTGAGTGACAGCCAGGCTGGAATGAATGGGGGAAAACTGTTTAAAAGCAGGTCGCTGGGACTTGGAAAGCAGAGTAGACCACTGGAACAAAAAAAAACGAAGACAAGCTGAAGGAAGAGGGCTGCTGCAACTCCTGGACGACCGGTGAAGCCCTGATGCAGGTCCGAATTGCCTGAAACTCCACCGACAGAGAAGCCCTTCAAGGCTAACTTCTTCCCTTGAGTTTGGTGGGAAAAACCAACTCACAAGTCACCTGGACACTGTCCCCATCTGGTCGAATTTTCTACAGAGTGCTGCTGAAAACCAGATAGCCAGAGGGAAGGAAACTAGCTTGTGGACTTTAAGGCACTCACACCTTAAACCGATGTTTTGCTAAGGTTGTGGCCTCATCCCTGGGTAGTGCAGGATCTTTCCGACGTCCTCCTTCTTGTCCCCACGACTGAAGCTCAGGAACAGCGAAATCTGTTCGAACTGCCAGGAACAACTGCCTCAGCTACAGCCCTTCTTCACTAACAAGGTGAAAGAAACTTTCTGCACTTCGAAGGCTTGTCCTTCCCTAAACATTCGTCAAACTTTTTGCCTAGCCACATTCTTCTAAACTCTGTGGAAAAGACTTAACCGTTATCTACACGAACTGTGCTATCCTATACAAAGACTCTGAACCATTGACTTTGGCCCAGGCCTATTGAGAAGAATCGCTGGCTGTAGTTAACTGAAACCCTTTGCCCTGCCTATGAATGTATTTGGGCTGCCTTTCTTATAACCTTGTCTTTTTACCCCTTTTTAAAGTATCCATTTTGCTCCCATTTCAGAGGAGCTGAACTTGTTCAGTAGCTTATTGGTGTGTATTTGTAGTATATTAAGTGTTTGATATTGAGCTGCTCTTGCTAGTGTAATGTTTTCAAACTGACTGTGTAAATAAATGTATATTCATTTACCAAGAAACCTTGAGAAAGTGTATAATTGAATCACTGTACTTGTTGGTCCTTTGTGTAACTTGTCCTACTGCTCATTCAACTCTTGAGATAAGTCTGGCAGCTCAGCCACTGCTACCACATAACTGTGTAGTACAGGCTTGTACCAAAGGTAAAATTGTACTGACACTTGTAGTCTTAATTGCATGTAGTGTTCCCAAAGGGCACTGCATGTGATTCTGCCTAAAACTGGTGTACAGTGGTAAGGATAAAGTAAACTTGTTACATTTAGAGTACTGCTTGCCTTTGTTCAAATAAACCTCACAAGGCTAAGCAACACTAGAGATGCAATTGTTTTATCATGACTGATATGGAAAGCTACAGACAGGAGACCCTAGTCACTTTAACAATTGATCAATTGAGAGATATGTGTAAAGCTATGAATCTCACTGTAAAAGGCAAAAAGGTTGTATTGATAGAAAAGTTGTTAGAATACGAAAGTCTGAAGAGTGGGTCTGAAACCCCCACACCTGCAGCAAATGTGGAAAATGTTGATGAGGATGATAATATGTCAGACCACAGCTCTAATATTGTGGACGAATTAGATGAGGCAGACGAGTCTTAGAATGTAGGCCCTGGCTTACCTCTACCTGCTCATAGGCCTCAACCTTTGACCACAGGGACCCCATCAGGTCCAACACTAAGTCCTGAATTTGTCTCTTTAGAGAAAATGAGACTTGAGTTAGAATTTAAAAGAATCCAAGCTCAAACTGAAAGCAAACATCAAGATCTTAGACTCAGAGAATTGGAGTTGAATCATGCACTTGAAATGAAAGAGTTGTCTCTTGAAAATGGTTCTCTCCCAGAGTCCCCTGGGTCTTCCAGTCCTAAAAGGCATTGCATGCCCACAAATGCAGTAAGTATGTATGAGGTTAAACTTGCTATTTTGGATTGGTTGGCTGTTTTTGAATATAACCCTGGTATTCAACACATTACAGGGAATCAGTTGATTGCTTGACTTTTTACTAGGCTACCCCCTGTTGCAACTGATGTAGTAATGGAGTTGGGGGATATAGACAGAAAGGGGTATGAAACTGTGCAGCTAGGTTTGATAGCTAGATTTGGGAAGACCCCTTCTCAGTATCTTAAGAGGGTTAGAACCCTCACAAAGCATGATGGTACCCCTTGGGCTACCTGGGTGACTGAATGTTTGAAAAACTTAGATGGATGGGTTATGGGTTACAGAGTGAACACTTATGAAGGTATGAGAAATCTGTTTATCTTGGAATCTATTTATGATGCCTGCTCTCCTGAGCTGAGACAGCACTTGGCTGACTCTAAGGAAATTGATCCAAAGAAGTTAGCAAGGGCTGCTGACTTGTGGGTTGCCAACAGGGTTACTCACAAGGATTCTGGGGCAACTCAGAAGAAGGATCAGGGAACGCAGCACAAGAAAGATAACAAAGAGAATTCCAATGCCTCCACTCCAAAAGAGGGCCCTAAATATAACAAGGGTAAGCTACAAGGGAAACCGAATCAGGCTAGTGTACCTCCTGGGGCCAAACCAGAAGGAGGTCAGAACAAACCCCCATTCACAAAGACATTTGGTAAATGCTATGCTTGTGGGACAACGGACCATGGGGAAGGGGATCCTAGATGGAAGGCTAAACCTTCATGGGTCCACACTGTCTCTTTAGCCTTCTCCCCAGAGGATGAAGTACCAATGGCAAGTGGAAACGTTCACTTACTGGCTGAGGAACCCATGAAAGTCTCAGCTAGTGTTTTAGTATCCCTGGGTCTGTGGGAACAACAGAACTTAGATGTCTACAATTCCATGCCAGACAATACTAAAGAGTATTACAAAGACAGTGTTCTTGTGAATGGTCAGGAGACCCATGCCATCAGAGACACTGGGGCCAGCATAACTGTAGTTGATTAATCCTTTTTCAGGGTTGAGGATGTTGCTAAGGCACCCAAATTCCTAACTAAGCTTGCTGGAGGCCCTGTCCAAATGCTTCTACAGTTACCAGCTCTCATCCAGTGGAATGACATGACTGTCAAGATACCTGTAGGTGTGCAGAGTGAAGTACCTGGGAGAGTCCAGTTGGGGAATGACTTAAAAACTCTTGGAGTTGTATCAAGCACCCCCAGGCCTCCCAGCAAAGGTAAACAGGAGCAGACTAGGAAGTCCAGAGAGAGTACCTTAAGGGGCTCACAAGAGGAGATTATAGAGGGAACTACAACTCCCAGTCCACAGGAATTAGTGACTGTAATTTCTAAGAGGAAGGAGGAAAAGGGGAAACCAAAACCCTCCAGGAAGAAACCAGCCAGCACTCCTGTGCTACCTACAAGGATATCCCCGAGAGGACTGTCCAAAGTCATACCTGTGACTCCTCCACCAGCTGAGGCTGAGTGTGTGGAACAACCTTGTGTGGTTGAATCATCTGCTGAGGACACAGAGCTGGAAGAGGACCATGCTCCTGTTGGAGGTCTGGATCCTGCAGACCATCCTGAGCTTCAGTCTTTACTGGCAGAAGGTGGACCCTATAGGGCAGACTTCAGCAGAGGTCACAGAGAGTGTCCTACTCTTGAAGGTCTTCGCCAACAGGCAGCTTCCCAGCTGGATGGGCAAGAACCAGGGAAGCATAGCTTGTACTGGGAAGATGATCTCTTCTACAGTGAACCGACTGAGTCTATCACAGGGGACTAGAGACGACTTTTAGTGCCTCTTGAAAGCAGACTCCAGTTCCTACAGTTAGCCCATGAGATACCTTTGGCTGGTCACTTAGGTTTTAAGAAGACCAAGGAAAGGCTCTCTTTATATTTCTACTGGCCTAAGTTGGGGTCTGTTGTAGATAAGTACTGTAGGAGCTGCCAAACTTGCCAAATCTCTGGTAAGAGTGGAGTCAAGAGTATGGCACCCTTGGTGCTTCTCCAAGTGTTGGGAGTCCCTTTTGAGAGGGTAGGAATCAACATTGTTGGTCCCTTAGACCTTCCTACATCTTCAGGAAACAGGTTTATCCTGGTTGTAGTAGACCATGCTACTAGGTACCCTGAAGCCATACCTATTAGAACTCTTACAGCTCAGGCTGTTGCTAAGGCCCTACTTGATATTTTTAATAGGGTATGTTTAAGTTATCTCTGACATGGGATCCAATTTTATGTCTCATTACATGCAGGCCATGTGAAAAAACTGTGGAGTAACTTACAAGTTCTCAACTGCCTACCATCCTCAAACAATTGGATTGGTAGAGAGGTTCAACTGTACAATGAAGAGCATGATAGGTGCTTTAGAGGAACCCCTTAGAAGAAAGTGGGACATTCTGCCATGCCTTCTATTTGCTTAAAGAGAAGTCCCTCAGGAGGGAGTTGGATTTAGTCATTTGAACTTCTTTATGGCCATCCAGTTAGAGGCCCCTTGGCCCTAATTAAGGAGGGGTTGGAGAGTGCTCCTTCCCCAAGCCAGTGTGAGCCACTGACTATGTGATAGGTCTCTGGAGGAGAATGTCACACATGATGGCAGAAGCATCCGATAACTTGAAAGCAGGTCAGGCTCTCGTGAAGCATTGGTATGACCAGAAGGCCAACATGGTTGAGTTTTCTCAGGACCATCTAGTTCTAGATATGGTATCTACAAGGTAGAGGGCCTTACAGGACAAATGGACAGGACCCTGCAAGGTTGTGGGTAAACTTGAAGAGGTCAACTATCTGGTGGACTTAGGCAATCCTAAGGAGGCTCCCAGAGTCTTTCACACCAACCTTCTAAAAGCTTATGTCTCAAGACCAGTAGTGGGAGCTTTGCTTCTAGTTTCAGCTCAAGAGGAGGAGGAGAGTGAACCTCTACTGGACCTACTCAGAGGCCAGCCTTTAGATGAGAAAATAGAAGGAGTTAATCTCTCTTCTAATTTGAAACCTGAACAACAGGAGGAGTACAAGTTTCTGTTAAATCAGTTTGCCACCCTGTTTTCATTATCACCAGGCTTGACCCCTTGGGGCCAGCATGATATTCAAACTGGTGACTCTTTACCTGTTAAAAGCAAAGGTTACAGGATGTCAGATCATGTAAGATCCCACATAAAGGAGGAGGTCAACAAGATGCTTGATCTCGGGGTAATAGAGCCCTCTACCAGTCCATGGTCTAGTCCAGCTGTTCTAGTACCAAAGGCAGGATCCAAGTAGTTGAGATTCTGTGTGGACTATAGAGCTCTTAATGCAGTCACCAAGCTTGATGCCCTCCCTTTAGAAAGAACAGATAAACTGGTTGACAAACTTGGTTCAGCCAAGTATCTCAGAACATTTGATCTCACTTCAGGCTATTGGCAAATAGCACTGACAGACCATGTCAAGGGCAAAACTGCATTCTCAACCCCGGCAGGCCTCTACCAGTTTAAGGTAATGCCTTTTTGGACTAAATAATGCACCTGCTACATTCCAAAGGATGGTTAATCAAGTTCTGAATGGGATAGAAGACTTCTGCATGGCATACTTGGATGACATTGCAGTGTTCAGCCCTACTTGAAAGGAACATGTTGACCACTAAGGATATGTTTTGAAGGCTCTTGAGCAGGCCCATCTGACCATAAAGGCTAGTAAATGTCAAATTTGTCAGAGTAAAGTGATCTACCTTGGACATGAGGTAGGAGGAGGTGAAATCAGGCCATTGCCTAGCAAAGTACAAGCTGTACAAAACTGGGCCACCTCTACTACTCAAACCCAAGTGAGAGCCTTCCTAGGCCTCACCGGTTAGTATAGGAACTTCATAGAGAACTATGGGACCACAGCTTCTCCCTTGAAATTGGCCTCCTCTCCCAAATTCCCTAAAAAGGTCAGGTGGAATGAGGCGTACACTCAAGCATTTGAAGGCCTAAATAAAGCCCTTTGTCAAGCTCCAGTCCTAAGAGCTCCTGACAATAACCAAACCTTCATTGTGCAGACAGATGATTCAAATACAGGTATAGGTGCAGTTCTGAGTCAGCTGGATAAGAAAGGTATGGAGCACCTCATTTGCTTCATCACCAGGAAGCTGAAGGAACCAGAGACAAGGTGGGCAACTATTGAAAGAGAATGTTTTGCTAGTGTGTGGTCACTGAAGAAGTTTATACCATACTTGTATGGATCTACTTTTGTGATTCGGACTGACCACCAACCCTTGAGATGGTTGATGCAAATGAAAGGGGAAAACCCTAAACTACTGATATGGTCAAACAGCCTGCAAGGGTTTGATTTTACCACTGAAACAGGTCTGGGTGTCACCACCAAAATGCTGATGGTCTCTCCAGGATGTTTGACCGACTGGAGTAAGGAGATTCATCCAGGAGTGGGTTATATCCTCCTGCCCCTTAGTCTGGGGGGGGGGGCGAGTGTTAGGGAGAATTATCAACATGTGCTAATTTCCCTTACCTTTTGAGACCCCTTAGCAACTTTGCTGGATTTCTAGGATTTTTTTTTTTTTTTACCTGGGAAGAGTGTGAGCCTTTTTTTCCCACTCTTCCATGTATTTTGATGTGTGTTTTACTTTTGTGTTCTTTGATTATGGAGTTTTAAAACAACTTCATAGGCATCATCCTTTTGTGTGTGTCACACAGCACCTTCAGTGCAGTGACACAGGGATGTCTTTCAGACTTCCCAAGGTTTGAATACCTTCTCTGGGACTGACTACTGTCTCCCAGGGCATGTAAAGTTAAATTGACTTTACTAGTCTCTTTAAATGTACAGACCCAGCACACATTATCTTCCTATAGAGTGCTGGAGGGGTTGTCTAGCTTCCCTGAGTCAAAACACTCATGTAACAGTCACATTTTACCCTTTCCTACTTTAAATGGCTGCTTAATTCTATTTTTTAGTTTAAATTTTTGTACTTAGGTCATTGCTAATAGAGCTTTCGAATTCGCCTCAGTCCTTTTAAAAATTAAACAATATTTTTTTTTTCCGGCAATTACTGCAAGTAATCAGTAAGGATGTCAATTTCAATCTTTTAGTATTCAGTTACAAAGAAGCCAAGATTAAGGTCAATTCTTATGGCAATATTTCAACACATGTATTGAGTGGATGATCACCATTGGTACCATTATCCTATTTAGGTGTTGCTAAAAAACCACCTTTTCTGTTTTTCCCTTTCCGATATCTTTTTTAAAAAAATTGGTATGCTCTACTTTATATATCCGTTTTGAATTACTTATGAACTGCCCTAATTGAATATTTTGTACATATTTGTTCAATGTTTATCTAATTTTGGTTTGCTTGTACCACCACAACTGCCCTGTTTCTCTGGGTTTGGGCGTTTATGTTATTTTGTCATCCGGTGCAATTAATTGTTAATTTTTTGATATTTATCAATTATACTTATCATTATGCAGCCCAAGTGGAAGAGCTTGATGCTCGAAACACGTGTCGGCTGCAACTGTGTTGATTAAATCTACAAGAAAAGCAACTGTTATTGAAATCTTGTTTGTTTGCGCAGTGTGAGAGCAAAACCACCTTCCTTATATTTGAATCACTGTATTTGTTGGTCCTTTGTGTAACTTGTTCTACTGCTCACTCAACTCTTGAGATAAGTCTGGCTGCTCACCCACTGCTACCACATAACTGTGGAGTTCAGGCTTGTACCAAAGGTGAAATTGTACTGAAACTTGTAGTCTTAATTGCATGTAGTGTTCCCAAAGGGTACTGCATGTGATTCTGCCTAACACTGACATATCAAAAAATATGATTTGACATCTCTTAACATCCTCGCTCTGTTACTGTTAATTTCTATCCCACTTTTTTCTGAAATGCAAAACCTACCTTCAAGAAATATCCTTGAACTATTTTTTAATGTGTATTAATCTTAGCGCAAACCGAGTTCTAGAACAGTGGAGTGCTTTACAACAGGATTGTGCCAGAATCGGTCTTGGCATGGTATACAGTACTGCAGTGATGTTGGTGGAGGGAGAGAGGGATTGTTATTTATCTGGCAGGATACATGCAACCAATTTTCCTTCAGGAAAAATAAAAGCCCTCAGAACTTTTCATGCCTTTTGTCCTATAAGATTATAAATTACTTTGTACCGAGTATCTTCCAAGAATCAGTGACAAGAAGCCACTTATCAGATTAAATATACACAGAGTATAATGTATCGACAACATATAGTATCAAGGCATTACTCATAATCTAATATGTTGAAAATAATTACCTATTATTTTTAGATCAAATAGCCTTATCTGTCAAAATGAAAATCCGATAATGTATTAAAAATGTATATACTAGGGGCCAATTGAAATGTATCTAAGCAGAACATGTTCAAGAAAAATGGCTAATGCTCAATATCTGTAATTTATATCAAGACTGGGTTCAAGAGGCAAGCATGGTTAGGTGGTAAATATCTGTCTTACAGTAAAATTAAAATTCTTGTCTGGAAAAGAAAATAGTTGGGAGGTAACCCGGCAGTAATAACGCCCAACTCTAATTGCATTAGCGCCAACCCGTCCGGCGCTATAAGCGCTGGATCACGGGTTGGGCGTTAACGGTAAATCCCTATTGGGTCCATTGGATCCAATGGGGTATTTTCAGCACTGATACTGCGTGTAATACAGCAGCGGTAATTGTGCCGAAAACAGGGTGCTCAATGGGATTTCCACCTCCTGCAAAAAAGCTGGAGGTAAAACAGCCCATTTAGCACCCAACTCGGGATCAGGCCAGCCTTTAAATGCAGTGGTATCACAGTTGCCGCCACATGCAAGGGCTACCGCCCAACTCGTGATGAGGCCCATTGTCTCAGCTCACTTCACTCAGGTGGGATTAGTTTGCAGCAAGTGTCCAATGATGTGATCATGTGCAAGCACTGGGGTCAAAATTGACTCCCAGTGAAGCTATCCTGAATAAAGAAAATGCACATTATGGAAAAGGTGCTGCCAATGACGAGGCAGGTCCATTGTTTATAGTGTGCGCTTTTCATGTTCATTCGCCTGTAGTACATTTGACAGCAATTGTGTTATCGAGTGTGAGTGGGGAACCGCAAATGTCAGATGAAGTATTTACATCTTCAGACTATCTGCAACGGATCTTGAAGATAATGAAACTGCTCTATGCTAAGGCAGGAGTTAGTTGAGACAAAACCAAAAAGCAACATCCTCGCATAAACATGGCGCTAGCAAGAGAACATTTTTCATATTAGCATTCCCATGCTCCTAAAGTTCAGCTTCACTAACACCAGAAATTGGATACTTACCACTTTTATGGATTTGAGACAGCACCCATTTCTCCAAGCGATCCTAAGTAGGAACGCTGTCTTCCAATGAAAAAGTCTTGACATTATAATTCGTAGCACACTCAGTGGTTAATGCTAAATTAGACTCAGTGAACATTTTTTGGTTGCATATCATGCAACCGGTTTCAGGATGATGCAGCCATTTACAAAACATCTTTAAACTAAAGTCTATGCTATGGGATGTAACAACTTAACCCACCTGTGCCACAGAGGCCCTCACACAGTATAAACTATCAGAAATGCTTCTTCAGGGATTTCAAAGGTCCTTAATGACAGCTTCTTCAAAGTCACTGCAGAGGGAACCACACAATTTCTTCCAACTCGGAAAGCATAGATCCTTCATTTTCTGGAGGTGTCATCTGATCCCCCATGTCTTTAAATACAAGGGATCATTTTATTTGAAAAGGGGTATTCATAATGATTTTTGCTACAACATCACTGCTCAAGAAGCCTAAATAGTAACCCATGGAAAAGGCACACCACTGTTGCGCCGTAGGCAAGCTCGTCTTTGGATCAATGCCTACAGGCTTGGGGAATCTATAAAATGATAAGTACGCTAACATGTATTTTTATTTAATTTTTTCTGTTGTTTCATTATGTGTCAACTAGTATGCAAGATAATTCAGAGAATCATGTACATTCAGATTCTGGTGGTTCTCTTCATGATCGCCAATCTAGCTTCAGAGTTGCCAAAAGCACAGAAACTGCTCTCCTGAACATCTGTGAAGATCTGCTTTCCAACCGTGACTCTAACATTCCCTCTGTCCTCATCCTACTTGATCTCTCCTCTGCTTTCGACACAGTCAACTATACTACCCTGCTCAACCGTCTCTGTGACAACCTGGGCATTACTGATCAGGCTCTGGCCTGGCTGACCTCATTCCTCTCTGATCGACCCTCCCAGGTACAACTTGGGTCCTTCCTATCGTCTATCTCCCTTTCTACATGTGGTGTTCCCCAGAGGTCTAACCTCTCGCCATGGCCTTTCAACCAATACCTGCCAACTCTCACCTACTGCATTTCCATTTTCTGCTCTAATTTCCAGTGCTATGCTGATGAAACCCAACTCAATTTCAGGCTTCCTTCAGCCACCTCATCTCCTTCCATCATCTCTGATTGCCTTATCACCATTCAAAATTGGTGTGCCGCCAATGATCTTTGTCTAAATGCCAACAAGACTGAGATCCTCCTCATTGGTACACCTTCACCATCCTTTCCCATCACGCTCTGGCCTGCCTCCCTTGGCCCTCCTCCTACCCCTACCCGCGAGGCCAAGAACCTTGGGGTAATGTTTTACTCCACACTTTCCTTCTCCGCATACATCTGTGACGTCTCTAAAAAGTCAAACTTCTTAGTGCACCTCCTCAGAGCTATTCTGTATTTCCTCTCCTTCCCTCAGAAGCTTACTGTCTCCCAAGCTATGGTTCTCTCTAGGTTCCACTACTGTAACAGCCTCTTTCTAAATCTACCTGCCTCCACTCTCCGCCCTCTACAACTAATACAGAACAGGACTGCAAGACTTGTCCTTGGCATCAAACCCTGTGATGTATCTCTCCAGCTCTGAAATAACTTAATTGGCTCCCAGTGGATGCAAGGATTACATTTAAAACCCTCTGCATTGTCCACAAGGCATTCTGGGGCCCAGGTCCTAAATACCTTCAACTATCCCTCCGTAAATACCTCCCCTCTTGAGCCCTTCGCTCCTCTACTTCTAACTCCCTCCTGGTCAGTCGTGTTTCAAAGAAACGAGCTGGGGGTAGATCTCTGTCTTTGGCTGGGGCCTCCCTTTGGAACAGCCTCCCTGCCTCCTTGAAACTTGAGGAGAACCATCTCTGGTTCCGGAAGCACCTCAAGACCTTCCTCTTCACTTCTGCCTTTGCCCCTCTTCTCCCCTGCTGATCTGTTTTCTCTCTCAGCACCGTGCACCTGGCCACCCTCTGTCCTTCGGGCCCAGGTACCTGCTCACTGTGCCACCCTCCTGCACTGCCTCCGGGCCACCACTTTCACTGGGGTCTGTATAGACTCCCAGACAGACCCCCACCCACTTCTCTTCTGCACTTATCAGATATACCCTATCTGCTTAACCTAGGACTTGCCACTTGCTGGCTGCATTACCAACTTTATTTATTTGTTTATTTTACTTATTTATTTTTTCTGTTCTCTTCTCCGCACTTTCCACCTCTTCCCCTCCCATGCACTTTCCCCTTTTCCATTTCCCATGCACTTGCACATTCTCAATGTCACTGGGCCTAGTAAAATAGTTGTTTTTATTCTCCCCTGTTCCCCTCCCTTTGCCTGGCCGCGCTCTGAAACACTTGTGTACGAGCACGATATAAATAAAATATAATTTCATTTCATTTTATTTCATTTAATTTCAGGAGATATTCTCCGCATATGTCACTAGACAGCTACATCAGATGATAGGAAAAGGCCTATTTCATGGCTTGGGTTCTTCAACCTTGATAGCTGAAGAATTGCGTAACTCATATGCAAATGAAATTTACATATGTGGCACTAAATTGCATAATAATAATGCATTGTCACTTATATCATTTGTTTTTTCTTATATAACATAAAAAACAAAAGTCAATTCAAAGCGAAATCTGCATCAATATTAACTGGTATTATTCAGTTGTCAAAATCATATAGTTTTAGGGTAGTCTCAGAGAAAAATGTGATTGTCTGCATCCCACTTGCTTTTCTCCTATTATATCTCAGGATCTTCTCTCAGTGAATTTACAAATGTTCCTTATATAGCACTATATTTTTTCTTCTGGCAATCTAAATGTCACTTTTTCATAGACAGATATTTTTGTTACTGTGTTTATGCATCTTTCAACTATGTCTTTCATTGACATGTTCAAGCAATATATCCCGAAGTGCAGCTGATGCGGCATTACCAGGTCAGGTATCGGCCTGGGGCCCTAGTTACACTTGAACCCTGTGCCATTACTTAATGCAGTAATGCCCCCTAATTGAAGGGTGTATTGCTTTTAGCATCCCAGCATGCGTTGCAAGATGCTAAAAGTGTTATTTGTTAAGTGGAGATATGGTGCAGTTGCAGTTTCTCCGCTTAAAAAGACCTACAAAACAAAATGGCTGCCATGGAGGATGGAAGAAGGAATTACATTTAGTCCCCATTAACTTTCCATGGCAGCCATTGCTGTGACCGGAAAGGGACGGAACTGAGCGTGTTCCTGGCAGCGGGGAATGATAAGACTGCTGCAGGTAAGTGGGGCAGTGGTTAGAGTGGAGTGGAATGTGGACAGATGAGGTGGTCATTTGGAGGACAGGGAAAAGGTGTGAAAGGACTGAACTGCAGCCCGGCCTACCTTCTGAGCTTCCTGAATGGCTGGGAGGCCCCCCTGATCCCCTCCAACCACTGGTCAGGTGCTATTATCTATTAGTAACCCGGCGAGAGCCAATCAGAAGGCAAGAGCCATTCTGATTGACTCTCGCCAGGTCCCTACCTGGCCGGGAATCCCTTTATCAGGATTCCACGGTCTTTGTTCCTGGCGGGGGGCGTGGAAGCCCCTCAGCCAATGAGGGGGGCTCGAAGCGGGGCCCTCCCCGCTCTTCGCCCCCACCGGGGACTCGGGTAAGGAATTTTTTCTTTTTTTCTAAATACCCTCCCTCCCTCCCCCTCCCACTTACCTTCTTGTTCCTGCGTCCCCGGCGGGGGATGAGGAAAGCCTACAGCCGTGTGGGGCCATCCCCGCTCCGCGCCTCCACATGGCTGGAGGCTTCCCTCGTCCCCCGCCGGGGACGCAGGTATGTTTTTTTATTTATTTATTTTTTTCCCTCCACTCCCGCCCTCCCAACCCCACTTACTTTATTCGTTATCCTTTTTCGGGAGCGGACGCGCTCGAACACTTGTGATCCCAGCGCGTCTGCTCCCGATGCCCGCCATGGAAAGGGAAAACGGACTCCGTTTTCCCTTTCCATGGCGGCGGCCATTTTCTTGGGCGTTTTTTTTTCTCCTGAAATGCTGCAGTGCCGAAACGCTGCAGCGTTTCAGGACAAAAAAAAAAGCTTTTAGTGCCCCAGTCACGCAAATTTTTGCGGCCCGGGGTACTAATAGCAATAGAACCCGAGCGTCGGGGGCATTACCGTCTCAGGTAATGCCCCAGGGCCTTCGGTAAGGCCCTTGCTTCGCTCGGGTCCTTACCTATGGGCCCCGGGGCATTACCTGAGACGGTAATGCACCCGATGCTCGGGTTCTATTGCTTAACTAATGCAAGTATCAAGCTACAACTTTGCTAGCCAGCCCCTTGATGATGAGTTGCATGTTTCTTCTGTTACCAGATTTTTGTAAATATCTCCCAATTAATCCACCTTACATTTCCGAGGCTCACAATATAATAGCACTACATTTTGTGCCTGAATTGCTCTTGCTCTTTCAGTCTTTGATGCTCTTTCTTTAAGGTTAGTACCAAACAATAACCTTCAATTAACACTCCCCCTTTCTATCCTCATGCCAGTGCAAACATCTCCTTATGCCTTGGAACAATATTGTTTTTACCCAAAACAATATTTGCCACATATTTTAGTGCAACTATTTTCAGAGCAGGATAGCGTGGCTTGTCACACTCCCAACTGTCTGCTACAGTTTGCTTTATGAATGCTAGGAGCCAGATTTACTGTAAAATATCACTATATAATTATTAATAACTAGGCGTGAGTGACATTTCCGCCCAGAAAGCAAAACATTCGGAATTTGCACTGGAATCCACTTTCGCCCATTCTGCAAACTCAGCATTACAGTTCCTCCATCACTTAATTTACACCCTGCTTTGTTCAGTTTCAGGCTGAGCATGGTGCTTCGTTCCCATGTTGGTAGCGCAAGAGGTCTTTTTTTTATCTGTGCTAGTTTTAGGCAGCGACACAAGAAACATTTCATGTTTTTTTTTATTTATGGTAGGTTTGCGCAGTGACACAAGAAAGTTCATGCAGGTCATTTTTCAATCCGTGCTGGTTTCGTGCAGTGCCACGAGAAACTTTGTGTAGTTTTTCAATCCGTGATAGGTTCACACAGTGGCATGAGAAACTTTGTGCTGGTCTTTTTTTTATCCATACTAGTTTCGTGCAGTGACACGAGAAACTTTGTGAGGTTATTTTTCGTTCCGTGGCAACTGTTGGGGAATGGTGGCGAAATGGTGGATTGGGGCAAAACAGATTGAAATCTTACAGATTTCGCTTCCGCGAATTCATCAATTTCACCAAGCCCTAATTCATAACTATGCTTTACTGAGAAACCTAGGGTTTCACAAATGACAAGATATGGGATACATTACTCACCGTAATCGTATTTCTGATGCTTGTATCTGCTTATATATTCACATTCTGTGCATAGGCCGACATCTAGTGGAAGCTGCAGAGTATTACAGTTTGTTTTTCGAAACTCGAAAAGGGCGTCGACAAAGGGCATGCCAGTAATACTATCCCTAGTGTGACGTCCACTGTACCCATGATCCCTCACGCGTCTAGGACCCTCAGATTGTATTTTTTCTGACATGAGGTAGCATGAGGAGTAGCGTGAGTACAGATAATCCAAGCAGATAGATAGAAAGGTAAGACTACAAGCATCCATGCGCCTTCTCTCAGAGAGGAGGAAGGGTGGGTCGCATGTGAATCTAAGCAGATACAAGCATCAGAAATACAATTACGGTGAGTAATGTATCCCTTCTGAGGCTTGTGGAATCTGGTTAGATCACATGCTGTGCATAGATTAGCGAGCAGAACCTGAAGAAGGAGGTGGGATGTGAGAAGGGTCAAGAGCAAATAAATGTCTTAGAACCGCTTGTCCCACTTGTGTATCTGTCTTGGAATGAGTGTCAATGCAGTAGTGCTGAGTAAAAGTGTGAATAGAGCTCCAAGTAGCTGCTTTGCAAATGGTGTCAAGGGGTACATTTGCAATGAAAGCCAGAGTGGCCCCAATGCCTCTTGTAGAGTGGGCCCTACGCGTGAAAGGCAGAGTTTTTTCAGAAAGTGAGTAACACAGCTGGATACAGTTAATAATCCACTTAGAGATGGCACCTTTAGAGACGCGATCCCCCTCTCTGCCTGTAGCTACGGAGACAAACAGCTGACCTGTTTTCCTTAGCGGTCTGGTCTTGTTTACATAGTAGAGGACTGCCCTACGCACATCTAGTGTGTGTAGTTTCACCTCAGACGAGCTTTGTGGGTCTTGGAAGAAAGCCGGAAGCTCGATGAACTGGTTCACGTGGAATTTTGAAATAAACTTAGGTGAAAACCTAGGGTGTGTGCGTAAAACCAGTTTATCTTTATGGACAGTAAAGAAGGGATCTTGCACTGACAGAGCCTGAATTTCACTGACTCTTCTTATAGATGTTATTGCTACTAAGAAGGCCGTTTTGTAAGTCAGGTGTTTGAGACTGGTTTTGTGCATGGGCTCGAATGGGGGGGCCATGAGCTTAGATAGCACCACGTTAAGGTCCCATCCTGGTAGTGGGTTTGAAATAGGAGGGTGAAGTCTCTTTACTCCTTCCATGGAGGCTTTAACTACTGGTACTTTCCACCACAACACCTTGTTATGTGAAGTGGTGTATGCTGACAGGGCTGCCAAGTGTACCTTGAGTGAATTAAAAACCAGTCCTGCGTCCAGCAGGTGGAGCATGTATGTAACAATAGTGGAAGGAGTGCAATCAACTGGGTTGATTTGTTTATTCTGGCACCAGATAACAAATCTCTTCCATTTGTCAAAGTAGCAGTGCCTTGTGTTGGGTTTTCTTGATTCCTTTAGGATGTCCATACACCTCTGTGGTAAATTGAGATGTCCGAACTATATGACCTCAGGAGCCATGCTGCCAGGTTCATTCAGTTGGGTTGGGGATGCACTGTTTGACCTTGGTGCTGGGACAGTAGGTTGTTCCAGCCCGGAAGTTTGATGGGTTCGCACACCACCAATCTGCGTAAGTGTGGGAACCACGGTTGTCTTGCCCACATGGGAGCAACTAGGACGAGCGTCATCGATTCTCTGTTCATCGTGTTGACCACCTTCCTGATTAGAGGAGTTGGTGGAAAAGCGTACGCAAACATCCCTGACCAGTTCATTCACAGGGCGTTCCCCTGGGAGTCTGGTTGCGGGAACCTGGATGCAAATCCTGGGCATTGTCCATTTTCACTTGTGGCGAATAGGTCTATAGTGGGGAAACCCCACTGGGAGAAGATATCTTGTACGACTTCTCTGTGTAGACACCATTCGTGTTCCTCTGGGAGGGGGTCTCTGCTCAGAGCATCCGCTAGGGAATTGAGAGCCGCTGGAACATGTTGCGATGACAGGAAAATGTTCCGTCTGAGTGCCCATATCCAGATTTTCTGGGCAAGCTTGGACAGATTTGGCGACCAAGTCCATCCTTGCTTGTTCAGGTAGAACATGGCTGTAGTGCTGTCTGTCCGGATTTGCACTGACAGATTTAACAGGTAGGGCTCGAACGCTTGAAGTGCTCTGAATACTGCCAGAAGCTCTAACAGGTTGATGTGATTCTTGGCCACTGAGTGTGACCAGAGACCCTGAGCTGTGTGGTGGAGATGGTGAGCTCCCCACCCTGTCAGGCATGCATCGGTTGTGACTACCGCCTGTATCAGACAGATTCTCTCTTGCCCACCAGTGAAGGCTTTGTACAAGTGTTGGCAAAACGACCACTAGATCGTCCCACTGACCACTTGCCTGAGACCACTGTTTCGCCAACCATTCTTGTATGGGACGCATGCGCAGGCGCGCCTGGGGGACCAGGCAAATACATGACGCCATCATGCCCAGCAAACGCCTTGCTTTGCGTACCGTTAACTGGCGACCGGACTGATATTGCGGGATTTGCAGCAGTATATTCCGAATTCTTTCCTCGGAAGGAAAGGTCAACCCCTCTTGAGTGTCTAGGATAGCTCCTAGGAACTGTTTGGATGTGCTTGGCACGAGACTTGACTTTTTCTCGTTTATTGAGAAACCCAATTCGAAAAGGAGGTCGATTGTCCTTTGAATGTTTGCTCTGCAAATTACTGGGGTCTCCGCCGTGATGAGCCAGTCGTCCAGGTAAGGGTACACTGGGATTGCCTCAACAGATTAGTAGAAAGATAAATCATTACATTATACGATAAACAAGAATTTACTGTGAGAAAAATGTAAATATATATGTGGCATGTCGTGATTAGGCTACCGAAATGAGGTCTTGCTCATGGAGCCATACTTTGACCTTTTTCCGTAAAAGGAGGATGGAGGGTTCCTCTCTTAGGGAAAGAGGGAGGGCATTCCATTTCTTTGCAGCGAGGACTGGGAAACTAACCCTGCATGCTTGTTGCTGTTTGAAATGTGGTATGTTGACACAATGTGTCTAGGCTGTTGTAGTAGGCTGTGTAACGGTGTGTCGGGAGATGGCATTGGACAGGTAAATGGGGGCCTGGTTAGATAAGCACTTATGTGTGAGGAACAGTGTTTTGAATGCAAATCTTTGGTTAATGTTAAGCCATTTTAATGTGTGTCTGGTTTCCGAGATGTGTTGATTCCTAGGGAGGTTTAATGCTGCTCTAACGGAATTATTTTGCATGAGTTGCATTTCTTTGAGGTTATGTTGTGACGTGCCAAGATATAGTGCATTACAATAATTGAGCTTGTAGAGGACAAGGGTTCTTGCTATTGTAGTGCAGCTGGCTGTTGTCAGGTATGGGCGGCAGGCAGTGATAAGCTTACAATTGTAAGCAGTTGAGGAGGCCAAAGCGTTAGTTTGTCTTGTTAAGTTTAAATCGGAATCAATGTAAAGTCCCAAGGTTTTCACAACCTTAGAGACCTTAATTATATTGCCGTCAATATTGAAGGAGGTGAATAGCACATCCAATTCGGCCAAGTTAGCCGGTGAGCCCAGGAGGAGCCGCTCTGTCTTATTGTTGTTAAGACAGAGTCCATGATTCGCCATCCAGGCTTGTATAGTGAGGTAAATGTCATTGAGCGTCTTACAATCTACAGTGTAGTCACCAGTGATGGGGATGAGTATCTGAGTGTCATCCTCATAATTCGAGTAGGAGACACACAAGACCCACGTGGGACACTGCAGGTGACTGGAGTGGGTTTGGCAGAAGCTGAAGGCGTAAAGACCCTTATGGATCTGTTATTGAGGAAGCATTCAATCCAAGCGGTTGCTTGGTCAGAAAAGTGTGTGGCAGATGATAGGTGTTTGCATAAGATTTTATGGTTCACCAGATCAAATTCCGTTGAGAGGTCGAGTGGAAGAAGTAACTGCAGTTTACCCTTGTCTTTCAATGACTGGATTTGGGTCTTAGGGTCGATCAGCGCAGTTTCTGTCATATGTCTGGGTCTGAATCCTGATTGTCTAAGGCCTAACAAGTTGTTAGATTCAAGGTATTGCTGTATCTGCAGGTAAGCTGCTCGTCCCAGAACATTTAGCAGTAAAGGTACCGTCGTGATGGGTCTGTAGTTTGATGGATTGTTAGGATCTAAGGATTTTCTTTAGTGGTGGGAGCACCCACACGTCTTTCAGATTGTTAAGTAGTATGCTGTATTTAAATGAAGCATTAATGACAGATGTGATAAAGGGGACAAGTTATTTCACGGCCTCCTTGATAAGAGAAGCAGGGCAGGCGTCACCCTGGCAGTTTGACGGTTTGAGTTTTAGGATGATGGTGTCAACCTCTTTGATAGAGAGGGGCGTAAAGTTAAATTGGTGCTGGACGTTTCTGGTACAGGATGCTGGGTTCTGGGTTGGATCAGTATTAGTAATAAGAATTTTAGTAGTTTCTATTTTGCTTTGGAGCAAAGTAATCTTACCTTGGAGAGCATTCTGTATGTTAGAGCACCACAGAGTATTTTTGGTACAGGAATGCGGGGTCGGGCCATTGATTCTAACTCTTTCAACATGTTGAAGAGTTCCTTTGTATTGGACTTAGCTTTGGTTATGTGGTCGTTATAGTTGGCTTTTTTGCTTAGACAATGGCTACCTTGTAGTTAAATGAGGCTACAATGAAGTTGTCCTTGTTTGCTGGAGATGGGGTGCTCTGCCATGATGCCTCAGAGGTTCTCTTCAATTTCCTAAGAGACTTGAGGTGTGGGGTGCACCAGTTGCTGAGGTGTGCTCCGGGTTTAGATTTACGTAGATTCAGTGGTGCTATTGTGTTAATAGCCTTGAGGATAGTGTGATTGTACAGGCCGACTAGAGCCATGGGGTCTGAGAGAGCTGTTGTGGGGTTGATGATTGGTTGAAGTAATGGTATTCATTTTTCAATGGTCAGATTACGTTTATTTCTGGTCATCATGGCTGGAGCTTGGATCTGTGGAGTGGGTGGCGATGATTCTTTAATGATGAACGAGATTATGTGGTGGTCGGTAATGGTGCAAGGGGTGTTAGAAAGGATGTCAATATTGCAATTTAGGTCAGCTAACCAGTGAAGAGTTCTACCTTTGATGTGGGTAGGTTTGGTGATGTGGTGAGTGAATCCAAGTTCAGTTATTGTGTCCTGAAGGGTCTAAGCTTTAGAGTCATTGGGGACTTGGAAACCTAAACTTAAGTCACCCCAGGTGCTGACTTGTGAGTTGTTTTTGATTTTGGTTGATAGCAGGTTTGAGATGTCCTTTTCAAAGGTGGTGGTTGGTCCTGGTGGATGGTAAATTAGGTGGATAGTAATAGTTGATGTCGGTGAGGTGGTTTTTTTGATAGACATTGGTTCCGCTGAGGGTAAAGGTTGGTTGTTGATGTTTCTTATGCCTAGTGGGGTTTTATATATGAATGCGATGCCTCCTCCTTTAGAATATTGGCATCTCTGTCGGATTGGATGATGGAGTAGTTGTCCGGTATGGCAAGGGCAAGAGATGGGCCTGAGGCTTGCATGTAGCCACAGGTCTCGGTGATATCGATAAAGTCGAGGCTGTGTAATGGCATAAAGTAAGCGATGACTAATGCGTGTGCAGGTAAAGATCTGGTGTTAATGAGGTTAGCTTTAATAAGAGTTGATGTGTTGTTCTTTTTATCAGTAGATGGCCTCTGGCTGAGTTCTGAAGCAGGGGTGAAATAGCAGGGATGGCTAGGGTGGAGGTTCCCGACGTGGTGTCTTTGAAGATGGAGGCGTTGTGTCGCCTTACCCTAGAGCTTGGTCTGCGATTTCTGTGTAGCGTAGGACACGGTGAGGTGGACAGTAGTATTGGTAATGTTAGTTGAGGTGGCTGGTTGTTTTTATGACAGAGAGGGGTGTTTATATGTGGTGGTGCTGTGGTGTCGTGGGGAGATCCCTTAGTCAAGTATGGGGCATTAGGTTCAGTATGTGTGCCTAGAGGTAGTAACCTTTGTGTGCAGGTATTTTTGATATGAAGACATGGTGGTAAGAATCTGGTTGGTGTTATGAGGGCTGATGGCAGCAAGCTAAGCACCATGGTCAAGCGAGTAATGGACACTCTGGTGTTGGCGTGTGGGTCCATCATAGGTATCATAGGAGGAGTCACCGAGGAGGGTACTATTATAGGCACAATCAAGCAAATAAGGCACTTTATGATGATCGTTATCCTTAGGAGAGATAGATGCATGGTTAGATTCAATTTGAGTTGAGCAGTAGAGGCTGACTATGCCCGGTAAGGAAGTGCCATAAGGCTAGGCTATTGGTGGTATGACTGAGGTATGATACAACATAAGGGTACTCAGGTTATTTTGCACATGTGTAAGGTCAGTTAGAGATAGGCGGGAACGTTTAGAGCAAGATACACCTTATACAGTCAAATGCTTAGGCTGGCTTGAAATACAAGTACTTATGTGTAATATACACATAAGCAATTAAATGCTCAGATTAGAATATAGTGCATATGTCCAAAATGTTTCAAAATGGCATAGGATATAGGCGAGTGAATAGTTGGTAAAGCCTTCTCAATCAATTAAATATCTTTGTGTGGCTTTACATGCAGGGTAAGCTATTGTGCCACCTATATTAGGCTCCAGGTGAAGCTAGTGTACATACGCCTTGTATACTATCATACTCAGGTGATATAAAAAAGATTGATACTGACTCACAGATTGCCTAGAGCAGTTAGATGAGAGTTAGGCAGAGTAGGCTGTTCATTAGTAAAAAGAGCATTATAGTGGGTGTGCAGCTATACGGAGCATGATAAATTTACAGTGCAACATTTAGTGGAATAGGCAGATTCACAATGCAGTATCAGGTTGGTTTGGCAGTAGGGTGCGAGTGGGTAGATACAGCAGGTAGTGCAGCAGCAAAAACCAATGCAAGGTACAGGCGAATAAATAATCAGGTGCAATGAAGATTGAATACATGAGAGGTAATTTCAGCAGGAGCGCCATGCGGTTAATTAGTAGAGTACCGCTGTGTTAAGGGTCATGTGGGATATTATACTACTGGCATGTGATGTGGGTTAGATAAACTTTAACACGGTGTTCATAAACATGACACAATGGTTTCCAGGCAGGCAGTTAATGTCTTACCGCAGATTTCAAACAAGCGGTCTCATAATTTCAGCTGTAGATAGCGGACGCAAGGGGTAGGAGTGAGACGGCTCGGGCTCCGACAGTCTTGGACAGGAAGAGAGCCTTTGTGAGCGTGCCTTGGTGAGGTGGGCCGGCGAACACCTGCCAGTGTATGATTGGTACAAAATGAAGAAAGGTGCAACTAATCTGGTGTTGGGGTGCAAGTTGGAAGCAAAGTTAGGCTGCGGATACCACTTCGTAATGTGGAGCGACCATCTTTGCCTAATTACAGCCTCACAGAGCGTGATGGTGGCACAATGAACTCATATGTGCAACAAGGGTATTTTTTCTGAAGCGGTTGTGGATGTTTCCTGACCCTCGGACTCACCAAAGTCCTACGGCACTCTGACAGATTTATTTTTTCTCAATTTACATAATTCACATAATGCACTTTCCAACTCAGGATTTAGCAACCTTGATACAAAATATGTGCATTTCTTTCAGACTGTTTCACATAGGGCGCTTGCGGAATCAGGTTTATCAGGGTCCCATAACCATGTAGGCTTTCCCAGATTGGATAAAAAGAGTTCATATCAATTCCAATATGATTAAAAAAGGGTGTTTCTCAGGGTCACGTAATCTGGTGGGTTCTCCAAGCCTTGATTTACAATGTTTGTATCTTTCTCGTTATGATTCACATGGGGGGACTTGCCCACTCAGCTTTCTCATGCTTCCATCACTTTGTGGGGCTACCCATCCTCGATTCACAATGTTCATATCTTTTTCGTTCGGATTCATATGGGGAGCTGACCTGCTTGGGTATCTCAGGCTCGTCGGATTTCCTGGCCTTGCTTAGCTCTCAGTATTAGTTTCTCCATGGGAGAGTTCACCTCTGAGTTGCTGCTTGTCTCATCAGCTACTGTCCTTCGGGCATAGAGATTGAGCATTCAGACTCTCTCCAGCGAGATACC
The DNA here is from genome assembly GCF_040938575.1 of Ambystoma mexicanum. Classification (NCBI taxonomy): domain Eukaryota; kingdom Metazoa; phylum Chordata; class Amphibia; order Caudata; family Ambystomatidae; genus Ambystoma; species Ambystoma mexicanum. The sequence continues at coordinate 372,085,943 of NC_090923.1, forward strand.
AGGCCCAACACAGCATGTCCCTTGTTGGGCCACAAAAGGCGACATGTGTTTCTCTGTCTCTTCCCTGGACCTGGGCTTCATGGTCAGAGAAATTGACAGCCTTCCGGTGTTTGGCTAGTGTTGGCCTCATGCTCCAGCTGGCTCCACCCCTTCAGGACGTCTCTTCGAGAGGTGTCACCTCTGGGTAGGGATCGCACACCTACATATGTAGGATTTTCCTTCTATTCATTTCCAGTTCCTCTCCTGTTTAAGTACATCATCACAAACAGGAAAGATGTGTCCTTCGTCCCCATCTCTGATGCTCAGATGAAAATCCAGCATTGCTTGAGGCAAATGGGAAGAAAGGAATATCATCGGTTGATGGACTTAAAATAGGAATAAAATTAGCTTGTTCACGTCCTATGTAGGCAGACAATGTCCTCCGGCCTAGGAGGTCCTTATTGGACTGGGATGCCCTGTCCCTGAGAGGGGAATCCCTCCAGTGATTTCCAACTTGGCCAGGCCCCCATGAAGGGTCTTGTGGAGTAGGCTCCCCTCTCTAGACTCACAGGGGGTGGCTCTCGTCTGGCAAGAATGGACTAATTAACCTGATTCGTCACACAACATATATTACACTTGCTCTGTATTTGGAGTAATCAGGTGGCCCAGCTCACTCAATTCATCTTAAAAAAGATATTAACTTAAAGTCCATGCTATCCCTTAGCTTTGATATGTACACTCTCGATTATACGACATAAATGCACATATACACTTTACTGATCCAGTTATTTTGGACAAAATCACAGGAAGAAATGAAAGAAATCAGCTCAAGTCTCACATTCAGGATAGGCACAAGAAAAATAATGCAACCGAAAACACACCATTATACACTCAATCCAAAAATATCTAGTATGGACAATAATCCTAACAAAAGAAAGCTGATTACAAGAACCAGCTTTAATTGCCTGACCTTGAGGGCAATAACCTGCCTGTGGGCAGGCAAGCCTGCAGAATACATTTTCTGTTGGGCAAAGCCACAGAAGACTTGCTCAATGTTATCCTTTTCTGCTCAACCTATGCAAACTTTAGAGCAAATACTTTGATCCCCGTTCTTACAGAAGCAGGCTTTGCACAATATTGGCCAGCTCTATTCTACCCATTTGCGGCAGTTAGAAGGTTGCACGGTGTTTACTACTATACTTGAGACAAGCTCCGTATAGAAGGGATGAACTGTTAGCACTTTAAATACCTTTTACACTTTAAAAAAAACGTGTTACCCTTTTCATATGATATTAACTGTACTTATCCGATTTACGTTTTGATTGCATTGTTATGTTTTATGGAACATTATTTCTGAAACTAAACACATGAATAACAATGAACTTTAAAATGTGGGACTACGACAACTCATGCCCTTATAGTTATTTTGGCGAATAGCATTAGCAGTCTTCACCATTGCAGCTAGTTAAATCATGCCATATGACTGTCTTACCTGAAAGGGTACGAGAAGGCTACATCAATCTTTAGGTCACTCTCCGTCTTGTTTGCACAAGCCACACTGACTCTCAGTTCTCCAGAGTAGCCACCACATGTTGCAAATGCAAAGATTGCAAAAAGCTGTGAAGAAAATAGACATATTCAATGTATATAGGCGATATAAAATATGGGGAATCATCACAATTCTTCTGAACGCTTAAATCATTTTACAGTAAATATACCTAGAGCTTGAAATAGAATGTCCTACATTTACAGGTAGGCCAACCAGCTGTGTTTTCCATTACATTTTGAATTTTTAAAGTATACCTAGGAAAACGAATAATTTATATTTGAAGCAGGGCATGCGGTCTAGTGGAAAGAGCTGAATTGGGACAATGTGACAACAGTATTTTGGATTAAGCTGTTTTTTAAAGAAATGTAACAGAGAAATCTGAAAATAAGATTGTGCAACATGAATGCACGAGGAAGAGTACAGCACAGAGAATGTTGTTCTCCACAATTGCAAACTGGTAAAATGCAGGGAAACCAGGAACAAACCATTAACCCCTGAACTGTACCTTTTACGCAAATTAGGTGATACACATCCTTATTAAATAGGTAGCGAGTCTTAAATTGCTGGGCTGTGCAGGTGGCACCAGAGGTAGTAAGGGTGGAGGTGGGGGATTTGAGTTAGTTGGGTGGCAGGATCCCTAAAGCGGTTCCTTCAGAGCTCCTCCTGCTTTCTTGGAACATCGTGGGTGTAGGGGAAAAATAGATAGAGTGGAGCTCCTGAAAAACATGAAGTCATCCTCCTGCAGGAAACTTGGGCATTGCAGTGCCCATTGCTGGATGGTTATCTATCCTTTGGAATCACTGCCAAGAAAAACCCGAAAGGTAGATTTTATGGGGCTGTGACTATATTGGTCAGGACTTCTCTAGAATGTTGGGTTAGGGTGTTGGATACCAATATGGACTTTTTTCAGCCGATTTGCATTTTTCAAAGGGACTCGCTCTGTATTCTTAATCTATATAATAGTCCACATAAAGGTGAGGCTGAAAGGTTGTCAAGAGTAAAGATGTTTATGGATGACCTTATAGCCAATAGAAAGAATAGGTATGAGCATTACACTGTGGAGGGGATTTTAATGTGAAAATAGGTTTGGGTTTGCCCAAAGCGCTATTAGACCCAGTTGAGGATCAGGTGTGTAGTATCCCACAGCCACAGATGAGGGATGCTAGGGGTTGTGCCAAGGGATTTCAGCTGCCCCTGTGGCTTACAGAATGGGGGCTTCGCTCCGTTAATGGGTGCTTAGCTCCAGATATCCCTGGTCATCTGACCTTCAACAACCATCTAGGCTTGTCAACCATAGACTACTTTGTATCTCCCTGGATCTCTGGGACAGGGCTGCGAGTTTTGAAGTATTGTCTGATCCGAAGAGTGATCATCATCCCATCTGTCTCATATTGAAAGGGGTCTGGGGGGAAGGACACTGCCAGGACACTCTAGTTTGCCTGGTTAAATCTTGGCCCCTGGCACGAGAAGAAATAAGTGGGCAAAGATCAAGGAGGCCAACTTTCATGGTTCGACGATAGCAGAGAACGCTGCCTTATTTTCCGGTATCCCGGATGAGTCCTTGCCTCTAAGGGAGATTGTGGAGCGATTTTTGACACTTATGCTGGTCTTTTTCAAGACCTTCACGGTTCTCTGTAAAAGGATTGGGACAGTGCCATGCAGAGGGTGGTTTGGCAAGGCCTGTAAAATCACCAGATTGATCTGTTGAAGGTTCTTAAGGCACTGGTGTGCTCCAGAAGTGACATTGCTCTCTCTAGAGCCAAATATCAGTGGGAATTGAGAAGAAAAAGGGAGGTTGAAAGCAATGCTTGGGAGGGCTTCTTGGATACATCCAAACGTAATGATCAGAAAGTGTCTTGGGAATTTGTGAAGGAGGGCAACTCGGGGTCCATAGGGGAAAGGTCCAGTGGCACTCATGTGGCAGAGGAATCGTGGCTAAAGCACTTTGGGAACCCGTTTAAGGGTGGTAATGAAGGGGTGAGATCAGTTGTGTGTCCATCGCCTATGAAGTTTAGGCTGGAAGATGTGACTAGTGCAATTAGTCAAGAAGCACATAATCGTGCGCCGGGCCTTGATGTGAACCTGTCTGACCTATTTCAGGACTCCCCTGATCTATGGGCTCCACTCCTTACTTTAGTGTTTAATGCCTGTATGGAGTCGGGTAGTTACCCTCTGTCCTGGAAAAAAAAACATTATTTATCCCATCTACAAGACAACCTTGTCCAACCTCATATAGACCAATTTCCCTCTTGGACATGTCCTTTAAGATTTTGGGGAGAATTTTATTGGGATCAATTGAATCTTAGCTCGCAGAGGAGGCAGTTTTGTCTGGTGTACAGCTAGGCTTTCACCCCGGGGTTGGTACGTTGGAACAGAGTCTCAATCTGTACCTGTTAGTGGATAACTCCGTTTTTTGCAAAGGCGAAGGGGTTTACCTCTCGTTTTTGGACCTGAGCATGGCCTTTGATAAGGTAGATGGATCTAAACTTTGGGCTGTGCTTGGGTCTTTGGTTTTCCTGGGGACATTTTGAAGGTCTTGGTAGAGATCCACAGAGACAATGAGGCCTGTGTTCGCAGTGGTCTGGGGGGTCATTGTACAGCCTGTTTTAATGTGGGTTGTGGCATTCGGCAAGGGTGTGTCCTTGCACCCATTTGTTTCTGTTTATTCTGTTTATATATCAATGGGCTTTAAAAGGATCTGATGGAGTCTATGGCGGACTTCTTGTTCTGAGGGGTCGCGCCTTCCCCGTGCTGGCTTACGCGGATAACACAGTGTTGCTAGCTAAAACCACAAGAGCCCTGCAAATTCTTATATCTGCATATGAAACTTTTATGGGCAACTTGGGGCTGAAGATTAACACCAAGAAGTCGGCCGTAATGGCTGGTGTAGGCAGTAAGAGATCTGCAGAAATGAGGCCCATGCTATGTAATGGAGAAATCATCCCAAGGGTGAAGGTTTTTGATTGCCATGGGATTAGGTTCTCTGAATTGTTAACGGGGAAGGCACACATACAAAAACAATTAGTTAAATATACCCAACAAATGGAGGGAATCTCACGCTTTCTCTCGCGTTGTGAGGGCATGCCACTGGATGCCGTGTTGAAAATCTATCTGGCCCAATCGAAGTCTGTCACCCTGTATGCTGCCATGTTATGGGGCTTTCAAAAGGCACACGACATTCAAATAAAGGAGAACTTGTTTTTTAGGAGATTACTGCCTGTATATCTATCCATAGAGAGCTGGACATGGAGTTCTGGGAGGACCAGTGGGCCATAGCCCCTATTATTTTCTGGGTTAGAATTTGGGCAAATGAACAAGCCTCACTTTGTCACTTTATAATTAGGGCTGTTATGGCCAGGGTCGGATGGAAAAAAATGTGGTGGCTCCAATATATCGATAAGATTCTGGTGGAGGGAAACATAAGATCAATTCCCCCCCCCCCCCCCCCCAGATGCTCTGTTGATCAAGTCCCAGCTCAGAAACTATAAATCTGTTTTAGGGGAAGCATTTAATGCAAAGAGATCCCTTCAGGAACATTGGTTAACTGCTGACAGAGAGCACACAGTAATTAGCCGGGTTAATGAAATACAACCCTACTTATTGTGGGGCACAGCAGGGAAGGATCGCTTGCTAATTACCGATGCAAATTTTGACTGCCTCCTCCTGAGGAGCAATACAATTAACTGGAATGGTTATATGGATTCAGCGTCTTGCCCTGTGTGTGGCTACATTAAGGAAGATTTGGTCCATTTGTTATTGTTTTGCATGGGTTATAGGGGGATAATTTGAGTAACTTTGCTGCCAATCCTAAGGGAGGCTAACATGTGCCACTACAGATCTGCCATTTTGTTTCTTCTTAGTGAGGATTCGGTTTTAACGGCATGGGCACTGTTTTCATTTTTGAAGAGAGCTATGCACTTTTAGGAAATGGTTTTTAAGTGAATAAGCTGTATTTGGCTCGTATTACTGGTCCTTTACTTTGTTATGGAATGAGATTTTGTCTCCAGGATTTTGTTATTTTATGATGTTATATAGATTGTAGGTATTTTTGTATTGTATATGTGTTGCAAAATCTGTGACAAATGAAATGAACTGAAATGAATCATGAAGAATGTTTGTATTGATGGGTTCTTAATGATTGTATTGAATTGTGTTCATGTTTTTTTTTTGTTTAATGGATCATGAATCCGAATAAACTCATTGACTGACCGGTATCCTGGCTGGACATCACACCCGAGTAAATATACTTGTATGGATTTGATTCTGATTTTTTGAGTTTTTATTGAGGATCTAAAGTGAGCTACAGATAGAGTCGCACACCTCTTGAACACTTAGGACATCGAGCCACCTTAAACAGTTTGAGGAAAGGGTTCTGTTAAGCAAAGCATCAAATAGACCTTTAAATCAGTCAACACCATATTCCCTTGAGGGAACGGGCCAAGACAACCTCTGATTTCATTTAGAGATATCATTCATAAAAAATAAATGTGTTCCCCATTTCCAACATCTACCAAGGGGATTATGTTACAAAGTATCCCTCACTGATGTGAATTGGCCAAAAGGAATCCTTTCAGCATGCAACACAATAAAGAACTAAATGAGTAACTGAATGCAATAATTCAAAGTGATATATTATACAATTTCAAATGGAATGTCATGTTAAATGGAGGAGTAAAAGCAAGAGGTAATTCTTTTTTCGCCTCCATTTAACAGAGTTCCCTATCTTGATGCAGTGACAAGGCAAAGAACAGGCACGGAGTGCAGAGAAGGTCTGTGTGGTGCAGACCTCTTTTCTCTCATCAATGAGTCTTGTATGCTTTCATGAGATGGTCATGCAGGTGAACAACAAATGTATTCACCCCTGGTTTGCACCTGATCAAAACTGGGCAGATTCCATAGTAATCCATTGGTAGCAAACGCTGCATGTAAAGAGTATTTACAGGTTGCGTTTACTATTTCATGAGATGGGCTGGGAGTTTGCCTCATTTTTACTCACCCTTCTCCCTTCCACCTCATGAATGTGTGCAATGGTTGTTGTCTACAGTTTAGCCTTTCATTACTTTGGGTTTGGGTCCTGACTTTGAGCCAGTCTGCAGAACGTCTAATGTGGATAGAGAAAAGGGACATGTATATGTTAGATATATGTTAGATTTTACTTCATGGAAGAGAGTGAAAACATCATTTTTGACACCACTGCAAACACTACCCTTCATACACACACTTTAAAGACTACTCTATGTCAGATCAAGTACCACTCGAGCCTGGTCACTCTCAGAATTCACAGAGCAGTTTCATCTCTAACCCTGAAAGATGATAGAACTCCCCATAATCCTAACATAGGTTGTCCAGTCATCCCCCCCAACAGCCCCTAGGCACGTCTACTTTTCCCTGCACCCACAATGGAGGAAGCCTGGTTTTCGATGGGTCTCTACTTCCCATACAACTCAAATCTGGTTATCTGTCGAAGCTTTGTGTGAGGGTTGAACAAAACATAAAACAGAACGTTTTTTCTGTTGAAAGTCAGAGGGTTACATTCCTTAAAATGTTGTTTGAATTCACCAGTGAATGGAGTGCATCCGTTTAGGCTTTTTCTGTTGGAGAACTAGGAATGAGCTGCAATTATTTATTAGTCTAGCGTATCCCCTAAATACCAATTTGTTGGGAAACAAAGCAAAAAGAAAAAAGACTAATTACCTAGGTTTGAAAAAATGTATCTCTGGTGTGGAATCTGACATTTATGTGAAGTCCATGTACGGGCAGATCTTTGTGGCTGCGAGGCACTGGTCTGGTCTCATTGACATTCCTCCATTTTATTCTGTCCGCTTCACTTGGGACCAAGAGATATGTCATTTGGACATAGTGTGATGACATGCTTCCTCCGGTTCGTGTTACTTGTGTATCCAACACCTTGCAAGGGGAACACAGAGGGCTTCAGCTCTTGCTTCAAATGGGTCTGCCCTGGTTCCTGATGACAGGTATTGGAACCCTAATACACTCTTGCAATTGTGAATCCACCTACCCTCTCCCTCCAAATTCCACACTTTAAATGTAATGTAGTCTTATATAGCGCTCTTCTTCAAATAATGTCGGCCTTACTCCTAGCTATGCATGGCTCTGTAAGAAAAGAGGGCAGGGTGATATATCTGCATAGTAGAAATGCAGATGCAGAAACTTTCGGTGTTGATTGATGCAGGTCAGAAGGACTTGTTACCTGTGTGGCGATATGACATCTATTTTGTTTGGGAGTGGTACATGCTGGACATGTTAGCCATATGGGCATTCCCCGGATTATAGAGTGCAAAAATTGACAGCATGGTTGTTGACAGAAGATGGATATGGTGTGAATCTGTTAAGCACACTAGACCAGGTCAGTGGTCTAAAGGAGAGTGGCAGTGTAAGGTTCCATGAAGTTTGTAGTGAGATGTTTGTTGGGGGCCGTTGGGTGGGGAGAGAGAGACAGGAGTTATGGTGTTGTTTTATCTTGGCTGTTGGTTGCAGATTTCACTGAGATTGAAGTGCAGACTAATATCATGCAGCAGAGGATCAATACATTAAAGGTATCCAGTGACAATGTTGCAGTGAAAATGGCTGGCGGTGGTGACATTTCCCTAAAATTGCACCCTCCAGACAATCAAAAACTTTCCCCAAATATTCTAGGATTTAAGATCATAATATATCACTATGCCCCTCCTAGAATATTTGGGGAAAGAATTTTAGGGCTCAGGAAAAATAAAGTCGCCTACCTGGTGACTTTTTCACTGCGACATGAGCACATGGAACCACATTAAATTGGTTTCCCACAGATGGTATTGTTAAGGGTTTCACAATTGCTTGTCATGAAGTAGTCCAAGTTTCTGGTGCACAGTTATTAGTTGGTTGCTATTATTTGTATTGTATTTTGTTGAATTTATATAGTGATTTTTGCCAAAAGTGCTGGTACAAATTAAAAGAACAACAGTACAGTCTCTTGATCAATGCATTTCCAGATAGAAAAACAGAAAACACGATAATGAACTTATTAGAGAGAGCAGATAGCAGGTGAGTTTTAAGATTAGACTGAAAAATGAGGTAGAAGCTGGAAGGGCAAGAGCGAGGGAAGCATATGTTATACTGGGAGGGTGGCCTCTTCTACAGTGAACCTACTGAGTCTATTCGAGGGGACTACAGAAGACTTGTAGTGCCTCTGGAAAGCAGACAGCAGTTAGTTAGCCCACAACATTCCTTTGGCTGGTCAGTTGAGTTTCAAGAAGACTAAGGAAAGGCTTTCTCTGTATTTCTACTGGCCTAAGTTGGGGTCTGATGTAGATAAATTCTGTAGGAGCTGTCACACTTGCCAGACATCTGGCAAGAGTGAAGCCAAGAATGTGGCACCCTTGGTGCCTCACCCAGTGGTGGGAGCCCCTTTTGAGAGGGTAGGAATCGACATTGTTGGACCCTCCAATTTCTTCAGGCAACAGGTTTATCCTGGTTGTAGTATACCATGCTACTAGGTATCCTGAAGCAAGCAATACCTATGAGGACTGTTACAGCTCAGGCTGTGGCTAAGGCACTACTTGATATTTTTACCAGGGTAGGCGTTCCTAAGGAAGTCATCTCTGACAGGGGATCCAATTGTATGTCCCACTACATGCAGGCCATGTGGAAGAACTGTGGAGTGACTTAAAAGTTCTCAACTGCTTACCATCCACAGACAAATGGATTGCTAGAGAGGTTTAACCGTACAATGAAGAGCATGTTAGGTGCTTTAAAAGAACCCCTTAGAAGAAAGTGGGACCTTCTACTGCCATTTCTTTTATTTGCTTATAGAGAAGTCCCTCAGGAAGGAGTTTGATTTAGTCCCTTTGAGCTTCTCTATGGCCATCCAGTTAGAGCTCCCTTTGCCCTAATTAAGGAGGGGTTGGAGAGTGCTCCTTCCCCGAAGCCATTGAGAGTCACTGACTATGTGATAGGTCTCTGAAGGAGAATGTCACACATGATGGCAGAAGCATCAGATAAATTGAAAGCAGGTCAGGCTCCAGTGAAACATTGGCATGACCTGAAGGCCAACATGGTTGAGTTTACTCAAGACCAGCAAGATATAGTTATGGTACCTACAAGGCAGAGGGCCTCATATGACAAGTGGATAGGACCCTTCAAGGTTGTGGGCAAACTTGGAGAGGTCAACTATCTGGTGGATATAGGCAATCCTAAGGAGGCTCCCAGAGTCTTTTATCAACAGTCTAAAAGCTTATGTCTCAAGACCAGAAGTAGGTACTTTGCTTCTAGCTTCAGCTCAAGAGAAGGAGGAGAGTGAACCTCTACCTGACCTACCCAGAGGACAGCCTTTAGATGAGAAGATAGAAGGAGTCAATCTCTCTTCTAATCTGACACTGGAACAACAGGAGGAGTGCAAGTTGCTGTTAAATCAGTTTGCCTCCCTGTTTTCACTATCACCAGGCTTGACCCCTTGGGGCTAAAATGATATTATCACTGGTGACAGTTTACCTGTTAAAAGCAGAGGTACACATAAAGGAGGAGGTCAACCAGATGCTTGATCTTGGGGTAATAGAGCCATCTACAAGTCCATGGTCTAGTCCAGTTGTACTAGTGCCAAAGGCAGGATCCAAGGAGTTGAGGTTATGTGTGGACTATGGAACTCTTAATGCAGTCACAAAGACTGGTGCCCATCCTTCACCAAGGACAGATGAACTGTAGGACAAGCTTGGTTCAGCCAAGTACTTCAGTACATTTCATCTCACTTCAGGCTATTGGCAAATAGCACTGACAGACCACGCCAAGGAGAAAACTGCATTCTCAACCCCAGCAGGCCTCTACCAGTTTACGGTAATGCCTTTTGGACTAAAGAGTGCACCTGCAACATGCCAAAGGATGGTTAACCCGGTTCTGAATGGGATGGAGGACTTCTGCATGGCATACTTGGATGACATTGCAGTGTTCAGCCCTACTTGGAAAGAACATGTTGACCACTTAGCCTATGTATTGAAGGCACTTGAGCAGGCCCATCTGACCATGAAGGCGAGTAAATGTCAAATTGGTTAAAGTTAAAGTGGTCTACCTTGGACATGGGGTAGGAGGAGGTGAAATCAGGTAATTGCCTAGCAAAGTACAAGCTGTACAAAACTGGGCCACCCTACAACTCAAACCCAGGTGAGAGCCCTCCTAGGCCTCACTGGTTATTATAGGAACTTCATAGAGAACTATGGGACCATAGCGTCTCCCTTGAATGTGATCTCCTCACCAACATTTCCTAAAAGATCAGGTGGAATGAGGAGTGCACTCAAGCATTTGAAGGACTTAAGAAAGCCCTTTGTCAAGCTCCAGTCTTAAGAGCTCCTGACTACAACCAAACCTTCATTGTGCAAACAGATGCTTCCAATACAGGTATAGGTGCAGTACTCAGTCAGCCGGATGAGAAATGTAGGGAGCACCCCATTTGCTTCATCAGCCGGAAGCTGAAGGAACCTGAAACAAGGTGGGCAACCATTGAAAGAGAATGTGTTGCTATATTAGGCCTCATTCTGACTCAGGCGTTAAGGGGTTTAAAGTGCCGTAAACGGCGCCGACCCTTAATGCCTGATTACAAGGACCCCTTTGCGGGATGGCTTTTAACGGCTGCTTTTTGCAGCCGTTAAAAGCCATGCCACAAAGGGACCTTGGCGATAATTACGGCACCGAAATTTACGGTGCCGTAATTATCGCCTTTCCCCATTCCCATTATGCCCTATGGGGCAAAAATGGGAATGGGGAAGGGGCCATTGGTGAATGGGGAATTACCGCCCCACTCATCTTGGAATGGGGCGGTAATTCCGCCATCCACCATGGCGGAATTGCAACCTTAGCGGCATGGACCATGGTGCTAATAGCACCATGGTCCTCCGCCAAGGTTGTAATGAGGGCCATTGTGTTCACTGAAGAAGTTTAGACCATACTTGTATGGATCTACTTTTATGATTCAGAGTGACCACCAACCCTTGAGATGGTTGATGCAAATGAAAGGGGAAAACCCTAAACTACTGAGATGGTCAATCAGCCTGCAAGAGTTTGATTTTACCATTGAACACAGGTCTGGGTGTCACCACCAAAATGCTGATGGTCTCTCCAGGATGTTTGATTGACTGGAGTAAGGAGATTCATCCAGGAGTGGATTAAATCCTCCTGGTCCTTAGTCTGGGGGAGACGAGTGTTAGGGAGAATTCTCAAGAATGTGCTAATTTCCCTTACCTTTTGATACCCCCAGCAACTTTGCTGGATTTCCAGTATTTTAATTTCTTCCTGGAAAGAGTGTGAGCCTTTTTTCCCACTCTTTAATGTATTTTGATGTGTGTTTTACTTTTGTGTAGTTTGGATCTGGAGTTTTAAACAACTACATAGGCATCATCTTTTTCTCACCTTCAGTGCAGTGGCACAGGGGTGTCTTTCAGACTCCCCAAGGTTTAAATACCTTCTCTGGGACTGACTACTGTCTCCCGGAGCATATGAAGTTAAATGGACTTTGCTAGTCCTTTTAAATTCATAGACCCAGCACACACTATCTTCCTATTGAGTGCTGGAGGGGTTGCTTAGTATGCCCTTTTTCTAAACACTCATGTAACAGTCAAAGGTTACCCTTTCCTCTTGAAATGGCTGGTGGCAGTGGTTTTAGAACAAACTACCATGATTTTTCCCGACTGCGAACAACCGTAGCTAGAAATCGGGTCAGCAATGTGTTTCAATATGGCGCCCATGACCCCTCTGTAAAAACAGACTCAGGTCATCTTTTTTTGCCATTTCTTTTGGGAAAGGTCCTTCTTGTTTTTAACTCTGCTCGCCAAACCAGGTTTGGTCCCTTTGTTCGATGCCCTTTGGTGGGCTTCAGTGCTGAAGCACTCCTCTGGCGCCTGAGTGTATAGAGTTGACAGGATGTGCGGGAGGTGCCCGAAACTCCCTGTGCTTAGTCTCCTAGGAGACGTGAATGCACTCTGGTGTGATTGGCTGCTGATTGTCCAGCAAGGACAGCCATCCTGCTGGGTGAGTGACAGATAGGCTGGAATGAATGGGAGAAAACAGTTTAAAAGGTGAGTCTCCAGGACTGAAAGGTAGAGTCAAACACTGGCATGAAAGAACTGAAGACGAGCTGAAGGAAGACGACAACTGCAACTCCTGGACCGTTGGTTTGACCAGTGAAGCCCTGCTGCAGGTCCGAATTGCCTGAAACTCCATCGACAGAGAAGCTCCTTCAAGGACGACTTCTTCCCTTGAGCTGGTGAGAACAACCAACTCGTAAGCCTCCTGGACACCGTCTCCATACTGGTCGAATTTTCTTCAGAGTGCTTTCGAAAACTGGATAGCCAGTGAGAAGGATACCAGTTTGTGGGCTTTAAGGCACTCACACCTTACACTGATGCTTAGCCAAGCTTGTGGCCTCTTCCCTGGGCAGTTAAGGAACCTCCCGACGTCCTCCTTCGTGTCCCCACGACTGAAGCTCAGGAACAGCGAGATCTGCAGGAACTGCCAGGAACACTGCCTCAGCTACAGCTTTTCTTCATCATTAAGGTACTATGCAAACGCGGTGTGGAAATCCTTTCTGCCGCTGTGAAAATTTGTGAAACTTTCCCAACTTGGGGCCTTCTTCGCTCCTAAACCGACATATAACTCTTTTTCTGGCAAACTACTTCCTCGAACCTTGGCAAAGACTTAAGAGTGTGAGATAGTATTACACCTGTAGTCTTAATTGTGTGCCGTGTTCCCAAAGGGTACTGCATGGTATTCTGCCTAACAGTACATACGTTTCGAAAGCAATTACGCAGTGGTCGAAGTGTACAAAAAGAAGTAGTGGAACTATGTTTCGCTGCTGGCCTGCCCCCACTCCCCACAAACCCCATCACCACGTCCCCTCCCACACACAATGCACACACCCAAACACTTGCACCTGCTGTTTAAGGGGACGTTCAGTGCACTGAAAGTGCACGCTGCAACGTCTTCCTAAACTTTTATTTTAAAACGAAACCATTCGGAACGGTTGCTTTTTCAAATAAAAGTATAGGAGCTGTAAAAGGTAATTTTAAAAAGTATGGGAGCACCGCTCCTGACCGCTCCTGCTCATCGCGACCACTGCAATTACGTATGACTCAGTTACCAGTTCGGGGAACTCATGGCTCAAAATGGAAGTTGCCCCCTGAAGAAAGCTTCTGCAGAATTTGCCAGGTAAGGACTAGTACTGAAACCATAAGCACCTTCTGACAGAATGGCAGATGTTAGTTTCTGTATATATGACAATTTTGGGGAAAATTAAGCATAAATCCAAGTCTACAAAATTGTTTGGCCTATTGTATAAACATGAATTCAAATACAATGCAATTGCACTTTATAGGGTTTGGCAGAAGGTATAAACATATTTGAATGAGAATGGCTGATAACTTAATAAGGAAGAAAATGGATTTGAAGAGTGATCGATGATTAATGGATAATTATTTTGTTTTAGGTGTTCTGGGATTTTATAATTTATAATTTTAAGAACAGGTAGACATTTTGAGAAAAGGATGCTGTGGCAACAAGATGATGAATTGAATGGATGAATTGTTGTAATGATGAATAGAAGTTGTAGTGAATTGGAGGTTGTACATTTTGTTGCTGTTTTTGTTTTATTTCATTGCTTTGTTTTTGTATTATATGATATGAATGAAATGTTGTTCGATCTTAGTTTTTTAGAAACTAAATACAGTGTAATAAAGAGTATTATTATTATTTGTAATTAATATGTCCTTACTTCAGCAGCCCTCGTATTAGCATCCTAGACTGCATCTTCCAATTCTTCTTCATCCGTTTGTATTGATTTTCAGTTTTTTCACTGTACCTCTACCTCTACTTTGGCAGGGTACCTGTACTTCTCCTACCAAGTGGCATTAAGAAAACTGGCTAACAAAGTAACACAGGTCACTATACAATTGCAAATAAATATACTTTACATTTCGGTTATGCTTGGCTAAACATGGGAACATATGGTGCCAGAAAAAGGAATATTGAAAATTGAAATTTCCTTTGTGTTTATTCATCGACATAGAAATGGAGAACCCCTCCTGGTAGTGGTTGCTGGGGTAACATATCTGCACAAAAACATATGATCCCACCTACAAATTAGATAAACACAGGAATATGGACCGGATATCCCACTTGGTATAGTTCTAGAATGACACTCAGAAGAACATGTGTGGCTTGTCACAAAGCTGTTGGAGGGACCTGGCACCTAAACAAAACACATTCCAGCGGTCGACGGTAGTAGTCAAAACGCCTTCCTCAGGGCACGTTTGAAGACACTAGAGGGACATATAATTGCATTTCAATATCACTCTCGAAGTAAACGTAAAATGAGCAAAAGCCCCATGCAGTACCCTATGACACTTACCCTACAGTGAGTAAGTGGTTCTCCATAGATCTTTTCCTGTGGTGTTGGCCAGTAGTGGCAGGGGAGTTGGTAGCGCACGCGTGATATAATAGTAATAATGATTTGTTCTCTCGTGGTTAGTGGAAGAGCAACTGGGCTCCTTTGGCATAGTCTGGATCCTCAACCTAATGAAGGGGTCAGAAAAGCATTACACAGTCAAGACTGAGGGTGGTGGGACTCTAATTTCCCACTTCCCTATGGTTGAGCCAAAGTGGGGGAGTGTACTTAAGCCTATCAGCAGTGAGTGTTTTCCAATAGCCACAGTGCATACTGGAGGAGGGAATATAAATGAGGATGTGCCCAAACATGGTTTCGAGCACGGTTTACCCATTTGTGCATTTCTGCTGAGATATTAGTCATGCATTGTTTCTCATTGGTGTAGGTGACTGAGTCCCGAAAAAGGAAGAACAGCAGGAAGTGCGCAAAATATGCTAGACCCCATAGCATGCCACTCACACATGTGAGGTGAAATAAGGAAGTCATGCGTGACAGCAAAAGGTATCTTCATATAAATGGGGGTAAATCACCCTACCTGCTGCTTATGATACATGGGACCTCATTCCAAGTTTGGAGGTAGCCATGACGCTATTTGCGCCATGGCTACCTCCAAACCGGGTCTGTGTCCGGTATGGGTGAATGGGGACTTACCGGGACATTCCGACCTGTGCGGACCCGGTAAGTCCTCATTCAACCAACCATTCCCCATTCCCATTTGAGCCCCATAGGGCCTGTTATTAGCGTCCCGGTCCCTTAGCGGGACCCGCAAAGGACGTGTGGTCAGACCACACGGCCTTTGCGGGTCCCGCTAAGGGACCTCGGAATTGGGCGGTAAGGGTTTAACGGCACCGGTCTCCTTACCGGTGACCATTAACCCTTACCGCCAAACTCGGAATGAGGCCCATGGACTCCTCCCCTCCCGCTCGGCAGGCGAACAGAAATATCTCTGTGTGGAGTGTATTCTGGCGGCAACTCCCATCAAAGTTAGCAGGAAGTCTAAAAGTAATGAATGCACAGTAGTTTGAGAGAGAGGAAGGCCCATTAAATGTGTACAGGTAGCAATGCTAAAATGTAAGGGCACAAATGTGCTGCGACAAGCCCTGTCTACTCGGAGAACGGGCTCACCTCGTAAGGATTGCAGGTGCATCCACCTTGAAGGTGAAGAGAAATTGGCTTGTTGCACTCGGTTGTGACCTGCAGACTGAGTCCGATGCGCTGGCTGTAGTTATGGCAACTCAGGGGTCGGCTGTGGTTCGCCAGTCAGAATGCAACTTGATTGCATCATCACGTAGTAGCCATGGCGACCCGTAATGTTTACGAACTACGGGTTGTCCTTCGGTCCTACAGATGCCTCAGCCCATCTGTTGTCTGCATTGTAAGGCATGGGAATACTGCTTGTGAACATAGAATGGTTAGTGTAAATGCAGTAAGTAGTGTCACTCGATACGCAGGCTGCCTGCATGGAATCGGAAATGTCTTCTAGAAAACGTGGCAAAGTGAGACCCTGTGTGCGGGAGACAAACAGACTAGCGGTGGCATAGTAGTGGAAGGACTACTCAATGTGCATAAAATGTCATTCCTCTGTATATCCGTGCTTTTGCTTACAATAACCACAGGGATAGTTCATTTTAGGGATTTTCTGTGAATAGTTAGTTACCAAACACATGCCAAGCATTCATGGGGCAACTCTTCACATTTCTGATGTCACAACCTGTACCATTGAAGATGAGAGCTACAGAGAGTTGTAGAATATCTTTATCTCTAAAAGATAGTTGGGCATAGAGTTGGTCAAATGCCGGGTGTGCATGCTGTTCATCCTGCTAAGGTTGTGTGTTATGTAAGGATCTCACGGTGGCAACAGCAAAGACAGACACAAGTGATCACAGTTCCAGGTGTTTATCAAACTGTATAAATGGATGAGAGTAATTACTCATCTAAACCTAAATCTAAGATGGGAGCAAGCTACAATCATCAAATAATAATAAGGCAGTCCTAGTGGCGTCTTGTCAAATAAAAAGGGGCTATACAAAAAAAAATGGTATCCGGTCATTGCATCGACAACCAAAGCATCAACAGCCAAACCATCCAAAAAAAGCATCTAAAAAAACCATCTAATGTATTTTTTTAGATGGTAAAGGGTTTAGTTTAATAAAAATGGGTTGTAAAGGTTAAAAAAGGAGGGGTAGGGGGAACCCCCTCAACTCCCTCATTAAAAAAAAAAAAATTAAAAAAATGCTTTTTTTTTTAGATCGTATGGCATTAGATGCTTTGGCTGTCAATGGAATGACTATAAACAAAAAAAACTATTGCTAATCCTTGCCACTTAGTTACAAAATAGTGTGGGATAATGGTCACCAGAAAAGAAAGAAGTCACAAAATGATAAGTCAGGATGGTATAACTAGGTCTCCCTTCCCTATGTTTTTAGTATGGGACAAGGCAGGACTCTCGTGTACAGCACACTCCAGGGCTTCTCCAGCACAAGCTTCCAGTTTGTTTCCAAAATATCAGGGCTTTCTGTGGCCAAGTCTCTTTTACACCAAGCTTCTTGCCTCAGAGAGCCTGATTTACTATAAACAACAAACAAAAGTTCCTTTCAGTAATCTTCCCGTTGGGTGAATCCCCTCCACCAGTGGATCCCCCTCAACTGGGCTCCGATCCTTTTGCAACATTGGCCTCCCTCAGTCGGGTTCATTACAGCCTTTGGTTGAAGATATCAGTAACTTGTAACATTCAAGAGTCTCAATGTCTTTTGAAACAACCGTTCATTGTGGACATCCCTCAGCCAGGTTCACACTTGTTGACACAGTGTTTACGGGGTGTTATGGTTTGTTCTCATTCGCGGGAATCCCTCAGCCAGGTTCACATTTGCCAGTTTAACACAGTTCTCTTAGTTGTAACACCTTGCAGGATTCACTTCTTTTAGCTTTTCCCAGACCCGTCAGGCTTTCGCTTAAGCCCCAGTCAGGCTGCTCCTTAGCCCTCCAGACAAGCTGCACCTTAGCCCCAGTCAGGCTTCACCTTAGCCCCCAGTCAGGCTTCACCCTAACCCCAGTCAGGCTTTCTCTTAGCCCCCCGTCAGGCTTCACCTATTCACTGTGTGCACAGTGTTTCCCTTAGCTGGGTGGAAAAACACTTGTTTCACAATCTAAAAAATGTTGTAATGGGTTATGGATGTTCGATTGTATAAGGTATTTTGGCTAGACCCTTGTATGACAACCTTAACTCTTTATTCCAGCCTTTCCTAAGGCCTCTTGTTACTATAATGTTCACAAGAAAAGGGGACCAGCCACAGCCTTTCGAATGGGTGCTCATGTGGTGCCGGACCACTCTGCAGCTGGTCTTTCCCTGGGCTTTAAAAGCTCACTAGCACACAAGTTCTTTGTTCATAACAAGTTGCTGTTTGCAACCTTTGCTCAACACTGTCCCGTTTATTATCGGTTCTCCCTCCGACTCACCAGCTGTGCTGCCCTCCTTGTTGTTTCTTGTCTCTGGAGTGAAGGATGGTACCATGGTAGCAAGCGTGCCTCCCCCCCTCGGTTATCAGTGCGGGAGGGTCCTGTGCACTGTAGACATCTGTTACGCCACACGTCAGCTGTAATTCCAGGTCTTATGATTCCTTTCACAGAGGCTTCGCGGGTTTGGGACGAAAAGCGCAAGGGCACTTCCCTCCTTGTTGTCGTTTCCGGTCTCGCTGTCTTCCTTCTCCGTTTGAACTGTCGTTCTGGAATAGCTGCTTCCCCGTGTGTTTGTCCTTGCTCAAAGTGTGCTCTCGTGCTCTGCCTTTTATGCTTGTGGGGAAGGGAAAGGGTAGTCTGGTGTGGGTAGTTATTGTCAATTGCCTGACTCTGCCTGACCCTTGTGTTGGGACACGTCAGGTAAACAGCTCTGGTGTTAGTCCGTTGTCTTTCATGGTGTAAGAAAGTGTTCATGTTGGATAGAGGGGGGTAGAGCTTCTAAGTATCCTATGGGGTAGGATAGGGAAAAATTGTTATAAGGAAGGGGTTCTACGTCTCACCTGTCGGTGTCCCACTTCCACTGCCTGAAGACCCCCCATCCAGGTGATCTTCTGCCACTGGTCCACCCCCAAGAACTGGATCCAATAGCGATATCCAGGTCCTGGCCACCCAGATGACAGATCTCTGGGGACAAGTGGGTGAGACACCTTCAGGTTTCTCACAGTAAGTAATACTGAGGCTGGGCATAAGGGTGGGACATGTCCGTTTTTTTAAAACTGAAAGATCACCTGACTGGGGACAGAGTCAATGGCATATGCAGCATCCATGAAACATTGATCTGTCACTCTGAAAAAGTTTAACAGAGTATAATTTATATGGACCATATTACACAGGGATGAGTTCATGGGAACCCCTTATTTATGTGGAAGGTCAATACACCAAAGATCCTTGTGAGCAAGTGATTTTTCCAAGCATTTCTTTTGGACAATTTACACAAATGGTTAATATTGCTTTCTATCTGAAAGAAACTACTACACCAGATGGACACTTCCATGGCTTCCTGAACTGCTGCCAGCAAAAAAGGTTTGAGTTCAAGAAACTTTCTTAAGCTCACAACTGCTGTCCTCCGACCCTCAACTTCACCCCAAAACCTCTTACAATATTTGGCAGATTAACTCTCCATATAATATCAAAGTTTTTGACCAAGGCATAGTAAAGCCTTGAACATATCTGAATATGTAGGTAATTAGAACATGTGTTTACTTTATTGTCTGGAACAAATACACATCTAATAATTTTTCACAAGAGGGTCTTTGCTGTAATCGTTCTAAAATGAAAATGGATGAGAATATAACTGTTCTTGAAGACACCAGTAAATTAGTTCTAAAAACCACTTCCTTAAAACAAAACACAATGGGCCTCATTCCGAGTAGGGCGGTAAGGAATACCGGGCACCGGTAAGGAGACCGGTGCCGGTAATCCCTTCCCGCCCTACCACAAGGTCCCTTAGCGGGTCCCTCCAGTAACACCTGGTCTGACCAGGCGTTATGGACGGGACCTGCAAAGGGACTAGGACGCAAATATCGTGCTTGACATGCACAAGCCTGTTATTTGCGCCCTCCCCATTCCCATTGAGCCCTATGGGGGCTCAAATGGGAATGGGGAATGGTATTTTCAATGGGGACTTACTGGTCCCACAAAGGTCGGACCACACCGGTAAGTCCCCATTGAGCTAGATGGGTGCCGGACCCGTTATTGGTGGCAGTCATGGCGCAAATAGCGCCATGACTACCACCAATCTCGGAATGAGGCCCAATGTTTTCTGAGAGAAATAAATACAATAAAAGACCTCTATCCCAGTATATAATGTGATGAAAAATGGACCCTACTGGCAGACTGATAGGATGATCACATCTGTTGGGCTACAGATGCATAGAAGGAGGAAGCTACACTCTGGAGAGCTGACCAATTTCCACAGTGAGAAACGTGTGGAGAGGAAAAACTGTTGGAAATTGGCAGGGCAAGTGCCAAAACAGGCCACCTCTAGAAAAGTAACATTTGTTTGACAAATTAGAGAAGGTCCCACTATGATATTGGACTAATCCAAATCTGATTCACTCGGTTTAAATATTTAAATAGCCGCATTGAACATATTGTACTGCAGTTCCCATTTAAACACGACTTTACCAGATAAGCCACATGGCTTTGAACGTCAATAGAAAAAATATGTCTAGTTTGAACTTTTAAAAATAGGACTAAAAGTATGTTTTGGTGTTTTATAAAATGTACCTTTATTTCTTCTAGAAAGCGCTTCTGTGCATTGCTCTTTCCATTTTTCTGAACTACTCGTTTTACGCACCCAATCATTTGTTGGGCCTGGAGTGTGGTAATTTTTAGTAAGCAATCTTTCTCAGAATGCCATTATTAACGCCAGCATTCACCTGAGACTACTTTCCCTATACGTTGTTATAATCAAAACACTTTGCAATACAGCTTTTTTGCTCTGTAAATGGCCTTGTGATTTTTGTCTTTTCCTTGAGTTTACTTTGCCCTAGTGACTCCTAATCGGAGTGCTCATAAGCAATACTTGTGCCCATTGGAGACCATAATAGACTAAGTACCCTCACTTGACTTGGCTTGGAGTATCGTATTGACTGATTGCAGACTACCTAACTGTAGGGGGTATAGTGGGTACCTTAGGGCGGCACTACAGAGCCGCCTGCAGTGATCAGCAGCAACTGTAATGTAAGTACAGTGCCGACAGTGAGAGGAGCCACTACTGCGCTCTACTGAACTGCCCGGGCTTTGTGCAAACTTCAACCTTTATGTCTGACTTACCATACTCTGTCCCTGCTCAACCTTAGGCTTTCCCTCCCTTGTGGTTAGCCGTACCTTGTGTTTCTGAATCCTTGCTGTGTCCCTAACATGCTGTTGCTAACTGTTGTGTTCTAGGTCGGTTTCCTCACCCAAGGTTCCTACTCCTCTGACATTGTTGCTACTGTACTACTGTTGAATGGGAACTTCTAGGTTCCCATTCAACTGTTGTTACTGTGGTTACTGTGTCTCTGCTGTTCCATTAGGCTCTCTCCCATTCTAGGTCCCCATTCCACTGTTGTTACTGTTATTACTGTTGGTACTGTGTCTCTGCTGTTCCCCTAGGCTCTCTCCCACTCTCTAGGTCCCTGTACCACTGTGGTTACTGCTGTTACTGTGTCTCTGCTGTTCCACTAGGCTCTCTCCCACTCGCTAGGTCCCCATTCCACTGTGGTTACTGCTGTTACTGTGCCTTGTGTGCCTTACTCCCCCTCCCCCTTGTTGTGTGCCCTGCTTTGCTTCTTGTTGTGTTGCCCTGCTGTTGTGCTCCCTTTGTGACCCTCCTCTGACCTTCCTCCTGTGCAGTCTGCAGTGCACGGTATTCAGTTATGACCCTCTTCTTATCTCTCTTCCTCTCTTCTCCTGCTACCCCTTTGAACACATCTCCAGCTCCTTTGCCACCTCTTTCCTCCACCGCCTCTCTGGCACCTAACCTCCTCCTCCTCTCTGACCCCCTCGCCAATCCCAACTATTGAGTCTGCCCACTCTAGGGCCCCTCTACAACCTGCGCTGGGTGGACCTCCCACCTGTACCCCACCCGGGAAAGTCCTTCAAATGTGGCAACCTGCTCCACGTCGCTACTCTCGACTCTCGCTCTGCTGTCAAGCACTCCTCTGACATCTGTCGACTCCTTGAAGAGTTTGACCTGGATGTCCTCGCTCTCACCGAGACATGGTTCATGGCCAGCTCTGTCACAAGTTTTGGCACTATTCTCCCGGAGGGCTACAAGATCCTCACTCAGCGTGACTCGGTGGTGTAGTGGCCCTGATCTTTCTGGGGTAGGTCCCTGCTTCTGTCATTCCTACGCAGGGCTACTCCCTCATTGAATGCCTGGTCTGCAGGCTCTCTATCTCTCCTGGCCTCTCTCTGACTGTGGCCAACATTTACAGGCCATCTGGCCAGGCCAGCCTCTTCCTCTCTGAATGGGCTGACCTCTCCTCGTATGTCCTTGCCCCTACCTCTCAGCTTCTCCACCTCAGAGACTTCAATAGCCACCTGGATGCTTCTAATATCCCTTCTCTGAGCTCCTAGGCAACCTCTACGTGTCTCTCTCTCTCTCTCTGTCTCTCTCTCTCTCTCTCTCTCTCTCTCTCTCTCTCTCTCTCTATCTCTCTCTCTCTCTCTCCATTCTTCCCTCTGGTCCAACACACTCTGCCAACCACACCTTGGATGTTCTCATCTCCTTAGACATCCCCCTCTCTAAACCTCTCACCACTCCTCTCTCGATGGAATGACCACATTCTGCTCTCCTCCCACCTGACACTGTGTGTCCCCACATGCAAAACCTACCCCAGCACTGCCACCTTCCTTCTCAGTCATTCAGCCCATGAAGCGAGTGTCAGTGGACCCTTTTCCCCAATTTTATTTGCTACTCCTACTCCTTCTGTCGTCTCACACTTGGACAAAGCCCTCTCTAACCTGCATCTTTCTACCTCCAATACTCTGGACATCCTTGCCCCTGTCATGAAAATCTGGCCTACTGCCTGCTCTAAAGGCAATATAGGCTTTCAGTCTTCTCCAAGAAGAGAGTTCACCTCCAAGCCCACATCAATGCAGCCTCTAACAACACAGCTTTGTAAAATCTGCAAGGAGCTGGCCAATCCTACTGCATTCTCCACCTCTCCTGACCCCCACCTTTGCTCATTTAACCACTAAAACTCAGGACATCCTCTCCTCAATTTCCTCTTCCTCTACCTTCCTCAGGGCCCCATTGTCTGCATCGCCATCTCCTCTTGATTTTTCCTCCTTCTCCCTCTGGACACCTGAGGATATTTCAAGACAAGTATGATTGTTGAAAGTTTAGTCTACAAGGCTTTCTGGGGCTGGGGCCCACACTACATCCAACTCTCTCTGCCTAAGTACCTCCATTCCCAATCACTTCACTCAGCTATCTCCAACTCTCTAAGGGTCAGATGCTTCTCCAGACAGAGAGTGAGGAGTAGATCTCTCTTCTGTGCAGGTCCCTTCCTCTGGAACAGACTCCCTGCCTCTCTCAGACTTGAGCCGGACCACCTGACATTCCGGAAGCAGCTCGAAAACCTTTCTCCTCTGTCTTCTCTCTCTCGCTACCCTGCTAACCTTCCTCTCTGATGTGCCGACTGGTTGCTTGGTACCCTCAGAGTCTCACTGGGTACCAGACTCCTTGCATTGCCGCCTGGCCTACTGTGCACTTAAGGGCTGTAATCTGTAATCTCTACAGCCCGCTGCCAACTTGCACTTACCAAGAGCCACACTGCCCTGGTCGCACTTACCCAGAGCCTTAATGGTCCTGACCGCACTTCCCCCCACCCTCTCCCTTACATTTCCCCCACTTCCTTCCCCCTGCACCTCTTGTTGTTGCACTTGCAGGATCCGAATGTCACAAGGCCTAGTAAGATCATTTGTCTTGTCTTCCCTCTGTCTCCCCTCCCTTGTCTTGTAGCGCCTAGAAACAAGTGTGTTCAGGCACGGTATACATGCAATATCACTATCACTTGTTAATATTCAGTATGGTCTACTGTAGTTAGATCTGGCTAGAGCTGGTCGGTTATATGCGAGCAAATGTGAAATGCACAACAATCACGGGGGTTTCTTGACTCAACCTGCTGTTATTAGTTTGGCAGGGAAACAAACACTGCTTTAAAGAAATGAGTGACTTATATGTAAGCCCTTCATTAGCATGTCCCTGTTGCTGGGTTAGTGTGGAATCTTCATGCATAGTATGAAATGGTGACTCTGTGTTTGACAAGAAGGACACATCCTGACCCCAAAGCCTGAGAAAAGGCTCAATGTTTTTAAGTGGCAAACACGTGATAGTTTCCCTCTCATTTCACTACCTCCCATAAAGGGAAAGGGTGTGTGCAATTATTTTTCCGAAGGTGTAAAGAGTCACTGCATGAATAAAGAGAGCGTAAGCCTGAAGAAAGAGTGTTTGGAAGCTACGCTCGATGTGTGCCTCTTTCATGACCATTACTGATAGTGAAGCTTCAGATGGTGAAGTTTTGGACGGTAAAGGTTCAGATTTTCTGAACCACCCCAGGACCCTGTGATTTGTTTCCTTGACGAAGTGGGACTAAGTAAATCAGCAACTCTACCATATCCTTTATCTCCAGGACCTTGCATAAACTGACAATAGAAGACAGGTCACAGAGAAAAGCGAGCATCTGTATCCACACAGAGCAACAGGTAATTATTAACACAGCGGAGTTTACGCATGCTTTTTAGTCAAACAATAACAATAAATAAAACAAAATATTGATAACTGGAAATCTACATCTGATTATTTGTTCTGTGACTTTAAAACCAGTACACTGCCCCATAATCAGTGCTACTGTTCCCAGTGTAATCGGCCAGTCTCAAAGCTGCCCAGCAGTAAGATACTTTTTTTCTTTACTATCCCATCTTGTCAAGTCTTTTGATGGTCCTCCGTCAACCTGAGGTGTATGCGGACATTCACTGGAGCCACAACCAAAATCCAAACAACTTCTAGGAACTGCTCTATGGTAACCAGTGATCTACAGAGAGCCCAAAACTGATGAACGAAGCCATACATTAAGAATATACTCAGAGTGCAAGGTTTGAGATTTCTCCAACGCATACACATTCTGTGAACTCATGTGACTGCTG
This sequence comes from Ambystoma mexicanum, assembly GCF_040938575.1. Classification (NCBI taxonomy): domain Eukaryota; kingdom Metazoa; phylum Chordata; class Amphibia; order Caudata; family Ambystomatidae; genus Ambystoma; species Ambystoma mexicanum. The sequence continues at coordinate 372,111,043 of NC_090923.1, forward strand.
TATACAAATGGACATGCACTTGAGGTCGGTGTGACCCTGCCGACAGGGAGGGACAACCTAACACTTCAATCCTGTAGCAATAGGGGTTCCTTCACACTACTCCTTTTTTTCAAATGTGCTTATTGGATACACATTTCTTTTTCAACCTTATCAATTCACTAATAAAAACAGAATACAATCACATAATCAGGTAAAACAATAAATACAAATTACATATTTCATCAAGAGAAGAAGAAAAACAATAAAAAGAGATACAATTAACTATCGTGTCTATCCAGCATCAAACTATTCAAAAAAGGTACCGCCAATATTGTAATTGAGGTAGGTAACCAGGACAGACATTTCTTCCAAAAAACTTCACAATCAATATATTTACACAAGGTAAACATCTTCTTAAAAAACAAAAGTCTTTCTGCCTTATCACAAGTTTGGCGGTAATACTATCACAGCCGCATCTAAGGGGTCCAGCAAATCACATGTTTGGCAGGATTTACCTCCAGCTCTGGGCTGGCGGCAAATCCACAGCGCTTTTGCCAATTTTCGGTGCTATTACTGCCGCGCTAATACCACCAGTGGTAGTAGCGCAGAGAATTCCTTATTGGGCCCAATGGGGAATGGGAAATTCCCAAATGGGCCCAATGAGACTTACCGTTCTGCCAAAACTGTGATCCGGCGCTAATAGCGCCGCTGGGTTTGGCGGTAACACTAATAGCCCCGGTGGTAATACTGTTGGGGATAACGCCCAACTCCTGATGAGGCTGTCTGTGTTTTAAGGTAGGACATTGAGAGAAAAGGTGCTTCAAAGTCTCTAAAAGTCCAATATGTTGACAGAATGTACACATGGCTAAGTCCTCCTGTATGACCTGGAGAATTTCCCCAGTATAGTACAGATTCCATCGAAAACAGACAGAATCTTTTCTAGTCTTAGTGCAAGAGAAAATCTTCAAATGGGGTGCTAGAATACCAAACTTCTTATGTTCACCCTTTAGGTGAGTTAAGCTGACATATCCATGCATTAGATCAGTAGCATGACAGCAGTCCACCCTATACATGGATTTTTTTCAGGAACATTTAGGAGATCATGCTTTGTAATACAATTCGTCAATAATATTAGCGAATACCTTCCAGCAAATTCCATCAATGTGGCAACCTGACCTCCTTCAATCTCATATGACAAGTCACCATATAGGGAACTGCGACGGGGTATTAGGAATGTTTGGTATAAGGAAAAGATAAACCACTAGTCTCTGATTTTTAGTGAGCGCAACCCTAATTCAAATCTTATTGCTGCTGTCGGAACCACATTCGGGATCCCAAGTACTGCATGCCAAATAACTCCTTCTGGCACCATAAAATAATCTAATGCCCAATATTTTAGTAATTCAAGGCCGTAAAGGAGTTTAGGACACATTTTCCCCTCATAATACTATATCAACGGGGAACACAATCATTTGCAGTAACAGCTTTTTATAAGTTTAATTTGGGGAATATAGATCTCTACCTTCCTTCTCAAGTAATTAATTATGCAAACTTTACTAGATGGTCTAATAATGGGAAAATCCAGATAGGTAAGAGAGTCTTAAATCCCCAATTATCCATTTAAATGCCAGCTAGTAGCAACTTTACTTTTCTTCTTAGTGAATTTTAGGATCTTAATTTACACTGAATTGGTTTTCAGAGAATTCTCAGAAGCAAAACTCCCAAAAGCTGACAAAAACCGTTGTAAGCCAATACCAGTGCAATCCACAAGCAAAAAATTGTCAGCGTGTGCTAATGAACACAAAGACAATTTCCCCATTCAAGGAGAAACAAAAGATGCATTCTCCAAAGTTTTGCCAACATCTCTGACATAAAGTTTAAATAGGCAGGGAACACAAACATTTGCAGTAACAGCTTTTTATAAGTTTAATTTGGGGAATATAGATCTCTACCTTCCTTCTCAAGTAATTAATTATGCAAACTTTACTAGATGGTCTAATAATGGGAAAACCCAGATATATAAGAGAGTCTTAAGTCCCCAATTAGCCATTTAAATTCCAGCTAGTAGCAACTTTACTTTTCTTCTTAGTGAATGTTAGGATCTTAATTTACACTGAATTGGTTTTCAGAGAATTCTCAGAAGCAAATCTCCCAAAAGCTGACACAAACCGTTGTAACCCAATACCAGTGCAATCCACAAGCAAAAAAGTGTCAGCGTGTGCTAATGAACACAAAGACAATTTCCCCATTCAAGGAGAAACAAAAGCTGCATTCTCCAAAGTTTTGCCAACATCTCTGACATAAAGATTAAATAGGCAGGGGGCCAAGAGGCGCCCCTGCCTTAAACCATTATAAGTCACAATTGTTTGTGATAAAGCTCCCTCCATATGTAACCTAATTTGAACATTTGAGTCATTGTGTAACCTAATAATGACCTTTAACAGGCCCTCAGGAATCCTTCGATCAGCCAGTTTCTTCTGTAGCCTCAGTCTTGACACTGTGCCAAAGGCATGAGAAAGATATAAGCCCGCCAAATAGATAACTTCATATTTCCCCTTCGTCACCAGATCTTGAAAACAGCCCAGTATAAACCCATTTAAATTTGTACCATAGCCCAGACTGATTTTTCCTGATAATCCCTGCTTCCTCCGCCCAACTTTCAAGATGTTTCAATAACATACTCACAAGGATCTTACTGTCTGAGTCTAGTATTGATATTGGGTGGTAGTTATTGGGATCCGATCTACAGCCATGCTTATAAATGGGGATAACAAAGGCTGTTAGGTGCTAGGAAAGTTACTTTTAGTGCACCCTTATAAAGACAATTCAAGGTTCTATTGGGCCCAGGTGCTCTTGACTCGCTTGCTTGCTGGATAAGATCATAAATATCCTCCACTTCGTACGTCAGGGCCACCATGATACAGTTAAGGTTTCCCATACTTCGGCATACAATCTTGCCCTGATCTGGGAGGAAAGCATATAGCCTTCCAAAGTGGCTAACCCAGTCCAACTCTAATACTGCATTGAAAGTTTGTTCTTCATGACCTTTTCTTGAGACGTTCATCAACAACCTGAGCGAGCCAGGGTCTTTCTTATATAAACACTCAAGGATCTCTTCTGCATCAACTTGAACAAGAAGCAACTGATGATGTTTCACTCAATTTTTCTATCTTTGTATCACCTTTCTTGTTTCCGCACAGAGGTCTGCCCCAGCACAAATGGACCTTTTAATAGGTGTTATCTCTGCCCTCATCTCCCTCTTCTGAATTGCTAAAACCTCATCATACTTATACATCTTTTTGTTGTTTCTGGTATATTGTCCCTTTTTTGTACTTTTTGGGTCCCCCATTAAATTATGTGACAAATCTGAAAGGCGATGTTTAAAGTTATCATGAGTGAATGTAAAATGTTTCCACTCATAGGGAGTTTAACACACCACTCCTTCAACCAACTGATTAATTTGATTAACTCTACATTGATTCCACACAATTCTGTTTGAGGTTGGTTGCATTGGTAATTACAGGCTCGCTATAGTAACTCCTAATGAGAGAATGTTGGTCCCATTCAAAAGTACATGTTAGCATATTGTTGTCACTTCACTTGTTTCAATAACCTCAAAATATTGACACTTCCCTAAGAGGAAGTTATCTACAAATATGTAATCGACGGATGAGTGAGAGGTGCCCCTATTCCAAGAAGGACATCCACCCAAATACCCTCAATGATCGCATTTATTATGGAGGCCTAAGTTGTTCAGACAAATCCACCATTTGTTACCGTTAGCCATTTTGACAAGATTCCCATCATTCCAGTCATTACACAAAATAAAGTCAGGACAATTAGTTGGCATTTCATTCTCCCTTTTGATACAGTTAGAGTTCAAATCTCCCAAAACACTGACACATTGGTGTGTTTTCCCATCCAACCCACAACAAAGTCTGCTAAATTGTCTAAGGAAACTTCCAATACACAAATCCCTTGATGCCAGTATATGTTGCATACCAAAAAATACTTATGAACACTTCTGGAATACACAGCCCATTCAACCCCCAACAGACCAGTTATGTTTCATAACATCTTCGAACCCACAATCAGATCTCAACATTGTGACAATGCCACCATTTGGAATTTCCATCTAGTACTTTGTTGCTAGATGACAATTGGTGATATAGCCATCAAACACAGTATTTTTAGGAATCATGTCTCCTGGATACAAACTAAGTCATATATGCGTAACACACAACTCACATCATGGGTTTGAAAGAAGAGGCGAGAGGCCAATAGAATTCCATGACATCAAATTGATACTAGTTAAGATTAAAGCTTAATAAAAAGACCCTCAGTCTCATGATGAGCGTTAAGCGAAGACGCCAATCAGGGCCAATCTTGCTGGGGAGTTTTCAAACCCCACTCCCTTCTGCCCAGTGTAACATACCTAGAGGTACCATTATAATTATTTGAGCAGGAAACAGTAGTGTCCCTTCCTGATAAATTACTAGTCACCTCCTCTGTACTCATCCCATTCATCTCTGCCATCCAAAGAAAGACCAATAAACCATGATATCTCAATGACGCTGCCTCCTTTAGCAGTAATGCATACACCACTCAGGAATCAAGGGTAACAATTACCTTGTCTGTACGTCTCTGGTCCACAAACTCCACTCTTTCAATATCTCGACTCGAGATAACACTCAAGTTGACAATTTCTGAAAAGAGTAGAATATTACCGGAATGATTTAAAATAAGGCGCCTGGAGCTTTGAAAAATACTTTTGAAAACAATCTTATGCTTAGCATTAGAAAATTAGCCAAAGTTCTATACCTGTTTTCAAATGTACCCGGAGTGTTCTTTTTAAACCGGGAATTCACTTCTTTACCCATGTCTCTTAACGGCGCCAATGTAAATGGTGCCATATAAGCTCCACGTTGATCCAAACTTTCATCGCCTGTTGGGTCACCTTTACATAGTAGTTTTTCATGAAATACTGTACAGCTTTCATGTCAAAATTATCCTTCTCTAACATTTCACCCCTATCCTAGCCACAGACTTCTTTAATCTTAGCACCCTTCAAAACCAAATTCATTTGTGTACGTGAATGTATGTGGTAAATAAAGGTCTGGGACTGTGTATCATTAAAGAGAGCACTCCCCAAACCCACAAACTGCTCTTTTTCCACATAGGCTGCCTCTCATTCGAATTAGAACAAGGCACTGCATTATCTCTAAGAGGGAAATCAAGGGTACCTTTGAATTTCCAGTCAAGGATCCAGCTACTTCTCTCTGAGTAAAGCACAAGGTACTATAGGCTTCAACTCATGTATCCACTCAACCCCTTCCCACAAGAGCAATCCCCCTCCAATTAATTCATGAACTTATTCTGTATGTGTCCCATGCCATCACAGTGTGACCCAGTAGAAACCATTTTTACACAATTATGAGCCAAGGCAACTGCTGTGGAGAACTGGCTCCCACCAACCATTGATGACTTTAGATGCAACATATACTCACAGTTACCCAATCCATGCACACAAACTGTTTGTACAGAACCAGAGTCTTCACATTGGGATTCTGTTGAGACCTTTTTTTATATCATGTTATAGTAGTAGTCCTTGGTCCGCAACGAGTAGTACAGAAATACACTGCACTGAAACACTATTTAACCCTTCACATTGAGTGTGCACAGATCGAACCGGCTGGCCGTTTAAAGGAGCTATCCTTCACATACCACAACCCTCAGGTTCCATATACACTCTCCCACAAGTTTGATTGCGCTTTTGCTCCTCCTCCACAGAGAAATTATCTATAACAACCAGTCATGTTTTTTCACTCCATCCTTCCAGTAATTTCCCTTGATTCTTAACAGCAAAAACCTTTGGAATAGTGAGATTTCACAGAAATTTATATAAGGATAAGTTCAAGTTCTTCTTTTTACTCATATCTTTGGTATTTTTCTCCTGCAACCCAACTGTGTTGTTTCGTTTCTCTTTGGCCTTTCTCGGTTTATCTATGAGGTCTATTGTCACATTGCCACAACCTAGAGAGTTTGTCTGAAGATTAGTCACTGATTTGTCAGATCTAAGGACTGGAGACTCAAAGTTCCTCGTAATAGGTTCTTCGGGATCACTCTGGCCATAGATATCTATCCTTTCATCCTGGTCTCTCTGCACCTCAGGAGTCGCATTTTGCAGGGCCAAAACCTCTTGTGTCAAGTCTGATTTTACAGACTCAAACCTGGATTGGAGCATATCCTTGTCATGTCACGCGGGAGACTGGGGTCTGCCGCTCCCATTTCCTCCTGGCGAGTCTACCCGCGCGTTCGCGTCTGGGGACTCGCCGGGAGGGGAGCGACGGGTTACGGGGCCGGCGGCCTTCGGCGCATGCGCGGAGGACCTCTCTCTCGGTTCCTCGCCTCCTTGGAGGGGCTTGCCTGCCAAGCCTCGTTGTGGGTTCGCCGGCGCCCGGAAACGGAACGGCTTGCGTTCCAGGCCTCTCGGGCGCCGGCGGCCCATAAAAGAGGCCGCGAGTCAAAGCGGGTCGCGTCTCAACGCGGTTCGCTTCGCTCGCCTTATTGTTCGGGCCTCTATATTTACCTGTGGCCTGTCCTGGGCCTGCCTGCCTCCAGTCCTTACCTGGGTCCTGTCCTGGGCCAGCCTGCCTCCAGTCCTTACCTGTGGCCTGCCCTGGGCCAGCCTGCCTCCAGTCCTTACCTGGGTCCTGTCCTGGGCCTGCCTGCCTCCAGTCCTTACCCGGGTCCTGCCTTGGGCCAGCCTGCCTCCAGCTCTTACCTGGGTCCTGTCCTGGGCCTGTCTGCCTCCAGTCCTTACTTGGGTCCTGTTCTGGGCCAGCCAGCCTCCAGCTACTTCCTGAGTCCTGTCCTGAGTCATCTACCATCTATTGTGTATATGGGTCATACCCTATGCTAGCCTGCATTCTCCTGTTCCATTCTGGACACGTTTATACAGTTCTTTATTTGGCCAGACAGCAAGCTCCAACTGACCTCACTCTTTCCTGTCTTACCTGACTCCGAACTTTATCCTGTGTACCATTGGAACCATCAGCACCAGCCAAGCTCCTTTTGCCTACTGTGAATACCTTTTCTGCTACACTGGTCTATCTACCAACTGTCGCTGCACTGAGGTTCTTGGAAGATTCATGGTCTTGACAACAAGCTCCACCTGGACTATGGTTCCATCCATCTGAGCCTACAATCCTCTTGTCACGCATATCTGGAGAGTGCCTTTCGTGACATTGGGAGTTGGTCCATCCTTCACCCAGTTTCTCTTTTGGGTGGTGGAGAGGCTGATTCCTCGTGCCGCTATTTCATCAGTTCCCGGACTCCAGACTGGCGACCTCTGCGAGACCAACCACCAAGACTACAGGTACGCGGTCCTCTCGGGCCAATCAGCTTGACAATCCTTTAGTACAACACCATCTCCCAGTGTGCCCAACTTGTTCTGAATAACAACAAGTATAATTATATGAATTCTCAACTCCACTCTAATATCCTCATATAATAAGGTAAAGAGGAAATCACCAGGGCAGTTTGTGGATTAACTTCATTTCCCAAATGTTGGTCTTGGAGGGTCACATAGAACTTCTTCTCAAGGCCGGGCAATTTGTATAGGCATATGAGGTAACTGAGTCAGATGACACTGACCCATCGTCCTCCTCCTCCCAGTTGAAGGAGTGCAAAAAGTAACCTCTCCAGGCCTATTCCCGCTCTTGGCAGCCCAGCGCCCTTATTATTTCATTATCTGATAATGAATGAGGGATATTTTTCTTGCGGCCGGTCACTGATCCTAGGTTTTCCTCCTTTTGTTCTACCGATGCCAACATTATCACTTGCTGATCAGTAGACATATAATTGGCTTTATTAGATCTATGACATATGTCCAAACAATAGCAAGACCCGTCGTTGATGGTATGTTGGGGTGTATCGGGTAAAGGCAATTCCTTCGCCATTCCATCATTTCTTCATGCAAGGATAACTCTGAATGCTTGGAAAGACTACTCAACGTGTACATTCTTGAACCAACCACCCTTAACCCACAATAAAACACTTGCCTCCAAGCAGCCGAATATAGGATAGATGTTTTCCTTAAATATCCACATCTAAGTTCTCCACCGTGAGCCACGATAAACAACTCGCTGCCACTCTCCACTCTTAGTTGTAGTGGGCTGAACTGGACTGAGCCAGGTAGACAGTAGTCCCAAGTCAGCAATCACTGGGCAATCACTGGCCCTCTCTATTTGATCTGCCTGAAGTATGTAAAGAATACAAGTATACAGCAATTAAAAAAAAAAAGTGAAAGGGAGAATAAAAGGCAGTATGAAAAGGCAGGGTGCGGATGCACTGGCTGCCACCCCATCCAAAAGAAAGCCTAGACCCATGGCAATGGCAACAGCACCAATGATGTCTTAAAGGCATCCCTAACAACCAAGAGCCCACTGGAGACCCACTTGTTTGGTCACTGCATTCGCGTTACCATAAGCGTTACCATAAACCAGTAATCTACTGATTATCCACCAGCTTGCTGCCTGCGTACTGCGCTCTACTGGATGCCTTGTTCCACTCTGCTATGCCAGTTGCCTGGATGCCTAAGGACTACCCTGGAAGCTCCACTCTGAAGCTCCGCACTGCCTCTGCAACTGTTGCTTCGAGCGAGAGGTTAGAGGAATGGACCTCTCGCCATCGAACTGACAGCTATCAAGCCACACTGCCGCATAACGCTTTACAGTCCACACAGTCTACATCAGCCGCTTACTACAGCAATCAGCTGAGTGCTACTGAGTGCACAGCTACCATCTCGATATTGCCTGCTCAGACTGCACCTTTATCTACCCTCTAAGTGTTGACTGCTCAAAGGGAGCGATTCTCTTGGAGAATCACTTTGACTGCATTGGAATACTGTCCACCACAGTTCACATTGTTAAACCATCCCTGTTAAACCATGCCTGCCATTGTTGACACCCTGACATTCTATTCTGATACATATATATATATATATATATATCATAGGGCGGTGGTCGCCATCCTATAATTAAAGGTAAAACTGAGTTAAATAGGATATCGAAAAAATGAATTGCTAATAGCTTTTGACTCATGTGATGGATTTGGCTGACATTTTGTTGAATAAAAGTTTGTCACGGGCCCCCTAGGCTAGACCGTTTCGGAAGGATTGTTTGAAAAATGAAAAAAAATATTGAAACAGCCTAGTGCCCATTTGATTTCCCATAGACAAAGAAAGCCGGACCGCGCCGCAAAAATCGCAGGACAGATTTCGATCAAGTTCGAAATAACTTTGGCACAAAGCGTTCACTAGCAATCCTTGTGTGGTTTGGGGTTAGTCTGCCCAGTAAATGCTTGTTTTAGTATTTGAAAGAGAATAGCGTGCCCCCTTCTCTAAAATAGATAGCTATGTCTAGGGTAAACTGAGAAGAAACCGGGTGTTTATAAATTAAACATCCACCATCTTTTTTTTTCTCGCTGCATAAGATAGCCGCGGTTATACCTCAGGTTATAGCTGAGGGTATCAGAAAATAAAATGCAGAAAAAAGTAATTTTAGGGTTAAATAACATGCAAATGACAATAGTCTGGAGGTGGGGAGGAGGCAAGGGGACACCAGGCGAAATTTGGGAGTTGGGAGTTGGAGGGGGTCTAGGGACCAAGTTTGCAACACATAGCTCAACAATTTGTATCCCACCATTTGGGGTATAACCACAGCTACCAGGTACTTCAGCTGAAACTGTGTGATGGAAAGAATGAGTGATGTATGGGGAATGGCAGAGGGCAGCGGAGGTGAGGAGGCCATCAGGGAGTTGGGGTGGCAGGATCACAGGAGGGGGCATGTGGTCAGGGTATCAGAGGGTAGGAGAACATTTTTTTGGGGTCATTTTTAGCAACAGCTGCGGGTAAAATAAAATGCTCTCATTGCATCCTGGCATATGTGCGGTCATCCGACAGTGTGCACAGTTGTCACTGCAACAATGTCTTGCACTACTTGATTGGATGTTCCTGTTGATGCAGTTATGTGTCTCATTAGTATAGCCGTGGATATGTAAAGTTTCCAAACCTTAGAATTACCAGTTTAGACAGGTGAAATATCTTGAATGACGCCAGGGTAGGTGTGATGAGGCGGAAAAATACAGTATGTAGATTTGTAGGGTTAAAAATTCAACAGATGTGAGTTAAAAAAGGGAGAAATTTGCGGATAATCACAGCTATACCCAGAGCTATATGGGGACCTTTATACTTGCGGCTATCTTTAGTCCAATGGGATGTCACGTAATTTGGGCGGAAACGGCTGTAATGGCCCCTTGTTGGCCACGGCCATCATATTGGACTGTATTTGCGGCTATAAAGGTGATGTAAATAAATGTGTGACTGGCTGATTGAAAATATATTATCAAACATATTTTTGTATTGTTGCAATTGTGTAGTTGCCTCTGATAGGTTGCAATCAGACTGTGTCAAACATTTTAGTACTTTGCTGTTTTTGTGCCATTGAATTTTGAAAAGTATCATAGGTACCATTTTGTAGACGTTTGCCATTCTGATTGCAGAACCCACACTGTGCACATGCTGACTCTGTGGCTGATGTCAAAATCTTTGGATCTTTTGCATAAGTTGAAAGTTGAAAGTAAGCATCAGTAAATATCAATATATTTGAAGGTTGTTTTGCAGTGTGCAGTGTGGTGTGTGTGAGCTATATTAAGCAATGTATTTTTTTAGTTACTGAAGATTACACATTTGAATTTTAATGAAGATTACATGCTGTGCTACATGGCAATTTTTTCATGACCTTTTTAACACTGCAACATCCATATTTTGGTTTGGTTATTTAAGAAAGAGAACTGATTAAATGTACCATGTTGGTATACTTTATAGTTTTGAACATGGTCTTAATATGGCTATGAGGTGTTGTTTTTTCTCTCTTACTATCATTTCTAAATATACAGTCGTACATATGGATATCTAAAATGTGTGGCACCATTTGAAACAGGTGTTTAAAATAAGATGCAGTGTTTTTTTATTTGGAAACTCAGAGTGCATTTGTCCTTTGATTAAGACACTGCTTTATCACAAACTACTGTTCTTCCTCTTACAGATTTCAAGAAAGTCAACCTATTCAACTGTTTCCCTTTTTCTACATGTGTTACTTTTCAATAGAAAACTAGAACATTTTAAGAAAATAATGTACACACAGCTTTGTGGAATTTCTCTTTTCCCAGTCTACGTGTATACCATATTACACATCTCTAGTGCAGAACATTTTTCTTTGTACTTAATACTATCTACTTGGATAACATTAAAAAATTAAACACATTCTATTCTGCCTTTGACATGGTCAACCATGCCATCCTGCTCAAATGTCTCTGTGATAACATGGGTATCACCGGCCAGGCCCTGGCGTGGCTGACTTCTTTTCTCTCTGACCGACCCTCCTCCCAGGTCCAACTTGAGTCCTTCCTCTCCTCTATCTCTGTCTCTACCTGTGGTGTCTCTGGCCGGCCTCTCTTGGCCCTCCTCCTGCTCCTAACTCTGAGGCTAAAAACCATGCGGTCATCTTCGACTCCACACTCTCCTTCTCTCCTCACATCTCAGACGTCTCTAAGAAGTCACACTACCAGCCGCACCTCCTCAGAGGCATTCTACCTTTCCTCTCCTTCCCCCAGAAGCTCACTGTCTCCACAGCTGTGGTTCTCTCTAGAGTGGACTACTGCACCAGCCTCTTTCTAAATCTGCCTGCCTCTACTCTCCGCCCTCTGAAACTCATCCAGACAGGACTGCAAGACTTGTCCTTGGCCTCAAGCTCAGGGATCATATCTCTCCAGGACTGAAATCTCTGCACTGGCTCCCAGTAGCTGTGAGGATCAAGTTCAAAACCCTCTGCATTGTCCACAAGGCCTTCTGGGCCCTGGGGCCCCAATACCTTCAACGCTCTCTTCCGAAATATCTTCCCTCCCGAGCACTTCGCTCATCCACCTCCAACTCCCTTAGGGTAATTCGCTTCTCCAAGCAAGGAGTTGGTGGTAGATCTCGTTCTTCAGCTTCAAATGCCATATCATATCATATCGTTCAAGATATGGTGCAAGTGCAACACACATAAACCTGCCCACAACTTTGGCTTCTGTTAAAACCTCTTAATCAATGGATGCACACTTTCTATTTTGGTGAAATCAAAGTCTGCAAGAATTCCTTTTTTTGCAGTGTACTGAAAATACATTGATTTGGTGCATTGATCCATGTACAATGTTAGTCTTGTGGAGGGTTTGCAACCCACTAGCAACTCCATTCATCACTCTGCCAACTTCCTCTGAGGTTAAAGGTTTGTTTGCTTGCACTTCTCATAAAATGTCACTGTAATAGAATGGGACTATGAGGTAGGCTAAAGCATCAGATTTACAGATGTAACAGGCCAGATTCCTCGAGTTCTGAACAAGACATGTGCATCACAACAACCCTGCAAAAATTCTCAAAGTGCGCATTCTTCCATTCATAAAACTCATGGAATACTCTATTTGAAGAGTCCACATTTTGGATATATTCCCAATGAATACTGCATGTGAAGACAACAACAGGGTAGAACACACAAATGTTGCATCCAACATAGTGCATACGATTTACAACTTATGAGGGTAAAAAAAATGTAACATATATGTAGAACTGTAACTTATTATATTTCATAAAGTAGGTTCTATAACTAATTATTTTTGCTTTTCTTTAAAGACAGAAAGGTGCAAATTATATCCTTTTAACCATATCAATGAAGTGTCTATACCTAATATGATGCTTATCGCAATTTGTAAGCATAATAACCACATTATTAAATTTAGAATGTGAATATTCATTACATAATCACTGTGCACATATTACTGTGGCCATACCCAATGTCCAGTTTGTTGGAAATGAGCTAGCGCCTTTCTAAATTTCCAAGCACTTTAGAATTAGGCAAAACTTCTGTTAATTGTGTTTGGGCAAGACTTCTGATACTATTTCTATGCACCACAAAAGACCAGGGGGGCATTAATAGAATGCAGTTATTTAAATTACTCCCCCTCCCTTCCCGGAAAGAATGCAGCCTGTGCTCAAAAATAGATTACAGGCACCACCGTGGCACTCTGCTAGCGCTGGCCAGCACGCAATTTAGCAGCTGTTTCCTGTACATCAAAAAACCTAGTTTGTCTGGGGCTCATGCATACAATGCAGAATTATGTTAAAGCAAGGTTTTAAGGGGATTACTGGATCAGACAAATATATGAGAATAATCGGTGAAGTGTGAAGATTATGGCGGGAAAGTATGTTTATACATAAATGTTTATCACAAAGCAAATGATTGCACACAAGTAGACATAGAAAATGAGTTAAGAGCGTTGAGGGAAAGATTAGTCGGGTTACATGAACTTGAAGAAGCATCACCAGAAATAAGGGTACCGGCACAGAAAATAGGGGATTGGAAGTGAGGAGATGTTTTGTTTAGATTCAACCCTGGGGCAATAAGAAATGTTCGTGTGGAAAAAGATGATGGGGAGAGGGTATGGACGGTCCTGGGAAAACAAATAGAACAAGTAAGGGAAAATGAAGATCAAGGTGGTATAAAAAAATGAAGAGGCAGGGCAAGAAGGAGATCAAGGAGAAGAGGTGGTGAGAAACCCATCCCCGCCACAGGAGGAAGTGAGGAGGGATAGACCAAGAAATAGACCAGATTTAATGGTGGTAGTACAAACTCAGAAGAATAATAAAATAGATAGGCAGATGCCTCTTATACATAAATACATTATCCCTAACACATTATATCCCATGGCCTCAAATGGACAACAATAATTTGATTAAAGCTCTCCACCAGCTTAAAGCCAGCACCAGTACATGGATTTTTGAATTTGAAAAGCAAACATCAGGGGTACCTTTAGCACTAGAAGACCTTAAGAGTTAACTGGTCGCCATAGTTGGGGACCAGGCTGGGGGCATATGGGTAAGGGCTGGGTACCCTGAGGTAAATCTTGCAGATAATGAACACAATGGGGCTGCCTTTAATGAGGTAAGGGCAAGGGTATGGGATGCCCTATGAAGGATGTACCCAGATACCTCTGACTTACATTCTTTAATGCAGTGCACAATGGGTGATGCTGAGGACTCAGTTGGGTTTATTCCTAAATTACAGGAAATGTGGGGAGTTGAGACAGGAGGGCAATGGGATCATTCAGTACCATTTTTCTATTTTATTGTAAGGAGGGACCACCAAAAGAGGTCCAGAAGGCACGAGATAAAATTGTGGGAATTGAAGCCAAAGGGTGGACAGAGATACAAAGTATAATAGTCCACCATTGTAAGAGAATCAAGGAGCGGGACAGGGAGACAGCCCAGAAGCGGCAAACGGATGTGGCAAAACTAGTGGAAAAGAAACTAAATACTGTTGCTGTCCAAGCATCAGTGATGGCACCGGTTCAGGGGGAAAGGACTGAGATACGCAACAAATTGTTAATGCTACAATTGTGGCACTATGGGGTGAATGAGGACAGGGACAATGGGGTTGGAGGGATAGTACCCCAACCCACAATGGCAGTATAAAGGAGCACCAAGGGGAAGAGGAGTATTTCGAGGAGCAAGAGCAGGGGGTTTTGGGGGATAGGACCCCGTGGAGGAGGTTTGGGAACATCATAGTGCTGGTATTGCAGGATATAGGGGCAAGAGAATGCAGGAACAGGCCTGGGTTAGGATTCAATAATGGGCCTTTACCTTCAGGGCAGGGTCTCCAAGGGCCTCAAGGAATGGGACAACAGAAATTTGGGCGAGGGGGTCAGAATCAATTCCCTTATGGGGCTGACAAACAAGGGCAATGTGGGGAACTACTACAGCAGGTCGTGGAACACAATTTAACAGGATGGCAGGGGAAACAGGCACCCCATTCCAAGGAGTTACAATGGCGGCGGCGGCCCTTTTTCATTCCCTGGGACAGATACATATTCTGCTAGGACAACCCACAGAGAGCAGTCGCGTGTCCAATCCTATTGACAACTGCAGACCCTGAAGAGGAACCCTTGGTGGAGGCAACAAGCAATTTATATTTATGGTAGATTCAAGTGCAATTTAATCATGCACAATGGAGGGAAATTTTCCATTATTAGCTAAAACACTCAACATGCAGGGATTCTCTGGGGCTATTTCTATGGTTCCATACACTGAAGAGCTGGATATAAAAGTGGGAGGAAAGTTAGTACGAGCCCCCTTGTTATATTCAGAGACTTCCCCGGTTAACTTATTGGGAAGGGATCTGCTCAGCAAACTAAATATAACTATATCATTCACAGATGAAGGGGTAGTGTACTCCACTACAGGGATGTGTGTAGCTTGAGCAATGGTAATAATCAATGCAATGGCAATTGAGGCAGTAGTCCATGGGGTTCCTGTGATCCCAGAGACATTTGTCTACGGTATCAAGGTATTAGCAAAAGCAGTGCCTCAAATTGCGACAAAATGCATTTTTCCCAATCCCCTTCACCCTGGTTCATGGTATCTCACTGCATTTACACATGCACAACAGTGCTTTGAGCACACAAGATTACCTCAAGGGTACTGTGAAAGTACAAGAATTTTCAATAGAGTACTGCATGCTGACTTCGGAAATATTCAGGTGCCTAGCACAATCATCAAATATGTGGATGATCTGCTGGTATGTAGTGAAAATGAACAACAGTGCAGGAGGGATTCTGTTGCATTATTGCAATTGCTGGCTCACAAAGATTACAAGGCAGATAAAAAGAAGCTACAGTACTGCCAACAGTAGGTACTATACTTGGATCAACTTATTTCTGCAAATGGGAAAAAATATTGCCATACAGGGCAGTGGCAGTATGCGCCATTCCTAGGCCTGTACTGTCAAAGAAATGCAGCAGTTTTTGGGCTTATGTAATTATTGTAGGGCATGGATCCTAGACTATGCAGCCTACACAAGGCCGCTGGTACAAAGTCTCAGAGAAGGACAGAAAGCAAAACATGGTACATTAGAATGGACTGAAGAAATGATTAGACAATTTGAGGACCTGAAAGAAGCTATTTGCACGGCCCCTGTTTTAGCAACTCCGGATTATGCACAGGAGTTTTATTTATTTTCCCACTCTGATGAACGGCTTATGACAGAATTATTGACCTAAAAGAGCACAATGGGCCACAAGCCGTTGGACTATTATTGTGGGACACTTGATTCAGTCATGCAGGGACAGTTCGCTTGCGAACAAGCACTCTCAGCGGCTGCATTTGCGATAAAGAAAAGTTCCACGATGGTCATGGGGTACTCTGTCACCTTGTTTGTGGAACAATCACTATTCACCATTTTGGAAAGATCTAAATCAACCTTGACATCTCAGAGATCTTCTGCATATGAGATTATAATATCAAAACCTCATATTCATATAGTCAAGTGTAGAACGGTGAATCCCGCCACATTTTTGACAGAGGCATCCACTGATGATGACCTCTAAATACATGACTATGCTACATACGAGGGTGATGAGGAGGGTAAATCTGAATCTAGAGACAGTGCATTAACAGAAGGAGAGACATTATATGTTGATGGGTCATCATTAATTGACCAGCAGACGGGACAGAGGCACACAGGGGTGGCAGTGGTACATGGTAAAGGGGGGAGTATGAAGTTCTGATCATGAAGAAATTACCTATGCATTATTCAGCTCAGGCAGCGGAACCTGTTGCTCTCATTGAGGCATTAAGAGCCTCTCAGGGCAGTGGGTCACCATCTACTCAGACTCAGCATATGTCATGACAACAGTACATGGGGGTCTGTCTCGGTGGAAGAGGAGAGAGGTTTCGGAGGGCAGATGGCTCTCCAGTACAGCATGCAAGGCTGTTGGAAGAATTGATCGAAGCCTTGTTATGGCCCTCTGCTGTGGCAGTCGTCAAATGCGCTGCCCATACTAATGCAAATCTCTAAGGGCAATGAGGCTGCATACCAGGCAGTCAAGTTAGCAGCCTATCACCCAGATACAATGTTAACAGAATGTACAATGACCACCCCTGCAGAGAGCGAGAGCGATACCACATTTCCATATACAGCATTGCCTATATCACAGATTATAGAGTTGTACGGGAAAGCGCCAGAGGGAGAAAAGGAGCTATGGTTGTGGAGGGGATGCAAACAGTCTCCCACTGATCTATTGTGGAGACAGGAGAGCTCTGGGAAGGTGGTGATGCCCCAACAATTGCTCTCTGTGGAATTTGAGCAACTCCATTTCCCCTCCCACAGCTCCAAACAACAGATTGTGGCAGATATTTAGGAGGACTGGTTTGTGCCAAACCTCCAGGAGAGCATTTTAAAAAAAGCAACACATTGTCTGACATGCCAAAGTTTCAGCACAGGGATGACATTGTGGACATTAAGAGGTACATTACCTCACCGTATAGGGCCATTCCATGACCTGAATAAAGATTATGCAAATATGGGGGACAGGTGCAATGGCTATAGGTACCTTATTGTGGTGGTTTGCCCCTTTTCAAGGTGGGTGGAGGCAGGACCATGTGCACACCCATATGCAAAGTGTGCATCATGGTTCCTGGTCAGAGAGGTGTTTCCACAATGGGGCATGTGCGAAGTATTGAGATCAGATAATGGCAAACTTTTCTTTAATACAATATTTCAGCATGTTGCAATGTTATTGGACATAAAACATTGAATGTGCTCAATTTACCACCCTCAGGCTAATGGCATTGTGGAGAGGATCAATTGGCTTTTGAAGAGTAAACTGGGTGCACTATTTGCCCTTGGCACTCTTCAGTTTGCGCGCACAGCCTAGTAAGGACCACCATTTGACACCACATGACATAGTCAGAGGCAGGCACATGCAGACCCCCATATCACCTGTGAGGAATGGATCAGATGCAAATCAAGCAGCAACAGTACTAGGAGAAGAATTTAGGGAATATTTAACAGCACTAACACGTTCTATCAAATATATCTCTCGACAGATTGCGCCAGCCAGGAGCGAAGGACAGGACACACCGCAAGGGACAGCAACTGTAAATATATCTGCCACAACTGGACCATTATTACCTGGAGAGTTGGTCTACGTGAAAAATGTTGTGTGTAGATGGAACAATCCAAGATTTCAAGGACCCTATGATTTGGTGTTCTGTACTCCCCTTGTTGTCCGTGTGAAGGAGTTAAAATATTGGGTGCATCTCTCAGATGACCGAAGAGCACTTGAGACAAAGCAAAGCTCAATAAGCATCTAGTAACAGAAGAAAGCAATTTAATTAAAATTAAAATAAGGGGTCCATGCCAGGGTGGTGTGCAGTGGCACACGCCTGATTTTTTTCTTTTTTTTTTCATTTTTATATTTTCTATTATTTTTCTTTTTATTTATTGTTGTATATATATATATATATATATATATATATATATATATATATATATATATATATATATATATATATATATATATATATATATATATATATATATATATTTATTTTTTTTCAATTTGAAGTTCCAGAACCTGGTCGGCCGATGGTGGGAAAAGGGTCTTCTTCCCCTCTCTCGCTCGCCATGTTTTCCCTCTTCCCCCTCTCTCTCTCTCTCCCTCTCTCTCTCTTTTTCCCTCTCTCCCTCACTTTCCCTCTAACTTTCTCACCTTCTCGTTCTCTCTCTCTCTCTCTCTCTCTCTCTCTCTCTTTCTCTCTCTCTCTCTTCCTCTCTCTTTCTCTTTCTCCCTCTCTTTCTCTTTCCCTTTCTTTTTCTCCTTCACATTCTCTCTCTTCCTCTCTCTCTTTATCCCTCTCTTTCTCTTTCCATTTCTTTTTCTTTCTCTCTTTGATAACCTTTTTCCTCCTCTCCAGGAATAAGCAAGGATGCCTGACCAACGTATTCCAACCTCTATGTTATGTAGGGATATAGTTATGTTAAATTGCATTTATCTAGAACATATGTAGTGTGTCTTTTTAGTATTATGATGTTTTGTATGACACTGGTCGTTGGAGTGGATGAAGGTGTGTCTGTAATATGGGGTGACCATATAAAGGGGGTGATGGACAATTGGAAAATAATGCTAGTATAAATATATCTATGAAACTCAAAATGTCTCATTTTTGCCAGCAACCCCCACAAGTTATCTTAGATGAATGAAACAGGAAGTACAGATGATATATGATTTATATAAGGGGTTGGGCTTTCAAGCCATTTCTAATATCGAGTATTCAGAATCCTCCAATAGCTGGTACTCCAATATTTGTATTTGTATTTGTTTTATTTGTAAAGCGCAACCGCGCGCATCATCTTACATACAGGTCACATAGTGTTACAATCATGTCCAAGGCAGGAGACACTCGCTCTCCCTATTTACAAGAGATAATGGGAGAGAGGAGTCAGTTAAGCAGACAAGTCAACAAGAGAAGCAAATAAATGTGTAGGAAATACAATAAATATAGGCATACAATAAATGAGGCAGAACGTTCCTAGAGTATGAAGGCAAACCTAGTGATCTATGAGGTTAGGCTGCCATTGCATCCATGTCCTGAAGCCAGCGTTTAGTGTTGCGCTTGAATAAATGGAAGGAGGGTTATGATTTTACGGAAGCAGGGAGTGTGTTCCATAACTTTGGTGCCAGTACTGGGAAGCTAGCACCTCCCGAGTTGTGGAGTTTGAATCTTGGTATGGACATAGTGTGTACTTTGGCCGCTCTAAGTGGTCATGAAGACGTATGTGAAGTGAGTTGGTTAGTAAGGTAGGTTGGAGCAAGGTTGGCCCTAGCTTTGTGTGTTAAAGCAAGAGATTTGAGCGATATTCTGTGCTCCAACGGAAGCCAACGCAACTTGCGTCTAGTCTCAGAAATATGCGACTACTTCGGGATGTTAAGGGCTGCCCTGATGGCATTATTTTGAATTACTTGTAACTTGTTGATATTTTTGTGGCTAGTCCCTAAGTAGAGGGCGTTACAATAATCAATTTTGGACAGAACTAGAGTTCTGGCAAGTGTGATACAATTAGGTGTAGTTATGAAAGGCCTGCAGGCGGTGATTAGTTTACAAGTATATGTGGATGATGTTGCTACCGCGTTGGTTTGTCTGGAGAAGTATAATGTGGCGTCAAGATAAATGCCAAGTGTTTTGGTGTTGTTGGAGACGGTAATGGAGTTACCATCTATAGTAAATGATTTGAAGGCAGTGTTTAGTTTCTTCAGTTTAGCGTGTGTACCAAGGATTAGCAGCTAATTTTTTTTGTCATTTACACAAAGACCGTGTTGCGCCATCCAGGCTTGTATCACTGAGTAGATTTCATTAAGGGTTTTACTGGCAGTTGCGTAGTCACCGGAGATGGGAATAAGTATCTGGGTGTCGTCAAGGATGTCGAACAGGGGCTTCGTAAAGACGTTGTAAAGCGTAGGGGACACACAAGAGCCTTGCGGAACCCCACAGGGTACCAGGGAAGGTTCAGCAGAGTCTGTCGGAGAGAAGACCCTCATGGTTCTGTTAGCCAGGAAGGAGCTGATCCATGAAGTGGCTGAGTCAGAAAAATGTGCTACAGATTTCAGATGGTGGCAGAGCATTTGGTGATTGACCAAATCAAACGCTGCTGACAGATCAAGCAGTAGGAGGAGTGCAAGTTTACCATTGTCTTTTAGTGCTTGGATTTGTGTGGTAAGATCTATCAATGCAGTTTCCATGCCGTGTCTTGGTCGGAAACCGGATTGCCTAGGTTGTTAGATTCTAGGTACACCTGTATTTGCAGATAAGCTTCTCTACCCAGTATTTTTAGTAAAAAGGACACCGTTGTTATAGGCCTGTAATTAGACGGGTTGGCTGGGTCAAGAGTTGTTTTTTTGATTAGAGGAATGACCCAGACGTCTTTTAAGTTATCAGGCACTACTCCAGTTTTGAATGAGGCATTGATAAGGTTGGTGATAAATGGCACAAGGTCATGTGCAGCTCCCTTGATGATAGGGGCAGGGCAGGCGTCACCTTGGCAATTAGATGGTTTGAGTTTCCTAATGATATTTTCCACTTCCCAGATTGACAAGTGTGAGAAGCTAAATGGTATGCAGGTGGGCTCAGAGGTGGAGGTCGTAATAGGATATTGTTTGAAATTCGGGTCAGAAAGTAGCATGCATTTTTTAGCGTTAATTTTAGATTGTAGCAAAGCTATTTTATCCAAGAGAGCCTTCTGGATGTTAGTACACCATAATGCATCTGTGATGCATTTGTCAACAGGGGTGATAGGAGATTACAGTTATTTTAGAATCTTAAAAAGTTCTTTTGTATTTGATTCAGCTTGTATGATCTGTTTGTTGTAGGTGTCTTTTTTAGTTGGATGATGCTACGGTCAACGCATTCTTATTAGTTGCTGAAGGACACTTTTTCCAGTGTGCTTCTGCATTTCTCTTAGTTTTGCGCAATTCCCTTAGATGTGGAGTGAACCACGAGTTCAGGTGACGTTGAGGTTTAGGTTTCCGCAATTTTGAAGGGGCGATGGTATTCAGTGCTTTAAGTATTGCCTGATTGTAGATGTCCACTAGGACTGTGGGGTCGGAAGTGGAAGTGTTGTTGAGGAGGGGGAGTATTAGAGTTTATCAGGCGTGATGTCTTTCTTATTCCTGGTGTAGGTGGCTGGAGCAATAATTGGTGCTGGACAAAGTGTGGTGGCTTTGATGGAGAAGGTTATTTTATGGTGATCGGACCAAATATATGGTTTGTTGGATAGAAGATCAATGGTGCAATTAAGGTTGGTGAGCCAGTCCAATGTTCTTCCTTTAATATGTGTGGGCTCATGAATACTATGGGCATAACCAAGGTCTGAAGGAGTGTTGGCGAGGTCAAGGGCGTTATTGTTCATAGGGTCATTCAGTCCAAGGTTGAAGTCACCAAGTATGATACTTTGTGAGTTGGGTTTGGCATTAGTAGATACAAGGGACACAATGTCCTCAGTAAATGTAGAGATAGGTCCTGGTGGTCGGTAGATGAGGTGCACTGTTGCTGTATGGTTAGGTGATATCGGTAGTTTGATGGACAAAGATTGGGCCGTGGGGATTTGTAGGTCCTGAATAACTCTAATGTCAAAAGTGTTTTTGAAGATGAAGGCGAGACCGCCTCCTTTTCACTTGGTTGGTGTTTCTATCACATCTGATGATTGCATAGTCATTAGGTATGGCTAAGGCCAAGGAGGGGCCGGATGCTGCATTTAGCCATGTTTCCGTAACCGCAAGGAGGTCAAGCTTTTCAGAGGTTATAAAATCAGCAATGTCGAGTGCGTGGGCAGGGAGGGACCTAGCATTCACCAATGCTGCTTTGATGAAAGTGTCTTTTGCAGGGGTTTTCTGCGGTGGTAGGGGAGTGTCAGGCAGAGTGTTAGAGGACAAACTAGTGTCTGATACATTAGCCTGGTTGGCTGGATTGTTTTGCTGATGCACATGTTTATTTCTCTTGTGTAGGTGAGGCTGGGGAGTTTAAGTCCACAGTCAAGCTCCTAATCTAAGATTTCTGAATGTGATGCTCGGGTGGTAGGAACTTGGTATGGTTTGAGCATATTTGCTTGTGATATTGCTAAGAGGTGCTGGTGATCTGTTATATAGCTTAGAGTAAGAGTAGCATTTTAATGGGGGTGGCTCTGGAGTTCAGTCTAAGATTTCTGCTAGTAAGAGGACAGGGTTGATTCGGTGTTGGTCTAGTAGCAAAGTGGAGTATCCAAAGTGCAGGATCATCCAGATCAGGGTTAGCACAGACCATGGTGTTGATCCACAAGGTATGGGTGATGACTACATCAGTTGTGAGAGTGGAAATGTAGTGGCCGGTATGTAGGTGAGACTGGAATGTCCAGTGTCTGGTGTAGAAGTACAGTAAATGAAGAAGAGTAGTTAGGCACCAGTACATAGTGGAGGTATGAAAGGTGCTTGTAAACTGGAATTATGTGCTGGTACCCTAGCTGTACAGATCAATTGGCATGCTGGCTAAATATAACACAATGAGCCTATAATTAGAGACGTATTACATTCCCATCTGTACTAGGAGATGCGAGTGTCAGATACACTTATAAGGGTCAATATAACAGCAGTAAATACTGACAGGCGTGAGTAACTTGGTTCAAGAACATGGTGTGACTAT
Source organism: Ambystoma mexicanum (assembly GCF_040938575.1). Lineage (NCBI taxonomy): Eukaryota > Metazoa > Chordata > Amphibia > Caudata > Ambystomatidae > Ambystoma > Ambystoma mexicanum. Next base: position 372,134,126 of record NC_090923.1, read on the forward strand.
GGATAGTGAGTAATGCAATGAAGTAATGGCCAAAGATGATCAAAGTAAAGATACACACAGTATTCGCGATGAAAGGTATCAATCAGATAAACGCATACAAGTGAGATGTCAACATATTCCAGATCTGCAGACCAGATCTGCAGCCGGAACAAGTAGATAGTGACAGTCACGTACCAATAGTATGGATCGCGAGGAAAAGAGTCATTGACAAATTAGTACATGGTACATGTACATGGTGACTCATTTAACAGTAGTGGATGGATGTATAAGGTCACGCTATTACAATACAGGGGCTATGCAGCCTCTTTAGTAACAAATACATGGGGATCAAAGCATTCACAAGGTGGGAGAGCGGTAGGTAAAATACAAAAGCCTGTTATTGAGCACCTTGATTATGGCACTCAATGATTACAATGTAGGACATAGCGAGCTTAGGGAAGCAGTTTTGTGTTCGGGTCAACGTTAGGCATATGATAACAGGCATAATAGACCTGCGGATACATAGTGCACAATCGAATGTGGGTAACAATAATGAGTCTAGCAGCAAATTATGCCTGTGTCGGAACTAAGGTAGACGCTGCTTACCAAGAGTTAGAGGTCCACAAGGAGACTGGGCGCAGTGTGTCAAGGGCAGACATGGGTTCTGGCCTGTGCACTGTTGGCACTGGACAGGCACAGGACAGGACTAGTCCTTCGAACATAGTCATGTGGCTTACCTATGGCGAAGCCCGCTCTGGCCATACATCGCACGGCTCCTTCTCGTAGCACTGCTCCTGCAGTGATGTGGGGGGCCCCTGCTCCACGGATGCTGGGGCTGAGTGTGGGCACAGACACAGGACAGGAATAGTCCTTGGAACATAGTCCTTAGAATGTAGGATGGCTCACAACTCACGGTTCGGCATAGGGTAAATAAAGATGCGGTATAGCCAATCAGACGGCTGCTTGGATCGGCGTCAAGGTCCCTCAGTGCTGGAAGGCAACTCGCAATGATGGGGCGGCCATCTTTGGATGGTAGATTGCTGTGTGCAATGCAATGGAAGCACAGCCTGCACGGCTGGAAAAAAGGGTAATAGGCCCCCACCCAAATACTGGGCAGAGGCCAAATCGATAGCGACTCGTTAATGCAGCAAAAGGAAATTAAGGAAGGTGAAGCCCTGTGGCTTACCTATTGTGCAGCCTGCTCTGGGCATACTTCGCACGGCTCCTTCTCGTGGCACTGTTACTGCAGTGATGTGGGGGGCTCCTGCTCCACGGATGCTGGGGGCTGAGTGTGGGAAATATGTACACGGCAGGAAGGAATGTAATCAATGCAAGCTGTTACGTGTGTGCAATTATCCTGCACACATCAGGGGCTCCTAAGGTTTTAGTTCCACATCCAGTCCCAATTACAGAGGCACAATGCCTGGTTCATCTTGCACTGTGTAGGATAAAGGACACATTCCAGGCATACAGCGTGCAGTTGAGGGGCATTGATCTAGACCCAGAGTTATGCAATGGCAACATGAAATACTGCTAGTGTCTACAAGTACCATATTTTTCCTTGGGACGTTACTCACATGTCAAGAACAAATGGAAGGGCACCACAGTGACGTGCCCGGCAGAATGACTGATCGAGTACAGGGGAGAAGCAATAGCGCAAGTAGAGACTAGGTGTGTGCAAATATGATCCCAATACATCACAAGGCTGACATGGATTGCAACAATCAAGAAGCCAGTGTGAATACATAGACACATGAATTATTAACTTTTTTCAGCAATAAAGGAACAGATCCTGTTGGTGCAAACACACAGCACAACCACACTCTTGTGATCCCTGATATAACGAATGGTACAGCAGCGATGATGGAATACTACTGGGTTTGTGGCTGACAAGCCTACTTACAACTCCCACCCTCTTGGAAGGGCAATTCTTCAGTGGCCAACCTGCACTCAGTGCTACTAGTAATCCCGGAAGAACACCTGAAGGGAGAGGAAATGCCTGTCAAGGTGCCAACAGCCACTCCAGCACCTAACGAAGCAGAAAGAGACTTGCAGACCACACAAGAATTTGGTATTATGTCCGAAAAAGTATGAGTTCAATAGCGGGGAAGTAAGAAGAGATCAAACTATGTCTCAAAGGACTCTTCCACACTGCTCAGAGGAATACCTGACGAGTATCGGCTTATTAGCTCAGCAGAGACATTATTTTAATCTCTTTTGGCTCCTGGGGTGCAAGCAGTGGCTAACACCAAGTGGGCTCAGATTGTCCGATGGGAGCTAGTCCAGCTGGCCAATGACACAGAGAATGGATTAAATGCCATCATAAGTAGAGCTTCGTGCATTGAGACTCCTGACGATGCAGATCTGCTACATGCTGGATCTACTGACAGCCATAGAAGGGGGAGTGTGTAACAATTTGGGAAGCAGCTGCTGCACTTTTATACTCCCAGAGGATTCTGAGAATGGGTCACTATCCCACGTCATTGAGGCGGTGCACAATCTAGGTGTTCAAATGAAGAAAAAAGGTGGAGTTCATAAAACAGATTGGCTATCACTTGTCCCGTCATGGCTGGGGCCAGCAGTAAAAATACTGGTGCCTGTGAACATATGCCTCTTGGTTCTCTTCTGCACATGACAACTGGGTCTCCGATGTTGTGTTTGTATAGTCCCTAATAGTGCAAATATGATGGTATCAATTGGGGGATTAAAATACCTTGCCATGCAATAACCAGCGAAACTCAGACTAATATTTCTGGGATTGTAGATATGTCGGGTGGGGATGAGTTTGTTACTGTAGAAGTAACGAAAGGGGGGAATGTTGGAAAGGAGCTAGCGCCTTTCTTCATTTCAAAGCACTTTAGAATTAGGCAAGATAGTGTTGTAATGTAATCAGTAATGGCACACTAGGGGATTTAAACATTTGTTTGGAGGTGGGAATTTTTCTTACAAAACCTATGATGTACTTTGCCTCCAAGAGACATGGTTATTCACTAACGGTGCCAGTGCTTCCATGACGGCTTTGCCTACCGTGACCGCTGACAGCTATCGACCCCTACGGAATGACCCATCAGCAGCAATACAGGAAGAAATGTGTGAAGTCACACAATTTGGAGCAGAGAGAGGAAGGATCTCACGAGAGGAGCTGGAATGCCTGAATAACTAAGATAGTAGGACCCCCTCTTTCTATGCCCTCTCCAAAATTCTTCAGAACCCCACCAGACTACCAGGCAGACCCATTGTCACGGGCTGTGGCTCCTTGCTAGAACCCCTCTGCAAGTTCATAGATCTCTTTCTTCAACCCATCAGTCAGGGTACGACCACATACCTTAAAGACACAACATCTCCTATAAAAATATTTGAAGGAGAGAGCTTTGATGTAGATAAAGACTTTCTAGTCACTATAGACATGAAATCGCTTTATACCAACATACCGCAAGAAGAAGCGACAGAGACCATACAATGCTTTTTGACTCACAGTGCAGCCCAACAAAGAGTCCTAGCGGGGTTCATCATAGAACTCATGACCATCGCCCTTCAAAAATACCTTTTCCTTTATGCAGGAGAGTTCTTACAAATCAGGGGTACGGCAATGGGGCAGCTTTCTGGCTAACTTTGAGGAACAGTTTTTCCTCAGGAATACAAACCATTTTAAACTTCAGATAAAATAATGGTACAGGTATACAGATGTAGTTATTTTCATCTGGCAGGGAAGCCATGAATCCTTGAAATAAAGTTTCTCTTATCTGAATAACTTGCATCCTACTATATAATTCACTATGGAGTATGATCACCAATCCAACAACTTTTTTGATCTGAATATCAAAGTAGAGCTTGGACATCTTGCCTGCATAAAAAGACTTCGGACAGAAATACCACTTTGCACTTTTCCAGTTTTCGCCCGAGGTCTCTCATAGAGTACTTACCATTCAGCCAGTTCCTTAGACCATCACGCAACTGTACAGCAATCTCAAACTATTACTCACATGTAATAAACGGGCATCAGACTTCAGGGAAAGAGGATACCTGAAAAAAAATGTTATCACATGCCCTGAAAAGGGCTAGGTTTACACCAAGGGGAATCTTCTTGAACCAAAGGTAAAAACAGCTATACAAGACAGATTAACGTGTGTCACCACATATAACACAATCTTTTTCCATAAAAAAGGTATTGATGAAGTACTGGCTTATGATCTCCACCTGCCTACCCAATATAGGAAGACCACTCTTTGCCTTTAAACGATCAAGACATTTGAAAGATCAACTGGTACATTCAAAATCTCATCAAACCAGGTCTAACACAAGCCACTGGGGTTTGTGCCCTATTGTAGGGCACTTGCCTTGTGGGAACTGCCGGGCCTGTAAATTTACAAAAAAGACGACACATTTTCAAATTGAACAAAAGAAATGGGACATATGCTTTCTGTCAATTGAAAGAATAGTAATGTAGTCTATTGCATTGAATGCCTGTCTGGCCTCTGATACGTAGGGCAGACCACAAGACCCATACACATCAGAAACAACAAGCATCACACCAGGATTAGGTGCAGAAATCATACTGCACCCCTGGTGTTGCATTTCATCGAATTACAACACTCCACTGATGATCTAAAATGGTGGGTGCTAGATGTGCTCAAGAACAGTGCTAACCCTCAAAGAGCGCTTTGCAATAAGGAGTCAAGATTGATATATCATCTGCAGAAATTAGACAGGAGGAAGGGACTCAATGAAGAGACACCGGTTTACCACTAGTGCCCTCCTAAGCCCCTTTTACATGCTGCTTTTGCTACAATGGCCTAGCCCAAATCCTGTGGCTTCTACCACTCTGCACAAGGCACTCCCTCACCACATACTCTGATTATAGCTCCTTCAGCACCTTGACAAGCTCGTGTCCTGGAATCCTCTGCTCTTGTCAGAGTTTCCTTCCATCTCAATCCCTTTTGGGATCCCGTACGGAGTTAGCAGTCACCTCCACCTCAAGTGACCCTGTAAATCCACTGCCCAGTTCTGATTTCATTTCTAGGCACATGCTTTAGATGAGGACCCTGCCCCCTGCCTAGCCTGCATGGATACATGCATCCATTTCCCATCTTAGTTCTTTTTGACTGTACATTGTTTACTGCAGCGTCTCTAGCCTTAGCATCAAACTCCTGCCTTTACTACTATGCCTCGACAACAGGGTTCCCTTTGCCCTTAATTGACCATGTTTGACTACTCACTCATTCGCTCCACCTACCCCCATCCCTAGTTACCCAGGCACCTCACAGCCTTGCCATACCTGTACTGGTATGGTACACCTACAGAGGGGAATCTTGCTCCCCGTTTTATATGCAGGTACACATGCCCTGACCACGCACCTACTTAGCACAGCCTGCTAGTTACAGCATTTCACTCTGCAGCTCCGTGATTGTCCACACAAGCTTGGTGCCGCTCACGACAGTCACAAATAAGAGACAACACGAAGCGATGCTGTGTTGCAGCGAAAGGAGACGAGACATGCCATGATGCAGACTACCTGCTGGTAAGTCAAGGCAGCACGGCTATTAATACGGTGTGAAGCAGACCTAGCCTTTCTGCTTTCACATGCCTCGCTTTCTCCAATCTCTTAGATTGAGTCAGCTAGGTTCATGAGATTGTTACCACCGCCACACGGATCACCAACTTGCTGCATCTGGAGGCCGGCTTGTTGTTAATCCACTGTCCATCCTAGTGCCACGTTACCTTCTCTGCTGTGAGAGCACAACTCGTTGCCTTACAATACTGCATCATTAAGGTAGGCATTTTTACATACTGATTCATGGGTTGTTCCCTTTCAATTTCCAGCAACAGACCAGCTGCGGGCGTTGTTTTAACATGCTCCCATATCCTCTGCCATTATAGAGATGCCTTATTATTGCTGCACATGCAAAGCAACCGCATGTTTCCACTGCGCAGCAATTCCATCATTTAACATCATCATTTGGAGACACAATACCACCTATACAAGGCGTAGCTGGTCCATCCAATGATCACTGTGAGTTCTTCTTCTTTTTCTATAGTACTTTGACGCCTATGTGGCACACCTCTCACACCTCCTAGCAGTGTTGTTCCAGGCCCTACGGGCAAGTGGGTCATGCACACTTCTTCTCAAATTTGTTACACACCTTAGGTTACCTGAGGAACAACTAGTGGCCATGCATGCAAATCATGCAATACTGCCTAAAGCCTTGTTTTTAACTTATATTTGATTTTAATTCACATGTATGCTTTGTAGCGGCACTTGGAATTTGGTGCTCTTGTTTAACACTTCACTTGTCAAACTTGTCTTGAGAGTTTGTGTATATCCCCTAGTTCGGCCTTCCACAAGCCCATTTTGTAAGCCATTGTTTTACAAATCAGGTTCAGTGTTATTGTGCCAGCTCCACTTTAAGGGTTCTCCTTAATGAAACCCCCCTTCTTTTTTTCTCTACTCTTTCCTCAGGGGTCACTTCGAACTCAAACTCTCTTTCGGCCCTGAGGCAGGCAGCTACTACACCATACCACCAAAACGTAAAACACCCCTGCGTCATCATCCAGTTACACATGAGTTATGCGCTGCTCTGAAAACACATCAGCGCAATATGTAGACCCCGCGTTGACTCAACACATATTGAGACGTACTGATAGCAGCACTTTAATCTAACTTGTTTTGCTCATTCAAAGTGTTTTCTTATTGAACTAGAATCTGTTTAGTCAATAGGTAAATCTCTTATCTCCATATGAATAACAACAAAGATTTAATGAGAGATTAGCTGTCTACAGACTAGGTCCTGGTTATAAACATGTTGTATAATACATGAAGTTTATGCTACACAATTTGAGTTGCATTTTGTGAATAAGGAGTTGTGAATATCACCCTTTTCTGTTTTGAACCTTCTAATTTTTTCTTCTGGTTTCCTAATTCTTTTTCCCTTTTTTCTCTTTCTGCTTTACAGTTTGGTATTGCAAATAAATGATTTGTTTATTCAGAATTTATCATGATCAATTGAACATTTGTTATAAAGAATAAATATGTAGAATGTACACAATTGCTAGGTTTTTAGCATAGTACACCTTAACCCCTTTGTGTCTTAAAGTCAATGAGAGGACATACCACTACGTGCTATTAACTAACACAGGGCCTCATTACAAGTTGGGCGCAAATGGATCCCGGGCACCGGTAAGGACACCGGTGCCGGTAATCCCTTTGCACCCTATTCCAAGTTCCCTTAGCGGGTCCCTTCCTTAACGCCTGGTTTTACCAGGCATTAAGGATGGGATCCGTTAAGGGACTTTAGAGCTAATAACGGTACCGCAATTTGCGGTACTGTTATTAGCGCCTTCCCATTGAGCCGTATGGGGGCTCAAATGGGAATGGGGAATGGCTTTTTCAATGGGGACTTACCGGTCCCGCAAAGGTCAGAATAGACCGGTAATTGCCCATTGAACGAGGGCGGACTTGGTACTGATATTGGAGGTAGTCATAGTGCTAATAGTGCCATAATTACCTCCAAACTCGGAATGAGGCCCACAGAGTGCTGGTTCTCTCTCTTCCTAAGAGAGTCTAAACATGGACACCATACTAGATGTAAGTTATATACATTCTGTACAGTGTGTACTTTCTTTAGCAGCTATTTTTTGAGACAGCTTACAGTGACTTGTTCCACTGTTAGATCACACAGTCTTTTCCTGTTGGGAAACACACGTTTCTGTTTTTTGTGACTGCTGTGCCCAGCAGGGTCAGATGTGTTGGCACAGCGGCTCTGATGGGCAAATCCATAGTTTGCCGGTCTGGAAACAAAGGTGCCGGTGACCTTACAGCACCCTTATTTTTGGGCCGTCAAACTCAGCATGAGGCCCCATGACTTTCTGGACCTTACTCTGGCAACCATCGACACATGTTATGAATCTTTGGCTGACCGCTCTGTGATAAAAGGCGGTGATCTAAATATGACATGTCTAAACATTAAAAATCAAATAAGTAAAGAAGGTAACACCTTGGCCTGAACTGCTCATTCGATTGAAAAAGAGAAAGCAAACCTATGAAAACTGGGTACGATTGCATAGAAGCATAATTCTCTAACGCAATGCAGAAAATAAGTTGGAAAAATCTCCAAAAAGAGAACAGAAGTTTGGCAGTTTATCATTTCAACAGGAACACTGCAGCTGGCTTTACAACTCAATGCAGTACCAGAGGAAATCTGGGTGTCCCATTTTTCTAGCTTACTTGATAAATCCACGGAAGGACCACTAGGTGATTTAATGCAAGAGGAATGTGAATTGCCAATATCCTTCACATGGGATATTATTGCATTGATAAATAAGGCCGCAAGTCCCACGCTTTATGATGCGTTGACTAATGTAATGCTTAAGGTCAACCCTGACCTGTGGACCTATTTCCTTATAGTGCTGTTTGGGCCGGTTTAAGGTCAGAAACGAGTCCCAGAGACATGGAGTTCAGCCTTTATCATTCCGATCTTCAAGAAGGGCGATAGGTTGGATCCTAAAAATGACCACCCTATCGCACTTCTTGATGTGATGTGCAAGCTGTTTGCCTCATTGGTTTTAAAGGAGTTATCGAACTGGGTCAAGAGGGCTGAATGATATCACATCTACCAGTCAGGGTTTGTGAAGGAGGTAGGCACGAGTTTGAATGGGTTTCTTTTGAATATCTTGAAAGCTTGCGTCATGAGAAATAACTTGAAGATATACTTTGCCTTCATTGACCTGGCCTGAGCATTCAACTCTGTTGACAGAAACCTCCTTTGGGCAAAACTAGAAAGTTGGAATTGCCCCGCTGGTGTATTATGTGTAATTAGAGCTTTGTATTGGAATACATCATTGAGAGTGAAACTAAATATGGCTGGCTGCTTGTCTAGAGCGATCAATACCAATCAATATCGTTAGGGAGCTTGAACAGGGATGTCTTTTGGTCCCGATCTTATTCAACTTGTTCATTTCAGACCTGACAAAAACTTTGAGCAAGGTTTGATGTTATCTAACAAGAATTGATAGAAAGGTGTTAGGACGCCTCATGTATGCAGACAATTTAGTCCTTTTGAACTAAATGCACTACAACTGTATGTGGAGACTAATGGGCTAAAGGTGAACGTCGATCAATCGAGGGTCTTGATATTGCAATCTGCAAAAGGCAAATGCAGAAAGGCTATTAACTGGAGTCGAAATGAGTGAATGGAAAAAGTCAAAACCTTTCTATATTTAGGTGTGCTTATGAATATTAGTTTGAAAGACAGCGCAAAAATAGAAGTGCTGACGTCAAAGGTTAAAAATCTGGCATCGCAGGGATGCATTCTGCTGATGAAATTTGGAAAATATTAATTTATGCCGGGGTGTTTCTTTCTACCGATTAAAGGTATCCTCCATATTGACATAAGGTGAGGAAACTTTGCTTGCTACAAAATTCAATATATGGCTGGTGTTGGAGGGTCTTTTTTGGAAAACGGTCTTCCGACTGCCAAAGGAAATCCCTTTACAAGTAATTACTTATGAATTACGGCTCATTTACTTGTATGCCATGGTAAAATGGAAGTCATTGTGTTTATACTGTAAATGTTTCACTGAGGATGCTGTTAAATAAACACAGTGAGAAAAGGATAGAGGAGTGGAGATACACTTGTTGTTACATCCGTATAAACCTGGTACGTCTGAGCATACATTGTTAACAAATCCAGTGATGGTTAAAACAAAATTGTGGAGGAAGTATTGGATCTAAACCTATCAGCATAGATGAAATTTAAACTCTATCAGCATTCCTTACAAGAATGTCGTCCATATAACAAACTTCCAAAATACCTAATGAAATTTCCCTGTAACTTTTATAGATCGCAATATCTACGCTTTCCCATTAACTTGTACCCAACGAAAGAAATCTTAGTTTCTAGGAAACTAATGAAACGTAATGACATGACATGTACATTTTGTACAATACCAAATACTAATGAAACATTGCGGCACCTTGTTTAATATTGCACTGGTTTCATTGAGAAACAGACACACTATTTGGGAAACATTTTCAAAGACCTCAATACGGTCTCCCCAGATGAGTGGTAGGTGATTTTTATGCGTGGTGAGAGGATATCATTAGTACTGATTTGATCAAATGTTTAGAGGACATTTTTAAATAGGATAACTATGTTGATTAGGTTATTTGACTTTACCACTCTAGTTTCTAATTCCATTATAAAGTAGATTGCGTTATCTTTTACAGATGTTATGGTGACGATCAGACAAAATCAGACATCCATGACAGAAATCAGGTAAGCAATTTCAAAGAACCCATCTTGCTTTTTACATTGTTTTCAAAATAATTTTTCTCTAAAGTAAATTTGTTTTCATATTTTTTGTGAATGCTATTAGTGATATTTAAAAATAAAATGTTTTAACTCTGATTTAACAAAACCTTTAAAATTCAGGGAAATAATTTAGTTGTTAAGGTGAACACTTAACACAACAAAACCCTTCAAATTCAGCTGTTCATGAATGTTATCTGGGATGTCATCATTGTGGTCCTAGGCTTTGCAAAAAGGGGGCAAAATGTTAAGATGGCTTTAGCTGAATTTCAGAGCTTTAGTTGCATTAAGTTTTCACCTTAACATCACTGAAAATAAACTGCTTCAAGGCATAAATTTGTTTTCTAAAATTGATTAGCAGAGTTTGCTAATTAAAGTTTTCTTGTTTAGCAAACAAACCCATTTGATTAGCAATATGGTACCAATATTTTTTTAGTGTCACCAAAGTTATTTGTACCCAAGATATAAAATGAGCATCAATACAGAATGTTCTTTTGTACCATTGAAGTAAGACATTAGTGAGAAGAGTATGACCTTGCAAATTATTTAACATTACACTAGACATTAAGGTAGAGTAACTTAGTTTACTTACTTGAACTAAGAGAAATGCACTTGGCAACGCATGACACAACATGGAAATGTGCTTTCTGTAAAGTGGTGCAAGTCACCACAGACCCACTTTGTTTAGCACATCACCCAGAAGTCAAGAGGTCAGCCATACACAATGAAACATTTATTTGACTAATCAGTATAGATGGAGTAACAAGCAGAGAACTGTCCAAACTAGGTATAATATTGTACTCTGCAGCCATCTCACCTTTAGGGTAGCGGTATAAAGCAACATGGAGAAAGATGGAATATCAAGAGGTGTGGGATTGGCTTATGGGTTGAGTACCAGTTGTACAGATGAATGCAACCAGCAGTCACAGAACTAGGCTTGCCATCAAAATAAGTTGACTGTGTGATCATGTACGTTTTCAAAAGTGTAGACTCATCAATGTGATGCATCTTCCCCAACAAAATGCAATCTAGTTGACACTATGAGATTTAGATACACTAACCTAAACTTTACTGTAAAGCATGGAGAAAATGCAGTCTGTTACAGAAGCAATACTGTAATTATGTATTCATTATTTTACTTCAGTTTTTATGAATGAAATTGCAGGGCTGTTTTAAAAATAAATAAAGTAAATTATTTCAACATAGTTATCTTAGTTTGTGGGAATGCCTTCCATATCACAACTTTCATAATTGTCAAAAAATAATGCACGTGCATTACTGTAAAAAGGCCCCAAGTTTTAGTATAACAACATGTAAGCTTGCACGAATATGCACCAATATATAAGTGCATAAAAACATGTCTTGATTGTCAGAAATGTCTGTGCTAACTAGCACAGATACAAATATACATAAAGTAAAATGCACAATGCAGGAACACATACTGAGAGCATTGTAAAATTGCATACAATCCACACAGGTAATTTCTCAATCACCTTCCTAAAACTGTAAAGTAATTTTCACAATGCTAAAATAAAGCAGCAAAATGCATCAACCTTAAAACAGATTCTGGTTTCTCATGGAATGAATTGGATGTTACTCTGTGACTGTTATACATGTATTCAGTGAAATACATGGTTCATACGCTTTTGAACAAGTCACTATACTACACAAATCTATATAAATTAGATCATATATATATATCAAAAAAATGTTTTGCTTATTGCCACTGTAAACTTTATCAAAAACAGCTTTCCTAGCAAAACCAAACTTACAAAGTACTCAATCCAACTATTTCAGTGCAAATAGCTTCCTTGTATTAAAAACAAATCATCATCAACATGTTGCCCAGCAGGGACTCAAAAAAATGGCATTAAAAGTCAAACACTCATCTGTCTGCGCCACACGTTCTACCCCTATGCAGGGACTTCCTCGGGCAAAGTGAATCAATTTGTTTAGAGCAAACCTTCTTCTGGTTATACTCTTTTTTTGGGAACTCATGTGATCAAAGTCATGTGACTTGTTCTGAAGGTAATCCTCTAACTAGCTGAAATGCTAGCAGCCTTGGACCTGTATAATTATACTAATCCAAATGCATAAAAATATTCGAAGAGCTCATAACTCTGTCTTTTCTTTGCGGCTCCCATTTGAGTAAACATAATTGTACTATGTAGTACTGGTGTATTATTTTGCTCGACCTGTAAGCCACATATTTTAATTAAATCACTGCAGTCTAGTACTGCGTGTACTGTGTGTTTAACTCTATTATGCCATGAAAACTAAGCTACGGTGCGGCGGCACCCAATTTAAATGCTGCAAACTATTACCGCTATATTTCAATCTCGCCCAAATATTTAAAGTGATAGGTGCTGCACTGCATACATGTAATGATGGCTGTATAATACTCCATCACCCCTGTAACAGAAATGTGAACCTCAACATCGAAATCCCACCCAAGTGGGCTCAATTATCCTTCTGTCTAAAGTGGCATCTGCATTGTAAAGTGTTAATCATTAAATGTGCTCAAATTACCTTGTTAGATTTAGTTTAGTTTAGTTTACTTTAATTTATTATTTGTATAGCGCCGCCTGGCCCTGGGGCATCCATAGAGACGTATGTCAATATTCTACATTGACATCAAAAGTGCTAGTGTAGTGTGCATTAATGGAAATGAAATACTTCATCACACTGATTTGAGACATGTCTCATACAGTATCACATTCTCAATTTAACGGGCCAACTAAAAATTATGTTTAAAGTGACATGTGCATGCTGCAGTACAACTATTAAAGTTAGCTCATAAAGCCATCCAAAATGACATTTCAAAAGGTAGATACAATGATCATACTCTATGTAACAATCTTCTACAATACCTCATAAAGTGACTACGTGCTACCATGACCATGATCCATGATATGATATTTATAACGTGCTTAATACCCAAAGGTTTCTAAGCGTGGACCCGGGGATCGAACCTGTGGTGCTCCTTGTCGTCTTGCTTCCAAAGCGAGCACGTTGCCCGTGAGCTATCCTACCAAACAGCTTTAATAATTGTCATGAATTTGCAATGCGATTCCAGTAGTCTAGACCAATGTTCCTAATGGCCATTTCATTGATATCCTTCTCCAATCACAAAAATGATGCATTGTACATTGTATTACTGGTCATAGAACCTCTAATCATCTACCAGATGTATGGCTACTTCTTCCCCAGTATTGTGACCCCCTGGCTTTTTGGTATTGAACATTATTATCTATTTAGACTCAAGTTTGCGCAAATTGCATTCCCTGTCACCTTTCCTTTTGTGACTCAGTATATGCGCTAAAGCAAAAAATCTCATTGATGATGCATCACTACCATGTTTTTCTGGAAAATTAAGTGTTAGAGGATAGTTGCTAAACCCATTAATTATCGCTCTATAATGTTGTAGAATTCATGCCTTCAGTTGACAAGTAGTAGAACCAATGCACATCAATTCACAAGGACATGTAATACTATAGACTACGAATTTAGTCAAACAATTGATCTTTTGTTTGATCTTCCACATTTCTTTGCCCATACTACCAAATTGCACTATGGCCCTCATTCCGAGATTGGAGGTAGCCATGGCGCTATTTGCGCCATGACTGCCTCCAATATGGGTCTGGCACCGGTCTGGTTGAATGGGGACTTACCGGGTCATTCTGACCCTGGAGGACCCGGTAAATCCCCATTCAACCAACCATTCCCCATTCCCATTTGAGCCCCCACAGGGCTCAATGGGAATGGGGAAGGCGCTTTATTGGCACCCTAGTCCCTTAGTGGGACACGTAAAGGACATGTGGTCAGACCACACGTCCTTTACGGTTCCCGCTAAGGGCACTCCGAATTGGGCGGTAAGGGATTACGGGCACTGGTCTCCTTACCGGTGCACAGTATCCCTTACCGCCCAACTCACAATGACTTTTTACATGCCATAAGTACACATTTTACAGTGGTTGCATTTTTCAAAACCACTGTGTATACTCTCATTCAGCCAGTTGTTCACTTTATGATTAACATTAGGCACACTTGGTGAAATTAGATCTTTCAATGATTTCGTGTTTGCAAAAGTGATCTGTGGCCTATCACCTATATAAAATGCTATATCCTTGTCTGCCTGTAGTATTGACCAATGTTTGGCCAGAATTTTTCTGATTTCATTAGCCTGGGAATTGTAGTTGGTAATGAATCTAATGAAATCCTTGTCATCCGTCCTGATTTTCTTTTAAAAAAAATATTTTCTATCTCTAAGAACTGTCTGGCTATAGGCTTTGGTAATATTTGATCTAGTATAGCCTCTTGCCAAAACACGTGCCCCCATTGTTCTCGCTTCACTCTCGAAAACTTAATTTCTTGAACAATTTCATTTACCTCTTATCATTTCACTATAGGGGATACTAGCTTTAATTTTTTTGGGGTGATGGCTTTTACTGTGGAGGATACAACTAATTGCTATCTGTTTCCTATGTAGCCTGTCATTTATTTTAGAATTTTCAACAAACAGTTCTAGATCAAGAGAAATGAATTTTTCATCACTACTTTCAAACGTGAGCCTGAGCTTCATATCATTGTCATATAAAGATTGTAATATATTGGGTTAAAGACTCAGCACTACCCTTCCAGACCACAAATTGGTCATCTATGTACCTATGCCAACAAATAATCTGGTTCACATACATATCATTTAGTTCAGACCATGCCACATTTTGCTCCTTTTGTCACATCTATAAATTGCCGTAGGTAGGAGCAATACAGGAACCCATAGCCGCCCCACACTTCTGTCTGTATAATAGATCTTCAAAAAGAAATACATTGTGCTCTAAACAGAATTGAAGAACTTGTAAAATAACACCATCATGCTGTTTGTAGCTGACAAATCTGGAGTCTAAAAAGAATTGACAAGCTTTGAGACCATTGTGATGCTGAATGCATGTATAAAGAGATGTGACATCTAAGGAAACCAATAAAAAACCTGTTTTCCATTCAATACTTTGTATCTTATTCAACAGATCTGTTGTATCCCTAACTTATGAGTTTAGATCTTTAACAAAGGGCTGTAAAAAAACATACAAATATTTAGATACATTTTCTAATAAAGAGCCCTAGAAGAAACAACGGGTTTACCCAGAGGATCTGTAATACTTTTATGCACTTTCGGAATAAAGTACAAAATGGGAGTAATAGGAAAATCTCTTTTCATAAAAGCAATATCATTACTCTCTAAGAGGTTTTTTAATTTACTCATTCAGCCTCACATCTAGTTCAATTTTGATCTCATTGATTAACTCTAATTCTTTGCTCTCATAGTTTTGTGGGCCATATAACTGTTTGTGAGCCTCTAACAAATATTGAATCTTGGCACAAACAACAACACCTTATCCTTATCTGCTTGTCTGATAACAATTGTGTTGTCATTTTTTAATACATCAACAGCTTTTCCTTGTAATACTGTAATATTATATTTAATTTCTTTTGGTCTATCCATTAAAGGGATAGTGCCATCAAACATTTTATTGGCTCAAAAGATGGGCCATCATCAAAAATATATATAAAAAATATTAATTAAGAAAGTTGCTATGTAAACCTTTGAGCAAACGAGGCTCAAAGACACAGATGTGAAATGGATGAGCCTCCTATGCTTGTGTTAATTTCTGCCCTTCCAGCACTAATGAAGCAAAAGCCAGCCAGCTGCAATACACAAAGGGTACCAGCAGGTGGCTTTTGCTTCATTATTGCTGAGGAGCAGAGATTAACACAACTTGCTGCTGGTAAGTGTTTTACATTTCTTTTTTGAAAGCACTGCAAAATTAATGCTGCGGTTTTATTTCTTAGAAAGAAAAACCGCAGCATTTATAACATTGTATTTATGTTTGCTGTGGCTTCAGCTTTTGCTTTGAGTCTCATGCCCTCCCCCGACCTGGAGGAGCCCAGGAGACTCAAAGCGAAAGCTGCTGCAGTCAGAAATACAACAGTGTTGTATTTGTGATCGCCATGGTTTTCCAACCACGGCAATCAGAAATACAACAACGTATTTATAATTGTTGCGCCTTTGCTTTTGACTTTCAAAATTGTTCTTCTTCTAATTTTTCAGTTTCAGCAATAAGTTTGGTTTGATCCTTCTTGGCGTATTTAACTAATGTCGTGATCATTCTAAACGAGCAATCATTAGTATGTTCTGTCCATTCTTCAATCAGTTCTGGAACAATTTCTTCATATGTAGGAATAATGAGGATTCTCAATCCCCTTGGGATTATTTTCTCCTCTAAATACATGGTATGTGTCATTGCATCCCACCATTTGCTGATTTCTCTTTTTTGAGATGTTCTAATTGATCTATTCATTGCATTACTGTTAGGCTCACTGAGCTACTGACTCCTGATATTGCTTGACTGTCCTTATCCATCTAAAACAGCACTTGTGCCACTGCAAATCGCTTTTTTTTAATTTTCTGCCATGCTGGTTAAGTTAAAAATGTCCCAAATAATATATAGGGATCAATCAACGCACTATCCTCTGTAGCTGCTTGTTATTACTCGCACTCCACAGGGAACTCTAAAAGTGGCTCTAAAATCCAGTCACTTAATAGAGGTTGGATCCCTTCTCTTACACAACATTTCTCATGGAAGTGCATAGAGAAAATGTTTTGAAGGCACTGACCATGTTGCATTGAAGCAGCAGCTCGTTCAGCCTAAGAATCAAACTTCCTTGGCTTACTACGCATACTGCATTCTCTAATCTCAAATGAGATTAACAACACAACAAAGGAGGCGGCTACAACTTTTTCACAGACCTACTCTTATTGTCTTTACTGTCGTGCACAATGCCTGCATCGATTTTGTGGTTCACATTTCTCTTACAGAGCCGTTGGAGTATAATACAGCCATCATTACATGTATGCAGTGCAGCACCTGTCTTTAAATATTTGTTTCCCACTTGGGTGGGATTGAAATATAGCGCTAATAGTTTGCAGTGTTTAAATTGGATGCCGCCACACCGTAGCTTAGTTTTCATGGCATAATAGAGTTAAACACTCAGTACACGCAGTACTAGACTGTAGTGATATAATTAAAATATGTGGTTTACAGGTCTAGGGAACTAATACACCAGTCCTACATAGTACAATAACGTTTAATCAAAGGGGAGCCGCAATTTGTAAAGGTCTGTTAGATCAGATAGAGTTATGAGCTCTTCGTATATTTTTATCCATTTGGATTAGTATAATTATACAGGTCCCAGATGGATGCTAGCATTTCAGCTAGTTAGCGGATTACTTTCAGAACAAGTGACATGACTTTGATCACATGAGTTCCCAAAAAAAGAATATAAATAGAAGAAGGTTTGCGCTAAACAAATTGATTCACTTTGCCTGAGGAAGTCCCTGCATAGGGGGGAACACGGGGCCCAGACAGATTTGTTAAGGATACCAATCGGGCGTCACACACCATACCAGTACACTTGGTCTTATCCTGTGATGTGGTGCTCAATAGGAATGCTTTTTCTTTAGTTTCAATTAATTCAAATTGGGCCAATACCCGACCCGTCTCACACCCCTTTTACAAATACCCCGGGTCACAATGGACCGGGAACAAGGACGGTTGGTGAAAAATACAATATTTATTTGTTTTGAAAATTCACAAAAGTGCCACACATTTTAATATTGGGCAGCAATCACCAATGGGGTTATAATTTCAATGGGAATGGAAGCAATGCACTTGGTTAACCTTCTAGTAGAACATATCCAAAGCACAATTGAATAGGAGCACTTTTTGAATTAGGATAGATAGCACCCAAGTTAAGGTTTCCCCCTGCAATGTTCCCTCAACCAACAAATAATCGAATTCTGAGTGGATAGAAAGAAGCAGCAGGTAGTGAAGGATAAGAGGCAGCAAAGAGAATCCAAATCCGACCTTCCTTCACAAAATAAGATTTTAAACCCCTTGCAAAGGCCTAAAATGACACTCGGATTTTGATAAATAATGAATTATATGTGTTTTGAAATAATGCTGTGCATATGTTTTATCACAGTATCAGGGATGGTATATCTCTAGCAACCATAAGGTAAGGTATCACAAAAGCATACAGTTCACAAAACAGATTTGAAATTGAAAACCCAGTGCAGTCAAATCACACGTTGGAAAGTTGCATTTTTACACAGAAGCAGTTTTAAATGCAAAAATGTTTTAACAAAGAAACGGGAGAAAAACACTGAATTCAAATGTGTTTTTTGGGCTGGGGAACAGATGTATATCAAAGGGACAATATCAAAGTGAAAGGATGCTCGTAGCTGAAGATTTGGATGAGATTTTCGGGGTGGAATGGGGTTCGGTTATAGGAAAATAGAGCAGTAAAAAATAATAAAAATCCGTTTTGAAAGAAAGGCAAATTTGACTTAAACTAAATTATCTAGACTATATTGTTAAAGATGGACACAGTAAGCTCCAAGGTTGATTTGCAAAGTCAACCTTGTCACCCCAGTGCTCAACTTCAACTGGGAATTAGTTTGATCACTCATAATATGACTAGGGGCTTATGATTTACACCAGACAGAAATAAAAAGAGAGATGCCGCTCGCACTTAGAAAGTCAAGGGCAGGGTGCACGGGTAATTGTTACAGTTTTAACAAGTTACCAGGGTATGGATAGGATTGCTTAGTGAGTCGAATGAAGACAAAAGGGTCAAGAACGGGAAACTATGGGCTTCATTACTACTTTGGAGGCAGCCGTGCCCTTGATAAGGGCATGGTTCCCTCCAAAACCGGGTCCAGGTCCGGGTTCCCTGAATGGGGAATTACCGGGCCATTGTGAGTTGGGAGGGCCCGGTAATTCCTCCCTCAGGGAACCCAGGCCCGGACTTTCCCCATTCCCATTAGAGCCCCCATGGGGCTCAATGGGAATGGGTGCGGGAGCTAACAAGGGTCGATTACGACTGGCCCGTTGTTAGCTCCCTGGTCCCCTTGCTGGACCCGGTGAGGACGTCTGGTAAAAGCAGACATCCACATCGGGTCCCGCGAGGGAACCTCGTAATATTGCGACATGGGTTTAACGGGTCCGCCACCATTAGCGGCACCAGTTAACCCATTCCGCAATACTTATAATGAGGCCCCATGTGTTTCTCTGGGATGAGGAGATACTTATATTCCATGTTTGGGTTTGAAATTTTGGAACATCCAACTGGGTCTGGTCACCACACAGCGGGCGTGCCTTACAGCAAACAGCTGGGCAATTCTGGTCACTGGATGGTAAGGCAGCTGGGCAATTCAGGTCACTGGATGGCAGGGTGGCACTGGGCATGCAGTTAGGGGGCAAAAGTCAGGCTGGTTTCAGGAAGCTTCCCAAAAATAATACCACAGCTTTTCCTTTTGGGTATTGGGATTTTTAGTGGGGTTTCAGGATAGAGGCCTTGCTGGGATGGTCAGCAATGCTTTGGCCTTGCTGGGATAGGATCAGCTATGCTCTGGCTTTGCACTGGGCACTGGAGTATGGCAGGATGAATGGAAGATCAGGAACGCAGCACAGGAATTCAGGAAATAGTGTCCATTTTTTGTTCTGTCAACCACCCCTTATATAGAGCCTGGTGACATCACAGAATTATTGGTGGGCAGAACTGAGCTAGGCCTACCCCCAAGAAGCAGATAGGACAGCCTAAGCTAATCGCCTACTCGAGGAGGAGTCCCAATTTATGAGGTTACATTTTATGAGGTAAAAAGCCATCCCAAAGTCCTTTTTGCCAGAATCCAGTTTTGCCATAAATGGCACATTTTATATAAGCAGCTTACATATTTTATACAGAACATTCCAGTCAAACTCTGCAGCCTGTAAAACATTGTTTCGCCCTTCTAATAATCTTTGGTCATTCTTAATGTGAAACAATCAACGTATAATTCTATAATTTTAGGTGTGTATACATACCATCATGGGGCCTATTTCTGTTAATGTTTAACATTCCATCATATATCCTTCCCCCATGATTCACATTCTTCTGGCGTATTGTGTCCCATACATGCTATTGACACCTAGATATTTTATTTGAAAGCCATGAAAATCATTATTTAAACTGTATGGGCCTCATTACACGGACGGCGGTAAGGGTTAACGGTCACCGTTAATGGTACCGGTGCCTGTTAACCATTACCGCCTTCCTATGAGGTGACTTTGCGGATTGGAGACTTTAACGCCTGCTTTTTGCAGGCATTAAAAACCAACCCGCAAAGGGACCAGGGAGCTAATTACGGTACCACAATTTGCGGTGCCGTAATTAGCACCTTCCCCATTCCCATTATGCCCTATGGGGCAAAAATGGGAATGGGGAAGGGCAATGGGGGAAGAGGGAATTACCGTCCCACCAAACTTGGAATAGGGCGGTAATTCCCCTTTCCTCCAAGGCGGTGCCGGTATTTTACTAATAGCACCTTGGTCCACTGCCGTCCGTGTAATGGGGCCCTATGACTTTTACATTTTTGCGAGGTCCGTTTGCAAAGATAAAACTCTTAAAAGTTTATTTATAAAATAGTCTTTGGAGACAAACAGGCATTCTTTGTCCTTCACTGGAACCATTTTTTTTTCTCTTGAGCTACCCCCCAACTGTCAGGTCAGCCCATTGTGGAGGGGGGTTCCCAGTTTGATTGAAGGTTTATGACTTCACAGGTTGGTGTCCCAGAAGTTGCATTGAGACTGGAGCACAGACAAAGTCTGTAAAGTTGCAATTATCACTTGTGTGTTAGGATCTACTGTGAATGCCTTCTGTTATTAGCATCCTCACCAAGCAGAAACCTGTCTTGGGCTGATTTCTCCCAGGTTACCAATGCAGTTTAATTTATTTTATTTATTTTTGTTTTGAATTAGAAGAAAACCTGCTGAATAAAATCATCTCATAAATGTATTTCACAGCACATTCCCCTTTCACATTGCTAGGCAAGGATACGTTTTTGTTGTACATAATACTTTTAAAACAGGCATTTTTGACACATGCGGTGACAGCTGCTAGTATTTTCCTGTCAAATTCGTTTTTTTCCATCTGACTTTCCAATATTGTTTGGCAGCCCTAGATAGTTTCTTGTAGGCAGCAGTCTGTACAATGCCACGGTCTCCATGAATTGACATGTGCAAAGAAAGCTAAAATTTCTTTTCAAGTGGTGATTTTTGACATTTTTCAGCAAAAGTTTAAGCTTTTCTCCGTGCAGCTGAAATAAAGCTTTTGTTGATTTTCTCATATTTAGCTGGCACAGCCTGCCCGTCAGGAATAATGCTCTTTTATGGAGGAGCACAATGTGAATATGGCTGCTCATTACAGGGTCTTGTTGTAAAAAGTGAACTTTGGCCTTGCAACAAAGCAGCACTGCTTTTTCACTCCCCTTATTTTGTACATGTATGCAACACACTGGTAGGCTTTTTCAGTGTTCCCCATTGTTCCCTCCAGCCTAACATGTGCTAGGCAAGGTGGGGCAGCCATCTTTTTGTTGCTGAAAAACGCAGCCATTTTGCTGTTTCTGCTGAAATGCAGTGGGGAGGTACTGCCGAGTGGGTAAATATATCCCACAGATGAGTGTTTGACTTTTAATGCAATTCTTTTAAGTCCATGCTGGTGAACATGTTAATGATGATTTTATTTTAATACAATAAAGCTATTTGCACTGGAATAGTTGGATCGATTTGTAAGTTTGGTTTTGCGAGGAAAGTTGTTTTTGATCAAGTTTACAGTAGCAATAAGCAAAGGTTTTTTTGACATTGCAAAGGTTAGCCTTTAACCAGTATAACAAAGCACCAGCTGTTAGCCGGCATTGTGCACTACAGTAAAGGCAATAAGAATGGATATATATATATATATATATATATATATATATATATATATATATATATATATATATATATATATATATATATGTATATATATATTCAAAAGATGAAAGGCAATGAAATGCCATACCGGCGAGCAGCACTCACAACGTGGCTTCAAAAATCAAATATCCTCCCAGACCAAAATCAACCAAAACTGCAACGGTTGAATAAATTCCACAACCTTTATTTATTCATTCTGCAGTTTTAAAATGTCCAAGTTTTCCATGGAAAATAAAATGCCAGCAGACAGCCTGATAAATTTCACCACACACCTGGTGAGCTGCCCTATAGTTCAGGGGCATCACAGACACATAGGAAACCGCCAAAATTCTATGGTTGATAGCTTCTGATTTGAGTAACAAATTTGGACGAAATTTCGAAAATGATTAAAAATCTGTGGACCGACCAGACTGCAAAGTTTTGTAAAGATTCATTAACAAATAAAAAATGTTATTATGCGTCAAAAAAATTTTTTTTTTCCCAAAGTGCGACCTACTTACCATTCATTTTCCAATAGACAATGTTTACCAAAGTGCACAGCTTAAACTGCTGGATGGATTTGGACAAGGTTTGAAACAACTTGGGCACAAAGCGTTGACTCGCGATCCATGCATAGTTAGGGGTTATTCCGTACCGTACTTACTTTAAAATATGATGGATAAGGGGGTGGTCCCTTCCCCAAAAAATATAGTTATATCTCCCATGGTGCATTGCAGGATCATTGTTTTCAGAAATGAAACAACCGCCATCTTGTTTTTCTCTCGATGCGAGAGATATTCACGCGTATAGCCGAGGTTATGGGAAAATGAAACACAGTAAAAAGCTATTTGCTGATAAAAAACATACAATTGCCATCAGGATAGAGGTGGGGGGATGGCTAGAAAGCACTGAGTGAAATTTGGGAGTTGGAGGGGTCCAGGGATCGAGTTTCTAACACAAAGTTTTCTGTAACCGTGAATAGCCGGCATCTGAAAGCAAACTGCGTCACAGAAGCAGTGTGTGCTCTGGGGTGAAAGGGAGAAGGGACGGGAGGTGAGGAGGCCGTCTGGGGAGCTGGGGAGAGAGGGAGCTTCCACATATGAGGGGGTCACTTGGTGATGGCTTTGGGGGGTAGAGAGCATTTTTTGTGCTGTTTTGCCGATATTCGTGGTTTTATCCGCGGTTACAAAGGAATACAGATATCTGCGGGTGTGTAGTTCGCTACCTGCAATTAAATTTTTTTTAAAGATGTTTTTACAACATGACGTCAGGGTGAAAAATCATTGGCCATGGCCAAAGGCCATAGCCAGTGACTCAATTGCCATCCATGTCTCCCATTCATGCAGTAACCAGGGCAGACTCTGCTTAGCTTCAAAGGGAGGAAAGGAGGAAATGGAGGAAAGGGCCAGCCTCCTCAGGCCATGTTACCTGACAAATTAACCACACTAATGAGACCACTTAGAGGAATGGGCTGGCCCTTTTCGTGCTATGAAGCTAAGCAGGGTCAGCCCTGGTTTGAAGCTAAGCAGGGGCAGTCCCGGTTACTGTATGGATGGGCGACCGAAGAGGAATCTGAATTATTTACTTTTTTAAACTGTGCTACTGTCAGTCTTTGAAGGTTTTGCACTCAGATCCATTTTTTGGCTTTTGCTGAAGTGTATTCAGGTATTTGTAGTCTCACAGTCATACAAAATAAAAAAACAGCTATTTTTACAGCAATAGTGGGTTTCCCATCCCTGCAGAAACTGGGACCGACCATGCTTAGCTTCAAAGTGAAGGGGTCAGCCCACTAAGGCCATGTTGCCTAATATATGCCCCCCCTTTAGAAGAACACTTAGAGAAACATGGGCGAAGGGGGCTGGATCCTTCCTCGCTTTGAAACTAAGCAAGGTCGGTCCTGGTTACTGCATGGATGGCAGATAGTCCACGAACCTGAATGCCATGTGTTTTCTTAGTTTTAAATATCTCATAACACACAGCATTCACATTTTTATAAAATAGAAACAATGAAATGAAATAAATCACATTTATGCTGGACGCTGCTATCAGAGAACCCTGGCCTTAAGGAGATCGAGATGCAGCACTTAACCATTATGCTACAATGAGGTTATTGTTTGAAATTTCACAAGTTTCATAACTATCCTTTTATCATTGAACATATTAAATTATAGGCTAAGTATGAAATGTATGTCCCTTTGAAGCATCCAGTCTTTGTGCCCTAGTGGTTAAATGTTGGGTCTTGAACTCTGGCAGACAACAGTACAAGGCATTATGTTTATTTATTTATTTAATTGATTTAATTAAAAGAAAAGCAACGCAATTGGACGTTTGTTGCAGTGCAGTCCTGTGATTTTATTTAGGATAAGGGCATTTGAATTTTGCTATAATGTCAGTCATGTGCAAACATCCCTCGTGTAAATAAACGTGCCAAAAAATGGCGCCAGAATGGTTTTGCACCAAAAAGGGCATGCCGAAACGGGTGCTGCAGTGGAATGGGCATGCCAAATCGGCCCATGCTAAAATGATGGTGCCAAAAAGGGGTGTGCCGCTTGGTGAACGCTGCTTAACAAAAGTGTGTGCTACATGTCAAATAATGTAATCTCACTGCGCATTGCCTAAAGACATTGGGCCTCATTACGAATTTGGCGGTAGCCATGCCCTTAATAAGGGCATGGCTGCCACCAAAACCGAGTCCAGGTTCCCTGAATGGGGAATTACCGGGCCATTCTAAGTTTGGAGGGCCCGGTAATTCCCCCTACAGGTAACCCGGGCCCGGACCTTCCCCATAGGGCTGAATGGGAATGGGTGCGGGAGCTAACAACCGAATACGACCGGCCCGTTGTTAGCTCCCTGGTTCCCTGGCGGGACCCGCTAAGGACGTCTGGTAAATTTTTGATGTCATCTTTGATGTCCTGGTTGTTAGTGTTAGCAGTGCACAGCGGTGGCGCGAGTTATGGCTGCTTAGCTTACCATAAGTGGCGAATTTCAAGGGTTTTTTGGTTTTACTTGGAACCATAATGTCCCGTTAAAAGAGTTTTTTTTACTGAATTTCACAGGTTTGTAGTAGAGCAACTTAACCATAACGTCCTGTTAACAAAGTTTTTTTTACTGAATTTCACAGGTTTTCAGTAGGGCAACTTAACCATAATGTCCCGTTAACAAAGTTTTTTTAGTGAACTTCATAGGTTTTTAGTAGTGGCATGTAACCATAATGTAAACGAACATCTGACTTCATTCCACAGCTTGCGGAGAATGCCACATGACTAGAACTGGCCTCACGGGGGGCGAGCTGGCCGAACGGCCGGGGCGTCGCTCTCGCCAGGGCACCATTATCCCCCCGTCATTGCCAGCTCAGGGGACTCTTTCAAGGGCTCTGTGAAGCTGGCGTAGTGGCAGAAGGCGCAGCAGGCGCCCAATTGACACCAAAAGCGCCCCTCTGCCGCAGGCGCCTTAACCAAAAAAAGGGACCGTTAGCCCCACGCCAGCTCGGGGGAGTTTTTGAATGGTTCCCCCGAGCTGGCATAGTGGGGGCAGGCGCCTCATTGTTGGTCAATGCGTCCGCAGCAGCGGAGCACATTTAGGAACAATAGGGTGCTAATGCACCCTATTAATAGATATATCTCCTTGCCGGAGGGAGGAGATTTTTAAAAAGAAGAAAACAAAAATACACTCCATAGCCACGGCCCCTGTTGACCAGGGGTGCGCAGGGGGATGCCAATTCACCCAGGGCACTGCTGCCCCTAAGGCCGGCCCAGCACATGACCATATATCGGCGCAGAGCACAGTGACCTGTCAGAGAATCCGTAAACACTTAACAATAAGATATATCCCGCATGGACAGTGTGGAAGTATATTTTTTACTGATCTAGGAACTGCCACCTTGAACATTTCCCTTGCAGAGCTCCAACACCTATTCGTAGTGAGCCATTAACAATGTAGCACACAGTACATACTTTTAGCAAAAATACTATTTATCTGAAAACGACATGAGCTAAGGCCATCCCTCCTCCCCAAGAAACTGCAGCACTGCTGTAACGAAGGAGCATGAGAAACACTGCCCCTACCCTAGAAAGAACACATGCACAACATTTTCCCCCGTCCGCCAAGCCCCCCATATTACTGTTTGGTGCCTCTTTGCTAATTTCCGTCCACAACTTTCCTTCTTAGCTGTCCTTCCAAAATAAAAGCCATCCGTAAACAAATTCAATGTTCCTGTAAGAACCACATTTCACAGTTTAAGAATAGTAAAAAAAGAAATCACATACAAAACAAAATCCTTTTCCAACATGGCCACCATAGAAAGGAAAGGCGGTTGTTCCATACATGGCCCCTTTTCGCTTTCCATGGCAGCCTGCAAATAGCACAAAGTAAATGCTGTTAACATATTACCACCAGCACTTTTTTCCTCCCTTTCAAATGTATCATAATGGCAAACAACTTTACCACAAAGCCAGTCCCAGGTGGACATGGCCAATGGAATCCTATCTTTTCTCCCTTCTGGTCATGACCAGTAGCCACATTGTGCGGATCATGACCTTATACCATGACCCCAACATTCTGCCCAGTCCCCATGGCTGCAGCCTACCCCTCAGTCAATAAACGTATACCGCACCGTTTTTTAACTACATTAGGAAACTTGTGTAATACGAAAACACTCCCACATCTCGTCAAATAACCAACCCTAGTGATATTCAACACCTGGATGACGTTCCTCTCCGGCGTAGCCAAATGCGCCCATAAGCACCTACATGCCGTGACGCAGAACCTGCAAATGAACACACAGCGATGTAGAACGTAGCATGTTACATTTTTAAATAATTTAAAGGAAAACATTAACAATTTTAGAATTTGTTAAGTACTTTAATTTCACAATAAACAGTCCGAGACCATCGGCCTATTCCCATTTTCAAAGAAATAGTAACTTTGTTTGTTCCATCGCCATCGAAAATGTTAATCGTGAGCCACACGTTGATCTTTTCGCATACACAAAGTATTTGCTTTCGATAAAGCAAACGCTTCAGTCGCACAGTGATTTCCAAGACGTCGGCATGGACTTTGGACTACACCACCATAAAAGATGTTATGTTACTCCTAATGGCCTCTCCAGCGTATGGACAAATGGGGCCGGCCGGGTCATCCCACAATACAGTCACGGTTAGGCAGCCGGTCACGAGTATGTGCATTTGGCGTCCAAAGAACCCATCACTTGGCATCTGGAATCCATGGCAATCACAGTCCGGCAGAATGTAGCTGTTCGGAAAACGTAACACAAAATACGTATCAATACCCAACCTTTAGCAAACAATTGCAAAAAAGACAAAAATAACGTGGAAAGTGATACACAAATCGATGTGGTCATGCATGACATTTTAAAGAAATAATAGTGTTGAACATGGGTGAACCTAATGATAGCCTACAAACGATGAGAATCTGCATTCTCCATAACATTAAAATAAAATTGACAGCTACACAGAAAGATAGTACCTCAGTTATAATGCCAAAATTACTGTTCTGGTAATAACAAATTAAAACTCGTTCCGGTGTAGAGTCATCAAAAGTAAACTTACACAATATTTACCGTCTCCATTGTCTTCGTTATAACCCAGACAGCGAGGTACTTGCAGCAAAGAATCTTCTTCAACTGATATTACATGTCTTTTACAAACGTTTTGAATACATAACCTTATCAAATGGTATATTTCCCAAACTTGCACTCCCTGCATTCTTACTGAATTTTTCCCTTTCGCTCAAGGTCAAAAACTGATTGACCCTTATGGGTTTCAGTTGGATGCGCGGGCCTACTGAGCTCGCAACCACAAAAGCAAAGCACATTCTGTTTTTTCAACAACATGTCTCAACACATTCATGAGAAGTGGTACTCCCATACACTTACAAACCCGCTCTTTCCATCAAACACTGCAGGTGGCTCCCTCAGATTTCAAACTGTACGACGCTATTTAAAGTATTGCTTAGATGACAAGAAAACACCACTTTTTGCCTACCTGCTCCACATCCCATCTCAGCCTCATTAACCCTCACCTTCTGATACAATATTTCATAAGTTTAACAAGTGCATTGTTGTGTTGTTTTATATGTGTTACCGGCGATGTCCGCGTTCACTAAAACACAAATAAACATGACGGGCGCAACGACAGAATGTGACGCACTTCACGCCGTTCAACACCCAATCATTGAACTAGCGTGGCCGTGTAATATATACACATATGTATATATTTCAAATACATGCAAAGTCTTAAGACATTGTGTTCAAATATGTTAAATATAATTTTGGAATCCTGCAATGGAGGGCCGAGGCCTACCAGATGTGGCCATTATTTTGTAAGAACAGTCTTTTTCCGTAAATGTAATTTCAAAAGTGTAAATAAGAAACATTTAAAATGTGTGGTAAAATTAAAACTACTATGTTTCTGCCCAACACATTCTTAATAGCCACAGGACAATAGCAAAGTATATATGTATTTTGTAGTTGTATTTTATTTGGCTTTGTATAGCGCCTTAAAACAAAGCACTGAACATGAGAACAAGCACAGTACAAATAATGAATTAACATTTAAAACACAGAATATTTCTGTGGTTGCAGTAATCCTTGTTAACCAGACGAGAGAAGGTCGGATCACGAAGAGACCCAAAAGAATGAATAAACAGTGATAGAACGGAGAGAGAGTGGGAGAGTGTTTCAGTTGAAGGGTGCTAAAAGAGAGAATGACCGAAAACAAGATTGAGCATAGGGCGGACGGGGAACTATAAGGAGATGATGAGAAGCAGAACGGAGTGGGCGAGTAGGAAAGTAGAATGCAACAAGAGAGGAAATATAGGGGGAAATATTGGGAGGAGCAAGACCATGGAGAGCATTAAAAACTAAGTATAGAAAATTACATTTTAAGTAGTGATGAAAAGAGAGCCATTCTAGATTAGTCAAGGAAGAGGAGATAGAATCATGAGGAGCAGGTAGACAGAGAACATGAATAGACACGTTAAAAACAGATTTCAAAGGAGCTAGAGGAGATAGAGGAAGTACAAAGAGTGCAGAAGAACAGTAGAAGAGCCGTGAGAAGATTAGAGCAGACACCAGTTGCTGTGTGGCTTAAAAAACAAACAAAAGGACAGGCTTTTCAAATATTATACAAATGAAATCGACAGGAACGGGCAGATAAGGAAATATGGTGACTGAAAGAAAGGTCTGAATCAAAATAGAGACCTAGGTTATGAGCCACAGAAGAATAAGTAACTGAGATGGAAGAAATTATATGAGGGAGGTGATGGAGAAGGAGAAATAGTAGATGAAGTGAAAAAATAAACTCAGTTTTAGCAGCATTAAGTACTAAAAAATGTTCCGACATCCATGATTGGATTGCTAGAATACAGGCTCTAAGATTATGGTGGATGTCATCAGTAAAGTGTGGAAATGAAAGAAAAAGCTCTGTGTCATCAGCGTAAAAGTGATGCGAGAAATCAAAAGAGGAAATAACCCCAGCTAATGAAGAAGTGTAGAGTGAGAAAATAAAAGGACCAAGGCGGCGACTTGAGGGACACCATAGGTAAGTGAACATGTTTTATAAGAAGCTCCAGCCAGGAGACTGAAAATGTTATCACGGATAGGCATAATTCAAACCAGGTAGAGCCATAAAAGCCAAAAGAGGAAAGAGCAGACAGTAAGAGTGTGTGATCAACAATGTTGAACGCAGCCGAAACATCCAGGAGTATAAGAACAGAAGACTGTTTACCATGACATACAGAATGAACAGAGTCCAGGACAGAGAGAAGAGCAGTCTCGGTAGAGGGCCCTGGGCGAAACCCAGATTGAAAACAAGGAAATATGGAGTTACGAGAGATAAAGGTAGAAACTTGAGAGTAAACAATGCGTTCGAGAATTTTAGAAAGATATGACAAGAGTGAAATGGGACAGAAATTGGAGGCAGAAGACTTTTTCAAGATTGGGATAGTAGTAGCATGCTTCAATAAAGAAGGAAAAACAGAAGAAGATAAACAAAAATTAAATAGAATTGTATGATAAAGAACAAGTAAAGGATATAGTTTAGGAATGAGTGCAGATGGTATGAGATCCATTGGGGAGGAGGTTAGGTGAGCACGATCAAGGAGACAGAGGGTATCTTCATTAGTGATGGGAACAAATCCAGTAAAGATTTCATTAGCAGATACCAGTGGGACAAAGATCAAAGAACTTACCTGTGTGCGAGAAGATCGATAACTGATCAAAATGAAGAGACCATGGAAATGAAATAGAATGCAAGATCTGTAGCAGCCAAAGTGGCTGTGAATGGAGTACTTTTACATTAATTCAGTACCAAAATAAAAAAACAAAAACAAAACATTTAAATATGTCCGGATTCCACAACTAAGTCCCAAAACACATGACCACTATTTGTGGCAGACGATCATAAGAAGAGTAATCACGGCAGCCGCAAAGGTACTAAGATCTGGATTGTATTAACAATACAAACTTATGCCAACAGCAAAAGCCTCCAGAGGCAAACACTACATTATTGACATATTCACACATCCATCTTAACATGCACCTACTTCCCAAAGAATCGATAAAAGATGGAACGGTAAACAGGTGATGCAAGTGGAATAGAATTCAGAATTCCCAAGAATTGCTGAGATCATTATGCACTGTGAACCTTCCTATGCAAAGAAAAATGAATGTGCACACACTGCTTTAATGAAATATGTGGGCACTGGTGTGCTCCGACATGTGTATTTTATGTATGCTACATTGGTGTACTGGCCTGCAGTAATCTGTGGAAGTACAAGCCATTAGAAGCATGCCTGTGCTGCACTCTTTTTATTGTAGATGCACCTACACATGCCCACTATTTTTGGCAGAAGATCATAAGAAGAGCAATCACTGCAGCTGCGGCCGCAAAGGTACTAAGATCTGGATTGTATTAACAATACAAATTTATACCAACAGCAAAAGTCTCCAGAGGCAAACAATACATGATTGACATACTCACACATCCATCTTAAAATGCACCTGCTTCCCAAAAAAATCGATGAAAGATGGAACGGTAAACGGTTGATGCAAGTGAAAACAATCCAGTATTCCCTCAAATTGCTGAGATCCTTATGCACCGTGAACCTTCCTATGCAAAGAAAAATTAATGCACACATCTATACTTTAATGAAGTGTGTGGGCACTGGTGTGCTCCGATATGTGTATTTTTGTATGCTACATTAGTGCACTGGCGTGCAGTAATCTGTGGAAGTACAAGCCATTAGCAGCATGGCTGTGTTTTACCCCTTTCCAGACCCACATCAAACAAAAACAAGCATTGTCAATGCCAACAGTTTGCGCTATTATTTAGGCATGGGAAAGGCACTTGCCAGGCACCACCCTAGTGGTATTAACTGGCTATTGATGGTAGCAGGTGAGAAAATAGTGCAAGTACCTGGGCATATGATAGCAGTGCCTGGAAAATGCCTCATACTTATACACAAGCCAAAACTGTTGCCTTTGCCAATGCTTGCTTTTAACAGGACTTCAGTGATGGACACTCTCTCTGCTAATAAATCAAGTGGCTGAAGGCAGATGTGGTAAAGACATTTGTACTACACCAGTAGCATGTTTAAAGCTCCAATTAAGTCATTAACTCTCAATAGACTGCTCTGAAAAAACACTTCCAGGTACTTTGGGCACTTTGAGTACAAACTTTGATGGTAAGGCTTGAATAAAGCGACCACAAATAGTTCCCATGAGTTGGTGTTTTGGATGGGGAGGGGCAGCAACTAAAAGCTGTGTGTCCTTTCTTACATGCCATTTCTCACTATTTGTATAATAGTTGTGTCTTATAAATGATGCAAGAACCACCTAATAGTCCAAACTAACAAGGGATACTCTTTTATTGTAGATGAACCTACATAACTATCCAATGCTATGATCAGAAAACCTATATCAATTAACCAATGAAAAGTACCTCATGATTCTGAGTTCTGCTGATGGACAGTCCCTAAGAGAGGTGAATGTATATAATTGGGGTTATAACAATATGTCTCCAGCCAGTCTTAAAAGGAATGTTTGACAGAGTCCCTTATATTGGCTGCAGTCCACTGAGTTAAAATGAGTGATATATGAGCAATGGGGGTCATTCCGACCCTGGCGGTAGGGGGTTAACTGCACCAGTAAGGATGCCGGTGCCGTTAACCCCCCTACCGCCCTAAAACGAGGTCCCTTAGTGGGTCCCACAAATCATTAGCCCTATGGGGGCTCAAATGGGAATGGGGAATGGTTTTCGAAATGGGGATTTACCCGGTCCGCATAGGTCGGAATGTCCCGGTAAGTCCCCATTCCGACATCACAGACCCGGACCCGAGTTTGGAGGCAGCCTATTTGGGGATTTGCTCCCTTTGTAAGCTTTACTGTTGAAGTTACTTATGAATCTGGCTTGTATCTTGCTTGAATTGCTATCAGTACAATGTGCTTTAGCTTTCCATAATCATTTACAGTAAGCTATTCGTGTAGTGTCTCCTTTATAGTTCAAGCCATTTGATAAATACCTCAGACCATAAATCAGCAGTCATGTCAGCCCAGATGCATACTAGTACATTATTTGTATTGATCATTTTAACAACTCAGGGAAGACACTTAGCAAAATAGCTTACAAATGCAGTTGCCTCATTACATATTTATATTATAAAACAGGAGTAAAGTATTAAGAGAGCTAAGTTCAATTTAGATATCTGAAATGTAATTTTCATCGACCAAAGAGGATAATTGTCTCTTTTGATATCTATATTTAAGCATAGCATTTTCTCTTATTGTGCCTTTTACTTTTAGTCTAACAACCTTTATCATGTTTACATTTGCAATATAATAGATGTGAAGGTTGCTATCAGTCAATGGTGTAAAAGCACTAGTTAGTTTTTTTTGTTTTACTAATAATAAAATGATACAGGTAATCCATCTCAGAAAGAGTGGTCTGCAAAGCATAGAGTACACCTGTGCCCTGCTTCATCAGTATCCTGATCTGCAGTCCTTACTCTCATGTACAGAACAGATTCAGTGGTCACGGGTTCCCAGTTTGACAACTGCTGTGATAGCAAAGTCACCACAGTACAGAGGTTGAGTTTAAGTCTAAACCTATTTCTCATGTACAGAACAGATTCAGTGGTCACGGGTTCCCAGTTTGACAACTGCTGTGATAGCAAAGTCACCACAGTACAGAGGTTGAGTTTAAGTCTAAACCTATTTCCCAAAACCCTCATAATTATGATAACCTACCCACCGGGGGCAGGATGATCAAGAACCGTAAGCCATACCCATTATAGTATGGTAGTTTGTCCATAGTACCCATACTTATTAAAGCTGCATATGATTCGTAGCATACCATTGCCATCCCTGTGAGCTAAAACCTCTCGTGAGGATTTATGGATTTCATGCCTGTTGGCATTTTAGTAAATTTAACTTTCTGGGAGGGAGGGTAACTCCTCCCTTTCCAGACATGTCATCTTCAAGCTGAAGACTCCCTGGCTTCACAGAGCAAATTCCATACCAAAGGCCTATGTCCCACTAGAGAGCCTTTGAAGCTGTAGGCATGGAAATGGTAGGAGTTAAGAAAGCCAGGGAGCAATAGTGGGCTTGAGGAAGTATTCCTCCTTCTTACTTGGTGGAGTTAGACACAACTTTAAGAACTGAGTTTTTCTCTGTGTTAGTCCTCTCTCCCATGTTTGCCGTGTGTTTACAGGTGAATGGTCCCTACCCTTGATGTCATATAACTTGGTTTCCTCATCTGGATTCTTCCTTCTTATTGTTTTGTGCCTGAAAAGGAGTGAGATGTCCTCTGTCCCTGTGTGCCAAAGAGCATGAGGTCATACTGAGAATGTTGAGTGAGTGCTTGGAATGTGTATCTGTGAATGTGTGTTCCACTGGTTCCATCACTGAAAGCTGAAGATGCCAGCCTGGGTGGTGGGTATCAGTGGGTCTATATGTCTCCCCTCCCTTCCTCTCTTGGAGACTAGCCCCACATCTAAGCTCCTACACTTGCTCCATCTAGAATAGAGGAACTTACAACAATGTACCTGCTGTCTGGACAATCCTATTGTTTAACATTTGTGCTCAATAAGTCTGTTTTTATTGCTTGTACCGTCATTCCTACATATCGTAATTAGCATGGGCCTGTGATGAGGAATAGGACTCCTGTGCTGCTGCAATTAGTAAACTGCTTCTGCAACCAGCGAGTTTTTGAACTGATGTCAATATTGGTGCTCCGGCTTGTCTGTGGGCAGACAGAGCACCGACCGTGTGGTGCATGTACTGTCAGTGGTTCTGTGGACCATAAAGTCTGTTGTTCATTCATGGCATCACCAGTCTCGCACACCTTGGGTAAAGTGTGGATAAACCTGACATGGAGATTCTTCCTCCGTGTGATGGCAGAACAAAATGGTTCAAGGGGAGTAATGCCTGTATTTAAAATTGGCCAGAGTGTTTTAATCTCCCTTTTTCGTTGAAAAGTGAAAAGTGACTGAACACTGCTTTGATGATGCCCCTGGTTGGTGGTTTCAGTCTCCATAGCAAAGTGATATCCCTTGCTCTTTTGTATGTGTCTTTAATGATTTTCTTTGGATAAGCCTTTTGAAGGAGTTGTTATTTTTAGGGACCCCGCCTGGGCTACATAGTTGCCAGGATATGTACAAGTACGCCTGTATCTCAAGAATTGTTGCTACTCAACAACCCTCCAGAGGACCCCCCTGTGTTCCCTGCAAACCCCCCTCCTCTGGGTGAATACCTTCACTTCCAAGACTACCGTTCCATTTTGTAAGCCTCGGGAGTCCCACTGACATAAAGCTGACTATGGCTGATCAAATCTATCTTACCTTTATAGAGGACCTTGTAGAGGGCATTTTGGCTAACCCTTCAATTGTAGGGACCAATGCCACAATATAATCCCTCACCAACACTGATGAATGGAACAAACTTAAAGTAATAAAGAAAACGTTGATACCGTCTGAACTACATGGGGTATTAATGACAGAGTTTTAGCGACACCTAGTCTGAACCTTGTGTTTGAATACAATACACTGTAGTTGAATAGAAGGAAGTTAAATGACATACATTCTCCTCTGGAATGTTCAGACTTTGGTGAAGAAGGGAACCTTTGGTCTCTGAGAGCGGCCTGGTTAGTGTTTTTAGCAACATAAAACAAATTATTTGTTTAATGGATAGACATCTTCTCTTGACCTGCATCTACAGCACCCCAAAGACTGTCCTCTTTAACAGGGTTGTGATTGCGTTTTTAATAGTTAGTTGTATAACTGATTTGGGCAATTATTTTATAGACTCTTCATTGGACATTATTTTATTTTGAAACGGGTGTGCTATTGCTATTGGGTTTACTACTGTCTCACATTCAGACCCCTTCTGGCCACTTCTGACAGTAAAGCCTTCCCTCTGCTCATGTTACAAAGAAAGGTGTCGGAGGTATGTCTTAGCTGTGCCTGTTTTATCTTTATTAATGGAATCACCATTGGTCTGTAGAGGTTTTGGGACAGAGTAGGTGGTTTAGCCTCTATTCACATTTGTACTCCTGCAGAGCAGAAGCCATATCATCACAATTGATAACTGTGTCAGTTCCTACAACTGTAATACAGCATTCATTCAAAATGTAATTGTTACATTTATGCATTTCATTTTCTCGACATTTCAATCTTGGGTGCATCGATAATGGCCTTTTAGATGTAATTGATCTATTGAAGCAGTAATAGAAATGAAAAACCTTACATGTATGAAAATATGTCCGAAATAAATTCCATAATTGACTTAACTCCGGAGAAAAGCATTCTCAAAATTTGTCGATATAATATCCACCCAATATTAATCAGTCGTAAATGTACAGCAGGTATAGATATTAAGTGTGCTCTCAGCTTGTCATGGTCTTATGTATGACATGTCCTATGTTTCCACAATATCGTTTTTTTTAGCCAAAAGCACGGAATATTTAGCATACATTTGCCATGAGCTAGGAGGGTTTTCCTCTCATATGGTCCTATCAATAAGAGGACTGGATCAGTGCCACAAACTAATGTTTTTCGCTGAATTTTGCCAGTAATCCAGAGGAGTGTTTCCCCATCTATTGCTTTTTCTTCATCACTTATACCGACATGTCTTGTGCCATTTAAGGTTCTGATACAAATGCCTCAGTATAGTGGGAGGAAATCGAAAGGTAGCTTTGAATCTCAATGTACCCATTGCACCAAGCTGAAAGCACTTCTTTTGTGCTGGTATGTTTCTATGTAGTTGCTGATGCTGATAATTGGGGAATCTGTACCTTCTGAAGGAGAAACCAAAATCATTGTGCAGATGTAACTTGAGAGACACTACCCTGGAAGATAAAGTGTGTGCATATGTGTGTGTTAAGGCATATGATTCTTTGGAGTAGTACAGAGATATATCACAAAGGCTCTGCTGTTTTTAGCTGGGAAGAGGAGGTACTAGCAAGCATTATCTGACAGAGTGTAAGGAATCTGTGTATACAGTGAAAGCTGGGAAGAGGAAATGGGAGCCAGTTAGTGCTAGAGGATTGTAGGTGCTGGACCAACTTTAGTTATCAAAACATTGTGCCCTGACTCCTCTTGGATTTGTTCATAAGATTCTCATAGATGTGGGGAGGTGGTTATGGCATATTCCACTTCCTTTGTCCCTGCCTGGCAGGTGTTCATACACAGCTCGTCACATCTCATGTTTGTGGTCGATGCACCAATAACAATCTAAAAGAAGAGTAGGCTTAACATCCTCTGTCCAACGTGGATAGAAATTGAAAGAGGATGAGCAAATTGCAAGGGTTACTGTATAATATTTGTCCTCCTAGGCCCAACTGGGATTTTCGATTGATGGGTGGTGTTGATGCTTGAGTCTGTTGTCGAGGATGGATTGTTAAGACCAGCATGACTGTGTCCAGCCTCAGGATCGAGGGGGGTAACTTGGAATCCCAAGTCAATATTGGGAGGAATGAGTTATACCGACCCATTTGGTTATGGTCTTTGGAGCATGCTCATCTGTGCATTGATTCATGATGGTCAATTCAACCACCAGTTTTTAAGTGGCTTTATGAAGTTCAAGTTGTCTGGCAAGGTGCCAAATATTCTGGGTATGGTGTTCCATCCATTTATTGTCAGGAAGCAGCAGGAGGACACACTTTGGTATTTTTGGTTGAAGCATTGTGCTGTTACTAGCACTGCAATGCTGTATCAAATAGTTCCTGCAACCACTGTTTGAATGCACACCTTTCTGGTGGATCCTGGTCCACTCCTCTGGAAAGCACAGTGGGTGACACACAGGGTTTTCAATATGCGTATGCATTAGATACGGAGCCCATCGGATTGTTTAGCATGAAAGGATGTTGTGGTCAAATCTTTTCAGTCTTAGGAGGAACAATGTGGTTGAGCTTTGCATTATGTGTGACATCAATGGGTCTGTGAGTGATCATTAGGTATGGTATTCTGTGATAGATGGATCTTAGTTGAAAAAAAAACACTTTTGCACTATACTTTCATACTGGTGTTGGAGTGAGAGAGTTGGTCATGAGGAATACTATAACAGTTTGAGGGGTGGTTTGAGTTTAAGTCAGCTAGTCATTATCATGGATCTATCCTTGAAATGCGCTTCCCAATATCCCATTTATTTTGAGTTAGTATTATTATTATTGTATTTATTGAGCGCGGACCTAGCTCCAAGAAGCAACGCAGCACTTTACAGAGGAATACAACAATACAGATGCCCAAGGGGGCGCTTTACAGAGGTAACAACAGAACAGAGATGCAATAGTGGTAGGATACAGAGAGGCACAGATGGGTACAGTGGTACAGGGTGGTGGGGAGGAGAGGGCAAACAGTGTCTAGCGAATCAGGCGGTGTGGTGTCGACTTGACAGCCTAGGTGTTGAGAAAGAGAGACTCCTTGAAGAGGTGGGTTTAGAGTTTTTTCTGAATTGTAGGAGCGTGGGGGCGAGTCTGATGCTGACAGGGAGGATGCTCCATAGTTGTGGTTTGAGGAAGACTGAAGATCATTATTGCCCACATAACTTTAACATGTGAGGCCTGAGTTGCTCATTTCTAAAAGTGGGAGCATTCAGTAATTGAAGAGTAGTGGTGACACTCTGGATCCTTCATGTACTCTGCAGGTAATATGGTTGGGGAGCCAAAAGGGAACATGTGGTCATCCAGCATAGCACAGGTTCCTGCAGTCTGATGTCCTGTGTGCATTTTCTTATTGTGGTCTCTTGAAACAAAGGTCTCTCTCAAAACTCTTATGATCCATTGTATTTGATTGCATGAAGAAGAAAGTAAATAATGCTTTCAATATTGCTGATCTTATTTTTCAACTCAACTGCATGCAGTGACAATTGCTGCACCACAAACCAAGTGAAAGAAATTGTATGGGAATGAGTGTGATTATGTTTTTTTTTTCCTCTGGAGTTGGTATTTAACCTTTGGCATTAGTATTATATAGTTGCTTAAGCACATTCTAACCTTACATTCACATAGACGTCTTTACTGTCATCAGATTTGCCTCTTGCTTATTGATCATGATTGCTCTGCTTTTCAATTCATACATTGATGTTACCACCAACTTCTATGCTGGAAGGTAACTTCATTCATCCATTTCTAGGCAGGCGCCTAAAGTCAACATATTTCTCTTTTTGGTTGCAGAGCTAGCACAAGACTACTTTTCATAAGATATGTGTACACTAACGTGCAAACTAATCTAACAACTTACAATTAAGGCAATGTTAAAACATAACAGTTAAAAAAAAACGAATTTAATAAAAATAGAACATTTAAAAACAAAACTAGTCTAGCCAGTTCCCTTTCTAAGCCACTAGTCCATCAATGAAACATGATCATTCTTAGAAAGAACAAAAGGGAGACACTTTGACTTAGTGCAAGGTAGAATGAGGATTTTTTTAAATAGATCAATCCGTTAAAAAGTGGAATCATCAGAATTAGCCTTTCAGATGACCAAAC
This sequence comes from Ambystoma mexicanum, assembly GCF_040938575.1. NCBI lineage: Eukaryota > Metazoa > Chordata > Amphibia > Caudata > Ambystomatidae > Ambystoma > Ambystoma mexicanum. The sequence continues at coordinate 372,173,240 of NC_090923.1, forward strand.
AGATGTGCAGTCTTTCTATGGTGAGGAACTATTCATTCATATTTAGACTAGGGCATACTCAGCAGCCCGGAAGAACTGGACGTTCTTCCAAAGGTATCAAAAAGGGAGGATACACAGGATCCAGTGAACTGATAATGGAGTGCCTATCCTGTAAGTTTACAAAACTCTTCGATGCTGGAGTCTGAGTGGTGTTGCTTTATTCTGTCATGTAACTGCATAATGCTTTCCTTGTGGAATTCTGAAGGAAAATTAATTTCTCTTCTGGACTCATCATTGGGCCTCATTACGACCCTGGTGGTAGCCGTGCCGGTAAAAACGGTACGGCTGCCGCCGTAGTTGTTTTTTTCCCCTGGTGCCTGTCAATGGGGAATTACTGGGGCATTACAGCCCTGGCAGTCCCGGTAATTCCCCGTAGTCAGGCAGCGGGAAAAATTACTCCCCATTCCCATTTGAGTCCAATAGGAATCAATGGGAATGGGGAGGACGGATGCACCGCCACTATTGCACACAGTGCCGGTGCATCCGTCATGGTCTGCGAGCGGGTGCCTTTCTGCCCTGCCAGGTGAGACCTGGCGGGTGGAAAGGACCCTGCACGTAGAACTCGGAGTATGCCAGTCCAGTAACAACGGTGCTGGTAACTTACCGGCACTGTTGTTAGCGGACCGGCATACTCATAAGAAGGCCCATTATGTCTTGATTTCTTAAATCTATAGTTTGTGAGAGACCTTTCTGATGAATATTGTTATTTCCATTTGTGGCATAGCTGGAATTCCTGCCACAAGGTATTTATAGTTCCACTATTCAAAAAGGGTGATCGTCTGATTCTCTCTTCTTATAGACCAATATCCACCCAGGTTGCAACATACAAACTGTTTTCCAGATTGCTGCATACTAGATTGGTTGAGTGGGTGGAAATGTTTCCAGATTGCTGCATACCAGATTGGGTGGGTGAACAATGATGCCATATCTGATGGCACATTCAGAAAAGGACTTGTGAGAATGTCATGCATATTTATATGGTTGTAAGTAGATTCTATTTTCCCAAAAAATCCCCATTCGTCATGGCCTTCATGGATCTCTCGCTAGTCTTTGACATGGTCAATAGGCCAAGACTATGGAGGTACATGGAGGCCATGAGTGATAATTTAACAGTCTTTGAGATCATTATTCGGCTACATCATAATTCTGTTAGTCATTTCTGTAAGGTTTGGGTGAGCACAGATTGTTTTCCCATAACAGGCGGTGTACAGTAGGGATCTGTTTTGGCACCCCACCTGTTTAACATATATACAAAAATACTACTGTCTGAGACATTAGAAGTGCCTAATGCAAGAGGGCTACCAACCCAACACTTAAGCTATGTGGATGACAGTATTCTATTGACTAGAACTCCTTTTGCATTATAATGACTAGAGTTACCAATCACCCCTGCCAAGAGTACATTTCTAATTGTGGGGTGGATCAAGGATAACTTATAATTTTTATTTTGCTGGTTTTAAACTCAAAAGAGTAAAAGAGAGTGCTTACCTTTTGTCCATTATACGGAAATAGTAAGAGTCAGAACCCATTTAAAGAAACGGGCAATAACTATGTCTCAAGCCAATGGTGCATATTTCAATTAATAAGATCAATAGGTGTCCACCTATTGAACCATTAATGCAGTTTATCAAAATTGAACCTCATGCAATCGCTACATATGTCAGTGACCTCTGGGGTATTGAAGAGGATGCTCCTTAGCAGAGAACCAAAAACGTTCTTGTAAGGTTGCCATAGCTTCCACCTTCAGTACTAACGTTTGAAACCAACAATGAAAAAAGTCACAGTTCATTGGATATGCATTTTGAATTATGCAGATCAGAGCATGGTTTTCAATCGGGATTAATCCAAAAGCCATATTTAGGCCAACATTTATATTAGATAATTGCGAGTCCTCCTCTAAAATAATGTGTATGTTTTATATCAAAGATTTGCTATCCAGCATGCACTGTAAATAGTGGTATAATTCTCCCGCATGTATTTGACTGGAGAGAGTTGGACAGTTTAAAAGGCTTTAGAAGCCCAGTGTCAAGAATTGCAGCAATGGATTATGTAATCCCATGACCAGAGCTCATTAAATGTTAACCTCTGTTGGTTCAATTGAAAACTGTCTTGTCCTGCTATTAGATCCTGAAGCAAGAAAGTGGCTGAACCATTTGCCAATCATTGAGACCTTGGCAAAATGGTCCTGAGATTATGGAATGGTGCACTTTCTTCCTAACAGTCCTTGTTGTAGCCTACTAGACTGACCCCTTGATAATGGATCAGTCTTTCACAATCAATGCTTTTTAGAGGAGCATCCGAATGCTTCTGCAGAAGTCCCGCCCTCCTCCTTCCTATATTCTGGAAGCCAGAAATCATGCCATGCATGACACCAGTGGTTATGACTATTCCGCAGAGAGCATTTGAGAAAAGATACCCACTTAGAAAGCCCTATCTGATGTATCCTCGTAGACATGACAGTCTCTTGTAAGAGGTCACCGAAGGAATATGACAATGAGAGAAAGAGAAGTTGATGACGTCACAACAAGCAAGCGTGATGCTCTAAGAAGGCTGGCTGACAAAGAGAATGTATTGACCTTATAGAACCTGAGGACAGAGTAAAGAATTGAGTAAACTTTCGTATACGAGACAAGGATCCCACTTGTGAAGAGCACTGCAGAAAATGCAAATCATTCAATAACTGTAAAGATGCAGCCATGTAAGTGGACTAAGTAATCTTAGAGTCTAGCTATACGTAGTGAATTGACCACAGGAGATGCCACCATTTTATGGAAGCTGGACATTGGTGTCACAATTTAGTAAGTTCAAACCCATGGATAAAAGGCTGAAGCTGTGTCACAGCAAACAAACAGCTAAGATCAAGGAAAGGCCTGGAAGAACTGCCTGGCGTCAAGACTGAAGCAGCCAAGAACCAGTTATCTATCCTTGAAGAATAGTGAGCATGAGACGCTGAATCATCCCTTGTTAAGGTGCAAAGAAAGAACGCCATGAGTGGCAAGTTTATTCATTTAATATAATTAAATGCTAGGAAAAGGGCCGAATTGTGGTCTCCAGTCATGTGAGCTAAGGATGGAAATAGAAGTTGGGCATGTAGTCCAGAACCAAGATAGCACATGCTCACACTCCCATATATTCTCAGGAACATGGATACTTTGCAAGGCCAAGTTCAAAGACAATTTGTATGGCAGAAGGCATGGATGATGAGAGATGTTGGGCTAATTGGCGTAAGCTGGTGTACAAGCTTATGTGCTGCTAGTGAGCCAAATGTTCCAGAAGGGCACAAGTGTGCCAACCAATTGTAGAAGGCCATATAACGAAGAGCCTTATAAATTGATAACCAATGATGAACCACATATCTATTTACTAATGAAGATTACTTGCACTAGGGGTGGGCATGAGTTGTCCACTTGACTGTAGAGACCCAATCACACCCGATCCCTTATAGAATGTATACTTAGATGTTCCCTCTGAGCCAACCACAACTCCCTGTAGGTATTTCCTACTTGCCACATAGTATGACATCATGTATGTAGAGTTTTTGCTATAAACGTATAATTCTTTATGAAATGCTTTTAGAGATATGCTGTGCGATGTCCGTTGATGTTCGTTGTAACTTCCTTTTTTAGATAATTGATAATAAAACAGTAAACACACTTTGCCGTCTTCCTAAGATGGTTTGATTATTTGGTGTAAGAGTTACTCTGAATCCCACCTACTGCATGACGCACTACCTATTAAGGGGCATAAGTTCAGCTTGTTAATGGTGTTCAGTGGCAATGGAACTAATTGTTTTCTACTGGTTACAACGCAGCAGAATATTCACAACACTTATCTTTCCCTCTGCATGAACAATGAATGGACATGATGTAATACCTCCAGCACCCCCTCCTACTTTTGAATCTTTAACACTTCACTTCCCTGCTGCTTGAGGATACAGTACATTACAGCATGGCTGTATACATTTTACTTTAAAGCACAGTCACCACTTCATAGTCCATAATTATTTAATACACAGAGCAAGGAAGGACCCTCAGGAGTTTCCAGTGGATTCCCACTCAGTTGGCCCCTTTTGGTCTCTCTCCCTTCTCTAGTGAAGCAGGTCTGCCTTAGATATAATCTGCCTCAGGTTTCCTTGTGGAGAAGACCTATCAAAAGGGTTGGACTGGCCGCATCGGCCCATCGGCCAGTGGCCGATGACCTTTGAGGACCTGGGGGGCCAGTTTTCATGAGGCCACCCCAGGGCCGTTTTTTTTTGCTGGTAAAATGTTTCGTAATTTTGGTAAAACATATACAGCGCGGGTCCACGACACACAGAGTGTCTGCTGAGCCATCATTATTTTTTTGTTTGTTAAATTGTTGATGTCAGTCTCACTCTCATCAATTTTGAAGATAGATAACAGTGTGTGTGCAGTGGGCCATGGGGGGATTCAAGCCATGTTCCCAGGGGCTGGAGCCTGGAGCAAGCTGGTGGAGCTGCCTGGTGCGCTGCTGGAAGCATAATTATTCATCAAAACAAGGTTACAACAGGTTGTTACTTTGCTTTGATGATTTGCAATTGCAAATTGCATGCATCAGGGCCGGCCGCCGCCACAAGGTGGGCGGCGTCTCAGCGGGTGGTGGCCCGGTGGTCGTGCATGCTCCTGTGATGATTGATGAAGTCCTAGTCAAGTCAAGTTAATACAATTACAATTACGAGCACCGCACAGGGCCCGGGTGGCGGCCTAGTGCTACTGTCTCTGCAGCAGCAGAGCTGGCTGGGCTGCTCGCCTGCAGGGCTGGCTGGGCTGGGGGCGGGGCTGAAGTAAGTTCACACAACAAGTTCCTTTCAACTTTGCAGGAACTAACAACAACGTGTTGCCCTGCAAAGTTGAAAGCACCTTGTGCCTGGGACTGGGGGCCGATACAGACTCCGTGTCGCCACAATTAAGTGGGTGGACAGGACATGTGACTCTCTCTCTCTGAGTCTGAGAATATAGTGGGCCTCCCCTCCTCACCCTGGGCATTATTTTTTGGCCACCTGACCCCACGACGAGGCAGCCAGTGCCCAGTGCCAACTTGATGTGACGACGACGAGGAGGACACACACGCACCGCAGCACCAGCCCGGCAGGCAGGCGGCAGCAGTCAGAGAGCCAGGCCCCTGCCCGAGAAGACAGTGACCGTCGACCGAAGTGAGTGAGCCAGTCTGAGCCCAGCAGCAGCAACACCAACAGGCAGGCAGCAGTTGTTGACCGGCGCTGCGGCTACACTTAAATACAGAAGAGTCGATTACTCTCTCGACCGGGAGGTAAGAAAGATTGATTGATCCACACAGGGCCTATGCTTTAAGGCAAACATTTAGCACTTTTTCTGCTAAATGACGACTAGGCCTCATACGAAATGTACTGTCTACTCTCTATACACAACCCCAGCACTCACCTTTCGGCATGTCCTGAGCTCCTTATCACTCGCCCATCACTTCACCCCATGTGCACTGTCACCTCTCTTCCAATTTCCCGCCCCACCACCCTATAGTACACCAACCCTCGCCTACTCCCCACTCCCCCGACCATGACCCCACCCAGCCTGAACTCCCAATTCACTCCAACGAGACATTGCCCTCCCTGTACTCCAAACTCCCCCACCCTGCCTGGGCTCCCATGGACCTGACGCTCTCCCACCCCACCCCTCACCTTCCCTACTCTCTCACATCAATCGCATCCCATCTCTACTCCTAACTTCCCCCCACTCTGCCACACTTTGTTCTGCCTCTCACGTGCCACTCTAGGTTTCCAACACACCCCACCAGCTGAGACCTACCTGTACCTGCCCCCGCCTCTCCTCGAATATACCACACCGCCCCACCTGCCACACACCGTGCCCCAACTCTCTCTCGAACCAACCCCTCCCGATTTCCCCCATTTTCCCTACCATCCCCTCTCACCTCAGTCCCTCTTGCTAGTACTCCATACTCTCGACACTTTAGCATCATCCCATCCTCTCCCACCACCTCCCCCAGCACATCTAAATCCACTATTGGCCCCACTAACACCTTGCTCCCCAGAGTTGCCTCCTCCAGACAATGTCTGCCTCCTCCCGCCTGTTCTCACCCCGTTACTCTCTGTTCCTTATCTGCCCGTTTCTATCCGCGCCTCTTCCCCATCACCCTGTGTCCGCCACATCCCTGATTAGTTCCTTCTCCCTCTTCCAACAGTTTGCCCCCTCTTGTCTGGCCCACCATCCTCTCCCCCACCTGCTCCTTCCTCGGACCTTGTTTTTAAAGCCCTCCCCTTTTTCTGACCACCACCTGTTTCTAATCCACACATTTCTAACCCACCCTCCCAACTGTTTCTAACCCCTACCGCCCCACCACGTTTCTGATCCCTACCTGTTTCTGTCTGACAACCCCTATTCCTTGCCATGCTTCCTGGCCTCTGTTCATTTCTGTCTGTAGAGTGGTCCATTTTATTTCTAAAGCTATATTAATGCAGCTTCCCCTCCTTTCATGCTGCCCTTCCCACGCCCCCTCCCCCTCACTCATATGCGCCTCTGCCCCTTTTTCCTCATTTCCTTTTCTTGACTCCTGCCCTCCAACTTGCTCTCCTGCCTATTCCTCTTCCGCATGCCACACTCTGCCCCTCCTTCTTTTTCTACTCTCCATCATTTCGTCTCCAAGGTCTTTCATTTCGCGCCTTACTCCTTCACTCGTATGCCTGCCTTAATTCCCTTCCCTATACATCCTTCCCCACCTCATCCTCGTCGAGTTCGGCTTCTCCCTCCTTTCCAGTCCTCTCCCTCAAACCTACACACTTTACTTACTCTGACTGCCCAATCGTCTCGCTCGCCCCCATCTTCCTAAACTCTCATTCTCGACACTCCATCAAACTGAACAATTCACCCTATCTCATTTCCAATGCCAAAGTTGCCTCACCCATCACCCCTACCCAGTCCCCTCTTTTGCTCTTTCTGTCTCATTATGAACACACTTAAAACAGCCACTGCAAGAGACTTTGCGTTTCATTGCGGTCCAGATGTTGGCATCTAATGTAAACGTAGCACTGGATACGTTAATGTTATGTAGACATCCACGTTCTGTATACACAACTGTTAATTGCTTTCTCTGACACAAGCATTGATTTCCATGGACGGGGCACACCAGCGGCACTCTGCTCCAGCTCTTTCAAACAGCAGCAATTTACTTTAAGCTGGTGTTCTTAAAGGCCATTGATGTGCAGCATTTGTACGAAAAGAACCAGACACGGCGTGGAATTTGTTTTCTGGGTTTAACAGATTTGCTAAACTGTGACAAGCCGTGTGTGCTGTTGTGTGTGTTCTATAATCTGGCCATCCACTCTTGCTAGCCTCGACAAATCGTGTCTTGCTTTCAAATGTGTTCCTGTTTGTTGAGTCGCAAGTTTCACTGCATTTGTGGCTCCCCCAGCAAGTTACGACTCCATCTATTGCAGCCTGATCACTTATTTATTATGGCTGGCTACTTTACATTTTTTGGTGAAAAGTTTTGTAATTTGTTATTTGTCTTTCTTGTTCTGCGTTTGTTTTTGCCATATCCCCACGTAGTCACATGTTATTTTAGGCCCTCCCGCCTTTACTTAAGTTGACCCAAAATATATATCACTAAAAACGTCATTTGGTATTTTAGAAACGTTAGTTGGGCTGCTGGTGGGCAAAGGGGGGCTTTAGAGAGCAGTGTGTTCTGTTTGTGTTGTTGAGGGCAGCCATCCTTGACCACTAAACTACACGCAGGTGCATCTTAGAAATGTTTCCTATCTGTGAATGAATGACTGTGCACTGAAACGGGTGAGCTTGGGTGCAGCACGTTAACGCCTCACCTTCTTTCACGAGGCCACTTACTTTCTTGCACAAGTAACAAGTTGTGGCCAGACTTGATTTTACAAATTGCGCTTTTAAATGTCTTTGTGTGGAATAATTAATGTTGCCTGGGCCTGTGCAAGGTATGATGTTTTTCTTTGTGCTGGTATAATGGGGCACCCCTAGTTCCGTTCCGTTAGGGCCATTTTACAGAATCGTGCAATGGTATAGCGCTTGCACTTGGACAAAAAATGACCCATGTGCAAAAGACATTCTTTCAATTCATCTTTGCACCAGGGCAAATTCTGCACCAGTGCAGGGACTATGGCAAACATTGCCTTGCTGCAGAAATGCATTGGAAGGATATGTTTCTTGCACTGGGGCATTTTTGACCATTTATTTATTTATTTATTAGCCATACTTCTTATTTCATTTGCACTGGTGCAATCATTCTCTACGGGGCCTGGTTTACAAAGCATGTTGGATTGTGCCATTGTAAAAGGCTGTTTATCAGCCCCATGTTCTTGTAACACGAAGACTGGGCCATGCTGCTTTTGCATTTTACCTTTGTCAGTGTCAGCCCGGTTCCACAGGGGTGTAGATGTTAGGCAGACTAGTGTTTGCCAACAGCTATTAGGATCGAAATGAGGCTTGTAACGCGGAATAGAGCTGACTGTCTTTGCTTTTTATGCATTTTCAAATTTCACGCACAAGCTTATAAAATGTCATGGCCAGCACATTTTTAACACATTGCCATGCCCTTCAACAGGGAAAATATAAGTTCCACAACTGTGAGCTTATGTCCAAAAAAAGGTTTCTTATTAAGCAGATGCGTCATTGCACACGCATTATGCAATGTGAGTGATAAACAAACACGTATGGTACCAGCAGCAATGTGCTAGTTCTGAGCCCAATTAGAAGAGTTTCAAGGGCCGAGCAATGCAGGCCATGGGCTTCACACTGCACCTTGGTCCCCGCATCTGTGGGGTCCAATGTCTCACCGAGCAGTGGGGTGCGTGCCCGAAACTTCTCCAAGCGAGCAGGTTACTTGTGTAGCACCACTGTGCGCTGAATCAAAGCACACCGCCTCTGTGTCCTCTAAATAGGTTTCCTCACACAAGGCATTTATGATGGTCTGTCTGCATAGTAAACCAGTCACTTTGATGTAATCTTGTACAGTTTGATGTATGCGGAAAAGGCCTAATACTATTGAGAGCAGGAATGATAGCGAGTATGATAATATAAGGAATGATAGAGTATCAGGCTCTGTGCAAATTCCAAACAGTGCTCACAGCCCAGTTATATCTCAGAGTATTTAATTCGACAACCCCATTATCAGAGTATCTCCAGACAAGTGGAATGGACATCCTACAGGCACAAAGAATGGTCTCGGACACCACAAAAGCGCTTGCAGCACAGTCAAGAAATTTTGATTCTGTGTATTCTGCAGCTGAACAATTTGCAGAATGGGCCAACGTGGGCTTGGAAGAGAGAGGCTGTGATAAAGGAGTGGAAACTGCACTTCCAGAGGGGAGAGTGTCCCACAAAAAGAGGATGCCTGGAATTAATGCAAGGCATGAGCCAATCACCTTGGCTAAAGACCGGTTTAGAGTTCCTGTACATAATGCCATTATGGACAGCGTTCTTCAAAGCCTAACTAGTTGTTTTAAAACCCACTCATCTCTTGCCGCAGATATAGCATGCCTGGATCCCAAAAATGTCAATGAAAGTCTACCTGACAATGCTCTTACAAATATTTGCTCCTTGCTTGAAAGACTGGATGACTCCATAACGCTACAGGGGTTAAGGGAAGTACTCTCAGACTTTGCAAGCAAGTGGACTAAACTGAGGAGGACACTACCAGAAGAGTATGCTTTTGAAGCCCTACATAGTGAACATCCAGCACTACAAGATTTTGGAGAGCTACCTTTAGTACAGAAATGCAATACATGCCGTAACTGTGCAATATGTTGCTATGCAATTCTAAAAAGGTATGAACTTTTTAGTAGTGCTTACCGGCAATAGTATTTGGCATACAAGTTCATCTTGATCTTATCTTGCACACAGGTAGCATGTGAAAGAAGTTTTTCAAAATTGAAGAATATTAAAACCCGCCTAAGAAACCACCTCTGCCAGGACAACCTCGAAGCCTTTATGCTCATGTCTGTGGAGCGTAATGTGCTTGTCCAATTGCAAAATCCGGACATAATCGACCTGGTTGCACATAAAAGTGCATTGTTGCAGGAACTCTTGATTGAGTGATTTCCAGGATTTTCATGAAGCTGGAAGCAGGATTTCCCGGAGCTGTGGACCCTGTCACAGAACTGTATGCAAAGTTATGTTATTTTATGAGTTGTGTTGTTATTGTGTCATCATTTGGCTGTACTGCTTATTAAATGCAACTTTATTTTCATTACTGGTGTCAACGAGTAGACATGCTTTGAGTCTGGTTCTGCAAAATAAGTATTTTACTATGTGATGATGATGTTTTTTTTAAAAGAACAAAAGGAATGTTATCACTTTCTCAAGCGTTTACACAAAACATAACATGCAACAGACACATGAACCCTCCATAAGTAGCATTTTCTGTTAAGTCGGGAATTGACGCGATTGACGGATGATGGTTTGAGGGCCACTTTTTTGAGGTGAGGGGTGGGCCACTTTTTGAAGTGAGGGGTGGGCCACTTTTCTGAGGCGAGGGGTGGGCCACTTTTCTTCGGGTGTCTGGGCCTATTTCTTGTCCCAGTCCGACCCTGCCTATCAACTCCAGATAATATCCAACCTCAAGACTCATCCATTTTGAACAGTTGTACCCTTTTCTGCACCATTTCCAATCTTAGCTCTTTATTATTCCCTGTGTGTTTCTACTTTTGTAATTGGAGTTATTCCCACACAATGTCATTGAGACCTCACACATATTTATTGATCATGTCTTTCCATTAGCTTGCTTAATAGACACACAATCCTAGAGAGAACACTCCTCAACATTAATAGGTTAATCATATACCTGAACATATGAGAGGGTTGGGGCTACACACATTGGACAATAGTCTTTTAGCTCAAAATCATACTTCTTTCATATCTCATGTAGAAACATGACAGATTAATTAATTAATTAATTCATCTTTGATATTACTCTTCATAACGGAGACCAGTCTATAAGCACGTAAGCACGGGACCCGGATTGCAACATGTGTTGCTGTGCATTATCTTGCTGCCCAGACAAACCCATTGCCCCTGAGCTATCCTCACAGCCAGATAGATACCATATGGTTTCATGTGGTTCACATGAATGCAGAGATATGTGGCATGAGTTTATGCAATAAAATATGACTCATGCATTCATCTTTATAGTTTAATTGATTAAAAAGTAGTATGGCATCATTCTGAAGAGGAGCCCCTTATGGTTGCAGAATATATTTCCTCTTTATTCTAAATCCTATGTTTGTTTAGTTATGCCGAAAATAGAGTTTTGGCTCTAAAATGTCATTTTGAAATATTAAATGTACATCTTTCTTTTTGAACTGAGATTAGAAAACATGTCCAAGCTTGCCTGTAGCTAATGATTGACCTGGATTAACTGTAAGAGGTGTCTATTGTCTACAATGCCTACTATAAACTCCATCTGGAGACGTTTATTGGGAGGCCTCATTTACAAGGTAAAACCTTAAGTGCACTGAGCTAGGCTTGATGCTTGGATCTGGAAATACCAGGTTCCTAGCATGTGACTTGAATTTAGATGTTATAGCTTGAGACGACAATTGATTTAGTTCTGCTGGAATGTTAATTGTGTTTTTCCTAAAAATGATTTCCCTTGACATGGGGCAACGTGAGTAAGAGGTGTCTACTTAAATGGTACACTTGAAGGCTCTTAACATATGGTTTTTCTTATGGTGAGTTTCAATGGGTTTTTCTGCGATATAAGATAAGTAAGACTTCTTTGTCTCCAGATGGCCACGAATCTCCTGGAATCTCCTGGAATTGTATGCCTACTGCCATAAATAACTGGCCAGAAATTAGTTTGTCCCAGATTCACTGGTTAGGCAGGAAAACCAGCATGGTTTTCAAATAGGACATTGCATGATATTATTTGGCTCCCGTCACCAGCTTGTCAATATTTTCCAAATAACATATACATTGGTGCCAGTCCTTTGGCTTTCAGTGCATTGTTCAAGAGCAGCAAGGCACCATTGAAAATGACTGCAGGAAGTTTTATTTCCGGGAAGGTGGGCATTGGTACACTTTGCTATCCATTTAAAGTTGGTCACTGCCAATACTTGGGGCTTTAACGTACATTTTTAAGCACAGGATGCCTACACAGGAGGGAGGGGTTAAGGACATGTTTGAGGCTGCATATTAGTCAACATATCTAAATCACAAATTATCATTGGTTGACTTGCATTAGTAGTAATATAGGTCTCAAATACTGTTAGAATAAGTCAAAGTATTCCCCACTTACTGTGTATGTGCACATGTACCTGCTACAAAACCCATTCATTCATTTTAGGTACGTTTTATGAAGACTGCTGCATATGATTTCTATGCTGATTGACTTGTAAGGCTCGCATGTTTACTCTCTGATTTATTTTGGCTATTGTGCCAGACGCAATCAACTGAATTGAATAGTGATCAGTAGCATTAGAAACCATAATGTTTAAACAACCTATCCTCAAATATAATGCTGCAGACACATAGCAATAATATATGGTGTAACTGACCTTACCATTGGACGAAATAGCCTTAACCTGTTATCTCCTAGAATTATGCCATTAAACATGACAAACCCTCAATAATGTAGGAACCATGACTATTTGTAGCCTACTACCTTACCTTATTTGTGGGATTCCAACACAAGGACAAGTTAATCAGATCGTTCTGACAAACCATTTTTATAAATCCATCCGGACCACCAGACATTTGTAATATTGTACACATTTTGCCATGCATCTAAAATAATTGCTAGCTATTGCTGTATTATATTGCAAACCCGTAGACAAGTTGGTAAATACACACTTATTTAATTCAAATCCTCTCTCCAAGTCACTTCTGCTGTTCATGATATTTATCTTGACATGTGCACTTTTGTAAATACCATTAATGTTTCTCCTCTAGCATGTTACGAACCGTTTTTGATGGCTTATTAAAAAGAAAATGTTATCCATTGCAAAATAGGTGCCCCATATTCTGCAATACAAATATGTACTGTTGTTTTAAGGTATTAACCATATCATTGCTTCCCAAAACGATTATAAAGCCCCAAGCATTTCAAGACATCAAGATGATATCTGTTGAAGGTGTGTTAGGGTCGCCATAGCTTAGTAGACTGCAATATGCCAGGCAACTGTGCGCAATCTTCTACTTTGTCTGCTATTGACGGTTCGTCTTCATGTAGAAACACCTAGTGCTTACCCTTCTCAATAATTCTGCACCTCATGTTTACCTCTAGGGAATCATCTGGCCTTTCCTAAGATTATATGCTTGATCTACATATTAACCTCGTTTCATAATTCATGACAGAATTGAGAATTGGGACAATACAATTTAGTACACTTTGGACCTAATACTGTTAGTTTTTCAATGTAAGAGTTCACTTTCATAAAGAGACACACCCCTCGCCAGAAGTTCATGCAGTGTTTGATTGAGCTGTGAGAGGATTGAGGATCATTGTAATAATTGTATTCTAGTTACATTAACCTTCTCCACAGGAATTCCTACACTCACAGCCAAACATTCTCTCAGGCATGCCAACATTCTCTAATGCATTCCCAAACACCTGAATTCACACCAAGCACGATACAACAATCATGTACAACAAATTCAACTGGAGAATGATCATATTACCTGGGTTTTCTCATGTCATAATGCCTTTATCACTATACACTTCCTGTAGACTTTATAAAAACAGTGGAGTGTTCTTTTCATTCAGGTGCCATGCTTTTGTAACACTTGACCAAGGATTTTTAAACTAAACGGAAGGCATGTAGTGAAGAGCGTGGGGGGTGAGAAGCAATCATTTGGGGATATTGAAAGTTTGGCTTTATTATATGAGCATGCAATGGGTCCTTGAGAGAAGATGACTTGACCTCTGTTTGCTCAATTATTACCTTGCTCTATTCCTGCAGTTGGGGGGCGTGCTCCATCACCAGCCATTAAATAGCCTTCTCTTTCTAAACTTAAACACGTCTGTAAAATAAAGATGTCTACCAACATATTGTTTGCCAGGACATCAAGGCATCTCTAGGAAATATCCAAAGTTCTGCCATGTATTACTTGTGATTGTTAGGCAAGAGTCTGCAACTGCGTAGCCTATATTTTCCAAAACTTGTTATTCACCCTGTTCCTACAGCAGGATTTAAATGACCCTTCATGCTCACACAATTTTCCATCTGATTTAAAGAGCTATTTTGTATAGACATTGCTTCCCCTGATCCATTCATGGGTAGTACTATGCTGGCCTGCCAAAGGCTTTGAAAATGCTTGATGGGCTGAGGCTGCTTGTTTTCCATAGTAGATCATAGCACATTTGCAGATTTTCTGTAGTACACTTTTTGCCATTTGACACATTGAGTCATTGTCAAGAATTATACACATCTGTCTTGAAATAATTTATTAACTAGTTTGATATCACAAATGAATGCTTAAAACCAAGGCGGGCAAGTAGAATTTAAAATTGTCATCTTAGACGCATGTCATACTAGTACAGAAGCATCACCCCATGCTTTGCACTGTGTGCAGTTATTTTAAGGTCAAAACTCCAACGAACGTATAATTAGGTGCAACTCGTCCAAACTGAGCAGATCAGACTCCAAATGTACTACGGCTCCATGGGCACAGACTGCCACTTCGCCCATCACTTAGCACTATGACACATCTGCATTTTCTTAAACAGAAAAGTCCCACACACACAGCACCTTCACAATGTAAAGGATTTCTGATATCAAAATTGTATCCAAAAACATGACTGCTTTTCTAAAAATCGAGGTCTTTTCTTTCTTAATTCAAGTCTTTCCATGATTATGCCATAAAAACCCACTGTTGGGCATGCTGCATCAGCAGGCATGTCTGACAGACAAGCTAACCATTTGAGTTGTTCTTCTTAACAGGAAATTTGATAATAGGATGTGATAGCTGATGCAAGCCAACCCCAATTGCCAGAACCAATTTAACCCCCTCTTAGCCTATCCTTCCTTTTGTTCACCAGTCAATGCAACAAAACGCGAATGAGTGGGCTTCTGTGGGTACCTCATTTGTAAGTCATACATATGTTACACTAATACCCCATCCACATAGACCATTGCCACTGACATGTATTTACTGGGTCCACTCAGCACCATCTCTTTGACTAGGTCAAATATAGCTGAACATAATCTAGACCTGGACAGAGAAAATTGTCGATGCACAATCTCTACATAATGTTCTTACTTTTTCTGCCACTAAGTATTTTCTTGTTGATTCCTATCAACTTCACTATTGCTATGCTTTTCTATTGGGTCTCCCTGCTTATGCTCTTGCTCCCTTGAACTCGATTTTCATCTCTACTATTAGTTTGCTTTTTAAACCTCCACCCCATTCATCAATTTATTCATTTCTAGTCTCTCTGAGATGACTCTCGGTGAACTCGAGAACAACCAGGGAAGCTCTGCACATAAAGAGGACTCTCTAACTGATTCCACTATAACCTCCTCACTACACATCGCGAACACCTATTGGGACAAAACCACTCACCATGGCCCTGGAGAAGGAGCGATAGATTGATGGATGAGCAGAGACACTGGGGACGCTCTCCCTCCATGGGAACAATGGCATGGTGAAAGGCAGCAGGATGCTGGGGACGCTCATCATCCATAAGCCACCAGGGATGCCCGTCATCCGTAAGCAGCCGGGAGAAGAGGTGACTTCTGAGGGCGAACTCCAGGGGAAACCTCCGAACCCGGGTTGCAGGAAAAAGTGGTTATGGACACTGTGTGGACCCGGTAGAATAACAGCAGCAATGGGAAGGAAAAGATGGTGGCCATGATAGGAAGGAGGGGATGGAGCTTGGAAATGTAAAGGGACACAGGAATACCCATACAACAAGGAACAGGATTGGATGAAGGGGGTGACGACTATAAAAGGACACGGAAGGGAAGTAATGGTATTCATTAATTTCTGTCATTATAGGAAGCGGAGAGCGAAAGAGAAGAAGTAGGCCAGTGGTGGGCCTAATAGAAGAACCGAGAAAGGGGAAGAAGATCTCCCTTATCTAAGAAGGTGCACAAGAGTGCAGGCTATAAAGAAGCTCAGAGGGTGAAGTAACCAAAATAGTGAATAGCCTGGCATTGACTACCTGTCAATAAATAATTAATCAACGCTACCGAGTCTGTGCTTCTGTCAATCTAACACTCTCTTTTTCTGCTCATCTTGACTGTTAATTCCTTTGTACTGTGTTCATGTTTCGTCATGGTCTTGGGCCTTCTCGCTTCTGTATATAATTCTTCAATTTGTTTAGTAACTGTCCTCCTTCTGCCAGGTCCTAGTTCCATTTGTTCATTCTACTTGTGCCTACACTTTAGAGTGGTATGCCCATGATAGTGTTGTTCTGTTCATTTTTATCTCTCCATATTTGATCTTATTGTTTGAACAGTGATGTAATTCTTTGAACAGTGATGTTGGTTGCTTGTTGTTTTACTCATTTATTTCTGAATATCTGTGGGCCTTTTGAGGTGGGCGCAAAGTGATACCGGGCACCGGTAATGACACATGTGCCGGTAATCCCTTTGTGGCCTATTCCGAGGTCCCTTAGTGGGTGCCTCCCATAACGCCTGCCTTTACCAAGGGATACTGGGGTCAATAACGGTACCGTTATTGACGCCTTCCACCTTCCCATTGAGCCCTTTGGGGGCTCAAATGGGAATGGGGAATGGCTTTTACAATGGGGACTTACCGGTCCCGCCAAGGTTGCACTGGACCGGTAAATCCCCTATGAACGAGGGCGGACACAGTCCCGTTATTGGTGCTAGTCATGGCGCTAAAAGCGCCATGACTAGCACCAACCTCGTAATGAGGAGCTGTATCACATATTTTTGGAAACAGCTGCCTCTTGTACTCACTGTTCCATTTGTCCTGTTCTTCCCTCCCTAGGCCACCCTTCCTGGTAAGGTGAGGCTTTTGCAACATGTTGCAACTTACAAATGCCCAAAACAAAGAAAACATACAGTAGGATATGATTGAAGACCATGGGCCTCATTACACGGATGGCGGTGGACCAAGGTGCTATTAGCTATTAGCACCTTGGTCCATGCCGGTAAAATACTGGCACCGCCTTGGTGGAAAGGGAAATTACCGCCCTATTCCAAGGTTGGTGGGGCAGTAATTCCCCCTTTGCCCTTCCCCATTCCCATTTTTGCCCCATAGGGCATAATGGGAATGGGGAAGGTGCTAATTACGGCACCGCAAATTGCGGTACCGTAATTAGCTTCCTGGTCCCTTTGCGGGTTGGTTTTTAACGCCTGCAAAGAGACCTCGTAGTAAGGCGGTAAGGGTTTACCGGTACCGATAAAATACCGGTACCAGTAAACCCTTACCGCCTACCGTGTAATGATGTACTTAGTCCTGTGGATTTACCACTGGATTAGAAGGGATGTTAAGGTGGTATTAATATCCACTGTTGGAAGTCTGTAGGACTCCTTTGGGATTTTAATATATTTACTGAGAGTCATAATTTTGATGTGATAAATCCAATCATTTCTGGATGTAAGTTGAAGGCTTGACCTCCAGGTGCGTCCTGGAGGTCAATCCGCCACTTCAGTATCAGAATGTGCAGTGTGGGAAAGCGGCAGCGTTCAGCATGAGGCAGCAGAGAGTCATTCAGTGAGAAATTACTGTGAGACAGTTCATAATACATTTTGAGATGGCTAGGGTGAAGAAGAGAAAGGAGAACAACAGCAGCAAAGAGTTAATGGCAAAAGCCAAACAATCAAATATGTCTTTCTAGGACAGAGGTAAAAAGGGTGAAGAGCAGAGGGTCAAGGACTGGTCCGTGGGACACAACACGTGAAGGATGAGGGCCAGAGGTCTGCGTGTTCCAAGACATTTTAAAAGATAGATCTTCCAGGAAGCAGGCGATCCAGGCAAGAGAACAGATATGCAAAACCAAAAGTACTGGTGAGTGTGGAAGAGAGAGGAGTGGTTGACAGTGTTTCAACGTGTTAGAAATATCCAAAAGATGAGTATAGAAGAGAGTTTGGAATGGTAAGTATTAGAGATGAATTTAGAACCATGCATGAGTACAGTCTAATATGCATACGCCACTGTTAAACTAAAAGAGATCTGCTGTCCTCCTTATTGCAATCTGGACTCCAGTCAATGTCATTGAGGTAGCTTTCGCATTGTCTTTTGAATTCCCACAAGGCATAGTTTGTACCCTCTCTCATGGCTTCACCTAAGATGGTTAATAGTGGAGATCCAGGGGACGTTCCCAGTTTAACACAGAGTGGGACTTCTTTAGATATTTCTATCACCTCCAATGAAGTAAGGGCAAGTTCTATTGCGGAAGCCAATCCCAACACCCTTCTCCAGATTTGCCCCAGTAATATTTTCACTTAGGAATTGTTTTGTTGTAAACTACCTTCGAATCCATAAACTATCATGGGACTACACGTTGCTTATATGCCAGGTGCAGGCCTTTAAGGCAATTTCCCGCTCAGTGTGTTACACATTTATATTAGTACCTCCATTATAGAGAATGCCTTTAACCTTTTACTAGTTTTACTTCTTTACAATCTCCCTTTTCTGTCTCATAACCATAATAGATATATATTGGAACTTTCATTACTCTTCCTATAGGAGAGTTAATACATGAAGGTTTACTATTGTTTCTGCCAAAAGCCATACGTTTTGTCTTGCCCATATTTATTATGAAATTGAAAAAGAGTGTGGGAACCCCTCTGCTGAGGACGAACATGGCTCAAATACCCTGTTCTATGGATTTTCTTGCACTCAGGAGGGTCTACAACCACGTTTTATCTCACTGCACCCTTCACAGAGGAGAAAATACATTTGCATATCAGTCTTTGTCTCATCCACAAGCGCAGTCCAGCACCGAAATGCTAGGCAAATCTCCTCTGAACAAGAGTACATCAGCAACCCCAGACACGTGTTTTGGCCTAGTCGGGCCTCATCAGTGAGGTGAACCTGTGACTCTCTAAGCACGGTGAGTAAGGGGTACACGTCTGGATTACCCTGGGTAACCTAGGGTGAAACCCAAAGTTCCTAAAAATGCACAAAAAGGTCTGGGAGCCCCTATATGGAGAACAAATACGGCCAAATAACCAGTTATATGGGAAGGTGCCCACTAAGAGTGTCCAACCACATTTTATCTCACTGTACCTTTCACAGAAGAGAAATAACCATTTGCACATCAGTCTTTGTTCCACCCACAAGGGCAGTCCAGCACCGAAATGCTAGGCAATTCTCCTCTGAACACGAGTACCTAGATGCAAGCTGCAGCCTTGTTGGTCCTCCTCAGCGAGGTGGAGCTGAGCCTCTCTAAGGCACAGGGAGCAAGGGGCCCGCGTCTGAATTACCCTTGATTACTTAGGGTGAAACTCAAGTTTTACAAAATTGAAAAGGAGCCTTGCAGCCCCTCTACTGAGGACGAAGAGGGGTCATATATCCTATTCTATGGAATTTCTTTTACTCAGGTGGGTCTACAACCATGTTTTAGATCACTGCACACTACACAGGGGAGAAATATCCATTTGCATGTCATGAATTTGTTATCTTTAGCATACTCACAGAGCTGGGCGAGGCTGCGCATGGCATTTACATACATGTGCTCCAAAATTAACAGAATGTCGGCATAAACTATCCCGGATATATGAGTTTTTCCTATCTTTAGGGGTAGTTCTTAATCATCTTAAGTGCTTCAGTAAGATCAGATAAAGACTAAAAAGCATAGGTGCCATGACACATACCGGTTTCACTCCACTAAATGGTTGGCCTTTAACATTAGCTGAATTAGAAATCCAAGTATGTCTGGGATACCCTTCTTGCATAATTTAGTCCACAACAAAAATAACATACAGTGGGGGCTTATCATTCTGCGGGGCATCTGATTTTAGAGCTGATGTCCAAAAGTTCCAGGAGCCTATAATTTCCCAGCTCCCCCAGTCTTCCTTTTTAAAGATGGGTATTTTACAGGAGTCAGGGATCCTGCCCCCGGAGACAACCACCTTAAATCTATCTATATATATATATTAAATGGAAAATCTGTTAGTTTATTTTTTGTTCCTTATACAATTCCACACTGTTGCACCAATCTGCACCAAATGTTGCATAGTTACCTGTTAGGACCCTCCGGATGTCACTGGCTACATTAAATGTGGACTCCACACCACGTTCCCCAGATTCCAGTCCCTGCACACATGAGATGGTTGACTAGAAGTGGTAAAACATCACGGTGGGCATCGTTTTAAATGTTTTGATGCTAGGAACAAAACTTGAGGTCCCTGTGGCACCTCAATAACCATGTTTCAAGACCCTAGAATTCACAGTTTCAGATATTTGCACCGCAACACAAAAAAGTTGGTGAAACATGTGTGTGGTCGTTTAAGGACCGAACAAAGCTCATTTTAATCATATCAATGACATATGGGTCCTCTAAACCACGTTTTAATGCCCTAGGGTGCACGGTTTCTGAGATATTTGTACTGCACCGCATTGCAACATGCCAGGTTGAGCCGACAGGAGGGGAGAGCACAAAGAAGGTCCAAGAATGCTTCAACACGCCAACTCTCACCTCCCCTCCACATCTGCTCCAGGCGAGGTCAGCCAGCCACATGTGCCTATTCTCAGTGCAGTTTACTTCAGAGTGCAGAGCAACTCTGAAAAGGGACCTAAAGGATCATTCATTTTCAACAATTTACGCGAGTGTTATGATGTCTGTCTACAGAACCCATGCAGAGTCTGGGTACTTTGGATAGTAACTTATTTAGTTGAGTGGCTCAATATTCCGGATTCTTTTTATGACTGCATTTGCTAATCTGCCGGGTCCGTGAGTCTGTGATGATTTTACTTAGTCATACTTGTTAAAACATTATTGTGTGTGATATATAGATTGGCCACTTGGTATACATTATATCCCAATTTTTCAATTTCACTAAGCAAATTTCCCACCTCCAAAAACAATTCCCATTCATCCTCATCAATTGGATTTACTGATTTAGCATCCCTACCGGTATATCATTGAACACTTTCCAGAATATTTTTGTATTCAAACCTTTAAAGACTGGAGGGGGGGTCTGTACTTCTGCTCTCTATATGGTAGAGGAGAGGCACAGAGGACCCCTGCCCAGATTCTCTTTTATTGGTAAACGTGGTCGAGCAATCAAGGCCTAGTTTCTCAGGAGGTGATGCAGGCTGATTCTTAAGTACAGTGTAGTCCCCAAGCCCCCACAAAGAATTTCCACACACTGTATTACTGAAAACACAGTCTTTATATAATTAATATTCAAGGTTATGTACACTACCATAATAACTCACTTTGTGCTCAGAAAATCTACAATGGCAAATATATACAGTTCTAAAGTGGTACCACAATTATTATCAGATCTCATAAAAGTGCATCAACTACACTCTGGTTAAAATGTCACACAAATCAATTAATAAAGGTAACCAACAATAGACATAGGAGGAAAGCAGTTGGTTAGAACAATTGGCAGAATACTGGCCCCGTTACCTAGACACAGTTCTGTGTGGAGATCCCCCCACCTGGGCAACCTGCGAAATAAAAAGATATAACAAGCCAAGTCCATATATTGTTCTATAAGTCTTATTTCCTTCTATAATGTTTCTACCCCCCCCCCCAATGTACCTGGTGGATCAGAGTTCTTCGAAGAGGCATCGAAGGATCCTTCTTGAGTGACTACCGTTAAAGCAGGAGCCACGGATCGTCTCCGGTCGGCAGCCTTTCGAGGGTCTGACTTCCAGGGAGCTTCGGCGAAGGTTAGCGGTGCTTGATGGTCCCTCAGAGCATGGGTAGAGGGCGCCCAGCCAGGTCCTCTCTCGGATCAGTCCCCGACGAACTCGGCAGCTTTCGGATCGGGTCGAAGCAAATGCAGCAGCAATTCTTCATCCAGCTGGGCGTCGAGGATCAGCAGTTCCAGTTACTCTTCAAGTATAGACACAGCTTCTGAACAATTTCCAGTGGTGAGAGGTCCCGAGATATACTATTCTGTCTCTCATCCACACTGCTGGGTCGCACTCAGCAGCCAGTCATACAGAAGGGCATTCATGCAGTCAGTCAGCCAATCAGACATACAGTGCATTCAGGCCATACTCCTCCTTCTCAGACACTCACAGCATGGAATGTGTATTGGTGTACCCAGCCATTCAACATTACACACTGCATTCATACCAGTTTCGGGCAGGGCTGTCTCAGTCTTTGTCTCTCATACCAGAAACCCGACAGTCACACCAAGAAGTGCATAATGGTCACACACTCCATTCACCCAGGTCCCACCCACAGGGTCACTGGGAAGGCTCCAGCCAGTCTGGCCTGGAATTCACAACAACACCATATATGGAACTTCCACCCAACAGCCAGTCAGGTGGAAGGGACAGAGTCAGGGCTTCCCAGGATTTTGGGAAAACAAGGTAACAGGCAATTGAAAACAAGAGGACACAGGGGCCATCTTGTTTCCTAACAGGAATCGACTGATTCCAATGGCAGGGCCTGGGTATCCCAAAATGGAGGATACTCAGAGCCCATGTCAAATTCAGCATGGAGCTGCCACCAGCCCATACCCTGCTCTGTGGGCCACACACAGGTGCCCAAAACATACACTAGGGGCACAGGGTTGCACCCCCACCCATGGGTGCCATAGGTGTATCCCAGGGGTCTGTACACCAAACCAAAAACAGGAAGAGCTGCACTGCCAGGAGTCCCACATGGACTCCTGGGCAGAAAACAATACAGAACACAAATGAAAAAGGACTACAGGACAAGGACAGGGAGGCCCTGTCCGTCCAATGCATTTTCAGCATCACAAAACCACACAGGATCGATACCATTGTCTGTCAAGCTGCATTTGTAAATGAGAATCTGTGATATTTGGCCCAATTAGTATGCTGGTTCTTTAATTTTCTAATCACTGTTGCCGCAACCGCATGGACTTCTTGTATCTTTTGGATTAGTCTACATTGTGCCGTCAACGTCTTTTTGTTCCCTACTTATAACCACATCAAAAGGCACAGCGTGCCTTTTAGAATGTATCAATAGGCTCTCTCAGACCGGGACAAATCTGGAGGTAACCTTCATTATTTGTTCAAAGATCAAATTAGGATCATCGGACCTTACACACTCCACTCAGTCCAAAGCCTAGAGTTGTATCAACACAAATGTATCCATCAACCTCAAATTCCTGTGCATCAACTTATAGTGTAACCATTCTTCTCTACCGACAATCCACTCACTTCATGTATCTTACTACCCACAGTCTGCGCAGTGACTGTCAGTTTCATTATAGCGTGGCCACTGAAATAAGTGAATCTACTCTCCAGCCTGTATATCCGGGATAACAACTCTGGATTAACAAAACAATAATCAATTGTGGATCTCAACGCACCCTTTTTCTAAGTATAACTACCAGGATGGTCTCCTGAATTACTGCCATTTAGCATCACAAGTTCCCAGTTAACCATCTCTTGTCTTGACTACTTGGGTTTTTCTGACTCATTATTCTGAGCGATTAAACATTCTCACATGCCCCACAAGCCGCATCATCCGTACAATGAGCATTTATCTCGCCCCCCAGAATAATCAAATATTTCTTGTTCTCGTACATGACCTTATTCATTATCTTGTGTATGTTGAGCATTAATGTTTCTGCCCCCGCCCCGAAGTATCATAAATATTACATAACACAATGTGAAGGTCTGCTGGCTCACAAGGAATAGTAATGGATACTGCCCATAAATCGTCACAACCCTGGTTGTCAACAACCTTAGATGCATATTAAGATTTTACACTGTTAGGGAGAATTCTCAGAAATGTGCTAATTCCCTCTACCTTAGAGCCCTCCAGCTCTTTTGCTAAACTTTAGGGCTTTGAACTTTTTTAATTCTGTTTGTTTTCTGTGTTTATTTCTTTTGGTTATGGAATTTTAAGATAAGGCCATAGGCAACTTTTCACGTGTGTTACACAGCACCCTCAGTGCAGTAACACAGGAATGTCTTTTTAGACTTCCACAAGGTTTAAATACCTTATCTGGGATAAACTTACATTCTCGGGTTCCCAGAGAATGTAAGGTTAAATTGACTTTACTAGTCTTTTTAAATTCCTAGACCCAGCACACACTATCTTCCTATAGAGTGCTGCAGGGGTTACCTAGAATCCCCTGTGTCTAGAAACTTATGTAGCAGTCAAATGCTACCCTTTTCTATCGAAATGGCTGGTGGCAGTGGTTTTACAGAGAACTATCATGGTTTTTCCCGACCGCGAACAATGGTAGCTAAAAATCGCAGGAGTCATGTTTTTCAAGATGGGGCCTTAAGCCCCTATGTTTAAAAGGGTCCCGGTCTTCTTTTTACGCCATTTTTTTCGGAAAGGTCCTTCTAGTGTTTGTCTCTGTGCGCCAAACCAGGTTTGGTCCCATTGTTTCCATGCCCTTGGCGGGCTTCAGGACTGAAGACCGCCTCTTGCGTCGGAGTGTCTGGGGTGGGCAGGAAGTGAGGGAGGTGCCCGAAACTCCCTGTGCTTAGTCTCCTAGGAGACCCAAATGCACTCTGGCGTGATTGGCTGGCTGACCATCCGGCAAGGACAGCCACCCTGCTGGGTGTATGGCAGCTAGGCTGGAATGAATGGGAGAAAACTGTATAAAAGGCGAGTCTCTTGGACTGGAAAGCAGAGTCGACCACTGGAACGAAAGAACTGAAGACGAGCTGGAAACGGATGGCTGCTGCAACTCCTGGACCGTTGGTTTGCCCGGTGAAGCCTGCTGCAGGTTCAAATCGCCAAAGCTCCTTTCTACAGAGAAGCCCCTTAAAGGATGACTTCTTCCTTTGAGTTGGTGGGACCAATCAACTCGTAAGCCACCTGGATACCATTCTCGAAGCTAGTTAGGATTAACCAAGAGGAAATACACCAGCTTGTGTGCTTGAAGAACAGCTACTCAAGCTGAAGTGACTCCATTTTGTCAGCGTTTTCAATGATCCTGTGCAGTGCAGGAGTCCCCCAACGTCTTGCCTCTTGTCCCCACGATTGAGGCCCAGGAACAGTGAGATCTGCAGGAAAAGACAGGAACCAACATTGTCGGCTGCATCTTTTGCTTCATTCTAAGGTACTGTGCCAACCCGATTGAGAGAACACTTCTAGTGCGGTGAAAGTTTGTGGAACTTTCCCAACTTACAGGCCTAATCAGCTTGTGACCCAACATATGATTCTTTTTCATACAAACTACTTTTGAGAACTTTAGCAAAGACTTTACCGTTTACTTCAAGAACTGTTCTTTCCTATCCAAGACACTAGTCCATTGACTTTGGCCTAGGTCTATTGAACTGAATCAAGTCCTCCAGTGAACTATAACTATTTGCACTGCCTATGAAAGTATGTGTGATCTATTTTGCTAACTTGTGCCTTTTTGCTCCCATTGAAAGTAACTGAAATGTCATTTTGCTCCTGTTTCAGGGGAGCCTAATTTGTTCAGAAACGTATTGGTTTGCTATTGAAGTGTGTTTGTGTATAATACTAAGTCGCCTCCTTCTAGTGAATGTTTTCTAAATGATTGTGTAATACATTAATAAGTGTTTTACCAAGAAACCTTAAGTATAAGTGTCTACTTGAACCACTGTGATTGTAAGACCTTTGTGCAATCTCTTGTACTGCTCACATTCCCTCTTGAAATAAGCCTGGCTGCTCAACTTGCTACCACAAAACTGTTTAGTACAGACTTATAACAAAGGTTCATTTTTGCTTACACTTGTAGTCCTAATTATATGTGGTGGTCCCAGAGAGTGCTGCATGCAATACTGCCTAACATAAACCAACCATCAGACCTCGCTTAGGGCGACCGAAAGCACCATTAACTGCCTGTTTACAGTATGTCTGAGATCCATCTATGCTCATTCTAGCTTGCAACCAACATTCCTGCATACAAAAGATGTCTGTAACAATCATCAGACCTTGTTCCCTTTCCTGAGCATAAGGTGCTTGTGACCCCATGTGCCCCATGAAGTAATGTTTATATGTCTATTCCGTCTGGTCGAAGTTGAAGGGAGGAATCTAGCAAGCCAGGACCAGACCGTTATGTTGTTATCCCATGGAACAAGTCCTTGTTCCCTCTGAAAGAATTAAAGTCCGCCCCCCATTGGTAGTGATAATCTTAAAGGTTGATCAAGGTTGCAGCTTTTTTTCATTTACCTTGACGTGGAGACAATATCATATCCCCACTGGATAAACTACGGCAGATATGTCAAAATGATGTTTACAATAATTGATAAAACGCATTGGGCCTCATCACGAGTCAGACGGTAACCTTAAATGTGGCGGTAGCGCTATTACCGCCGCATATAAGGGTCCGCCAGATCATGGCCTTGGCGGATTTCCCCCCAGCTCTTCGCTGGTGGGAAATCCCCGGAAAATGTGCTGATTTTCGGCACTATTACCGCCGGCGGGATATCTGCCAGCGGTAATAGCGCAAATTTTCCCATTGGGCCCAATGGGGAATGAGGAATTCCCAAATGGGCCGAATGGGGAAGGGGCACTAACCATTCACCAAACCTGTGATAAGGCGCTAATAGCGCCAGGGGTTTGGCGGTAGGGCTAATAACGCCGGCAGTAATAGAGCCGGCGTTACCGCCCAACGTGTGATGATGCCCATTGTATGTAGGCACAATAAAGCCTATTGTCGACCACAAAATCAACAGATTACGTCTTTTGACCTCCAAACCCATAGGAATGGTATTGAAGCAAATAATCCCAGAATGTGCGAACGATTCAGAGGGTCTGGGGGATTGGTTGGAAATAACTGCGCTTTAATAAAGACTGAATCAGCCGTACCTGTGACTGTGGCCAATACTTTGATCTCACGCCTAAAGCTTATGTCACGCTCCCTCCTCCAATGTACATTCGGCAACAAAACTGATGGTTTGCTAATTACGGCTACTTCAGAGCAGCTATGGGGGAGATCACGCAGGTCAGAAGGCTTTACAATCTCTGTTATCTCCACGTCCTCAAAGCCGGAACTTTCGTCGTGGCCCATCTATGTTCTGTGCTTTGATAACCCAATGTGTTAAGGTGCCTTTTTGCTCAGCCAGCCTCTTCAGATTTCTCTTGGCTTTCTGTTTTACTTTCCTTGTTAATAATCTTTCACTTCCCCATGTTATTTAAGGAATTAATCAGTTCCTCTATACTGGTGGGCAGGTGCCCTATCACGCTTCCACCTTTGCCATTCCTTGAGTTTATTCTGTTCAGCCTGTTAGTACGCCTTCGCTCTCTTCTGGTCAAGTATATTTGTGAGTGAACCACTTCCTCATTCTGCTCAATGGGTGCGTCAAATTTAGTAACTTTCAAGTCATGTACTCTTCCTAGGTGTGAACCCCCCGAGCCCCTTCTCACGCTGGGTGCCACTTATGATAACCGAGGCCCGGTGTTATCACATACCCTTTTCACATCTCCACCAGAGGTAACGGCTTAGGTAGCCTCTGGCATTGCTTTCCTATACTCTTTAGCATTTCTAAGTGTGCTAACACAGTTTCATTTATTTTCCCGCACAGTTTAAGGAGAATTTTTCTCACAAATGATATTGTCTCAAGCTGGACCCCTTCATGGTGTAAGGGCATGAATTGCCCCCTCATATGCCCCTTCGTCACTACATTCCCTCGATAGAGCCAGAGTGGCAGACATGTTTGTGGTTGCTTGATGGATTATGGTTATCTCACTACTGTTCGCATTTGCACCTGCCTCAGTAACTGATGTGTCTGCGGGCTGTGGTACTAACGTGGGGAGATCGCACAACACACTTGCATCTCCGTAGGCGCCCCTTACCCCCACGGCCACTGTCTGGCATTCTGTTGCACCCTTCCTCAGGTTGTAAATTGTTTTCTTTTTCGGAGCGATCAGATTGATCTCTGTCAGGATATCAGTAACACCGAGACTGCCTTCTTTCTAGAGACTAAGGGCCCAATTCACAGAAGCGTTTTATAATAGCAAAACCCCATTGGAAAACGCTGTGTGAATTAGGCCCTTAAACTTAAAAAGGCAGGCTTTAGGTGGCTACACAATGATGAAACCAGGGAAGGGCAATCTCTATGGGCCTCATTACGACCCAGGCGGACTTCGCGGTGCTAAATGCACCGCGAAGCATGGCGGAAAGCCGCCGATAGCGCCATGGGGGTTGGCGGATTTACCGCCCCATTCCGACCTCGGCGGAGCGGTAAATCCCCAATCCCCATTCTGCCCTTCCCCATTCCCATTTTCGCCCCATAGGGTATAATGGGAGTGGGGAAGGAGTTAATTACGCCACCGTAAAATACGGTGGCGTAATTAACAACGAGGTCCCGTAGCGCCATGGTTTTCTCCGGCTGGTAAAACCAGGCGGAGAAAACCTCCATGGCGCTACGGGAACTCGTAGTATGGCGGAGAGGTACGCCATGCACTACGCTGGCGTAATACCCTCTCCGCCAGGGTCCTAATGAGGCCCTATGTCTTCCAAGCTTATTGTACAATGTCTGTCCTCCCCACCGCCGCCAGAGGCTGTCAATTCTCACTCGTGTTGCATCTATCGGAAAGAACTGCTTACAAGAGTTACAGGATAGCAGAGTCGAAAAATAAACTATCTACAATTTATTAGGTATATATATTTATTTCAAGTGGCAAATTAAACATTGCAGGCAGCACACACACAAATTGGGCTGTCACTAATAATAACATGAGGGTGCGGTTCTCATCCGGTAACCGGCTCCGTGATCTTCTTGAGCAGACAGTCTCTGTGGCCCTGCAGCAACTGCGAAAACTGAACTGAAAGACTGCTCCAGACACCACAACGACAACTGCACTCCGCTGTGCACTCCGATCAGCGGATTTTGTCTGCTTCAGGAGAGCTCCGCCTGCTCAATACTACCATGAAAAAAAGACTGCTCCAGTAACGCCACAAAGTCAACTGCACTCTGTAGTGCACTCCGCTGTTCACTATTCAAGATCTGCTGCATAACGTAAAAGGTGGTGGTTTATTGTCAGTCAGCCTTCCTTGAGGCCAAAATTAAGATCTCTGCATGGGCAACCCAGAGTTCTGACATCCTTAAGCTGTATATTCCCTTATTGCGTGTTTTACACATGCCCTATTCTCTTCCCATGCTTTTTCTATTGCAACACCACTGGCATGGAATGCACTGCTTCCCCAAGTTTGTTTACTTCCTTCTCTTCTGGTGTTTTTCAAAAACTCTAAAAATGCAATATTTTTGTTTGGCCTGTCTGTAATAATTTGTTTGATTTTTTATTTGATTTATCTAATCAGAATATAAAATCTCACTGGAGTATTTACTTGTTATTGTCTTTCCAGCTCTTTGTTTCTATGTGGTTGACGATCTTAATCATTTGTATTTGCTATACGTTGTATATTCTGTATGTATTTTGATGGGAACGTATTTCAATACCTTTGGGTTAGATAGCACTATATACGTTCCTTAGATACATTTAAAGGAAAAAAAAAACATATATAAAGAGCATGTTGCCCCCTGTGAATATGAGAATCTTCCACCTGCCCTTTAAGAGGCTTGGGCAGCCTGGGTTGGGATTTGTGAATCCCAGTATAAAACATCCTTGAATCATGAATGCTAAGTTAATTCAAGCAATGTTTGCTCATTGATGATGCTTCAAATACGATCTGCTTCCTTGGGCTGTGTGTCTTGGTGGGAGCCCGTAGATCTGCAGTTTTAAAACATCTGCTAAAATAGGAGTGGTGAAAGTAAGCCATAGCTTCACAATATAAAAAATAATTTGTTAAAAAATAACTCAGTATATTTTACAAAACATAGCTCTTTACATACTGACTGAGAAAAGAAAAGGTAATTGGAGTTTTGATTGAGGTCTGAAAGGGGATCATTGCATAATTCATACTTGCCAACCCTACCGATTTGGGCGGTAGGCTACTGCTTTTTACATAGTCCTACCGCTTACAGATCTGAGTGTGCATTCCTACTGATTTCCAGGCATGCCGACTTCAGACCCAGCCAGCCCAGCGTGAGAAGAGCAGCATCCCCGGCATCCAGAAAGTGGGGGTGTTAAGTAGCCCATTCATTTGATTGATGTATGCCTTACCAAAGATGACAGAAAACAGACACTCTGTCCAGCGCCTGGGCACTGTGGGGTCCAGCCAAGTGTTGTTGCATGGCTGTGGGGTCCAGCCAAGTGTTGTTGCTTTAAGTGAAATTATAACGTTTTATTTTGCAATGGAAAATTGTGAAGGGTAAACTATGGAAATGTACACGTAAAGCATTAGCTGGTTTTAATGGAAACACTTTGCCCAGTGAGAGATATACATTAAACACTATTTTAAATAACTACAAACCACTGTGTTAGCCATTTGCCATCAAATGGCTGCCCGTGGTGTGTCTGAGCAGATGAACACTGAACCAAATAGGAGACTGCTAAAAATGTACTTTTACTCCCACTTTGGTAATACTGAATCTGTTGCATCTTCAATGAAGTACATGCATAACATAAGCCCACCAAAATAATGAACAGAACAGAGTGTCCCTGAAATAAGGGGGCTGCTGCTCCTTAGCTGTTTGTTCCCCAATAGTCAGACCTACTCTAGAACTGCTCCTGGGCCTCTTGCACGTTCCCCACTCACCAGAGATGTGTCTCTCTGGTACTGTGCTTGTAGCTCGGTGCACAAAAAGAAGTAAAACTAAAAAGCAGATACAGGAAGAAAGGAGCAAGAAGCTCATGTGTCAAGGGCAGGGACGGCACTAGGGCCTTTCAACCATTTCAGTTGAAAGGGGCCATTAGTCTCAGGGAGGCACCTAGCAACTGCCCCATGTTTGGTTGCCAGTTAGCAGCCTTATAACACAGCAATATATTTCTCACTACATCACTTTTGTTCTGGCGGCTTGCCTTACAAGCTGCATTTGTGGGAGCCCTTGCAGCCGTCATTTCCCCTGGGGTAAACAGAAGTGTTATCACCTTGTTACCTTTTCACACTGCTTCCTCTACATCAGGCACTTGCTAACATTTATAGCTTTTCAGTGGGCCTTTCCTGTTCTAGCCCCCTGCTGCCATGCCATCTCGTGATAATCGGCGGCTGTATTTCTTTGTCATTTTATTGGGTAAAGTTGATGTGTCATAATTTCCTGTGCTAGCATTATGCTACTTACTATGTTTGAAACTTTAAGATTCCATCAGATTTTTCATCACCGAATGTTGGCATGTATGATCATTCAATAATTCATGGTCTGTCAGTATTGGCCATTATCATGTCAGAATAGCGTATGCTTAGTAGATACACTGCATTTACAGAATACTACATTTTTGGAAACAGAAGCAATAGTGAGTGACTGAAACACAATGGTTCAGTACACAACAATATTCATTTTTAAGGGGATGGCCACAGGTGTCAGCTGCTTCTAGGCACCATTACCAGCCCTGTGACAAAAAACAAGCATTGGCAATGGCAATTGTTTCGGCGTTTACTGTTGCTCTTTGCATTTTGCATTTATAGGCACCAGGGTCCAAGGACGAGAGTGCAAAGTTGTAAAGGAGGATGCAATAAGGTGTGCAGGTGTGCAATGGAATTAACGTGGGAATAGTGCAACAGAGGAATCCATTGATAGGCAGCGCTGATGATGAGCAAGAGGAAATATGAGCCAGAAAGGGTGAGCATCTAAGAGGAAAAAGTGAGTGTGAGAGGAAGGATGAGCGAACAAGTGAGGGCTGAGAGCAAAGGAGAGAGTTGGAGACGAGGGAATAACGTTACAATCCTAACAAATTTGTGCGAATTCTGAAATTTGCGGGTGCCTCTACAATGTGGTATTTGAGTGTCTCCAACAGGGTACAATACTTGGCGTAACCAGGGGTCAAGTCCTAAAAATTAAAATGGGGGGACTTCTCAACAAACGCAGTGGGATGTGACGTCACGAGAAATTAACATATCAAGGTGAAATATGCACATTTCATTAAATTGTCTTTGCACCACCCAAACTGAATAGGACGAATGGCATTTGCCTTTCATAAAATCGACACACACACAAAACCAAGAGTGGATATTTTCGTCTAACAGTGTTTTTCAAATCTTCCATGTTTTAAACTCCAAGAACCAATACAAATGTTTTCCCTGGGACTTGCAGTACCGAAATGGGACATTTCACCTTTAGTTGTTTGTTATCTTTCTCAGGTTATGTAGTGCAGTGGTGAAGTGTCCGGCCTACAAACCTGACTCCTGATGTCGGCTTTCCTTCATAAATTAAAAGAGGACACGCAATGTTTCTCATTTTAGCTGGGGGGCACTGCATCCACCCTCTGAATAAAGTGGCTGGACTCCGTCCCCCGCGTGTACCCCCGACTTGAGCCCTGGGCGCAACCTTCTTGCAAACACTACCCCAGGGCTGAGTACTAGACTGTTTCATGTGCACAGTAGCACAGATACACATCTGTCCACAGCTTCACTTTATAGATTTCACTCAAACCTGCGTCAGTCTTCTATTATGGTTTGAATAGTTTGAAGCCCTATTCTCAATACAGTCTACAAGTACGAGAATGCAAAGGGTGGGGATAATGGCAATTTAATGATAATGATTTGTTATTTATATAGCACTGCTGTCAGTGTGGAGCAGCGAGTGCACAACTTGCTGAGCTATATTACCTGCAATTTAAGAAAAAGCAAGTTTACAATGCCCTGTTAAGTAATGGCCCAAGACAGAAAAGTAGTCGGTTTAAACAGGTATATACATTGATCACGGTAAAAGGCACCAAATGGCAAAGTTATGTAGCGCATGTATGCACTGCCATTCATCTCCCTTAGTTTATCCTGAAGGCAATGACCATGCTTAATTAAGGCTGTCTCTTGGCCATAGCGAGGAGAGAAGTGTTGCCAGGCACTCGAGAGTTAATGAGTGCAGCCCCCGCCGTTGGGGAGGCGGAGTTATTGTATTGGGGAGCGGGAAGGAGGAACGGGGAGTTCTGGGTAAGGCGCGAAGGCGCCAGTTCCGATTAGAGATTAGAGGAATAAAGAAGTTGTTACATCCACTTCGTGTGCGCGTCCTCCTTACTGGCCCTTCTAAGAGGGTAACACTGGCGACGAGGTCTTCCAGTGCGCACCGCGGAGTCCTCCTCCTCCTTGGCAATCCGCCACACTCGTGCTCGGCAGGCCTACCGGCTCCTCCGCCGCAGGCACCTCCTCCTGCTCCTTCGGTGGCCGCACACGTGCCACCACCTTCCTCTTTCCGCTACATCGGGGATTTTACCACGTGCCCTCCGGCAACTGAAGTACGCCACGGCCTGACTGATCTCCTCCCGACGAGCTACCATCGCACGTCGCCATGAGCAGAAGGGGCTCCACCTCGGGGTCCGGGCCCAGTTCACCTCAACTGCCCCGTGCGACGCAACCGATTCAACTACACCTACCCCCACCTTTCACCATGACCCCGCAGTCCACAAAAGGGCCGCGATGGACTGACTGGATGGAGGATTTTCAACATTACGTACGGGGGTCCGGCGATGGCGAATCGCCCAACATCAGGGACATCTTCCTCAATCTGGTGGGGGGAGAGATTAAAACCGTTGTGAAAACGATTCCCGCTGCAGAACAAAACACTTTCAAGAACTTGATTAAGGCGCTAGACAAGCTCCTCATAATTGAAGTCAACCGTGACTATGAACGCTACCTATTCAACAAGTGCACCCAAATGCCGCAAGAGACGGTAGATGAGTTCATCACCCGCCTTCGGGTAAAAGGAGCGAACTGTCAATTTGACGCGTATTCACTGGAAGAAGCCATAAGATTGAGGGTCATCGAAGGGTGCCTGTCTCCGGCCCTCAAGAAACAGCTCCTGAAGAAACCTCTCACCATCCAAGAGGTGAGTGAACTAGCCCGCATTCACGAGAGGGTGGATGCCCAGGCCACATCCATGTGCAATCCGGCCCACCCCAAATTGGACACTGCTGAAACCGTTGCGGCGTTGCAGCCATCCCGCCCGGGAGATAGAGGCTCACACCCATACAGGACGCAGCCCGCGCAAGCTCCTCGTCTACAGCGGCAGTGCTATCAATGTGGGATGTCGTTCCCCCATGCCGGAGCGTGTCCAGCGCTGTCACAACGATGCTCGAATTGCGGGAGAGAGGGCCACTTCCAGTCCGTATGCCGTGAGGGCATACCATTCCCGCCGGTGAGACCCCTCACACAGGCCAGGATGCCTTTCCGTCCGCCGTTCCCACAATACCACCAGCCCAGATTCGGCCAACCAGGAGGGGGACAGAGGCGCTACATCAGAGCCATCGACGAGTATCAAACCCAAGGTTACCCGATGCAGCCTGAACTACCGGATCAGCCACAGGCTCTCACCGACGAATATGACCACCCCCCGATAGACTTCAGATACGGGACTGCCTACCATGACGTGCAAGAGGCGGCATACGATCCACCATACGACATGTATGACCAGGACGAATTCGTCAACCTGATACAGGACACTGAAGAGGCCAGAGAGGCCCCCAAAATCCCTGTCAAGATGGGCAATCAACAGTTCCTTTTCATGATCGACTCAGGCGCCACCGTCAACATCATGGGTGAACAGGACTACGCCAAAATTCTGAACCCACCAGCACTGGAGGCCCCCCGTTCCAGAATTTTCCAGTGGGGTGCCGCAACGCCCCTACCGGCTGTGGGATGTTTTACACAACGCTTCCTCCTGAACGGCCGGCGGATCGACATGACTATCCACGTCATCCGGTCGCTCACCAAAAGCCGATGCCTCCTCAGTTACCACACGGCATCTCGTCTGGGACTAATCGAAATCCATGTGAGAGCAGGAGACGTCATTGCCGCAATCTCGGACAGCCTAAACCCGAGAGACTCAGTCGGCACTGTCACGTGCCATCAACCGCAAAATGTGATCCCACAGGCCGACGTTGCGAGTGGCTTCCCGAAGCTGTGCAAAGGCCTGGGCAAGCTCAAGGCCCCCCCCATCCGGCTACACATCGACCCTTCGGTGACCCCCGTCCCGCAACACCCTCGGAGAGTTGGATTTCACCTACAGACGGCAGTGTCGGAGGCACTTCACCAACTGCTCTCCGACGGCATCATCGAACCAGCCACTGGGCCGACGCCGTGGGTGTCACCACTTGTGATCGTGCCCAAGGAAGGGGGCAAGATACGTCTGTGCGTTGACGTGAGGGTGGCAAACACCGCCATCCAACGGGAGAGACATCCAGGACCGTGCATCGAGGACATGATCGTCCAACTAAACAACGCCCAGATGTTCTCCAAGCTCGACCTCAATCAAGGTTACCATCAGCTGGAGCTGCATCCGGAGTCCAGACCCATCACCACATTCGCCACCCACGATGGCCTCTACAGATACCGGCGACTGAACTTTGGGATCTCGTCCGCCGCGGAAATTTTTCAGGAGGCCATCCGGCAGGTAATCAGACCCATCAAAGGAACCCTAAACTACAGCGACGATATCCTCGTGTTCGGATCGACGAAAGAGGCCCATGACCGAGCCCTCCTTGCCACGTGCACGGCACTCCAAGACGCGGGTCTCACCCTCAACATCTCCAAATGCAGATTCAGTAAATCGAAGCTGAAATTCTTCGGTCACATCTTCTCCCGTGAAGGGATGCTCCCGGACCCTGACAAGGTCGACACCATTACCAACCTGAGCGAGCCGCGGCAAGCAGCCGAAGTCCGTTCGTTCCTCGGCATGGCGGGGTATTGTGCCAGATACATACCCCACTACGCGTCCCTCACGGACCCACTACGCAAACTCCTGCAAAAGGAAGCAGCCTTCGAGTGGACCCCCGCGTGTCGTGCGGCATTCTCTGACATCAAGCGTGCCCTGGCGGAGGCACACCGATTGGCGTACTTCAACCCGTCATGGCACACCGAAATTGTCGTGGATGCTAGCCCGGTGGGCCTCGGCGCCATCCTGGCCCAGACCAGCGGGGAGGACATTCACCCACGACACGTGATCGCCTATGCGAGCAGGGCGCTGTCCGCCCCGGAACTTGCCTACTCCCAGGCGGAAAAGGAGAGTCTGGCAGCTGTCTGGGCCTGCGAACATTTCCACAATTTCGTCATTGGCAAAAAGTTTACGCTCATCACTGATCATCAGGCCCTGTTGTCCCTGTTTGGGAACCCTCACACCAAGATGCCCCCCAGGATCGAGAGGTGGGGCATCCGCCTGCAAGAATACAACTATGACATAGTACACCGCCCCGGGGGCGACCTCAACCCCGCTGACTACTTATCACGACACCCCGTCGGGGCGCCAGTGACCCGGGAGGGTGATGTCGCCTACGTACAGTTCATCTCCACCAACTCACTGCCACCCGCGATGTCCCTCGAGAGAGTTGCAGCCGCATCGGCGGCCGACCCGACCATGGCCCTCGCCATCAGCCTCACCTCCGCCAACAAGTGGCACGACCACCGCAGAGCGATGCTGGCGCACCCGGGGGTGTGCAAACAGGAAATGGAGCGGCTGGCCAGGATACACAGGGAGCTGGCTGTGAAGGACAACGACATCCTCCTCAGAGGGTGCAAGATCGTCATCCCCGCCACGCTACGGAACGAGGTCGTGCACATAGCACACGAGGGCCACAGGGGCGCGGACAACACAAAGAAACAGCTGAGGTGCCATGTCTGGTTCCCCTTCCTGGACACGGCAGTAGAAGAATGGGTGAGAAACTGCCATGCATGTCAGTGCACTGCCCCTCCAGAACACCCTCCTCCGCTACAATATACACAGATTCCAGAACGCCCGTGGGAGCGCGTAGCAATGGATTTTTACGGGCCGACGGAAGTTGGCGATTACCTCCTGCTTCTCATAGACGAGCACTCAAGGTTCCCGATAGTCAAATGCGTCACCACCACTGCATTCCCACAGGTAGCGGCGGTGATAGAAGAGGCATTCAGCGAGTGGGGGATCCCGAAGATGGTCAAATCTGACAATGGACCGCCATTCTGTGGCCACGAATTCAGGACACTAGCAGAACACCTAGGGTTTAAACACATGAAGGTGACCCCTCGCCACCCACAAGCAAATGGCATGGCCGAACGCTTCATGGCGTCCATCAAAAAAACACGACAAAGAGCCATGCTGGAGGCAATCGAGAGCCATGCTGGAGGCAATCGATCCTCACCAGGCGGTGTGCCGACTCCTAAGGGATTATAGAAACACCCCACACGAAGCCACGAACAAGACGCCTGCTGAACTAATGCTTCGATACAAGGTGAGAACCCGCATACCTCACAATTTGTCACCTGAAGAACCGCCTGACATGGAGGTGCTCCAAAAGGATGCAGAGGCAAAAGAAAAAGCGAGATGGGACACTGACGCACGCCGCCATGCGACGTTGCCAGACTTCCACATAGGGGACGAAGTGCTCGTACAACAACCAACCCTCAGGAAGACAGATCCGCGGTTTGCTCAAGCCCCATGAGGGTAACCGCAGTCAATGGCACTATGGTGACAGCGGAGGACCAACATCGAGCTGTCACCAGGAACTGTCAACATTTCAAACACTACAACAGACGAGAGGGATTAGGAGTGCCCCAAAGGTCTGTCTCTCCAGAACCTCGAGAGCCGCGGGACGATCCGTGGATTCCCCCGGGAAGAGACCCGGACGGGCTGAGTCAGGAAGAAGGTGCCCCGGAAACCCCGGGACCAAGCGCCCTTGACGAGAGGCCTCGGAGAGTCGTCAAGAAGCCGGTGAGACTAGTTGAAGAGTGTTGACTCTGATGTTTGGACATATTGTTCGGGGGTGGTGTTGCCAGGCACTCGAGAGTTAATGAGTGCAGCCCCCGCCGTTGGGGAGGCGGAGTTATTGTATTGGGGAGCGGGAAGGAGGAACGGGGAGTTCTGGGTAAGGCGCGAAGGCGCCAGTTCCGATTAGAGATTAGAGGAATAAAGAAGTTGTTACATCCACTTCGTGTGCGCGTCCTCCTTACTGGCCCTTCTAAGAGGGTAACAAGAAGTATGTGCCATCATTATGAAACCTAATACCGTAACAAAAGCTTGCCCAAAATTGTTCATCAAAAGCGAAATACAATCTGTCACTGACCATTATCCCCCACCGGCTATCACGCCCATTTCTAATACCACCAGTCTTGCCCACACCAACAAATGCACTCAATATGCTTCCCTGCCCCATAAGATCTTTCACATGTATTTACATACACAAGGGTCTGAACGTTTTCTCAGGTACGTTCTAGTGCAGTGTGGTAACTATAATCCACAGTGCAATGGAAGGTGCACACGGCGGGTGAACTCAAAGATTGGTAGGCCGCTGTGGCAGTGGAGCAACTCAAGAGCAGTCACTGACAGCTCCCATTAGTAGGCAGAGTAATCAGTTCGGCAAGTCACACCAATCCCTGTGGCTTGCTCACCGTCTTCCGCCGCCCAGCTACCAATCAGAGCGCCGGCTCCTGAAGGGCTCCTGAAGGGGATGGGCATGTAAGGGGCGTTACGCCGCCATTTCATACGCCTCCGCAATACACCCTGGAGCTTTCTTGAGGATGACGAGCATCCGTCCCCCACTTTCCAGGGGATGGCGGGCAAAGTGTCTGTGGGGTCAGGAGGACAGAGGACAATTGAATTCCTGTTTCCATTTAAAAAAAAAAAAGATCCTGCCAGGGAAGAAAGTTCGGCGGGATCACTGTGAGTCAGTCCGGAGAAGATCTCTCTGTGGTGCGTTGAAAGTCACACAGACACGTGACATTTTATTTTATTTATTTGATGTTGTTTTATTACACACCGAAAACCGGAAAGGCATCAGGGAATGGAACACACAACACACAAGACACTACAAGAGAAACATTAAACACACATGAAACAAAATCTAGATACAGTCAGCAAAGCACAGTGTGACGTCTATTTAAACAGATATGTTTTCATGCCCTTTCGAAATGAAAGTAAATTGCTTTCCAAGGGCAAGTTAGCTGGAAGAGCGTTCCACGCAGAGTATTGCTGTATAAGGAAAGGATTTTTCATTTGCTTTGAACCATTTGGGGCACGGACAATTTAATAACATAGAGTCACTTGAAAGCAATGTTTTAACAGGTTGATAAATGGTTATTCTTTTCTTTAAGTATTCAGGGGCTGCTCCATAGACAGCCTTATGAATAAAGACTGCCATTTTGAATTGGATTCTGGCTTTTATACGGAGCCAGTGAAGGCACTTTCGGTGTAAAGTAATGTGCTCATCTCAGTGAACGTTTTTTATAATACGAACTGAGTTATTTTGTACCACTTGAAGGGCATGCACATTCTTCTTTAATGCGCCACGCAGCAGGGCTTTGCAATAATCCATTCTTGATAGAACAGTAGACCTTGCCAATGTCCAGTCATTTGGTCGAAAATAAAAGATCGAATGACCATTTGGTCGAATACCAATTGGTTGAAAAAAAAAGGTCGATTTTTATTTATTTATATATATTTTTTCGTTTCGGTTGGTAAAAAAAAAAAAAAAAAAAAATTAAAAAAAATCGACAATTTTTTCGACCATTTGGCATTCGACCAAATGGCATTCGATCATTTGGTTTTCGACCAAATGACTGGTAACCGACCTTGCCAATGTTTCACAATTCTTGTCTGAAATGAAGAGTCTAATTTTCCTCTAAAGTTTCAGGTGGAATTGTGTTTTGTGTATGATGCTATTCAATAGAGCATCAGGGCTAACATTACAAAGACTGTGCCCAAAGTTTTGATTTTTTTCTCGGTTTTAATCATGTATCTATTTAACATGACGTTTTATATATACCTGATCTAGTTTAGATCTCTGATGGGGTGAGCCAAAAAGTAACAATTCTGTTTAGCATTATTTAGACCCATCCAATGCTCAATACTGTTTTAAAAACATCATTTAGTCTAACAGTATCCTGATCATAGTTGGCATCCAACTTCATCAAAAGCTGAGTATCATCAGCATAGGTGGCAGAACGGATATTCATGTCCTCTAACAAATCACACAGGGGCTTAATGTAAAGATTGAACTAGGCAGGGGACAGGAAGGCCCCCTGTGGCACACCGAAGGTGATGGGGCATAGTCTGAAAGGGCTGCCCCCAGTGGACAGCCGAAACCCTTTCCGACAAGAAGGAGTGAATTCACTTACACGCTGCCATTACAGTTTTAAGGTCCATTAAATCGAATGCTGCTGGCAGGTCCAAAAGACCCGCAAGTCACATCCACTTGAGTCCTAAATGTCCAATATGTCTGACTGCAAGTTCAGGAGAGCACTTTCCGTACTATGGTAAAGCCTAAAAGCTGACTGTTTTTGGTGAGGACATTTTTGTGTTCTGAGAAGTCTTGAAATGTTTCGTGGCTACTTTGTCAAGAATCTTTAGGAAAAAGTGGGTGTTTGTGACTGTCTTAGTTTGCCTATATCATTAGGATCTTTCCCCACCTTTTTGATGAGGGGAGTGACCGTAACTCACTTGATATTTCTAGGATCCTCCTTATATCTAAAGGTGGAGTTTATAAAGTGAGTGAGGAAAGGACCGAAGGTGTTTCCATTGGCCAACACCATCTTGGAGGGAAGGATGTTGCCTGAACAAGAAGTGGGGTGCACACTCTTCATAATTTCCAAGAATTCTGCTGCGTTTATGTAGTGGAAAGCAAAGTCTGGTTATTTAACCTCAGTGATCCCAACAGGATCACTAATTGCATTACAATTGCTCACAGATGCAAAGTTATAGCTTGAGACAACCACAACTGAAATGTTAATCTTATCTCTAGCCCCTAGGACTTTACCAGCGAAAGCTTTTTGGATTCGATTACAGTCATTTTTGGAAGGTATGAAACAAGTTGGCTGTTGTCTTGGATTTTCAATCTTCTTTAGTATATTAAAGAGATCTTTAACACGACTATTGGGCCTGGCAATTTGATTCTCAAAGAAGTCTTTCTTAGCATTGTATGTGGCGCTCTTGTAACTTTTCTGTGGTTCCTTCCAGGCCTGTTTGTGAAAGTTAGACTTGGTTTTCATCCAAAGGCGTTCAGCCTATCTTTTAGATGTCTTAATTTCTTTTTATTCTCTTTTTCTATTGATATGGTTGGATTTTAATATTTCAATAGTGATACATTTCTTTGTGAAGAAAAAAAACAATCAGTGATATCAAATGAATGCACGCAAGTAGATCAGAATACATGATGTAAACATTTCTTCATAATTACCAAAAAAGAATGACAATAAGTAATATCAGGCTAAAAGTGACTGAAGTCAGTCAGAGGACTACACACAAATACATCAGTATACATGATATAAATATCTCTTCATAATGAAAGGGGACAATACATCGTGTCGAGTTAAAAGGTGTATACTGCGATGGACCACACATGTAAGGAAATGTTATTCATTTCACTATTAAAGGAAAATAAAAACTGCAACATGATTTAATATTATCTTATCTCGGATGGTCGGCATCGAATGATCCTGGGTAGTTGAATCTAGGAAGAGCCCTGTTACATTCAGATGATGTTATCAACCTCTAATTTTAGTGATTGTAAAAAGTTAATGGCTGCAAAGATTACAGCATTTTGGTCACCTCTAAGAGGCTATTCCATAGCATGTCATGGGGAACACATCTGAAATTCTTTTAAATGTGTTCTAAATAGTATCTCCTGTTGTGTGTCAATGCAGGGCAGTAGATGAGAAGATGTTGAGTTTCTCCAATTCTGGGGAGACTCTACAAAACCTACAGGTTCAGAATGATTTGGATATATTGTGCCTATGTCCCATGATTTCAGACGTAGGCCAAAGGTTGAGTCTGAAGCGTAGATACATTGATCCATATGTCAAAGCAGGTAGCATAATTAAGTAGCACTCTGGGCTATTCAATTATTTATCTGGAAAATTATTTTGTATACAATCAGGAGAGTGTATACACTGTTGTCGTGTGGTAATCCAATTTAGGACCCACAACATTTGTTTGGGTTTGTTGTCAATAGATCTAAGGTGATTCCTCTTGCTCTCATAATGTCTACAACATGCTTTTTCCAAGGTTTAACATTCTCAAACACAGTTTTGTTAGAACCTTCAGTGCCATTCATGATACACTTTTTGTACAGATTAAGCATTTTCCAGGTGCAAATCACACTCAATAAGTGGAGACCACTTTCTTGACGAACTATAAACATTGGTCGACTGGGCGGCAGGGGCAATATTGTTTTCCAAAATTGACCTTCAAGCTTGGTCCAGTAAGAAGAGTCTTAGTAGCCCCTAGTATCAGAGACTGCTCTAGAGAGAATTTTCCATACTTTTTGAGAATTATTCTAGCTTGTGCAGCTGCAGTAAGAATGTTCTTCTCTTTATCAAGTTTACATGTTAGGTCGGACAGGTGGCTCTTGGCACTCAACCCTAGATAACAGTATTGATCGACGGTTTCAATGGAATGTCATAGATTTGCCACTTATATTTGATGGATTTAGTGAGCTTACTTGTACCACATGTCATCATTTTTGTCTTGGCTAAGTTAATAGCCAAGTGCTTTTGTTCAGCATAAAGTTCTAGGGCTGTGAGTAAATTTTAAAGGCCTTTAGGTATTTTAGGGAACAGGACTAAATCGTAGGTGTATGGAAGCCATAGAATGGAGTATGTGCCAATCTTTGAAGGGTCTAACATTACAGATTTTAAAGAGAGACCAATGTCGGCAATGAAAAAGTTAAAATGGGAGGAGGCTAGTATGCACCCTTGCTTTAAACCATGATTTGTTGCGATTGATAAATTACCATCGACGGATAATCTAATTCTTATCGAAGTTTCTGAGTATAATTGCATGATCAGGGTTCGGATATAGGAGGAAAATTAGCTTCTATCAGTTTTTTTAATAGGCGATCTCGGGGCATTTAATCAAATGATGCATTGAAACCGATAAAAGCTATGCAGAGGAGTTGTTTGGTTTGAAGACTATGAGCCTTTTTACGAGTTTGGCGGTATCTGCGTGCATATACTGGTGAACGGTATTTGCCTTAACATCGTGAGTTGTAGCGCAAACAACGCCCCATCACGAGTTGGCAGGCATGCGCATACGGACCAGGTGTAAACGCAAATAGCGTCCGGTGGAAATAGTGGCTGCAAACCCAAAAAAAGCGCTGTAGGAAATGTATCGCTGCTGGAACAGGAAACAAAGTGACAGCCATTTGGAAATCACAATCTGCCAAAAATGTCAGCCACTGGAAGTCATCCACACCAAAAAAAATCTGGAAAATATCTCAGGAGCGTGTCAGGGGGAAGTCTGCCCTGGACAAACTCAGAACTGGCAATACTGGTGGAGGAGGTCATTTCCCACCAGGATGAGCTCTAAGGCCCATAACAAAAAAAGACAGGCTCACAGCGGCGCGCCCATATCTGGACATGCATCAGCCAGAAGGTCACAGTGGCGGGCCGGTTCCATGTAATAATGTCGCCACAAAAATCTCGCCATGCAAAAATATCGCCGAAAAACGGTCGTTTTTTGTGGCAACATTATTGCATGGAACATGCGGGGGACACCCCCGCAACCCCCAAATTTATTTTTATTTATTTATTATTATTTTTTTCTCTTTTCCCCAGGGATGGAGAGGACTGCCATAACCGATTCAATGACCTGCAGGTCTGTGTACGGGGCTTCCTGGCCTAGCACAGTAGTGAGTCTATGGCGACTGGCGGAGGGCCTCTCCACCACCACCCCCGTAGCTGACACCATGCCAGGAGAAGTGCACCACCCTCATTGACATGACATCGATTGAGGGAGTGGGAGGAGCGGATGCAGGCACCGGCACCCAAGAGGTGACAGGTGAGTCACACCCCCTTGCAAATAGCATTGTAACTAGTCCACCACTCCATTCCCTGTGTGAATGTCCGACATCCAGGCACTGTGAGTGGTTGCAATGCATGCAACCCCAGGCATCCGGAGTAGTCATTAGGGCATCCAATGGACACATGCAAGCACCATGGCACACACATCCATGGCGTGGGCTCAGCACGTAAGGTGGGAGTGTGTGTTACCAACCACCTCTCACTGACAGTGGCATGCCAGCTGTACATTTGCATCAGATACATGAAAATGCCATCCCAACAAGTCCAAACTGTGTTCCCCACCCACATAGTATGCCCCAGCAATACCAACATCATGAATACTAAACAGTTTAGGGCTAAGCATGATTGAAACTGTCCTCCCCCCCTGTAAACCATGAAATGCATGAAAATAATTGAAGATGACCTGTTCTCACGCCATACCCTACATACCCTACAGGCATG
Organism: Ambystoma mexicanum; assembly: GCF_040938575.1. Classification (NCBI taxonomy): domain Eukaryota; kingdom Metazoa; phylum Chordata; class Amphibia; order Caudata; family Ambystomatidae; genus Ambystoma; species Ambystoma mexicanum. Next base: position 372,217,512 of record NC_090923.1, read on the forward strand.
CAGACATCATCAGAGGGCAACATGGATGATGAGGAGGAAGACCTTTTCCGACATCTGCCCAGACGCGCTGCCACCAGCACCACCACCCCTCAAAGGGCCCAGCAGGATATGCCAAGGCGGAGGACATACCCTACTCCACCGCACCAAGGGCTCCCCACCTCAATGCCACCAAGCCACCAGGGGCTCACCACCTCAATGCCCCCAAGCCACCAGGGGCTCACAGTATGTAGAAGTTGCCACCAGCGTAAACACCCCCGAGGACGGCAACTCATCCTGTGAAGAGCAGCAATGCCGTACCTGTGTTGACACCAATCCACAGTCCTGAGCAACAAATGGCCACACCCCAAGGGACCCCGGAGCATTTGCAGAGTCCTAGGCACAGTCTCCATGCCTGTGCACGCTGCCGTTGCGCACCGCCATCAGTTGCTGGTGAGTACACACCCTCATATGGGTCACCTGCTGGCAGCCCAACCATCCACGGCAGCTCCACCAGACAGGCCACCATGACAAGCAATAGCACCCCCACTACCTTGCGTAGACCTGCCAGGCACAGCAGCCCAACACGTAACACAGGAAAAGCTCTGGGCACTGCAGTCATGGCATGCCTGGACATAATTGAGGCACACCAGATGCGGATCGAGGGCATGGCCGTCCAACACAACCACCACATCAAGGCCATCGGCAGTGCAATTTGAGGGCCAGCAAAAACCATGGCGCAGGACAATGCCTGCACCCATAAAGTGGTGGAGGGATGTACTGCAGCACTCACAGGGTTTGGGCAGAGAGTCTGAGAACTATGCAAGGTGCAATCTGGACATGCAGAACAGATGCGTGAAGCCAATAACCTCCTCTGCCAGCAGCTGCAGTTGGCTGCATCTCTGCCATCAACCTCAACAACCCCCACTGAGGGCTCCCTACAGGCATCATTCACTGCAGCATTCCCAATGGCACTCACCTGAAGGTGGAGGACGTGGAAAGCGACAACGTCCTTGTTAGATGGACAATCAATGTTGGCCTGAGGGCTGGGCACATGGACCCATATGCACTGTGTTGGGGAGGAGGGAATGTGTGCTGGGGAGTTGGTGGAGGAAGGGGGGAATGTGTGCTGGGGAGTTGGTGGGGAAGAGGGGAATGTGTGCTGTGGAGTTGGTGTGGGGGAGGGGGGAATGTGTGCTGGGAAGTTGGTGGGGGATGGGGGAATGTGTGCTGGGGAGTTGGTGGTGGGAGGGGGAATGTGTGCTGGGGAGTTGGTCGGGGGAGGGGTGAATGTGTGCTGGCGAGTTGGTGGGGTAGGGGGTTTGTTTCACTCCCATCCCCTGGCTGTTGCGTGTCAGCATCAGGTGGTAGTGGCATATGCCTACGGCAGCAGATGTTGTGCAGCATGGCACAGATGATTACAATCTTTCCGACTTTATCTGGTGCATACATCCGTGCCCCTCAGTTATGGTCTAGGCACCAGAAACATGCCATCAATAAACCAAATGTCCTTTCCACACATATGCAGGTACGACTGTGGGCATTGTTATATGCCAGTTCTGCTGGAGTTAGTGGATTCCGCACAGGGGTCATCAGCCTTGTGAGCTGTGGGTATTCGGAATCACCTGCAGAGGATGAAATGTGTACATTATGCCTATGTTGCTTCACTGGGTGTGCAAGGTATACACATCAATATACTATGCACTGTAGTTATCTATGTGTACTACGTGTACGTGCAATGTAATTGGCAGATTGGTACACATCCATCATCTTTAGGGACATGCATGATCTGACCCCTACATGCAGTCATTGAGTATGGTGTTCTGTGGCAGGTTACATGTTCATGCACTTGGTGTTAATGGACTTACAGCAGTGGATGATGAACTATGTGTATGGATATGTGTGGAACACTCATGCTGAACAAGTACCAATATGTTACCATTTGTCCTTTGATTATGGTGTTTTCACGTGCCCCGGGTTTTCTCTGCAATGTACGCCATGTCCCTTGTAGAAAACTTTCAACATGCACCACCCTCTGGGTTTGATTGGCACAGTGGTGCATCCATTACATTAGGATGAGGCTCCCGTCATGTCTGCCTGTTCACGGACAATATTTATTTGTAATGGGTTGTGGCTGTCTCTGAGGCTAGAGTTGCGTTTGTTGCATGGCACATCATTTTAAATTTTTGCATGCATGTAAATTGGCATTCAGAGGTCACTCTCTCAGGGATCTTCATGTGCGTGTATTTTCCACATCATCTAAAGTGGTTTTGTGGATGGGTTTTGCATTGATCTCACTTAGCATTCCTGTGTGGTGCCCTGGGTGAGGTTTCTCTTGGGTGTCAGGGTGAGAAGCAGCACTGCAACACATACAAAGTGCATTGTGGTTGCTGTGTTTCCATATGTAATGGTGAATTCACAAGTGGGTGCCCATCACCTTCTGTGGGTTCAGGTGTGGTGGCTGTGTGCAGGTGTCCTTGTGTGCCACACATACATGGAACTGGTGCTGTGATGGTGCTGTCTGTGTCTCCTGGTGGCATGCAAGGATTCCTGTTGGTCTGCTCCCCCTACATTTGGTGTACTTTGGCATGCATTTCAGGGATGGTTTGTACTCACCCATTACCCATGTACATTGGCCTCTGTGCCTCACCATGTAGGCTGGCAGTGTGCTGTTGCGCAGCACCATGGAGTTGTGGGTGGATACTGGGTAGTGAGCGCAGAAGTGGCTATTAGTCAGGTCTGGACTACAGGTCATCTGCACATTGAGAGAATGGAATTGCTTCCGATTCCTGTAGGCTGCCTCATGGTCCCGAGCTGCTACCAGTGCAACATGTGTGCAGTCTAGGGCTGCAATCACATTCGGGACTTGGGCAATGGCATAGAACTGTGCCTTGACCTTGTTAACCTGTGCCTGGGTCGTGGGCAATGCTATGTGTTCATTCAAATGCCACAGTAGTGCATCGAGCACCTGGCCCAGCATGTCACTGAATGTGGACGGGCGATACCATGCATCATCGCAACTGTGTTGGAAGCTGCCACTTGCAAGGTATTGTAGGACTGACACAAGCTTCAAGAGTGGGGGCACAGAGGGTGCTGATGGCAATCCCGCTGGCTATGTCACCTTGGATTGTGTCCAGCAACTGGGTGATGGTTGCCCTGTCCAGCCTGTACTCAGATATCAACTGACCATCAGTCGGGGCTCAGGGTGTTGGGCTGACCCTGGGGATGGCTGGCTGCCTTGCTGGGCCTGGTCTCATCTTCCTTCTCCTCGCCCTCACTCCCTCTGATCCCTGTGCCATGGCCTGGTTGTCAGGCCTCTGTAGCTCCTGATGTAGCATGTAGAGGTCCACATCAAGGCCCCCGGTTCCTAATGGCAACACAGTGTTGGGAAGGGTATGTGGGGCCTGGGTGGGTCTTTTGTAGGCTTCTTGTGTGCGTTGTTTCCACCTGGGGCTTTATTGCTGTCGCCTCCCTCCTAATGGCAACATGGTGTTGGGAAGGGTGTGTGGGTCTTTTGTAGGCCTCTTGTGTGCGTTGTTTTCACATGGGGCTTTATTGCTGTCTCCTCCCTCCTTCTAATGGCAACATGGTGTTGGGAAGGGTGTGTGGGTCTTTTGTAGGCCTCTTGTGTGCGTTGTTTCCACATGGGGCTTTATTGCTGTCTCCTCCCTCCTCCTAATGGCAACATGGTGTTGGGAAGGGTGTGTGGGTCTTTTGTAGGCCTCTTGTGTGCGTTGTTTCCACATGGGGCTGTATTGCTGTCTCCTCCCTCCTCCTAATGGCAACATGGTGTTGGGAAAAGTGTGTGGCTCTTTTGTAGGCCTCTTCTGTACGTTGTTACCACATGGGGCTTTATTGCTGTCTCCTCCCTCCTCCTAAAGACAACATAGTGTTGGGAAGGGTATGCGGGACATGGGTGGGTCTTTGTAGGCCTCTTGTGTGTGTTGTTTCCACCTGGGGCTTTATTGCTATTTCATCCCTGCTCCTAATGGCAACATGGTGTTGGGAAGGGTGTGTGGTTCTTTTGTAGGCCTCCTGTGTGCATTGTTTCCACCTAGGGATTTGTTACTCTCACATGTGTTATTTTACTTCCAGCATTTGGCTGGTGGTATTTTCAGCTGGCTATTAATGCTATTACAGCTGGCTGTAATAGTGCACAACTGGAATTACCCCGGCTGGATTGCAGTCATAATCCGGCATTGCTGGCGCTATCACGGTTACTGCCGGATTTAAGGGCTACCACCCAACCTGTGATGAGGCCCTATGACTCTTCAAAGCTCCAAATATCTTGACTGTTCTTGGAGGCAATTGCTGCTAGCATCTGCTCCTAATCTCGTTGATATATATAAATTCTGCTTTCTCTGCCTTGTTTTCAAATCCATACATGGTCTTGCTCCTCCCTATCTCTCCTCCCTTCTCACCTTTTACTCCCCCTCTCGCTCACTTCGTTCTGCTGACCATTTCCTCCTCACTGTACCTCCTCCCCCCTGTGCTTCCTCCCGGTTCCGCTCCTTCCAACTCCTTTCTTTTTTTTTAATTTTTTTTTTTTTATTTCATTTAGTTTATACAAAACTTTTGAAAAGAGATTTCCCATGCCCCTCCCACAGTGTGTCGGAGAAGTGCCATGGGGGTCCCAAGCCGCGAAGAGGAGCTAGTCTGTGGAGCTACTAGAAACCAGCTAGCAACCACTTCTAGACTCTCAAATCTCGTTCATGCGGCAGTATCTCAGGGTGCTGCTGTTTTATTTTCCCCTGTTTCGCTTTGCAGCTACTCCGACACACCATCATCATGGGCCTCGCTAGTTTACTTCTTTCGTGTCCAACTTCAGTAGTGTTTCCAGATTTTGTAAAAAATTTGATAACCCAAAGATTTCTTTTTCCCTGGGGTTGTGGAGTTTGCGCCACAAGTCCTCTCCACATAAAGTGTCATACTGTAGTACCAGGCGGCCTAAATGGACAGATCTAAGATCTTTCAGGCTTTCACAGTACAATGTAAGGTGTTTGAGAGTCTCATTTTGTTTCTCGCAAAAGCGGCATTTGAGCATGGCTGTTACTTTTCGTGCTCTTGTCGCTTGGCTTACTCTTGTATTGAATAAGTTTAAGCGAAATTTCATATAGGTCATTCTATGTCGAGCATTAGGTGTCTTTATCAGGTATTGCAGCATCTGTTTGCGGTCTTTAGCTTCAATGGGTGCGTCATCAAAGAGCTTGTGGCGATTTCGCGCATCCACTGTTAGACACCAGTCTTGTTCCCATAGTTTTTTCTTAACGAGGGTTGGATTATTTTGCAGTGTAAGTTGGTCCGTGCCAAGTTGCTTTAGCTGATTATTGCAACCAGTTGCCCATCTACACAGCACGGTTTCAGGGTTGCCTTTAAGTGCTTCCTGTAAGATCTTAAACTGGGGAGTACAGTCTTCTGTGATTATTTTCCGGTAGATGGATAACATGTTCCATAGCACTCGTGCCTGCAAGGAGATGAGGTTTAATTCATATCTGACGCACGCACTCGAGATTCCTTTCTGTATGTGCAGGACTCGTCTCCAGTATTGGTTTTCCAACTGTGGCCACAATGTGGCAGAGGCGCCTAGGGCGCTTTCCGCGCCATAGATGAGCGTGGGAGTGGCTTTTTGGTTGTAATGAGCTAGCACTGGTAGCAAGGAAAATGTTCCGAATTTTTTGTTTATGATGACCCCTTGGCATGCTAGTTGTCTGCATTTTTGTATGATGTTCTCCGTCCAGGGGGCATCATTTATGTTGCTGTTGGACCAGACTCCTAGATACTTGGCCTTTTTCACACATCTCAGGTTGTCATTACACAGCCTCCAATTCGGAGCACTTTTTAAGTTCCGTTTTTTGTTTCTTGTGAGGTCTTGGAGGATAATTATTTCCGACTTTGCAGAGTTGATTTTCAATTTGTTTTCTTTTACGTAGCCCTCGAGTGCAACGAGCTTCCTGGATAGTCCAATTGGGGTTTGATCCAGTATTACAATGTCGTCTGCATATAACATCCAGTTTACAGTCATCCCATTGATTTTTGGGGGGAATGATGTGACAGCTTCAAGGTATTCTCCAATATCGGACAGAAATAGTCCGAATAATGTGGCTGCCAACGGGCAGCCTTGTTTCACACCTTGATTTGTTTTTATAGGTTTACTCAGTGTACCACCAGAGTCCAGCCTTACTTTGAGTTCTGTGTTAGAATGCAGATCTTTTATAGGTTGGAGCAGTTTCTCCGGGCAATGCCATTTTTTCATCTTAGTCCATAGCAACTCTCGATCGATGGTGTCGAAGGCGCTGGACAGATCAATAAATGCAACATAGATCTTCCGGTTTTGACGAATGGCTTCCATCTTCAGGAAGTTTAAGATAGTCAGGTTCAGCCCGCAGCCGACTCCTTTTACAAATCCTGTTTGTCGGGGATCGTATCTTTTGGAGTCGTTAATCCATTTGAGTAGTTGGATTTGAAGCTGCGCCGCAAAGATTTTCCCAATTACGTCGAGCAGGGCTATCGGCCTGTAGTTCTTGGGGTCTGTTCGATCACCCTTTTTAAAGATCGGTACCACAATGGCACTCCTCCAGGACGAGGGAATCATTCGCGACTGTATTATTGATCTGAATAAGGAGTAACAAAATTCTGCCCATAAATCAGGGAATTGTTTCAAATGTTGGTTGGTTAGGCCATCTGGGCCTGGTGCTCCTGAGGTGCTCAGTCGGGCGATGTTCTTGTGTATATCTTCTTTCTTTATTACAATTGACCATTCTTGCTCTTGACGTGGGGCTGTTATGGTCTTTGTTGAATTGTTGTTAAAGGCCTCCGCATAGTGGCTTACCCATATGTCTTCTGGGATCATGGATTTTATGATGGCACCCTGAGGGGTTGAGATGTTATTCAGGTAGCTCCAGAAGTCGCTAGTGTTCCTATTTGCAAGTGCTTTCATCATGTATTCGGCGTCTCTTTGCACCATTATATGTTTGTGACTGATAAGCCAGTTCTTGTAAGTCTGTTTCAATTGTTTAGCCTTATCGTGATTGCTGGAGACTCCATTGTTTTTAAGCAGTCTTAAGGATTTTTGCAGGTTTTTTTTCTTTAGGTTCAATTCTGCGTCCCAAACGTGTGCCTGTTTGAAATTTGCTTTTGCCTTACCAGATCTTTTTTCTCTATAGGTCTCTAATAGAGTTGTGTATTCAGTTTGTTCTTTCACTGGTTTTTCTCCCAGTGCTTTGCACAATGAGCTCACTTTGTTCGCATTGAGTCTCAGCCGATTACGACCCGGTCCAACTTCGAGGGGAAGTTTTGGCAAGACGTTTCCACGGCAACGGTTATGTGGCTTCAGGTATAGTTTTAGAATACAGTGGTCGCTGGACTCCATTTCGATGATGGTTAGGTGAGATATTTCACACCTCAACAAATCATCGGCAAACATATAGTCAATTGTCGATCTTGAGTGGTTTCTTCGCCAAGTGGGTTGAGCGGGCATGTCTCCTGTTGTTTGCCCGTTCAGCATGTGGAGATTCCACGCCTTCATTTCCGACAACCAGCGCTTGGCGGCTAGTAGGGCATTTGTTTCATTCTTGTCGTGGGCAATGTGATTTTTGTTGATCATACAGTTTATGTTAAGATCTCCACATATAATAATATGTGTGTCTTTGTCGTTTCTTTTGCTGTTACAGATGAGTTCTGAGATGGTTTCCATGAATCGATCAAGATCTATGGCTAGGTGTTGCCAATATATGTTTACCAACATGAGTGAGTTTACTTTCTTCATTGGGCTCGCAGGTAGTTGAATTTTGCATACCTGTATGTACGCGGACACGTTGGTTGCAGATAGTATGCGAACTTTGCTTTCAATTTTTGCAAAGATTGCCATTCCGGACATGGGGCGTCCTTTGATTCCTTTTATCGCTGGGTTGAAGGCGATCTCAAAACCATCTGCTATCGGAGGTTGCATTAGCCATGTCTCCTGAAGACACAGTAGATCTATGTCTTTCAGGTCGTTTGGAAGTTCTTCAAACAAGTGCGTATGCCCGCGTGTGTTCCATGACGCTATGCATAAATTGCCATTCGCATTTGACTTTTGGCGTTAGCTGTTTTTTGATTTGTTTATAGTTTTGGCAACCCAAGACCAATCGAGATCTTCATATCGTGAATTGGGGTTCCTCCCGCTTGTAGAGTTCGGGTGCTTCATCAATGTTATGAGTGATTCGTCCAGTATCTTTGGGGTGGCATCGTCAGGTAGTCTCCTTAAGGTGACGGATTTACTCTCAGTGCTGCGTTCTTCCGCTCGTGGAGCGGGGTTACTGCTTGATGTAGTTTTGCCTGCTAATAGCAGTTGTGTGTCCGGCAGAGGTTCCAGCTCCTTGGGGGTCCTAATCTCGTTTATGTCATTTATGTCGAACCCCATTGAATTCATTATGGCACCGGTGTTCAGAAGTAAGTCCCGAATAATTTTGGATGCTATGTGTAGAATCACACAGTCGTCGTTTTTTTCGTCTGCAAATTCCACAATTTGAATATCGTCAGAGGTAACAGTACGCAATTGCGGGATGTGATGTAATAGTCTCATCACGTTTTTCCTGTTTAACAGGAGACCATCTTGTTCTCTCTCTATTCTTTCCAATCGCAGCATGTATTTTCCCATTTTCTTGTTGCTTTGCAGTTGATTACCATGAGCTTTCCCACCAGCATCGTTGAATCTTTCAGTGGGCCGAGTGTCTACAGTCACAGATGAGCCCATGTCATCAACGCTCTTTTTTGGTGGTGATCGATCTTTCCACAATCGTTGGATAGGGAGATGGTTATTTTTCTGGGTTTCAGTTCCGGATTTACTCCTAGTTAGTAGACAGAGTTTAGATATGTCGGCATCTATTGAGGCCAGTTTGGCCTCCAAGGCTGTAAGGTTTTGCTCATATTTTAGGAAGTTCATGTTATGAGAGGTGCGGGGCGTGACAAGCGGTTCACATTTCTTTAGCGCTATAGTTGAGGCTCTTCTTGCTTCTAGCGTGATGCACTCTAAGTCTCTGTTTTCTGGGCGAGTTGTGTTAGTTCCGTCATGATTCGGCATGTCCATCATGACGCTTCTGGGTTGGTTTATTGATTTCTTCACAGCTATACAGCAAGACTTTGAAGCTGATTTGCTTGTGAGGTAATCAGGCTGGTGGTGATTTGTGGCTGACGATGCCTCTTTACTCTGTATTGAGCTGAGGTGGATGTTTATGGCAACATCTGATGGTGCAAAGTCTTTGTTCCGTTCCGCCTCTGGCGCAACGTTCACATCAGCTGGGTCATCCTCGCAGTCCTCGTATGTTGAGAGGTCAAGGAGATCCTCTGAGAAGCTCTGAGTTTCAGTGGGTGGGGATCCAATTAGGTCCTTTGTGGTTCCCAAGCCTTCAGTTTGTTGGATTTTGGTTACTTTCTGGTTGTTCAATTTATCCGATATAGAGAGAGTCTTCATGTTGCCAACAATGGACTTTGCCGGAGCGTCTACTTTTAGCTTGGCCGATGTTGTTGTACAGAAGCCTTTTATGTTCCTTAGAAAGGAGCGCGCACCTGATCTTGTGTGGGTTTTTCTTATCTTCATGTTTTTCTGTTTTTTGCCCGTTGAGTGCTCCCTCACTTTGGTAGTTACGTTGGAGTCTAGTGATTTGGAGAAGATGGAAAACGTTTCTTTTGGGAAGGCAGCCGCGTTGTTCATTGGATCACTTCTGGAGCCGCTCTCGTCTTTCTCTTTTGATGGATTCACTGAATTTTGATTTGTACTGGGAGCCTCTTGAGAGGCAGGTATAACAGAACTGGCGCCAGAACATATAGAGGGCTCAGGTGTCGGGCGGAAAACAGGCCCGTGATGCTCGTCGTGCAGTTGAGATGTGTTCGTTTCCAAGTCACCTTCTGGATTTCGGGAAGCATAGTCTGAGGGGACAAACCTCTCGTTCAGCTGCGCTTCGTCACTTATACTTGTCGCTTTATCTTTCAGGGAGATGACGACGTTTAGTCGTTTTAGTTTTTGTTTGCACTTCATGGGTGTGTTTTTCTCGCCATCCTCTTCACTCCTTATCTCTTTTAAGTTGTTCTGTCCGACATTCCCTATGTCTGAAGATGTGTAGCAGGTGTCTTGGGTGGATGCATTTACAGCCTGTAACACCTCCTCAGTCACGACACAGGAGTCTTGATTATCTTTCGGAGCAAGCCACTTACAGGAAGTGTATGGCTTCTGTAGTTTTAATAGTCCAATGGCTTCACGAGCTACTTCTGCGAATAGTCGTTTGTCCGTCGCGCTGTTCTTGGTATGTTCCGTTATTATCCTTACGTTTGCTTCAGATCTTGAGTGCTCATCTAAATTCACTTGTTTCATTAGATTTAATTCTTGTTCCACATTTATCATTTTCGAGTTTAACATTGCCAGGAGCGTGGATTGGTCCTTGATGTTCTCGTTCAGTTGTTCATATAGTTTCACATATGGCAGCATCGATATGGTGTGTGCGGCCATTATCAGGGAGTTTAGGTCTCTTGTAATTTCCCTCGACAGGCACTCCGCCAGATACTGTGTTGGAGCACTTGCCTTTTCTTGAGTGCTTGCCTTTGGTTTATCGGCTTTGTGTTTCCTCCTCTGTATTTTGCTTTTCCTTGAGCGCAAACCCACTGGGGAGGACCCAGCTAGGGCTAAAGAAGGGATGCCATCATGTGTAGCTATGATCTGGAGGGCTGAATCACTCACATCCATGTGTCTTTTTTGTGAGGGGGACAGCTGGTCACTGTCGTCATCATTCAGGGAGTCGGTTCTTTTCCTTTTCATCAGTGGGTTCGGCCACAGGATGCTCTTTTGATTTTTCCCTCGTGTTGTGGTGGGAAGAGAGGAGACGTTCACCCTCGCAGGATTAGATGCGCAGCTCTCCGGTTCATTTAGTGTTGGAGACTCGTGCTTTTCGAACAGTGGAAGATCAGCGGCTTTCTCGGCGCTCTGTTGGTTTCCCAATCTTATGTTAATTTCTACAAGGTCTTTTAGGACCTTGTCCACAATGGAGATCGAGCTCCGCCGGTTAGGGCTTGTCCCAGGGTTAGAGGCTAGGTCCAGAACGATAGCCGAATTGGGCCAGTCCGTTCTGCCAGTGCCAAGTGCTACTTGCGAGGTCCTTAATGAGTTGATACTATCAGGACCGGTTCCATTACTGTCGTGCGCGGTGGGGTCATTTTCGTTAGGGGTCGCCGTCGAACTAAGCGAGGCAGGGGGCCAAACTTGTGCTCCGGCGGTGTATTCCTCTAGGATCGCACACCTCTCCACTATGTTGTTGCCCCCTACTGGACCCCTCTTGTTATTTGTCTCTGCTTGGTCTGCTTGGCCTGCCAGGGCTTGTAGGGTCTTGACGCGTGGGGGCTCGCCTGCGCCCTCACCCTCTCGTCTGTGGACTGTGGGTGTTTGTTGCACGTTATTGTGCAGTCGACTGCCAGGTTCGACATCAGTCTCACCTTCTGAAAAGACGTCTGGCAATGTGTCTGGTGATGTATCTGGTAATATATGCCTGTAGTGATCGCCCTCCGAGATCAGGCCATTAGCCGAGTGTCTTTGCAGTAGTGAAGGTACATTCATTACATTCATTACTGTTTTAGGGGAGGTTGTTGTACGGCAATCAAAGAAGGATTCGGAGCTTATGGATGATAAGGAAGGAGTGGAGGCGCTTACCCTTTTGTGGTGTTTGCCGTTGCTTGCCAAAGGGGGGACCCGTGGCTCAGTGGATCCCCCTCCACCGGCAAGGAGACGCCTCTGTTGTCTTGTTAGCGGATGGACCACATCACCTCCTCCTTGAAGGATCACAGCTTCTTCCAGGATCAGCCCAGATGGGCCGGGGTCCAGCGTGGTCATAGGATTTTACGGTGAGGGAATGCTCCCCTGCACCCCTGGCAACACTGACAACACTCTGCTTCACTCCGCGTCGCTCCGCGACCGGAGCAGTGTATTTGAGGCTGAGGAAAGGACTTCCTCACAAAACGAAGCAAATGGGTCCAAAAGCAGCGTCTTCCACACTGACAACACTCTGCTTCACTCTGCTTCACTCCGCGTCGCTCCGCGACCGGAGCAGTGTATTTGAGGCTGAGGAAAGGACTTCCTCACAAAACGAAGCAAATGGGTCCATAAGCAGCGTCTTCCACACTGACAACACTTTCTCCTCTTCACTGGAACTCACTCCCCCTCTCAATCCGCTCTTCCATGACCCTTCCCTCATTTCACACTTCCCTTAAATCCCTTCTCCTCCACTCTCCTCCTTGAAGGCCTCCCCTGTTCTCTCTTCCTCCCCCCTCTTTCCCTCTTCTAACTCCTCTCTCCCCACTCCCATTTCATTATCCCTCCCTTCTATTCTTCACTCGTTCTATCCTTCTCTGTTCCCCCTCACCAATCCTACTCCCTCTCCACTTCCCCTCCCCCTCAGTTAATTGCTTTTTGCACTGTTTTGTTGACGAATGATTCATTATGTAATTTTGCTCCCAATGTTTATTGTTGTTCACTGTATGAGTTGTTCCATTGTACAGTGCCTTGGTGTAAGGCGCTCTATAAATAAACAAATCAATCAATCAATCAATATATTAGAGAGCGATCAGCTTTGTAGCCGTTTTTATATCTGGTCTGTACATTTCGAATCTGTTTGAAGCACATGATCAAAGTCAAGTAGCTGTTCAACCGACCAACAAAATCTATTATGCCCATTCATTAATTGTAGCTGTGGGGAGTAATGATCAGTGCAAACAAGGGGGGGTGCCAAAGACCATTTCATTGCTTAAGGTTCGTGAACGCGGTGCAGTTGTGCGAGAACTCAAAAATCTTCAATAATATCAAACATGTTATTTTGTACAAAAATATAGTCAATAATGGCACTCTGATTGACTCTCTTCCACGTGACCTGTGGGGTGATGTCACCCTTGAGAGCACCATTTAACATTGCAAAGGATCTATTTTGGATCCTTGGAGAGCCATCTCTCTGCAGGGCCATCCAGCAGTGGGATGCGACACTTCATGAAATGGATGTTTAGGTCACCTGCAAGTACGGTGTTCCTGATGAAGGGGTCAAGGGTAATTAATTCAAGCATTTGTTCCATATGCTGAAAGAAGGTAGATTCTGAAATGCCATTATGGTTCCAATAGATGTTTACAATAGCAAGATTGCCAGCTGGAGATTTAATTTTAACCAGTTGCATGTAGGGATTGGGAGTGGCCCAGGGTTCCAAAGAAAGGATGGAGCATGTTTTGCCTGCTAATAGGGGACCAGCTGATGGACGGCCTCACTCAGCCGATTTGCAGAGAGTCATTTATTTGGTAAACCAGTCGTTGCAATGGGTTTTATCTCTCATGACAGAAGTTTTCAAAGGGGCAAACCAGTCTAGCATTTCAGTCATGATTGAATCAAAGGTGGTAATTAGGAACATTGGTTTATCGTCATCATATTTAAGTTCCAATACCGCCAAGATCCCCTTATTCAGATCTATTGCGGTAACCTTTTTGAAATTCCTAGTATGGATCTTCTTGAGTTGAGCATGTGAGACATCCAGTTTTTGTTTACAAAAGGTTTGGATGAGTATAGTGTAGTGGTCCGACCAATCTCTACTCAGATGATTCCAGAAGCCACCAAGTCCAGGACTTTACCTTTAGAATGGGTAGGTTCTGTATTTAAGATAGAAAATTCAGCACTCCTCAGATTGACCCTGCAGTTGTGCTGCTTTCTGATCTGTTGTGTCCTGGAACCAACATTAAAAATTGCCCAAAAGTAATGTGGTAGTTCCGGTTTTATTTAAGGGCTGTAAGATTTGAGTTAGTTCTTCATTAAAACCTGGGATGTTTTTAGGTGGCTGACATAGAAACTAAAGATTAAGCCACTTTATTAGATCAAGTTTCCATTTTAAATGTAAGATCTCAGATCCTCCAAAGATAACTGGAATCTGATAAGAACGGTAGCTATTCTCTCACAATAATAGATACTCAGCACCTTTATTATTGGTGCAGTTGTCTAAAAAGATTTTATAATTGTGTAGTACAGCTATCTCCATAAGGAGGCCAATCAGGTGTACATGTGACAGTACTCCTGATTGGCCAAAATATGTTAACCAAGCCACTATTGGATTACCCCCACGCAGTACTACTGTAATGAACACTTAGGGCCTGATTCACAGAGCATTATTCTATGAGATTGTGCCATTATAAAACACTTCCATGAATCAGGCCCTTAGTGCATTGGGGATTGTATGCCATAGCATTTCCATTTGTCATGCCAACCACGAAGACAGATTCTTGAAACCGCTTTCTTCTCGTATCAATTTTTAGCCAACAAGCGCCAACACCAAACATGAAATTGCAGCAGAGTTGCTTCCATCATAACCCAGGTTGTTTGCCAGCAAATTCCAGGGCTCTGTCATTATACATCCAAGTAGTAATATTTCAGGGTATTGAGAGTAAGCTTTTGGCTGTTAGAACAAAAGCGATTTGTTTGTCAGTAACAAGCTCGTCATTTGGGCCAACGTACATCAATAACTGCTTGTTCTAGTTCCATGGTAAAGTAATCATGGCCCAGTATAGATGGCGAGTGACTTATGGGTTGGAGTTGTCAGCTGGTGGTGGGGGAAGTGGCACGGGTGAGGTGGTAGGAAATAATATAATTTTTCTTCATCATATCTTCTTGTTGTACTTCCAATACAGAAAGTTTGAGGAACCCTAAGGGATTAAGGGTAGTTCAATGAACAGAGTTTCTAGAGAGCACTGAAAAGGATGATATAGAGCCTGCATGTACTCTTTGGACCAGATTTACAAAGCATCTTTCAATGGGATTGCGCCATAGAAACATGCTTTTGTAAATCAGGCCCTTTGTCTCCCTTGTGTTTGTCTCCCATGTCAACAGAATGCTAACTTTCAGCACTAAGAGATGCGCAAGCAGCACCTGGTCTCCTTAAAAAAGGCAACACTAATGCAAGTATCTAGGGTGTCATTCCATCTCTGCGTATGAATTCCTTGTTGGTTGCAACGTGATAGGCTGGTAAAGAAACACGTGTTCATCTCTGCTCCGCCAGTATGTTCAAGCAGACCCAAGGCATGACTGAGGAGACTAGTTTAGGAGGCGGCTGCATATGTGATGGAGGATGTGATATTGCCCATTTATAATGAATGCCTCTGCCTGTGGTGCTTGACTGGACACACTGTGAAGCCAGTGTTTTGATGGATCCATTAAACAGTTGCACGCTGCCTCGCCTCCTCACTAATGAGCAAATCTGCAGTGAGCAACAGGGTAGTTTTGATCATGTATATTTAAATCGTTAATTTCGTTCGCTTTAAATGTGTGCATGGTGGGAGATGATTTCATCTAGAAAAGGGAGGGGTGAATGAGACATCAAATAGTTTGTTTATCCCCCAAAAGGTCGTCACCACGTTTATTTTTTGGCTATAAGTTCATTTTCACCTGTCACTCTTTGGAGCCGTATAGGACGCCTTGTGTTACTTGATAGGTGGTTCATGACAGATAAAAGTTAATTCTGAAACACCGGCCTTCCTCACAGTATCCATTTCAATTCGTTATTTAGCAGGGAAGGTGACCTACACAATCTTTTAGACGAACCCACTAAAATGAGTATTTAAATTGAAGAAATACAACTACTGAACTGTGGTGCCATATTACACATGAAGGAGTATCATTGGTCCAGTACATTATCCAGGGGGGTCAATGGGAATACGAGATCTTTCGTTCAGTCATACCCTGGCATCTGAGGGGCAAAGGAAGCACACCTAGGGGTCCACCTACTCTGAAGCTCGGGGCGCAAGCTCTATGAAAAAGTGAATGCATACATCATAGAAACAATATCACATCACGCGGGGCGCACACAGCTACACCCAGCATGGACGCCAGAAATAACCCGCAGCAGGAAGACTCATCAGTCAATCCTCCACATGAAAGGCGCACACTAATGACATCCTGGAAATAGAGAACAGAGGGCATCACAGCCAGGCAGCTCTTTCCTAGACCTTCTAGAGCTTGATTAGTGAATGACATTAGATCTGTTAGGGATGGAATAGTAGTCAATATTGAGTTGCATCAATTGTTTAATTATCAAAGGGTACACTGTCGTGTTGGGTTTCTTATTTAAGTGGGCCCCCATATTTAGGAGATTCCCTGCATCCTAAGAAGACAAGCTGTGCCTTGGATGTAATGGACATTCTCATAGATACTTATATAATGAAACAAACTAATTTATCAGAGTTATCAGTTTGACATTGCATAAGTCCACAAGCCAGAATGCTCATCGCTCTTTATTTGTGTAAGCACACAATACCTTTAGATACTGCTAATGCCACATTTCTTTACCTGATCTGCAACTTCACAACGAAATTTATCAAAATGCTTTCTTTGTTTATTCATTACCGAGAATATAATCACAGGAACACTGTGCACAAGTACACCAGTGAGAGTGTTACGTGAAAGATGCATGCACAAGATTGACAGCGCACCTCCATTTTGATTTACATGTGCGGTGACCTATGTACTATGCTGAAAATGCGACACCTTCTAAATTTTAGTTGAAACTTTATTTCGACCGAGGTCATAAAAGCCATACAAATTCATATCAAAATTCCAAAATACAGTCAATTATTATTCACAAAATTTAAATAAGAAAGCCTAAGGAGAAGAAAGAAAAACAGATTAAAGAAATGACAATGACAAAGCAGTTATGCAAGCTGTTCAAGCAGATCCTAGGTTAGTTCCAGGGCACCAAATAACTAAAAGCAGTGTGGAAAATGAACACAGCCATTGTTCATAATTGCATTTTGCAACATTTTCCTGAAGAAAAACACAGTAAAAGTCTTAAACAATTAATGACCATCCATCACACATTACAGATGAATCACAATGTTAACACAGCCACCCTGAATCCCAAAAGAAACCCGGCAAAGGGTGCAATGAGCAGAGTGCTCGTCACTTCCGGTGTTGCTCATATCCTGCCTGCATGTTTACTGATTCTTAAAGGAACCTGCCAAGCCAAAGGAGCGCTAAGCTGTTTGTGCAAATTGGTTGCAGGTAACCCCACCATGCATCTAAGTGCTGGGCATGCAAGCAGCACTTACATCTGCATTGGTCTGAGAGATCGCATGCAGAGGTGGAAGGGTCAGGTCTGGCACCCTCCCCCCCCCAGGTGGCTGTAGTGTGAGCATTTTCAGTTTTTTACCTTACAGATCCGTCATAGGTGATGCTAGTTTCATAATTCCACCCCTGCTGTACGGGTAGGCATGCAACGAGTCACCATGCTTTCCATGACTCCTGGCTTGTAAAAGGCCATGCCGGGAATTAGTACAAGTTATAACGAGTAGAGCATATTGTAGCATAAAGTGTGTTCTCCAGAATGCAATGCTGACCGCCCAAGCAATCCCAGAAAGAGTAGATTTCTTTGTGAATGCAGAGATGCACGTGCACATGGATTTGTGAATGTATGCTAGGTTTTGTGAACTAGCAAATATGTAAAATGGGTTGGTGTTGTGTCACTTGACAGACACGAATGACAACATTACCTTTTGTATTGTTTGGAGGTTTGGATGGGATTTCACTAAAGTAGTGAGAAACATGATTTCTATGCCTACCCTGCCCCCACACCTCTACTAACTCAGATGGATCCCAATCAAAGATAAAACAGGCACAGTTAAAAGATATACCTCTTTTGCCTTTTGTGGTAATTTGGGCAGAGATATTGATATTGATATTTTATTTCTATCGCGCTTGTACACAAGTGTTTCAGAGTGCGACAAGGCAAGGGAGGGGAACAGGGGAGAACAAAACAGCGATCTCACTAGGCCCAGTGACATTGAGAACGCGCAAGTGCATGGGAGAGGGGGAGGGGAAAAGTGCATGGAAGAGGGGAAAAGTGGAAAGTGCGAAGCAGAGGAGAAACAGATAAATAATAATAACTAAATAAATGATAAAGTCAACAAAAGGTGGTAGTGCAGCCAGCAATTTGCAAGTGCTAGGGTTAAGGAAGCAGCCAGGGTAGGTCTGATAAGTGCAGGAAGAAAAAGGGGGGGGCTGTATGGGTACAGATACAGACCCCAGTGCAGTGAGGGAGGGTGGCAGGGTGAGCAGGTACCTGGGCCCAGAGGAGAGAGCTTGGCCAGGTGCAAGGTGGCAAGAGAGAACAGATCAGCAGGGGAGAGAGGGAGCGAAGTCAGATGAAAAGAGGAAGGTCTTGAGGTGCTTCAAGAACTGGAGATGGTTCTCCTCAACTTTTAGAGTGGCAGGGAGACTGTTCCAGAGGGAGGCCCCAGCTGAAGACAGAGATCTACCCCCAGCTCCTTTCTTTGAAAAACGACTGATTCTGAGGGAGTTAGAGGTAGAGGAGTGAAGAGCTTGAGAGGGAAGGTATTTGCAGAGGGATAGATGAAGGTATTTTGGACCCAGGCCACAGAAAGCCTTGTGGACAATGCAGAGGGTTTTGAATTTAATTATTGTATACACTGGGAGCCAATGGAGAGATGTCAGAGCTGGAGAGATACGATCCCAGGGCTTAAGGCCAAGGACAAGTCTTGCAGTCCTGTTCTGGATTAGTTGCAGAGGGCATAAAGTAGAGGCAGGTAGATTTAGAAAGAGGCTGTTACAATAGTCCAACCTTAGAGAGTACAAGAACTTGGGATACCATGAGCTTCTGGAGGAAGGAGAGGAGGTGCAGTAGGAAGTTTGACTTTTTAGAGACCTCAGATATGTGGGCAGAGAAGGAAAGGGTGGAGTCAAAGATGACCCCGAGGTTCTTCGCCTCCCCAGGTGGGAGAAGGAGGAGGGCCAAGGCAAGCCGGCCAGAGAGTGAGGGAAAAGGATGGTGAAGGTGTGCCCATGAGGAGGATCTCAGTCTTGTTGGCATTCAGACAAAGATCATTGGCAGAAAACCAATCTTGAATGGCAGTTAGGCAATCAGAGATGAGAGAGCAGATAATACTCTCAACAGGGGAGTGAATGTGATCCAGTAGCACCCCAAACAGCAAAGTAACACAATTACAAAATAAACAATGTCCAATCAAACTCCTAGAAAGTGAAATACTTCACTAAACATATCCATTTTACAAATAACTATTAAAAACATTTTAAAATCCCACCCATGCAAAGCAAGAAAGACAAATGCTGAACAAGACTGTAAATGCACTCTGGATACCTTATTCAGGGGAGAGAAGACAAAAATACTTTAGGGTCCCAAAATTAAACCAGGTGCACAGGGCTTCTCAAAGTACCTTATTCCAGTGCGCAGTGGGTTAGCAACCAGGCTTCAAGATGTACCTGGGTGTGGATTGTACCAGGTTCGCGTGCAGTAAGTACTGTGGGGTTAAGTGGAGAGCTAGCAGATATTTGGTTTGAAGTGGGAGCTTGGTGCAGGTTGACTACAGTGTTTGGGTTGTGCAGTTCGGATGGCTCCAAGATTGGTTTGAGTGTCGAGTCAGTTTGAGACTTTGGTAACAACTAGTTCGGGTTGATGAGTTAAGCAATGCTTCAGTGGTCAAATTCCGATCAGTCAGTTTGAGGCTGTGCCCTTGGTTATCTGATGCATGGTTCAAAGAGGTGGCAGTTTGAGTTTGTTCCCCTCGGGAAGCTAATTGTTCGAGCCAAACAAGTGACATGTCCTTCTTGCCATTATGCAGAAGTGAGCCAGTTTGATGGCTGCAGTGGGTTGAGGTTTGGTGAAATGCCAAAATCAGCAGTAGTGGGTTTCTCTGGTTTGAGGGAAATGAACACAGTTTGAATGCTGTTCACCTTGTTCAATGCAGTGGAAGAGGTGTTATGGCTGTTCCAGCTCTCCAGATGCTGCAGGGGCGCTATGACAGGGCGAGTCTAGTCAGGTTCTGCTCTCCCGGCTTAGGGAGGTTTGGTACAGAGGGGTAGGTCATGGTCCTCAGCAAGAGTTACTCCCAATGTGCCTTAGGAGGAGGCAGAGAGCAGAGCTTGCCTCAGCCTTGGAACACTCCTTCATCTAAATGGCTGAAAGCTTTAGAAACATCCACCTCCCCCAAAATAGGTAAAACTAGGTCAATTTCTTTGTCCAGGACGGTTCAAAAGTGAATCAAAGATGCAGTTAAAGACTCCCTCATTTATAGATAAAAGGCCACAATGAATCCATGAGTTAGGTGTCCATTTCCCTTTCAGTCCATAACCATATTGTCTTGTTCCGCAGGCAGTGGAGGTGGCAGATAGGAAAGGAAAGTCCACAGAAAGTAAAATAAGGGAACCTTCTTCCAACTGATCTCTCTTCCCTGGTTGTCCTAACTCCGCCCCCTTCTCTGCTGCAACTTCTCAGTCTATTGTGCAAACCCTGAAGGCGAGGCAGCCTTTTGTAATGCACCTAGCTCTTTAATGCCAGGCTAACCTTTGGATCTGGTTGGGAAAACTCAGGCCTCCTAAGAGGGCATTGCCTTCCCTCCTAGAGAATCCTGGCCTATTGTCTCATTCACTGGAATGCAGACACACGGGAGCCGGGAATCAACACATCCTCACACAGCTGTCTGAACTCACAGGGTAAACACTGGTATGCTATGAAACAGATGTGGCTTTAATAATCATGTGAACCTTAAGCCATTGTGTCCTAGCTCAGATATGGCTTAGGTTTATAGATTAAATTGTCACCCGACTGGGGGTTCATCACGATTATGTAGTTTAAGAACACATTTTAAATTCAGCATCTCTGAGATATGTGTTAGTCAATTTGGGATTCCAACATCAGACAGACCAACTGGTCTAATGCAACCCCCTCTCCGAATTATAGAGCCTCACCCCAAAAGTCTGGGCAAGAAACAGGGTGTGTCCTCAAAGTTCGAATTCATTTAAAAATTAAAGGTTGAATAAAGACAAAAGGTGGTCTTTAGTTTTATGTAGGGGACCAAAATGTTGAGCAACCACAGCAGCTTGTAAACAAAAATGAAAATTACCCGTCTGCCTGAATCACAGTATTTCACACATCATTCCATGATCAATCCCATGTATATTAAATTCTGAATAGCACTAGATTGTCGGGGGGAAATTCTGCTGGGGTCAGCTGGCCGTCCGCGGACCCCCAGGCAGGGAGGCCCCAACTCCTCCCGCGTATCGCAAAAATGAGTATGAGGCACACGCAAGAAGCAAGGTGGTTCTGCTGTTTATTAAAAAACCGGCAGGGATGGGTCAAGGATCGTACGCGTCCGTCCTGATCGTACGCGTCCGTCCTGACTCTCTCCAAAATTCGTGGGGCTCGCAGGCCCTTTTTACCTCAGTATGACGCGCTACTCGCGTCACCTGGGAAAGTTAGCAAAAAACCTATCGCTACTCTGGATTGGTTCCTCGAGTGATAGGGTTAGTAAAGCATACGTATAGAGAACGCTGTTAGTGGTTGAGGGTCAGTCAGGTGGTATACTTGGGTTGTCCCTTCTATTAGATACATGAAAATTGTTACATGATGACCCCTGAGGATTGGCTAATGTTAATGGCGTTAGTGATAAGTACCCCATGTTCTGATTGGTCCACTCGCGAGCCCCCCAGCCTGGGACCATCGTTGTTCCCAGCTCGCGGTGCACCTGCTATTTGCAACAATGTGTAACTATGTGTTTGTGCAGACAATGCGTGGATTTGTTCATATGCTTGAAGGCAGACTACTCCCACCGCCGCAGATGTCCATTGAGCCGCTTCATTGTTGCTGCCTGTGTTTCGAAACGTGGGACCCAGGCGCCTCCTCCCTCCTTGGTCTGGCACCCTGTCAGGTTCGGATTGGTCACGTGAGGAGAGACCGTGGTTGAGGCAGAATTCTGCACATTTAATGTTGCATTTTCCACTGTGTGTCTGGCTTAGTTTGCAGGTGTGACCTTGGCTTCGGCTTGTGGCATGCGAGTTTGCAACATTGTGCCCTTGGCTGTCTGTTCTCGCCGGCTCATTCTGCAGGGTCAGCAATTGTACTCTGGCACGTTCAATGTTCGTGGAGGCTCTTGCTTGCGGCCTACTTGGGCCTGGTGCATAGGTGGGGATGTTTGATGCACGGCGCCTTAGGTTATGGTATCATATTGCTTCATCCCCAGTATCATGTCTTCGTTATTTTTCTCATTGCAATGCATGGGTTAGGAGAAGCGTCAGCAAGCATTTTAGATGAGTTCGTTGTGCGTCTTGCATTTCTGCATTTTGAAAAACCTATGTGAAAAATAATGAAGATGCGCGTCAGTGGGTGTGTCTGTCACCTACGTCATAGCACTGAATATGTTCTTCGTGTGGATTGGTGTGGGAGTGTCCAGTGTGCATGTTTGCACGGGTGTTCTGACCGTTGGCTAGGTCATCATGGCACCTCTAACGATGTGTTCATTTACTGTTGAATGGTTCAGTCGAGTTCATCCATGCCGCAGGAGTCGGCTTGGGCAGGGCAGGCTGGTGGGCAGGCTGGTGGGCACTTCCGTATGTTCCTTTACCAGGGTATTTGGTCGTCTGGTAGATAGGCGAACTCCTCTCGTGGCGGGTGTCTGGGCCGCGATCCTCTAGGCCAGGGGCGTGAGGGGATTGGTGGGAGTCTTTTGTTCCATTCTCCCACTTCAGTCCCCCCTCTGGTCGACTTGTCGACCACAAACATATCTTTTTCCTTATCTCCTCTTACTCTCCATATTTTAGTTACTCCTCCCAAGTGTCCATAATGGTTGACATGGTCTTCAAATGACCAATACATATATACACAGGTTCCTCCAGGTGTGCAGTATACCCATTTCCCTATGTAGCTCCTTGGGTTTCTTGGGTTTTCGAGCTTCACAGATGGTGGGTCCAGGTGGTTGGTGATGATCTGTTTGCGCAGTTTTTCTCTTTCTTTTATTATTGTGCCTGTGTGCTGGCCATCATCTGTCGGCATCAAGGGGTGCATACCAATCATTTCAATCATTTCGTCTGTAGTGCGTGCCTTCCGGGCCTTCCAAAATCTTATTATGATCAGTGCAGCTCCAGCCAGTATTATGCATCCAACTATAATCTTTAGTCCGTCTGACAGCCAAGATGGCATCCATGACCATAACATTGAAAACCAGCTGTCATCCTTCTTCACTCCTTTACTTTCTTCCATCATTTTGGAGTGCATCTGGGCCAGTTGTGATACTGCTTCTGTCAGTGTACCATTGTCAGCATCGTTAGCAGGAATGAATGTGCAGCATGATTGTCCTATCTTTGCGCAAACTCCTCCTTCCATTGCTGTAAGGAGATCTAATACATATCTGTTCTGTAGTGCTACCATCCTCACTGCTCGCAGTTCCTCTTTTATTGCATTGAATCCATTTACTGTAGAATTAATTGTCATCATTAGCTCCCATCTAGTTATCTGGAACCATTTTGCGTTTGTGTAAGCTTGTAGTCCCGGATGTATTATTGACGAGAAGAACATTGCTGCTCTGCTGAATAGTCTGTGTTCTGGTGGGATTGAAGTGAGTGCTGTTTCCGACCTTCCCCATAGGTAATTTCCTGTCAGAGGTTCTCCGTGTCTCTTCTTTCTATTCAGGACATTGTTGTTGTTGTTCTTTTCGTTCTCTGACCCCTTCTGAGGTTTTACAGATCTCTTCTTCCTCTTGTTTCCTTCATCCATTTTAGGGAAGTTCGCCACGTTCACATGTTTCTGGGGCACCACTAGTGATGGTACATTAACGTGTACCATTGTGCATAAACCATTCCACAGAGGGGGCAGTGTGTAGTATGCCTTGTTTCCGCAGGCCCAGTAATGGTCCATTAATACTGCTGTTCCTGCTCCCCCCTCAGGTAACTATCACGCTTGCACAGTTGGTGTTGTATCCCACGTCCACTTCTCCTCTGTGTTGGTAGCATACCTTAGGTGCACACAGCGGCAGTATGCTTATTGGGTCTTCATCCTTCTCCATCCACGTCAGCATGGGTACGTACTTGCCCCAAATCGTCCAACATCTGTTGTTGTGTTCATCAATAGTTGTAATATTTTCTCTTGTTACCATGTTGCTGCCAATCACTCCTATGTCCCATTTGTTGTCCATGTACACCTTCCCTGTTATTGTTACCAGTGGTCTTTCCCAACATCCTTGTTTACCAGGAACTTCAGTGGCGTACCAGTCACATGGTAGGTATTGTAGTGTTACTTTCTTTGTTTCTCCCTTTTCAGGACCACTTGTCATGTATCTGAATGCTTCAGCATGCAAACTGCTCTTGTGGTAACTCAAATAAGTCTTGAGGAAGTTGTTTTCGTATAGATATGTGTCTCGCGTTTTCCACACCAGTTTCACCACCGTCCCTTGAAATCTCCCTTTCGTTTGGAACAGTGCCAGGTATATTATACATTGTGCTGTCATTTCATCTATTTCCGTGGCAACAAATGTTCGAGAAGCGCTAATGGCGTATGGGATCAATGAGCAGACGTAGCAGCTGTCTTCTGTTGTCTGCTTACCTATTTGGGTCATGTGTTGGTACCACATGTTGTTCGAGACGTGTGCTGAATCTGTTATGTAATTATCAATACCTTTATTATCTGAGTATGTGCTAAGTTTAACTCTATTTCCCTTGTGTGGAGGCTTGCTAGTACCACCTGACGTAACACCTGTTGCAGCCGTGGGTGGGGGTACATTAGGTTTGGGTACAGCCAAAATATTGATAGCATAACTTTTCTGCCATACAGAGGCAGCCAAAAACCCAGTGATCATCAAAATCCCTATCATTTTTATTACAGAAGCTAGTCTCACCGGCATTTTGCTCTTACCTTGCTGCAGTCCGGCAGCTTATTCTTGCGGCGTTAGAGTTGCCCACCTGAAAATTCTCAATATGCTTGTTATTAGTGTTAGTTGTTGTTTTCAAGCTCTCCCTATCAAGTAGTCGTTCAGTGCCCAGGCGAAGAGCTGTTCCCACGCCAATCTAAGCGATCTGTTTCTTAGGGCAGGCAAGTGTTGGTGAAGATGAGGCATTGATTGTTCTATGGCCAAGATAAATGCTGTGTAGTAGACACGTACCCTTCTTCTTATTAGGTACTTTGGCCTTTTTATGTGATAGACAAATTGGTGTGATAGGGCTTCAGGGTAGTTATCGTCTGAGGGTAGCATCTACTCCTGGGCAATGAACTTTGTTAGTTATCTGTTTTCTTAACAATACAATAATACGCGGTACCTGCATGTGCGAGAAAGAAAAAGAGAACATTCAAGTGTTTACATGTATATATGTGCAAGACAATGTCCTTCAATTGGGTGGTTACTGTAGTGGGTAGGAGGTCGATGGGCAGAGGGTTTGGGGTTCAACTGGCGGGAGTCTCTTTACTCTTTGATCGTATGACCATGGGGTGGGTGGTATGGGAATTACCAGTTTCTATTTCAGTAGTTATCTCTGGGGAATCTGGGGGGTGACAGGGTATGGAGACACTTAGGTCGTCATCTGTGGTAGAAGTCTCTTCCTCTGTGGGTGACGCTGTCGCTGTTCTTCCAATGGCCCTGTCGGTTACGCTAGGGCGGGTCTGGAGTTTGCAGATCTTTACGTCGTGTAGGTGATTCCAAGCACGCTTATCCTGCAACTTTACTGCTCTCGTAGATACCTCCTCTACAAGGTGGGGACCAGTGAAGCGTGGGCTGTTCCACTTTCTATTGAAATTGCGGAGTAGCACGTGGTCACATTTAGCAATTTTGCACAGTTTTTCCTTTTCCGATCCTTGGTCCTCATCTTCTTGTTGATAACTCTTAGACCCGCCCCGCGTGCGCTCGAGCTGTTGAGACACAAACACTACACTAGTAATCAAAGAAGACACATATTGGTACATTTCATCACCAAGAACAGTTGCAGTGTTTTCATAGTCTGTGAATGCCCTTGATGTTGGCGTTAGAGGAAGACGCATTTGACGTCCGGTCACCACCTCATGAGGAGTGAGGTGATGGTCGGCGCCTGGTCTATTCCTCAGCTCAAATAGAGCTAGCGGAAGGCAATACAACCAACTCTTCTTTGTTGTTTGCTGTATCTTTGCAATTGCCTCCTTCAGTAGGCCATTCAGGCGTTCGCATATACCGTTGGCCTGTGGGTAATATGCACATGCAAATTTATGCTTGATGTTCAGTAAGGATGTGATGTGCTGGAACATTTCATTAGCGAAATGTGGGCCGTTATCCGACCGCAGTACCTCGCACACTCCCCACTTGGGGAAAACCTCCCTCACTAAAAATTTGGCTGATCTAAATGCATCTGGATGTGAGCAGGGTCCTGCCTCAATCCACCTGGAGAATGGGCATACCACTACAATCATATACCTATTTCCTTGACATACGTTGATCATATCAACGTAGTCAATATGGATGTGCAGGAAGGGTCCCTCTGGCCGGGGTACAGTACCTCTTATCACTTTCAGCGTGTGACCGGCCGTAAACTGTTGACATGTGAGACAATTGCTGATAAAATTTGTCACATGGGAATTTAACTCGGGACAGAACCAATCTTCCCTAATTCGTGCTGCAATAACTTCCTTGCCTGTGTGGGCTTGGTGGTGGAGTTGGCTCAGGGCGGTGTTCAATAGTGCCAATGGCATTACCATCTTTCCAGTGTTACCCTGGCGCCATAGTGCGTCAGTTGGCGACATTGTACATCCTCTTTTTGCCCATATTTCTTTTTCTGCCATTGGTGCAGCCGCTTGTAACTTCATTATCTGTGTGGCTGGGAGATGAGTGTACCCTTCTCTCATCAGCATCTCTTTAGCTATCCCCCTCCCTCTCTCCGACTCTGGAGGGTTCCATATCTCACCAAAATATGCAGCATACTTCGCATGTGCGTCTGCTGCTGCATTTCCTCTTGAGATATGATCTTCTCCATTAGTCTGTGCAGTACATTTGACCAAAGCTAATTCTTGGGGGTCATTTATTACTTCAATTAATTCGGCTAATAAGAGAGCATGTTGCACTGGGGTGCCGTCAGCTCTCCTAAACCCTCTTCTCCTCCATTTGGACAATCCTGAGTGGACAGTAGACGTGACATATGCGCTGTCAGAATATATAGTTACTCTTTTTTCAAAGCTTTCCTTCAACGCCAAGATCAGTGCAACCAATTCTGCTGCTTGAGCAGAGTAATGTTGTGGTAATTGTTCGCATTTCACCGCCACATACACCAATTCCTCTGTCATTTTTACCACTGCTGCCCCAGTTCTCCTTATCCCATCACTTTGGTCTATTGTCGATGACCCATCAATGAACAAGAGCTGTCCTCCATTTAGCGCGTCCTCTTCAACTTTTCTAGTACATGAGTACATTTCGGTATTCTGCGTACAATCATGTGCATAGTCGCCTTCCTCAATCACTTCCGCTATAAACCTTGCAGGATTAACTGTGCTGCATCTAACAATTGATAATTCTGGTCTAGATAAGATGATCTCATAACCTGACGCCCTCTGCGTGGTTAGTGTGGACTTAGGCTTGTTCAATATTGCAAATAGTGCATGTTCCACAAATAGTGTGGTTGGGCACCCCATTGTAATTGATGATGCTTTCTCTACCGCGAAGGCAGCTGCGGCGAGACCTTGTTCGCAAGAAAAATGTCCTAACATTACAGGATCCAAGTGACCGCTGTAAAATACTACTAGTTTGTAACCCATGCTTGTTTTCTGAGCCAACACTGCTTTCATTACTGCTGAGTCGCAATGTGAAAATATAAAGAATTGTCGTTCATAATCTGGGGTGGCCAGTACTGGAGCAGTTGATATTGCATCTTTCAGTTCATCAAAGGCCTCTTTCATTTCCATTGTCCACCCCAATTTTTTCTCCCCTTTGTTAGCTTCTCTTAATGCCTCAAGTAGGGGTCCTATGTACGAGCTGTAATCAAATACCCATGCCCTACAGTAGTTGCACAGTCCCAGGAACTGCTGCAGTTCCCTCACCGTTTGTGGCAACGGCGTTTTTGATATGGCCTGTGCTCTTTGTGGTGCAATATTTCTTCCGTATTGGGATATGAGCTGACCAATGTATAGTACCTGTTCCTGACAGTACTGTAACTTTTCTTTGTCTACCTTGTAACCCTTTTCAGCCAATATTGTCAGCATCTTCAATGAGTCCTCTCTGCATTTTATTTCGCTTGTGCTGCAAATTATTATATCGTCAACATACTGCAACACTGTGCTTTCCAATTCAATGTTTCCCAAGTCCATCTGTATTACTCTTTTGAAAATTGAGGGTGACTCGCAGTACCCTTGTGGCAATCTGGTGTGTTTCCATTTTGTGTTTCTGTACGTGAAGCTTGTTAGATCTTGTGAGTCTGGGTGCAGAGGTATTGAGAAAAAGGCATTTTTGAGGTCAATCACTGTAAATCGTGATGCCTCTGCTGGAATGCCACACAATATTGTGGCCGGGTTTGCTGCTATGGGGTATTCTGCTTCCACTATGTTGTTCAAGGGCCTGAGGTCCTGAATGAAACGACAAGACCCTCCTTTAGCTTTGCGCACTGGATATACGGCTGTGTTACATGGTGATTCTGATGGTACCAATATGCCATTATTTATAAGGGCCGTTATTGTTTCATATATGCCCTCATCTGCCTCTTTTGATAGTGGGTATTGCTTCACTCTAGGGAGTATTGCACCTTTTTTCAATTTTATTCCTACTCCCCCTATACTCTTTATGCACCCCACGTCATAGGGACTAGTAGTCCATAATGATGTTGGGACTTTTGCCATATCTTCCTCAAAGAAGGGAACTGGGGTGGATGTGGGTGCTTCAAGAGCCATTGCAATTTTCTGTGCCACTTGTTTGTATGTAACTCTTAGCCATATTTCTACACTCATCATAAATACCATTTCACCTTCTTCCTTTTCTTCTGAAAAGAGCTCCTCGTCTGACACCTGGGTGAGCCTGCATCCCTCAGCTAGGGCTATCACTGCCCTCCATGCTCTTCCTTCCCTGTCTTGGGCATGTACTGCGATATAATCAGCAGTTGCTATAATGCTCTCCATGCTCACTGAAATCACCTTTCCTTCTAGTTCATTGGCTGGTGTTTATGGTCTAAACAAATAGGCTGTTGGCCTCCTCCAGATCTTTCCTTCTATTCCTGGCATCCATGCGAATGCCATGTCTGTTCCGTACTGGAACAGTTCGCCATCTACTGGCTCAGCCCTAATCACTGTCTGTCCACAATATGCTTGCATGATTTGTCGTGCAGTGAGCATGTTTATTCCAGGAGTGGAGCAAATTATGCGGTCCTCCGTAAAGGAGAGCGTCATATTCAACCTTCTCATTATGTCTCTCCCGAGTATGTTTACTGGTGAGTCTCTAGAATATAGAAGCGGGACGGACATGTGATAATCCCCTATCGATAAGGGAATGCTATCAGTAAAGGGAACCAACCCCCTAGCCCCAGAGAATCCTTGGGTGTTTATGGCCTCACCTGACATCTTAAATTTACCTTCCCTTATGCAAGACCGGGTCGCCCCGGTGTCAACAAGGAATGATAATTTTTTGTCACCTATCGTTACCTCTATGGTTGGTTCCTCCGCACTATTAGGTGTTACCGACAGGATGGGACACACCAAGGCCGTCTGTGGGCTGTCCTATTGAGGGTATAATGATTGACCACTTCCTGTGTAAGGGTTGTGTCCCAGGACCGTCACCCTTCCCAGTTGTGTTTGCTGTAGTGTATTGGTAGAGGTTATTTTACGGTCTTGAATTTGGGCAGGTTGCTGTACTTGCTGCACTTGATGTTGTTATGTTATCGCTACCTGTTGTTGTGGTAGTGAATATGTCTGTGGCTGTTGTTGTGTTACTAGTTGTTGCTGCACATTTCCCGGTTGCAGTGCCTGCTGTTGTTGGGTGTCCTGCTGTTCCCTTGTAGGCCCTTGTTGTCCCTGTTCTCCCCATGATGGTGTGCCTGGTCTCATTCTACATGTGCGTGACATGTGCCCTAGTAATCCACAAATCCAACATACCGGTGGTTCCCTGTTCTGCCATGGAAAGCTCCCTGAATTGTCCTGGTATACTGGTTGCCCGGTGGGGTAGAAATTTCTGAATCCTCCCCCTTGCTGTTGTGTGTTATAGCCGTATCCCCTCCCCCTCATCATTCCTCCCCTTCCCCTGTTATAATTATAATATCCAGCTCCTGGCGTTGAGTATCCTCCTCCCATGTTAGTCGTGTATGGTTGGGGTGGTGGCAGCTGTTGTGCTACAATCTGTGATGGTTGTATTTGGGAGGGATCTTGTGCAGCCACTACTTGTGTGGGGTTTTGAGTCATTGTTGCAGGTGTAGTTATTAGTGCACCTTCCATCGTGTATTTAGTAAGTTTTTTCTGTACCAATTTAGCCTCTTCTGCTTTTCTATCCTCTTCCCTTTGTTTCATCTTTTCTTGCCATGTCTTACAATGATGTACTATCGTCAGCTGTATTTCTGGCCATGCTTTTGCTTCCATCCCCACTACCTTCTTCAGTTGTTTCTGAACTGCTTCCGGGAGCCCTTGTATTAGTATATGATAGAATATTGCTGGTGTTTTGTCCCATTGTTCTCTAGTTTCCATACGCCACTTCTCTTGAATTTCCTGGATATAATCAACAGGATCTTCGTTCTCACCCATCTTGCGTGATGTAATTGCTCCTATGTCTGATGTGTCCCGGTACTGTACCCTCAGCGCTTGCCATAATGCATGTCTGCAGTTTGCGAATGGTGCCCCATCGTGCGATGTGTTTGTTATTGTGACCCCGGGGAAGCCTGCTCTCTTCCAGATGTCATCTGCTGCATCCCCCAATATTGATATTAGAAGGCCCTTTACATCCCCCACTGGCAGTTTCTGTCCTGCGGTGTGTTTTTCCATTTCATATATCCATTTTCCCGCACCTCCACTTAATGATGCGAGCCTGCACTTTATATTTTCCTTGTCTGCATGCTTCCAAGGGACGTATTGTGGTCTAACCCCTCCCCTCTCCAGAAGTGGCATTAAGTTGTATCCTGTTTCACCCCCTGGGTTCCACAAAATGAAGTCTGTGTACCCCTCCTCTTCTTCCTTTTTTTCTACATCGTCAATTGCGTCCATATTTCCCCTGCTCGTAACTGTTTCCCCTCCATCTCTTCCCCTTCTTTTATCATTTCCTTTATTTAATGTGGGCGTGTGTATTCGTTCTCCCTGCCTGCGTCCAGGGAGGTCTCTAAGCCTGCCAGCGTAGGGTGTCAGTTTGTGGGGGGCGGGTGTAGGTGGGCATGTTGCACGTAATGAGTGTGGGGTGGTGGAGCATGTTGGACGGGATGATGAGGGTGTAGCTGCACGTGTCTTCCTTCCCGCCATTCCTTGCTCTTCCCCCTCACTTCCCTCCAGGTCTTCCTTTCTCCTGCAGGCCCATGGTGATTCTCTATTTGTACGGGTGATGTATAATTTATCTAGGCTTTCCCTTTCACTATTTCTTCCTTCCTTCTCCATTCCTTCTTCTTCCTCACTACAAAAGCCATCCAGGAATGGCAACCCCCAATCTGTCCTTTTCCCCCTAATCGTTACTGTTTTTAAGTCTATTAGATCCGTTCCTCCCGTTTCTTCTTTACCAATTGCTCCCCTTTGTGCTGATGTTGTTGCTACTTCTGTGTCTCTGTGTACATACCTCCTTACTTCACTCTCCCCTCTCCTATCTTCTCTTTCCCCTTCATTTTTCTCCGCTATTTCTCTACCAATTTCCTCTCTTTTCTTTTTCAATTCCTCCATTATTTCACTACTCATCTTTTCCAATATCCTTTCTTCTTCTCTCTTCCTTTCCCATCTCGCTCTTTACCGTTCTAATATACTCTCTATCATCCTCCCTTCTTATTTCCTTGTCGTTTCTGATAGTAATCTCCTTTTCAATATTTCCATTTCTTTTTCTTTCTCTTCTTCCTCTCTTTTCCTGTCACGCAGTGCTGCTCTGGATACCCTTTCTGCTACTGCCTTTACCCTTTCGGCTTCTCTCTTTTGCTCCTCAGTTCGTTCCCTAATTTTTTCCAACTCATTCTTACTTTCTTTCCTTTCCCGTGCTCTCTCTCTTTCCTCTCTCTCGAGCTGCTTGATCAGTGCGTTCTGCTCATCCCTTCTGCTAATCGTTCCTCCAAAATCTCTTCCTTTTGACGTAACAGCTCTTCCTCCTTTCTTTTCCCCTCTTCCCCTTTCATTTCACTCTTTCTGGTATTATCCTCGTCCATTTTCCTTACTACCTCCTTCTCTTCTCCTGTTAATGAACCTCGTAATTTTAATAGTACCTGCGCAGCTACCCACTCATCATGTCCTATTTCCGCGATCTGCTCTTTGCCAGTCCTCCCCTCCCCTGCGGGCATCTTCCTATGAGCTGATCCCGTCGTACTAGTCCGCTCCCTTCCCGTGTGGCCACCTGTAGCTGTATATGGTGGCGGGCTGTATGCCGGGTTCGAGTACCCCTCAGCCGCCCTTAATTGTTCTCTTACTATTTCTCCTAGTTCTCTTAAAGGATATAACCCCCTTCCCTCCGTTTTCACTACCTTCGCTAGGAGCATATCGTCGCTCTGTTCCTTTTTTATTTCCTTTTCGTTTGAGTTGTTGCTCTTTTCTCCTCCCTCTTGTCCGTTCCCCGTGTTCTGTGTGCCTTCACTCTTTTTCCGCATTCTCTCCTTCCTCCTTAATCTTCTTCGCTTCCGTTGTTTCCCCCATAGTGAACATTCTGTTTGGTCCTGGTCGGGATCCTTGGACCATCCTCCATAAGTTAAACACCTCCACGTGGTGTGTCAACTTCTTCCCCTTGTATGTGTTATGCAGATGGGTTAATAGTGAATGTTGGGTATATGGATCGAAACTGCCATTAGGCGGCCATGGTGTCGTCATTTTGATGTCCGTCCCTTGTGTCCATTCTATGCTGTATTTGATCAGTTTCTCCCTATGGGGTGACAGTGTTTTAAATATATGCTGCAGCGGGGTAGTGAGGGTGTTTCCCCACCCTCCCGATCCTGTCCCGTGTGACATAGTAGCACTTCAATTGTTATCCTCCCTCTATATGGTAGCGGTTATCTTGCTAATAGTGTACGCTATACAATTTCAGATCTTTACCTGGCCCCGTAATTTTGGGGACTTGCGTTTGTCCGCTAAAACAAAATAGTAAAATATAGCATTTGCATTTATATATTCTTTTCTTTCTTTTCTTCCTTTACCGAACACCTTTACGGCCCCGTACGGCCAAGGCGCACGTAGCCCCCTGCGGCTGCGTGCCCTGTATGACGTTCTTATACAGCCGTCCCACTTTGTTTTACCCCTCCTCCTCTTTCTTCACTTGTCGTGGCCGGCGTTCTCCGTGCGCGGCCACGCCCCCCTTTTCACCTTGCCCCGATCTACTCGTTACCGTTTATCTCCGTCTCCATTCCCTTACCATTATTCTCTTCCCCACCACTCTCCGAAAAAATGCCTCGCGTTCGAGATATCCTATGAAAGCCCTACTGGTCACCAATCTCTTCCAAAACTACTAGTAAGTTCTTTACATGTTTTTAAAAGTTCAAAATACGCTTGCAATCTACCCCAGTTAACCCCACAGCTGTCCTCTTGTCTCGCCTGGAACAAGGTAATCAACAATATAATCAGACTGTGCACACTGTGTCGCCTCACGTGTGATACGCCCCTCGACAGGAGGGCTTAACCAGCCAATTATCTTCCGTATTAGGAAACCAGTTAGCTACCGCCTACAAGGAAACGTCATCTATCTATCGAGTTTTCTGCTCGATCAATAGGGATCCTCATCTACTCATTGATCAATAATCACCAAATCGTAGGAAACCGCACACACACCCACCCTTACAGGTGGTCGCGACCTAGGCCAATCAGTGTCTACGAGCGGCCGCACGTGATGTTTTCGTGCTCCGCCCCCTCCTCTTCCGTAACGTAGCGGACTGCTCTCGCACTTGTCCAGCTACCATTCACTTCACCCTCAACATTAATTTATCAAACCTTCTCCGCGCACCTGTGTAACACCTCCCACCTCCCCTATTCTATTCCTCCCCCCTCCATCACAATTTCACATTGCTTGTTGGGCGTGGCATACTCACCAAGTTCTCTTGACGCGGGGCCGCTCGACTGCGTGCACCCCTCCAAGCGGCTCGCCACCTCCCCTCGTCTGGACCACGTCTGGACACTCGCCAACCGCGGGCGGGATACTTCTCAACCGCCTCCCGAAGGCCAATATCCGGATTGCGCTGTCCGGTCTTCTCGCAGTTCCGCGATGGTCCTGTAGTCCTCAAAAGGGGGCAGCGGCAGAGGGGGCCGCACCGCCGGGCCTCCTCGCAACGAGAGCACTTGGAAAAATAAAATAAAAGCAGATCTTAAACAAATCTCAGTAGTGCCTCCAACTTGTGGGGGGAAATTCTGCCGGGGTAGCTGGCCGTCCGCGGACCCGCGGGCAGGGAGGCCTCAACTCCTCCCGCGTATCCCAAAAATGAGTATGAGGCACACGCAAGAAGCAAGGTGGTTCTGCTGTTTATTAAAAAAACGGCAGGGATGGGTCAAGGATCGTACGCGTCCGTCCTGACTCTCTCTCAAAATTCGTGGGGCTCGCAGGCCCTTTTTACCTCAGTATGACGCGCTACTCACGTCACCTGGGAAAGTTAGCAAAAAACCTATCGCCACTCTGGATTGGTTCCTCGAGTGATAGGGTTAGTATAGCATACGTATAGAGAACGCTGTTAGTGGTTGAGGGTCAGTCAGGTGGTATACTTGGGTTGTCCCTTCTATTAGATACATGAAAATTGTTACATGAAGACCCCTGAGGATTGGCTAATGTTAATGGCGTTAGTGATAAGTACCCCATGTTCTGATTGGTCCACTCGCGAGCCCCCCAGCCTGGGACCATCGTTGTTCCCAGCTCGCGGTGCACCTGCTATTTGCAACAATGTGTAACTATGTGTTTGTGCAGACAATGCGTGGATTTGTTCATATGCTTGAAGGCAGACTACTCCCACCGCCGGAGATGTCCATTGAGCCGCTTCCTTGTTGCTGCCTGTGTCTCGAAACGTGGGACCCAGGTGCCTCCTCCCTCCTTGGTCTGGCACCCTGTCAGGTTCGGCTTGGTCACGTGAGGAGAGACCGTGGTTGAGGCAGAATTCTGCACATTTAATGTTGCATTTTCCACTGTGTGTCTGGCTTAAGTTGCAGGTGTGACCTTGGCTTCAGCTTGTGGCATGCGAGTTTGCAACATTGTTCCCTTGGCTGTCTGTTCTCGTCGGCTCATTCTGCAGGGTCAGCAATTGTACTCTGGCACGTTCAATGTTCGTGGAGGCTCTTGCTTGCGGCCTACTTGGGCCTGGTGCATAGGTGGGGATGTTTGATGCACGGCGCTTTAGGT
Source organism: Ambystoma mexicanum (assembly GCF_040938575.1). Lineage (NCBI taxonomy): Eukaryota > Metazoa > Chordata > Amphibia > Caudata > Ambystomatidae > Ambystoma > Ambystoma mexicanum. The sequence continues at coordinate 372,252,727 of NC_090923.1, forward strand.
TATGGTATCATATTGCTTTATCCCCAGTATCATGTCTTCGTTATTTTTCTCATTGAAATGCATGGGTTAGGAGAAGCGTCAGCAAGCATTTTAGATGAGTTTGTTGTGCGTCTTGCGTTTCTGCATTTTGAAAAACCTATGTGAAAAATAATAAAGATGCGCGTCAGTGGGTGTGTCCGTCACCTATGTCATAGCACTGAATATGTTCTTCGTGTGGATAGGTGTGGGAGTGTCCAGTGTGCATGTTTGCACGGGTGTTCTGACCGTTGGCTAGGTCGTCATGGCACCTCTAACGATGTGTTCATTTACTGTTGAATGGTTCAGTCGAGTTCATCCATGCCGCAGGGGTCGGCTTGGGCAGGGCAGGCTGGTGGGCAGGCTGGTGGGCACATCCGTATGTTCCTGTACCAGGGTATTTGGTCGTCTGGTAGATAGGCAAACTCCTCTCGTGGCGGGTGTCTGGGCCGCGATCCTCTAGGCCAGGGGCGCGAGGGGATTGGTGGGAGTCTTTTGTTCCATTCTCCCACTTCAAGATGATGTAACTACACTTCTGCCACTTGTCGGTTAATATCGCAAAATCCTTGACTTCACTTTAAAAATTTCCAAATTAAACTGTAAATTGCATTTGTAACTGATGCAATGTTCTCAATGGCACAAGCATTTAGTAAAATCAGACAACTGTTGCATGTCTTACATTTCCTCACATTCATGTGGCGCTGTGGGTTTCTCTCTTTTGTGTGCAGTTTAAACTTGCTTGTAATCTTGGGATACATTCAAATTAAGCAATGCAGATCAGAGACATTTAAAAGGTCACATGGAAAGTGTGATTGCACACCTTTAATTGAACAAATGATAAGCTAGGGGAGTGGACTAGTCACTCTATTAATGTATCTAGTGTGATTTATATAGGTGCCATCCACTTTGTTATTTGCTTCAGGGAGCTTATAGAATGAAATACAGATTGTTGTACTAGTACAGAGATACATGATATGTCAAGGATACATATAAACGGTATGGTTTATAAAGAGATGGTAAAAGTAATACTTGGACATCACAAGGGTTCCTTCCCTTTGTGCCTAAATGTGTCAACAAGTACTATCAGTGCCCAGAGGGTATTCTGTGGATGCATCTCTAATCCTCTATCTAGGCTTCTTTGAGCTACATCTGTATGCAACATATATTCCACCCCATGCAGGTGGAACCCCATGCAGGTGGAGCGTAGATTGAACTGGGAAACTATGCATGGCTGTGGCTTGTCAGCCAAGGGTGAATCAGACTCAATGACAACCCGAAACCACCACCCCCACTTAAGAGGAAGTCTACCAGTAGAGGTTCCATGTCATTTCGACGATGTAAATTACTTTGTGGTAATTTAATTCATGGAAATTACTTTGACAATTTACTTCGAAATGCATTTGTTTAACCCACCAAAATCCCCCTGCCCCTTAACTACAACCCTTACCCCCAACCCCTGGCCACCCCCTTTTACCACTTACCCCACAACAAATGCATTTAGAAGTAAACTGTTGATGAAACTTCCACAAAGTAAATTACCACAAAGTAATGTATTTTGCGGAAACAAAATGAGACATCCGCAGATGACCACACCTTATTACAGATTGATACACCTTAAGAACAATGTTTTTGTATGCTGTTTTTGGAAGTTGGATATAAGTTGGATAGTTCGAATAGTCCATAGCTGACACAAAGGGGAAGAGATGTAGCCATGTTATGATTTCAGCTAAAACACAATGCTAGAATTAAATCTTCTAACTACATGGCAACATGTTTAACTGTATAATGCACACTGTCATACAAAATACAACTGGCAAGGGTACTGTTTATGTTTTGATAGACCATGCGTTCCACTAACGGTGACTTCTTGGAACTCAAAAGAGATGTTTATTTTACTCACCTGCTATATTAGATCCCAAAACTTTCAGGTAACCCAGCACGGAAGTGTGAATGGGGCATACAAGCTATGTTTAATTAGTCACTCAGCACAACCTGTTTTTTTAAGATGTTATGGTGCACCACTTTGTAGAGCACCTCTACAGATATTTAACAACTTATTGTAAAATCAAGATATGTTATTTTTGGATCAAATTCCCTTTTTCATCCCAAGACCATATGAGTAAACGTTATTGCCTGGGATGTAACCGAGTAAGGCTGGCTTCCAGTGTTTTCCTTCCCAGGAAGAGAGATCTCATAAGTTATATTGTCAGAAAAGGACAATTCTTTTAAAAATATTAATCTTTCATGTTTCGTTTTCTTGAGAAACCCTCCCGGCGGGTGCCCTGACGGAGCCTTGATGTACAGATGTTAACTGCTCTTTTTCTCTGCAACAGAATAACAGACATTGACCATTAATCTTGCGAGCATGTTTTGCAGACAGCTATGTCATTGACTTGGCAACGGCTGTGGAATGTGTCTAATATCCACTATAGCAAATGGAAGAAGGCATATTTTCCAGGTGCATTCCGACCAGTTGCATTTGGGGTTTGGGGCCTGACAATCACGGATAGCGAATCCTTCTGTAATGGTGATCTGTGGACCCTAAGTACAAAAACGAATGCATACAGAATTGCTCTATTTAATTGACAAGAGTATGTGCCCCTAGACTGAGAATTTGATTTGAGACTAAGACTGTCTGACCGACAACAAAGAACAGTATAAATCCTTTGACACTTTGTTAAAGTGTCTGGGGCTGTCAACTCTGTTAAAAGCTGCCTGGCTAAACATTCCTGAAAAGCCATTGTCAGTATAAGAGTTTTAAGTGTAAGCATTAGGTTGGCAACACACAAGGTGAAGTTAAGTTTATAGCACCAAAAAAGCAACTTACTTTGAGAAATGTTTGTATTTTTATAATGTCGTGCGTGCACCTACTCCTATCAGGAAGGCATCTTGATACTTCCTGACATGCATCTACACCTTTAAAAAATGCTGTTGCCTTCATTGAAACAACACAACTTCAGTCTGGGGTGTTATGGTCGCTGTCAGGATCATCACATAACTCCAAATTCTTCCTCATTTCAAGACTGTGTCACCTTCAGCAACCTTGGAACAGATCAATGGCTCCTGTACCCTCTTTTCAAACCTCTTAGGATGTCACTTACATCCTACCAGCACTGGAAATATTTCAGAACCCTTCCGACTCTGCCCTGGTTAATGGAGCAATTACCGGTCCATTCCAAAGTTGGCGGGACCGGTAATTCCCCATTCACCAGGGCCCTTCCCCATTCCCATTTGAGCCCCCATAGGGCTCAATGGGAATGGGGAAGGCGCTAATAACGGTACCGCAAGCTGCGGTACCGTTATTAGCTCCAGAGTCCCTTTGCGGGTCCCATCCTTAACACCTGGAAAAACCAGGCGTTTAGGGAGGACCCGCAAAGGGAACTCGTAGTAGGGCGGTAAGGGATTACTGGCACCGGTGCCCTTACAGGTGCCCTTACAGGTGCCGGTAATCACTTACCGCCCACCTCGTAATGAGGCCCGATGTCTTGGAACTGTTGAGATACCAGACATCTTAAGGCTTTTCCAATGGGTCGTGTTTGTGCATAAATGGAGGAAGCAGGCAACTCAGTTGCAGTATGATGAGACGTGTTGTAATGGTTTGATCAGCAGTGACTGGCTTCAAATTCATGTATTGACTTGCTTCATTAGCGACAGGGGTGTTGCTAGGTCTGGAAAAGACCCGGGGCTACGCTAATGTCGGAACTGTTGGGACTGGGGGCTAGCTAGCCTTTTGGCTGTAGCTCCTGAGATTCTATCCGGGGCTACAACCAAAAGACCAGGGGCTATAGCCCCCTTAGCCTCCCCTAGCAACGCCTCTGATTAGCGATGAAGGGCTCAGGTGACGTACAGGCCCAGAAAATGTCAGTGACTCGCAAGTGGTTGCACTTCAGTTTTATGGGCTTGAAGGTGTATTTTATCAGGAGGATGCTGGAGTTGATACACGCACTACCAAATGCAGCATGTATGGGTGGCTTGCAGCACACTGTGGGTCCTACCACCAGTCCCCTTGCGAAACTGAAAGCCGTTACTGCTGTTCGCAGGCCAGGGAATTACCACAAAACTACTTGCAGAGGGCCTGCCACAGTCATGGGCAATTCTTTCTGGACAACAGAAGTCTTTAGCACCAGGCAGTTTTTTTTCCAGCAGTCACTACACTTGTACCACAGAGGTGGTTAAGGGGAGAGTCTTGCACTCTCCTGGTAGTCTTGTCTTCTCCCTGTGCAAGGTACTTGCAAACCTGCTGGAGCTAAAACTGCTCCATGTTGATTCTCACTCTGTTCCAAAGTCGATTCACCAGGACGAGGCATTCTCCCATTATTTAGTTAAACCCTAACATTGTAAGGATTATTTTCCAAGCATTCTGTCAAAGGCTAAGTCTTGTCACTGTTACAAAGTTTCTCTCCTATGCAGGAACATATCCAGGCTCATTAGTGTGCAGGAAGTCATTAGAGGCTTAAAACGAAGGTATGTACAGAAAAACTCCAAGATGGTCAAACCCCTTTTTCTTCAGGCTTCTGGCCACGCATCTGCTCCACACCTCCCCTCGTCTCTGGCTGCCACAGCTCAAAAGATCTCAATGTTAATTATCCCCTCTCAGATATTTATCCTTTTGGATGCAAGCTTTCTTTGAAGATCTCTATTTCTAACTGCACCTCAATGAAAGAAGTCGGCAGCAGATGTTTCTCTCGTGTTTAGTCAAAGTGTAAGAACAGGCGAGTAGAATAAAACATGTCTGGAAATTTGATTTTTGGAAAATTAACCTATGAACCACAAAATCAATCCGTTGGATAAGATATATCTTATCTTTACATTAACACAGTTTCTAGTTGTTATGGGACTAGATCTGTGCCACTAGTTCCAGGAGTTTAGCAGTTCATTAAAGCAACTATTTGTTCACTATCCAAATGATTCCTGTTTTTATTCCTTAAAAGGCCAGCGCGATTTTTGGTATAACATTGATTCAACACATGCTACCAACAATACTTTGGAGGCTATCAGGGATGTAATTTCACCAAAATGCCAGGGGTAGCGGAAAGTGACATCACATGAGCATTGACCTCTAATGACATCACAGAAAGTGATGTCATTTGACCCCACCCAGATCACAGGAAGCGATTATTCTACTCTAAATGCTTTTTGGAGGATGTTCTCTGCATTGTGAATTTGAGGTGTTTAAGAACATACCAAATCAGTGGGTCACCCCCTGAAGTGTACCTCAAATAAACCTTTAAGATTCTAGCAATTATTGTATAGAATTCCAGAAAGACAAATTATTTTTTATTCCTACTCTTTCTTATTTAGGGTCACTGATCAAAGTGTTAAACACATGGAACTCCCTGTTTTTTTTAAGATGCCTGAACAAGAAAGCCAACTCCTCTAGAAACAAAGAGCCACATGGCATTGGCCACAGACAGATAACATTTGTAGGGGTAGCAAGGGAGACCACAGGGATATCAAGGGAGTCCTCAGGAGCCACGAGTGTGACCTACGGCGACCCCTAAATGATGTCCCTGGAGGTTATCATCTTGATGTGGCAAGGAATCACCTTCAATTTGTAGTTTGCAAGGACCTTTCTTGCAGGAATGCAAAACAAAACAGGATTACACTTCGTAGGTCAGCAAAAGTGTAGCCCCTATTGCTGATGAAATTGAATGCAGTTTTAGTAGACTATTTGCAGATCCATACCATAACATACTTCCTCTTAAGTTACCATAATTGATCACTATAGCATTATATTGCGAGACCACCCTTAACATGGGGAGTTCGTCTGACAATATTTTACTTAAGTTTTCTTTTTAGTGATGGCATTATTAAAGAATCATTAAGAGCCACATACATCCGACCACCTCCGCCCCCTGTGCCCACAGTGAGCCAAGAACCAGGCCAGGGTAATGAAAGAATATACATGTTTATTTTCATGTGTTCAATCACAGCCGCCACCTTCCTTGTGCCAGAAAACACAGCTTCCATTACAAAACACACTTTGTATACATTTAATTTTGTCTCACAAACATGGAACACAGGGTATATAAACTGTCCACAATCTTTTCCCATGAATCCTGTTGTAAGTTGAATTTCAGTAATAATAATATGGCACAATGCCAGAACATGATCTTCAACACTACTGGCAGAGAGGTAGAGTATCAAAACATAAGCACCATTTTCGTTTTGAGGAAAATAGTTCACCTTCAAGGCTTGATATGTGGAGTTCCCTGCACACTCAAAATACTGGCAGTTTAAATCACAGATTTGTAAAATGCATAAGGCAAATAGGACTTCATCATAATTTAGCTTAGGAATAGACACAGGGCTAACTTAAAAACAAGACATACATCACACGTCCAGCGTGGGATACATGAGGTCTCAATTTTGCAAAGCACTTCTCCCCCAGCCCCAAAAACACTTCTGTTCAGGATAGGTCTAGGTAGTGGGGACAGTTTGGGAATTTTGTTTTGCAGACCCCCTCACTTGAAGGCCCGTGTTTGGGAAGTTGGACAATAAAATGGGGATGATTATGTATTTTGTTTTTAAGAGCCCCCTTCTTCACTTAAAGGCCCGTGTTGGGGAAGTCGTGTAGTTTAGAAGTTTGTTTTGTGGGGCTAAGGTCACCCTGTGGTTAAATACAATGTTGAAAGAGTGGTGACAATTGAGAATTTTGTTTTTAAGATAAGAATACTTTTTATTTAAAATCATGTTTTTGGGAATGGTTTTCAGTTGGGAAATTTCGTTTTAGGGACAAGTATCTTTTGGTATGAAAGGCAAGGTTTAGGAATGGGGACAATTATACATTTTGTTTTGGTGGCAAGTATATTGTTTGTTTACACACAGGTTTTGGAAAGGGGTTCAGTTGCGAAATTTGGTTTAAGGAAGGGATATCCCTTCTTATTAGAGAAGTCAGGCGTGAACAGGAAAATCAAGGCACCCCAATTACTTTCAATTACTATCTTTTATCTTTTCGCTAGGAGGGAGGGTGAAAGTTTTAAATTCTTCCAAGCTCCCCCTGCATAAATCTATTTGAAAGTTAATTAAATTAACATACATTCAAATATACTAAGGGTCTACACAATTTTACCCCTCCACCCACTAATGAACGAGAACCCACCATGAAAAGGAATGGGTTAATTAAATAGATCCACACGCTGACCTTTTGTTGGACAACCTACTTACTTTTGGAAATCTCTGGGCTCTACACTAATGGAAACTGAGCAGGGCTTCGCTCCTTGGGAAAAACAGGATTCTGACCAGCACTTCATTCAAATGGAATTCCACAGCAATCCTCCCTCTATGGTTCGAGGAAAGTCCACCCAGATAAAATGTCAGCCGCTCTCGTTTGGTGATGTTTTTTGGCAGCTGTCTATTGGTAATTTTTAGCAGCTCCCCTTTCTTCAGGCCAGTTTCATATCTTGGCAAGCATGTAACAAGAGCCTCCTGGGCTGTATGTTTTTTAAGGCAGGGGTAAAAGCCATTAAGCTCTTTCTTGTTTGAAATTGGTGGGCTGAGGAGATCCAGATGGTGTCTGCCAGTGTCAGCGGGGGAAGCAAGAAGCCTGCAGTCGTCAACCTGCTTCAACTGCTAAAGTAAGAGTGGTGGGTCAGGGAGTGCAGCAATCACTGCATATCACTAAACTGACACACCCCTCTAATATACTCTATTTTTCTTATTGCACCACTTGTAAGCATCTCAGTGAACTGTATTGCTTGCCCATCTCTCACATCTCTTTGGGAAGGTCGATTTTCCTTTTTGAATTGCTGTTGTTTTAAAACTGGCCTTTTTCCCCTCTTTTTCTGAAGTCAAACCTAGGTGTTTGTGCATTTCTGTTGTTTTAAAACTAGGTATTTTTCCCCTCTTTTTAAGAAAGTCGAATCTAGTTCTTTGTTGGTAACTGGAGGGATAGCCCGACTACGGCAGAACAATGGGCTAGAAATGCTTGGTCAACAATGGGGGTCTGTTCTGACATATAACGTTTTCTGGGGACTACTATTGGACTAAAGTAGGCCTAGGTTTTTTCTATTATGTCAAGAGAGGTACAGAAACACTTTAAATGTGAAAATGCACAGGAAGGAGTTTCAGACACAAATAGATATCAATCTGTCAGCTTTTTAAATTTATTTTGCTGCTGGATGCATTTAGTAATCATGCATCAGTAATTTTTTTTGAAAAAAAGTATTTGTTGAAATGAACAATTAGAAAATGCAAGAGGTTCAATCACAAATACAGAGTTTGCAAGGGGGTTAATTCTTAGTCTTAACTTTTCCTCAAGCAACTGTTTGTGGCAAGACAAGATAGTGTTTAAAAGAAACACTTTGTAACCACCACCTATAGTGACAAGTGATTAGCATGTAGTACATACATAACAACCAAAACAAAAACAATGAATGAAAAAACTTTGGAGGGTGACCTAACAAGTGGTCCTAGTTCTTTGTGCATTGCTTTTTTGTTAAAACTAGGCCTTTTTCCCCTCTTTTTAGGAAAGTAGAATCTAGGTCCGTGTGCATTGCTGTTGAATTAAAACTAGGTATTCTTTATCTCTTTTTTGGAAAGTTGAATCAATGTGTTCTTGCCGTGCGCTGCCCCTCCAATCCCCGGTCTTCCATCCACACACACTGCTCCTACGTTCCCCTGTGGTGTGTTACCTGTTTTTGCCTCCTTCGGTGTGAACCCTCCCCCTCTTGTGTTTTTCTGAGTGTGGCTGTGGGCTGTGCTTACTTTCCTCCCTCACTCTCCCTTCTTGCCTCCTCACACGCTCTATGCTGCTCACAATCTCTCCTATCTTCTCAAACTGCTACTCTATCTCAGATCCTATCCCTCTCATTAGTTCTGGAAGGAAAAAGTTCAAGAGGGATATCCTGGTCTCCAAACCAGGCTTCCCTATCGCTTTTACCCACATCAGCGCTTCCTCCAGACAATCACCAACATTATCTTTGTCGTTCCCTCTCCTAACCTATGGACCCCTCATATCTCTATTCTCTCTCCTTTTGCCTCCTCTCCCATTATTAGTGGCACATGGTGGGAGGTCATTGTGCCCCCCTTCCAATCATCCAAGACCATAATCAATGTCTATCTAAATAGTACCATCATGGTCCAGGGTTCTCAGCCCAATCTCCTCCTTCTTGAAAGACGTCTCCTGCGTCTCATCAATTTCCTCCCTTCTACCACTCTTCTGACACCTCTCTGGCACCTATGCCTGTCAACTGCCTCTTCCCTCTCTCAGGCCCTTCTACCTCCCCCGCTGGGTGTATCTCACTCCTGCACCCCACCCCAGAAGTCTTTCAAATGTGGCAACCTGTTCCACATGACGACTCTCGACTCTGGCACTGCAGTCAAACATTCCTCTGACATCTGCCACCTCCTCGAAGACCTTCACCTGGATGTCCTCGCTCTCACCGAGACATGGTTCACGGCCAGCTTTGTCATGACTTTTGACACTTTCCTCCCTGTGGGCTACAAGATCCTCTCTAACCTCAGAACCAACTGGCCTGGAGGTGAAGTGGCCCTGATCTTTCCTGAATGGGTTCCTGCTTCTGTCATACTTATGCAGGCCTACTGCTCCTTTGAATGCCTAGTCTGCAGGCTCTCTTTCTCTCCTGGCCTCTCTCTGACTGTAGCTGCCATCTACATGCCACCTAGACAGGTCACCCTCTTCCTCTCAGAATGGACTGACCTCTCTTTTTCTCTCCTTGCCTTGAACTCTCAACTTATCCTCCTCAGAGTCTGAATGTTGGAAAACTCGCATTTCAGCTGCCAGGATGTCTTTAGATCATGCTCAACAAGGCTATACATGTGTTTATGTTATACATGGCCCTGACCATGTTACCTACTCTCTAGGCCTACAAGCATACCAGGAAGAATGGATGACAATACATTTGTAGAAATTGAGCATATGTGGAAAGACTGTCTGTTCAGCAGCACACACTGGACCGCAGAGAAATCACCTCACTTTGCACAGCAAAAATAAAATAAAACTCAGGAAAGTGTACCTTCACCGTGAGATCTGTCACACACATTCCCTTCCACATTTCTACGATTCAGAAATTTCAAGACCCACCAGTTTCCGTAGTATATACTTAAATGCACCTAAAATCTCTGCACTCTTAATTTAGCTGAGGATTAAAGTGAAACTCACTAATTCTCTTACTTTGCTGCCAATGCTGGTGGGAATCCACCATACCTCTAAAAGTACGTCTTTTACTTAAAGGCATTCATGAGGTTCCCTTTTCTTGACTGCCATATATGTTTTGCTGCCTGAGCAGGAAATACATAAGTGAGCTTTCCAGTTCAGGAAGGTTAGCATTGTAGGGAATTGAGGATAACATCAATGTGTTTCTGCATATGTTTTAGTCAGTCATCAGGCATGGAGAAGTATTCGGGAACTGCTGGTCCTCAGGATGACACCATGTGCACTAGGGAGGCATGACTGGGAATCTAAATAATTATTCAGGCCCCTTAAAGTGTTATCCATTAGAATTGCCTACTACTGTAAGCCTGTGCTGTTTCAATGCTGAGGTTCACCACTGCACTGGCATAGGCTCAGCTTCTCCTATATTTGAAGGAGAGAATGTAATGCTTGTGACAGGTCCTTTGCTGAAGTGCAGCTTGGGCAGAGGCACAATTGTGTCCATGTCGAAAGATTGTTCTGAACTGAATGAGTGTATCCTGAGAGCCTCATCAACATTTCCAAGCATGTATTTTAGCACCATGTTTACAGCTATGACTTCATCACCACTTGCTCCACCTAGAACTAAAACGAAATGTAAACCTTCTGCCATTCCCCTTTCTCTCCGACCTATAGTTCTCACTCTCCTCCTCCATACCAATGTCTTTTCCACCAATACTGCCTTCTCCAGCTCCCAATTTCTACTATAATACTGATTCTCCTCTCAATTCCCACTGATTACTTTCACCGCTATGTCTCAGCATCCTCAGCCATCAGTAGCCCCATGCATATGCTCTCTCTGCACAGACATGTGTCGGCTGATGGGAAAATGGAGCATGAGGACCTGCAATTCTACTTATCTGCCTTGTACTCTCTCAATTCCACTCTTGATAGATAAAAGGGGAATTCTACCTAACCGTCATTGCCTCTCATGCCAACCATCTTTGTCAGATACAGAGCACCATAAGCTAACTCCTACCACTATGGCTATCAACTCCACTCTCACAACTAATGAATGAATACTTCGCTGCAAACATTTCCAAAATGAGAGGCTCTCTCCTAACCTTCCTCACACTCGGCCTACTCTACCATCATCCTCTATCTCTATATCCCACTTTAGTCAGACTAATACTGATAAAGTGCTATCTCCACTGATGAAAGCTAACCCCTCTTATGCACCATCAGACACTCTTGCTCCTTAGCTAGTCAAGCCTATTGCCCCTTTAGTGGCATCTCACCTAGCAGAACTCTTCAGCCTCTCCTACTCTGCTTGCTTTCCCTCGGTTTTCAAAATAGGCATGGTCATCCCTCACCTAAAAAAGTAAGGGGCTCTGTACCTCTCCTTCAGCACTACTCTAAAGTGTTAGAAAGGTTTGTGTTCAACCGTCTTATGAATTTCATACACATCTACAACCTTTCAGACCCCCTACAAGCAGGTTTCTGCTCCTGTCACACCACGGAAACTGCTCTCATGAATGTGTCCAACTGCGTCGCATCAGCTAATCACTCCAACTTATCCCTCTATCCTAGTTCTCCTTCACCTGTCTGCCTTCGTTGACACTATTGATCAGTCTGATCTTCTTAATACTCTCTTTTTTCTTGGGATTTCTTGCCTGGGTTGAATCCTACCTTGCACCTCACCACTTCTCTGTCTCCTGGTGCAACAACACCTCTTAACTCACTAATCAAACTACTGGTGTTCCACAACACTTTGTCTTGTTCCTTCTCCTCTTTGCACTGTACACCTCTGCTCTTGGGGCACTAATCTCCTCCTTCGGGTTCTCATTACAACTCTTTGTAGATGACACCCTATTCGACTTCTCCTTTCTTCCTCTGATCTATAAAATTGCCAACTGCCTCTTTGCCATTAAATACTGCATGGTTTTGCACTCTCTGATGTTTAACTCTACCATAACAGAGGTATTCTTATATCCTGCCAAAAGCTCTCCCTCATCTTTCACTGCCTATCCAGTTCCCACCTGACACACTCCCCTACTCTTCATCAGCTACAAACCTCAGCATCATCTGTGACCCTTCTCACACCTTCTCTACTTCAATCTCCAAAACTGGAAAAGCAGCTCTCCTCCACCTCCTAAATAGTAGGATCATCAGGCATCTCCTTCCTTTCAACACCACCAAGCATCTCTTAACCATTCTTGTCTTCTCTAAACTGGACTACTGTTGCAGCAGTCTCTTTGGTCTTCACAACTATGCTGCCTGTCTCTAGACAAGATCATTAACTTTGCTACCAGGTCATTCTTTAACTTCCCTCACTTCACACCTACTCCCTCAAAGCATTACCAGGCTGGCTGGCTGACGATGCAAAACAGGACCATATTTACATTTCTTCTCATGGTTCACAAATCTATCCATGATACGGCACCACTGTATCTAATCTCCTCTATCCAACTCTGTAATCCTTGTTGTAATCTTTGCTCTGCCTTCTCGTCTACCCTTGTGGCACCTTGCCCTCCTTGTGCTATATTCTTGCTACCCTTGCATGAACTTCTCTTCCCCTGAACATCTAAGAAGCAGTACAAAGAGATGTGTTCAAAACCAAACTAAAATCCTACCACCTCGTCTTTGAGTTACACTCTTAACCTACTTCTAATCTGCCTACTAGTTAACATTTTTCCTTGGCCTCTAACCTGCCTCTGTCGCTCACTTCCTCGGCCTCCACTCAAGCACTTTATCCATCATGGTCACAACGCAAGTACAGCTGGTCGTACCACCGACCTGCACTTAAGTATGTCCAACGTTCATTGTCCTTAATCTATGTATGTCTACTTATGTATTGTCCCCGGTGACTGTTCCATTTACTCCACCCCACAACCCGGTCAGAATTATTCTCAACTCTCTCCATTGTAAGAAACTCACTGCTTCCCGTCAGATCTGATTTCTTATCCATTGTACGTTCTTTTGTGATCAAAAGAGCATTGTTCCTCCCATGTATAAATAAGTAAATAAAGTCATTTCTCTGATCAATATTATTACCTTACACCTAAGCCATTCCTGGATTAGGTGCAACATAATTGTATTGGCAACGTTTAGCACCTGTGCTGTTGCCAGTGTTAGGCTACATATTAAATATTTAAACACTGTGGAGTAATGTGTATGTTCATTAAGAACCAGTATGCAGCCTCGTCCAAACTGAATGAACACAAGGATGTGTTTTGTAACTCACACGTGAAGAGGGTTTTGAGCAAACCCATGAAAATCATTTAGAGAATTGTGTGTTTGCCCTTCAAAGAATACTTTTAAAAAGCAAAACATTTAATGTTTAAGCATATTCACATGTGTTCATTTACCATATTGTAAGACAGAACGATCAATAAAATATCACTGTAAATCCAAGCATCTATTTGAATACATGTAACCACCATGTCTACCATGAGCTGGCCATTTTGAAAAACAATTACCATTAACATAAGAAGGGGCTGCATTAGGGATTGTGAAGCCCCTGTGGAAATGGCACATCATGTTGTCTTCATTTTAAGGGTTGCACATTACTATTACAGAAGAGACTAGAAAGGAGCCATTTTAATATAAAATGTGTACCTGCAGTAGTTGTGGTTGTACATTTATGTGTGGGTATTGTCTTCATTGCATAGGGTAAAGCATGCCCACAACAATCAGGCCATGGCAGAGCGCTCGTAAGGTGGACCACGTGGTAGGATGTTCATCTGCAGAGGGTATCCCCAATGTGCCCTCTGTTTGAGGACAATGAGCTTCCCAGGATTTCTCAGGGCATCCCAACCCAGTTGTTGCAGAAAACGTAGTTTATTGGAGTCTGGGCTAAGGTGACAGTCAGCCTCAGCAAGCACAGGACAACATCAGAGCCTTTTCTTTCAATTTAATGGTTGCACCCTTAACACTTTATATCATCTCAAATTAGAGAGGTTGTGTAACATTCTGTATCATTCTGTTGAATAAATGTATAAAAGCTTGAAAAGAAATAACTGTGTTGACAATATGTGTACTATTAACATAATATCTGGTTTTCCATTTCTCAAGTCAATCAATAGAGTATAGTCAAATAGTTTTAATAGAAAGTAAAGTATGCTATGTAGTTATTTTTCTTATTTTTAGTTTTTATTGTCTTTTATAGTTTAAATACAAACTTTTCACTCATCATACCAATCACAAAACAAGATCATCCAAGATGCAAATCACCATATGGATGGAATTATAAGGCACCTTGTGTCCCTCCTAGAATACACAACCAACAATTATTGTACAAAATGTTAAAAATGTCAAAATGTTAAAAAATGTACATTTAAACCTATTCAGTGCCTGTCACTCAATACATGAGTACTCCAAAGTTTCCACCAAACTCGTGTTCATACAGAATCTGCAATACCTACAATTGCAGTTCACCTTTGTGCTCACACCTAGTAATTCGTTAGTTAGGCACAGGTTAAATCTAATCTGCGAAAACGAATTTCAGAGCAGCCTAGAAGGAAATGCAAGTAATAAGTCAGAAGCCACTACAGATCTTTTTATTTCTCTAGGCCTAAACGGTGAAAGAAATAATATTGACCAACAGAGTCTCTAGTCCTGCACCAAGCATGCGCCAATAAGGCCTTTTAACAACCAAAGGATTTAAAAGCAAAGATTCCCTTTCAGATTTAATCAGTTTAGTAGATCATCACATGTGCTCTCTCAATCCACAACAACTTTACATTACTTTTCCACCAAGAGTAGGCTCAATGCTCCAAATAATGAATGAAGGGGGAGGTTCCAATATCTTTTTAAGCAAGGCTAACCCATTGTAAAGACTGGAGGGGGGTGTCTGTACTTCTGCTCTCTATATGGTAGAGGAGAGGCACAGAGGACCCCAGCCAAGATTCTCTATTCGGTAGCAATGGACGAGCAATCAAGGCCTAGCTTCTCAGGAGGTGATGCAGGCTGGTTCTTAAGTACAGTGTAGTCCCCGAACCCCCACAAAGGAATGTCCACACACTTTATTACTGAAAACACAGTATTTATATAATTAATATTCAAAGGTATGTACACAATCACAATAACGCACTTTGTACTCGGAAATCAATAATGTTAAATATATACAATTCTAAAGTGGTACCACCAATGTTAAGTGCATCAACTGTACGGTTAAAATGTCACACAGATCAATAACGCGGAAACCAGCAATAGAGATAGGAAGGAAAGCAAGATGGTTGAAACGGTAGGCAGAATACTGGCCCCTACCACTAGCTACAGTTCTGTGTGGAGATCCCCCCACCTGGGCAACCTGTAAAATAAAGATATATAGCACAAGCCCAGTCCATATATTGTTCACTAGTCTTATTTCCTCCTATTAATGTTTTACCCCCCCAATGTACCTGGTGGAGTAGAGTTCTTCGAAGACGCGTCGAGGGATCCTTCTTGAGTGACTCCCTTTAAAGCAGGAGCCATGGATCGTCGAGAGGCGTTGAAATGGTGAACTTGGCATCGACAGCAGCGATGACAAGTTGAAGGGTGCCGAGACCCCGATGTCGATCCAGGCGGTGCTCGTCAGCGACGTCCTGCGAGGATGAGGTGTGCGGGGTACCTCGGCGATGGATTGTTCAAGACTGCAAAGAGTTTCAGAAGAACTGTGGCCCAACAAGGGCGTCGAGTCGTCGAAGTCTTTGTGGCCTTCAGGTGGCGGGAAACCCACTGGTGGATTCTCTTTGGCGCGTTGGTTGTCCTCGACTTTTTCCGGCGGGACAAAGTGGTCGACATTGCGGACAAGGGAGTCCTTGGATTCAAATGTTCTTAGGCAAAGGAGCGGGCGGCTCCGGTCGTCGGCGACACAGCGTCAAGTGGTCCCCACGGCTGGGCAACACAACTTCGATGGGCCTCCAGCGGTTACACAAACCTGCGAACCCTGGTTGACGGCAATAGACTTCGACAGCGGCGAAGTCCGGGTGCTTTGCTTCGGTCTCCTCAGCGGACCCGTTTCGGGTCGTCAGCCTTTCAAGGGTCTGACTTCCAGGGAGCTTCGGCGAAGGTTTAGCGGTGCTCGATGGTCCCTCGGAGCACGGGAAGACACAGCTTCTGAACGATTTCCAGTGGTGAGAGGTCCCCAGATATACTATCTTGTCTCTCATCCACACTGCTGGGTCACTCTCAGCAGCCAATCATATAGAAGGGCATTCATGCAGTCAGTCAGCCAATCAGGCACACAGTGCATTCAGGCCATCCTCCCCCCTCTCAGACACTCACAACAAGGAATGTGGATTGGGACAAGTACCCAGCCATTCAACACTACACACTGCATTCAGGCCAGTTTCGGGCAGGGCTGTCTCAGTCTTTGTCTCTCATACCAGAAACCAGACAACCACAACAAGAAGTGCATATTGGTCACACACTCCATTCTCCCAGGTCCCACCCACAGGGCGTACCGACAACATACAGTCACTGGGAAGCCTCCAGTCAATCTAGACTGGACTTCACAACAACACCATATATGGAACTTCCACCCAACAGCCAGTCAGGGGGAAGGGACAGAGTCAGGACTTCCCAGGACTTTGGGAAAACAAGGTAACAGGTAATAGAAAGCAAGAGGCCACAGGAGCCATCGTGTTCTCCATCAGGAATCAACTGATTCCAATGGCAGGGCCTGGGTATCCCAAAATGGAGGATACTCAGCGCACCTGTCAAATTCAGCATGGAGCTGCCACCAGCCCATACGCTGCTCTGCGGGCCACCCACAGGTGCCCAAAAACATACACTAGGGGCACAGGGTTGTACCTCCACCCATGGGTGCCGTAAGGGTATCCCATGGGTCTGTTCACCAAACCAAAAGAGAGAGAGCTGCACCGCCAGGAGTCCCACATGAACTCCTGCGTGGAAAATACTACAGAACACACAATAAAAAGGCAGTAAAGGACAAGGATACAGAGGCCCTGTCCCTCCGATGCATTTCCAGCATCACACCCATTCCATCTAATCAACACTTCGAAACAAGTTTTTCCCAGATGGTATTTTATTGTAGGCCTTGGCGCTCCATTTGGAAGGGCCAAGAGCATTCCCCACCACAGATCTTCTATCCTCTTCCAGGCTCAGCCTTGTTTCAACCGAACAGAAATGCACCCCAAAAATAGATTAACATGGGGACATCTTTCACTTGAAAACATTGGCAAGCTGGTAGGAGCAAAAATTAGCCATATTTTAAATTGATCTTTTGCATTTGCATTGCAAATATACTTGCCTTGGTCTGCACATTTTTAATGTACATATTGTTGTGTTGAAGATTCAAAATCTTTCTTAAACAGAAAAAAATACAATTGATGAAGTAGAAAAACACATTACTAGTATCACATACTTTGATTGTTTCACACTGAGCGTTATAGACTGTAGTGTTGTGTTTTCTTACAGTTTAAAAAAAATATAATATAAACAGTGTATTTTCATTAAAAGGGCTACAATAACCTGCAGGAATTCAGTGCATAGATGTGTGATATACACGTGTGAAGTGGAAACAATACAGAATAGGCAGAAGGCATGACAAATACTCACATGTTCGTATTTTATTGTATTGGCTTGGTGGAACTACTACCAACATGATATCTAAGTGATTGCACTAAACAACTAAAAATTAAAAACCATGAAGAAGATTCAAAACACAATTGTATTTACTTTTTTTCGTAAATGCAAGAAGATCATGGGTATAAAAAACCCCTTCCAGGAGAGCATGCATTCAAGGACCTAGCTGCAATCACAGAGGCTGACCTACCAACAGCTTTAGACAGTTTGAAATGTAGAAGCTGTGTGGAATGTCTGGCAGCAGGTCTCAACGCACTGAAGGAAGAATGCCATTTAAACCAAAGGTTAATATAGAAGGGGACCTGCCCAGCCAGTGCTCTATGTGCCAAGTCTAAAAACTTAAAAGAGATCAATCACTTTCCTGGTAATAAATGCAATTGTCTCATTAAGAATAATATGAAGGCTTCTCTGGGTATTGGTAACGGTCCATGTTACAGTGTTTTCAATCACCTGCTGTTTATGAAAGAAGTGTTTCCAATCTGCTGCATACAGTGAGTTAGGATAATCCAGTTTGGAATAAAAAATGGCTCTGGCTATGGTAGAGCAGTGTGCTGCTTAGAAAACAGGTCTAATTTGCCTAAGCAGCATAAGATGGAAGCTGGTTGAGCCAAGTACCTGATTCAATTGATGATTCATAGTTGTATCAAAGATAATCCTTTGGGATTTAACTATCCCGAGGGATTGAATTGTAAAAGGATGACAACCACAGTAAACACTGGAAACATAGCAATGCCTTCTGAATTTTGGAAGGAGACACCATAATCAGGACCTCCATTGTTTTGTGGTTCATTCCTAACCAATTTTTGCACATCCATTTTTATGTACCAGGGGATCTCCATTAAACGTAATCACAGGAACAAAGAATAAATCCAACGAAGGAGCGTTCACCAAACAAATTTATTGGACCCATACAGCTGGTTGAGACAGCCCGGTGGAACTGAACTGAATGAAATGAACTGTCAATGCCGCCAACTGCGGTTAAATATTTTATAACCAAATTACAAAACATTTTAGAAACATTTTTAGGGCAGGCCAGATAAGCTGATTAGTCGAACTACGTCAATCCCCTATACGCTGATATAGGTTAAGTGACCCAGATTGGATATAATGTTTCTTTGGCAAAAAAATCACGTTAACACCCATGTGACATCACAAAGATTTCCCACTCAACCTCTTAACTATGTGGTTTTCCTTATCGGTCAAAAACACGTGTATGCTATTGGTTGGCAATGCCCAATATACAAAATGACGTGAGATGGCAAGGGGCGAGACATTGACACAGAGTCTGACAAATGATTTGCCCCGTGGACATCAGCAAGGACCCTGTACAATGTTGCACCATAGGGACACCAAAACGTCTATCTGCTCAGTGGCTCCTTGTCAGGCGCCCCATAACCCTACCCCAATGCTCTAGCCCCGAGCTCCCTTCTCACGTCTTGCTGCCAAGTGTAGTCTAAAAAAATGATACCACACCATTGCTGGATTTTAATTTACTGTATTTACTTTCTATTTCTCTGCCAATTCTCCTTGTGCACCCAGGTGACTAGCTCATTGGCCTTGAAAGTATCTCTTAGATGGTCTTCATTGGGGCTGCGTTCTCCTGGGAAACTTCAGCTGTGAAATGTTTCTGCACAAGGTTTCTTCTGAATGTTCAAGAAATACATACTGCTTGTCACACAAAGACCTGTAGCTTTTTATTATCAGCTGTCAGGGAGAAATGCTTTCCTAACAAAGGCCTACAAGAAAATGGCATCTCTACTGTTCATATATTTTTGAAACCATGTTCCCCCTAAAGCCCCTTGCTTCCCCACCCAGTTCCCGCTCTATACAACTACCCCTTACTATACCAAACGCACTGCCTGTTCAGTGCGTTACACCATGGGAATTCTTGCGCTGGGCATGCTTCTTTGTCCCCTTATGCAAGCAGCGCTGTGTTCAATGACAATGATGTTAGCTCGATGGTCACCAATTAACAGTGAATCCCATCGCCGTATATGTCTGGATTACAAATCTTTGAGTTTTTGTAATGTCCTTTCCTTTTGTGAAACAAGTGAATTTTACTCATCTAGAAATTACACATTTAAAATCTAAAGTTCCTAAACATGGTTGGCTCTTTCTGTGAATCGGCCCCTAGGTGTCTTCGTGCAATATGAGAAACTATTTGGACAAAATAAAAACGTATTAAGCAGTGCAGTAAACACGTCCAAGGTGGTAGATCATGCTTATGCAATCAGAAAGCAGTAAGGGAAATCGAAAATAGATGGTTCAGAATAAATTATTAACATGCTCTTGAATTGATATTTCCATTTGCCCTCTATCTAGATCACTGAAAATCAAAGGGGGGCAGATCTACCATTATACTTCGGAGTTTGCTAAGCTTTTTTGCCAATTAAATATTGTATTGATTCACCACGATAAATCGATGACTTCGTCACGTTAAAAACCATGCTCGGAACCAAACTAAGATCTCATATGATGCAGTGACATGTAAATACAATGGAGTGTAGCATCAGTTGTTTTGTCCCGGCTGTGCGTCATGTGGCTAGATGACAAACTTTCATACTGACAGGCTTTAGACTGAATTAAATCAAAAGCTCAGCAATGGCAGAAACAATATAAAATGCAGGCTTCGAAAAAAAGAACTACACTTGACATTTAGGGGGTAATTCATGGATTATTTGCGCCAAAAAAAATGGGATTTGTGCGCCATTCTGCACGCAAATCCCCATTTGTTAAACAGGGATTTGCGGGCAGAATGGCGCACAAATCCTGTTTTTTTTTGGCGCAAATAATCCATGAATTACCCCCTTACTGTTTGCTTGGAGGAAAAATGTAGTACATTTATTATACCTAAAATGCATTTCAAAAACTTATCGAAAAGTCATAGAATGAAGTGAACACAGTAGCCAACAATATGTATTGATTTATTGATTCACTTTTATTCGGTCCAAGGCCATAAAAGTGCACAATTAAATACAGTTTGTTCCATGCATAAATTACAAATGAGATCTGTATTAGAATTTGTAAATAAAAAAGGATAGATTGCATTCCTAAAACACATATGGTAAAGCACTTGCTCTCGACATAGCTAAAAAAGCAATTAACAAGTGTACAATTCAAAACAGGGGGGAGCAATAAGAAACTCACAGCCCCATCATTGTAGAGTTAGAAACATACAACTAGTATATGCTAGGTTTGCTGAAGGAACCCACAGAGGCATTCACTATTTCCTTCTAATACTCGTAGACTTTCTCTACTCTGTCAATCTTAAAAGCCAAGCACAATGAAGATATTTGCAAACCCAAAAAACAATGTTCGGATCCTCTGTGCTTTTGCACACTCTCAAGACCTCTGAGGCTGTGCAAATGCCAGAAGATCTTAAGCTTGTTACCAAATAGAGATGCTGTAAAGGGCTCAATCTTGGGCAAAAGAAAAGAAAGTGCACAATTATCTCTTCACTAAGGCCACAAAGGGGGCATACACCTGTGTTGATATCACCCCAAGATGTAATATAGGAGACCACCCCTAGAGAACCTATCTTAAAATTGAGATATAACATGTGGGCAAATGGTGGGTTGACAAAGTCCAAATAACTTTCAAAACCAAACTCCCTCCTGTTCTGCAAGTAAGCCGAGCCTAACATCAAACGTTGGCAGTCGTCCACTTATGTCCCCTAGTTTTCACTAGAAGCTCTCATTTCAAAGAACCAGACTTAGGGACCACTCAACCCCAGATCGCATAAGGTAGCCTTAATGTGTGCTACCAAGGTAAGCATAATCCTTCTAAACTCATCAAATGGAGTAAAGCATTTTGGTGGTTTAGATAGAGCAGGAGTGTACCATATTCATGACCAGAAAAGCACATATTTCACAGAGGCAACATTAGTTATACTGCATTAAATCAAGTTCAAGGTGGATAGGCATGTTCGGAACTCCCTGCGATAACATGAGCATATCCATGAGAAACTCATCTCTAGCTACTCCTACTGAATTCAAATTTCCCCACATTTCTTCCCCAGAAACAGCAAAGGTGACTGCTTGTTGTTTATACAATTCCATAGCTGGAGCCATAGCTCCCTTTCCATGCCATATGAAGAACCCCTGTATAGCACCACTATACTTGGACAGCATAGCACAAGATGTATTTAGCTGTGCTAAAACCCACTTTCATCAAACCAAGTTCCTAAGTAACCTTAGAAATGTACCTGTTCAAGTCTACAGTAATCTACCCTGATATTAATGGTTAGTTGTTTTATAAACCTAGGCTTGCATATCATGGTTTTGGTTTTGACTGTTTTCAAAATTAATTTGAACTCTTCACATTTCAGGGTGAACTGCGCCAGGGTAGCTCTGAGCCCCTGTGGTGAAGTTGACAACAATACGGCATCATCTGCAAAAAAGAGCACAGTGAATTTCTCAATCCCCATCCTTAGGGAGACCAGATATCCTTCAAGCAGGGTCATGATAAGATTGTAGATAAAAATGCAGGAAAAGAGCAGGGTGAGCCCCTTGGTTACATTACAGTGGGGTGTGATTTCACCTGCCAGCCCGCAACAAACACTGCCTTGTTGTTCATATATAATAATTGAATGAACACCAAGAGGCAGTGTGAGATGTTTCTTTTGGCTAAAACCTGCCAAAGCAGGTCCCAAGGTACACTGTCAAAGGTTGTTTTACAGTTCACAAAGACGGAGTATAATTTCACTTTACATAAGATAGTGTACTTCTATATAATCATAAAAAGGCAAAAGGTTTTAATGGACTGTGCCTTTCTCATTTTTAAAGCCTGCTTCTAGGGGACTATTGATGTTGTTATTTTCTACCCATTACTGCACATGTTTTAAAATGACTTTTGGGAAGAGTTTACCTATCTAAAAGTAAAATTGGCCTATAATTTTCTGGGTGTTCGCTCCCTCCCTTTTTATATATAGGCACAATTTCAGCATGCCTCCACGACTCCGGCACAGTATTCAACTCTATGCATGCCAAGAATAACTTCCACAGTACTGGTCGACAGATGGATTGTTCATTCTTGAACAAGTTGATGGGTACTCAACCTGGGACTGAAGTCTCCCCAACCTTCTCAGAACTAATAGCATAAGTAACTTTGTTCAGCTCATGGTTCAGTCTACCCCATCTGGATTTATATTAACCTCATTTTAAGACCAAATTCCTTTTCACTACCATATAGTCCAGAGAAATTATTCTTTCACACATCATACGTTATGCTACATTGTTGGACCACTTCTCCTCTAGCTTCCCTAATTTAAAAAATGTGGATACCAGAATTCTGGCTTTGCAGAAGGAGCACCAAGACAGTTTGGACTCCTTACTGCAGAGCCAGAAAAAGCTGGAGCAACAGATCAATTTCAACAGGGCATGCACAGAGCAGGTAGCCACCCTGCAAATCCAACTAGACAGAGAGAAAGAGGAAAGCAATAAATTGATTTTGAAAGACTTGGATACCCAGGCAGAGTTTGATGAAGAACGCCAGAAAGCTGGTGCCTTTCAAAGGCAGAGGGACAACTTGGCGTCACAAATGCAGGCTCTTGGTCAGGAAAGGGATACCTTAGGCCCGGAAGTCTGCCATTTAAAAAGAAAAATTGAAGAAAATCACTTGGCCCTCCAGGGCCTGGGTGACCTCCAAAAAGAGCATCAGGGCTTGCTAGATCACAGCAGGAGGGTGGAGGAGGCTCTGGAAAGAAAGGAGCAGGCCAGTAGGGATGGGACTCAGGAGGTAACCCTCCTGCAGCAGAGACTGGCCCAGTACTCCAGGACCAATCAGGAGTCACAGAGAGAAAATGAGGCTCTCTGTCAGCACAATGATAGGCTCCAGCATCAGGTAGCCATGCAGGAGAAACTGATAGAGTCTAGTAAGGCCTTAACTGAGGAACTGAAAGCGCAGGCTCTTGCATTGCAACAGGGAGCAGGGGCTGACAGAGATGAAGTTCGCTGGGAAAGGGAAACACCTGAGCATAACCTCCGAAGCCCTAGTACCAGAGGCCTTCATCTCTCTCAGTCCCTGGACTCTGCCACCCCCATGTCCCCTGGCGCGCATGAGCACAGGGCCATAGGGATGGCAGAGTACTATCCAGCGAAAAGGATGGGGATCATAGGCCAGTACCACCCAGGAATGGATGGGCGGGCATCCAGGTATGGGCACCTAAGTACAGTGCAATTTAGTGGGGAACCCCAGGAGAGTAGGCCCACTAAGGGCATCCTGAAAACCTCTGCCCAGTTAGGTCAGTGGGGGGGTACCCATCAAATCCTGGTAGCAAGGAGGGATCTGAAAACTCCTCTGAGCGCCACAAGACACAGGAGACCAGGTCCCCACATTCTGCCAGCTATTCCCAGGCTTGCAGAATCCGGGAAAACCTGGAAGATCAGATGGGCACCTCTGGGAGCAGTGCTTCTGAATCAGAGGATGAATGGACCAGGGTTACCCGAACCAAAAAGGCCAATAAGGTGAAAAGGGCCTTGCTTAAGGACCCCTTAAAACAGATTAAGGCAATCAGGAGTGTCATCACGCCTTATCATAAGAACGCCAAGTATTCTGTTTGGGAACACTTGGAACTCTATGAGCAAATGATGGAGACTTTCCATTTGAAGGACAGCAGTAGCTGCATCCAGTACGTCAAATGGACATTCTACCCTGAATACTCCAGTTTCTTTGCGGGGCTGGAGGACCAAAACCATTCAAGATGGTCCACATATAGGGCGACCATCTTGAAAACATTTTCCGTACATAGAAATCCCGAAGAGGCTCGCCAGGCAGCCTACAATTTGCAATGTGGGGAGGATCAGGCCCCACAAGAATGTGTGCAAGAATTGAAGCGTGCCTTTGCGCAGACCACCAGAAGGGTGCGCACGGACAGCAGAGAAATCATCAACACATTTTTCCATGCTCTTCCCAAGTACATAATGACCCAGCTCGTGAGAGATTTTCACAAGAAAAGATCTTTAGACTGGGTCATTGAGCAAGCCACCCGGATCTATGAGGTGCAGAAGGCCATAGAAAATAAAAGTAATGTGCAGAAAAACCCCAAAACCAACAGCACCCCTGCTGCTGCCAAGGTGGCAGAGGTAAAGGTTGCCCCCGTTTTAGATCTGGAGATGGGGGGGCCTAAAAACCTGCCTGCGCAGAATAATTCTAACACCAGAAGGCCCTCAGGCCAGTCACAGACAGGGAGTCAAGGAGGAAGTCCCACAAATGGGGTCCCTCGCTCCCCTGATTATGTAAATCCCCGCTACAAGGGAAACTGACCCATCCTGGGTTATGTGTGGACTCCTCCAGCCCAAGGGGGGGATCCAGTCAAGCACCTAACCCAGAGAACTTCCCTCCAAACTTCCCACAGGAGGGCAGAAATGCACCAAACCCTGGGCCAAACTTTTTCCCCAGGTATCCACAAGGTTTCCAGCCCCAAAATCATCCATCCTTCTTTCCCCAATTCCCTGAGCCCAGACCACCTAATCCGGGAGAGGGGAGGCCAAGGGTGGAGGGGTACCCAAATCTTCCCAACCCGGGGTATTACCTGAGAAGGGATAGCTACCCTTCCCGGGATCAGCCCAGGGGAGAAAACAGAACCCTGTATCAACCAGAGCGGGTTTCCCAACTTGAGCGCCAGGTCCAAAATATGGCACGGGATCTGGGTCACATACTGAGGGCTCAACAGAACCCTCAGATGAGCATGCTACCGCAGAATTACCCAAACTCTGGACCTGGTGCTCCAGAACAATGACGGGGCAGTACCCCGATAACCCACCGGTTCCCATGGAGGAGGCACAAGGGGAAGAGGGGTGTAAAGCCTTGGAGGAAGCTTCCTTCCCAACTTGTAAACAGCCCCTGGAAAACCAGAAACCGGAAACAAAATCTCCTGCCCCTGAAAGCCTGCCTCCCAAGGAGCAGAGGTGGGGTAGGGGAAACAAAGGGCCCAAACAGACCCATTTTGTGGAGGAGGTACAGGTCTTCCAATTTGAGGGAGAGGGATCCTCAGAGGATCCTGGGGAAAGGATCTTTTCCTTCAGAGATGGGGGAACTACTCCCAAGGAAAAATGGGTCCCAAGAGATTCCAATCCAGACTGGGTGGATGTGGGGATTGAGCTGTCGCCGCCCATCATCCTATCCCAGAACCAACAAAACCAAACACCCCTGGTTCAAACCCATCTTGGTGGCTGCCTCCCAAAAGGCAGGGGCGGCCCAGAACCGGAACCAGGGGAACCTAAAACTGAATCAACAGACTGGGTAGATGTGGGGATTGAGCTGTCACCGCCCATCATTCTATCCCAGAACAAACAATACCAAAATCCCATGGGTCAAACCCATCCTGATGACTGCCTCCAAAAAGTGGGGGCGGCCCAGAGCCTGAAACCATTTCCAGTTGCCAACTTTTTCTTTCAGATTCCCCACAGAATTCTCCACAGAATTCTCCACAGAATTCTGCCCAAATCTCTTCGCTAGCAATGTCCAAAACCTGAGAATTAGCCCACCAGTTGTCCAAAAATGTGCATTATCTGTGCCCCCATGAGGAGAAGGAGGGACGATACTATGCCCCGGTACAAGTACAGGGGCAGGGTACAATTTTGGCACTGGTGGACATTGGATCCCAAGCTACCTTTCTGTCCAAAAGGGCCTTTGATGAACTAAATGCAGGAAGGGGGGAGAATTATCGTATTCCTCTCACCTCTCTTTCTGGACAACTGCAGAACTTTGACGGGAAGGAAATGACCGCCTGAGAAGGTTGTCACCCCTAAAGATTGCGTAAACAAGGTCCTCTGGACCCAGACTAGCCGACCAATAAAATTAAAACAGAGTGTCAACCATGTTAGTTTAAATGGCACCTGCCACATGGTTGAACAAAAATCTGACCAAGTAGAATTTCACTTCCAGAACAACCAAATTCCAGACGTGACAGTAATAGCAGTAGGACAACAGACTGGTGATGGGGGATCCTCTCTATTTCTGAAAATCAACCTTCCTTCCAGTTTAAGGTGGTATTCCACACAGGAGGGAAATACTCTGAAATTCTTTACCAATCCACAATCAGACACTCCAACTCCTATAGTCCAGAAAGATGTGAAATCAGCTCAGAGCCTGGCTGATATTCAGCAAATTGGAGAGCAGTTGTTCATCCCTGTTCAGTTAAATGATGGGAAGGACTCTGTTCTCGCTTGAGTGTGTGTGAACAATGGTAAGAGCTTCATCAGCGAAGCCATGTTCTGCCAACTTCCAAAAGATCCAGCCATTCCCACATTCAAACTGATAGACAAATGCGAAATGGACCTGGAAGCACCTAATTCCAAACATCTCCTGCCAAGCAGGTGTATGCTCAAAATCTCCATTGGCAACAAGAGCATAGTCCATAATTGTTGGGTCGTGCGAGACGTCACTGCCGCCTTTTACTTAGGCAGTGACATTCTCAATCGCTTTGCCATTAGTTTGGACCTAATAAACTTCAAAGCTTGGTCCCGATTAGCGGATAATCCCATGGGCTTTGATGATCCAGAAAAAGCATTTAGGTCAGCTCAATTGCTACCTAATGTAGTTGAAATTCAGATTAAAGAGGAAGTCACCATCCCAGAAAGGACCCGACAATTCTCCCTGGAAGTGAAAGTTAAAAGAGGACAAAAATTGAAAAACCCTGATGCTTATATTCATCTAAATGCTTCTCTCCAACAGCAAGGGTTAGGGGTAAACCCAATACCATTAGTCAACATAGAACATGACACCATTCCAATAGAGGTGGATAACAGCGACTTAAAGAGTATTACTCTAGCCGCAGGCACCATTATTGGAATGGCGGTTGATGACCGACATTTCTCCATTGATTTTGGAAATGAACTGTTAGGACCAATCCCCAAGGACTGTTTTGACAGTGACAGTGAGGACAATACAACACCAGACAGGATTTTCACCCGGCAGGGGGGGAACTTCCTGGTGTACACTTCTTGCCCTTATGGTAAGGAAGATGTGACTTGTGACTTCAGGAGGGATGAGGTGATTTTCCAGGTCCATGAGGGCTGTCTTTCCCACCTGAAGCCTCCAGTCCAAATCAGCACTCTGACCAGGGACTTCTCCACCCAGCTGGAGGAGGCCGCTGAGATAGCAAAACCAGAAGTCTTTCCAGGCTTCAAGCAGATGGTGGAAGAGAGAGTCAACCTAGCTGATGCCTGCGTGACTCTGGGACAGAAGCAAAAGTTGAAACAAGTTTTCTTGGATTTCCAAGATCTCTTTGCGGTAGACTCATATGACTGTGGTCGCACCAACATCCACACAACAACAATTCCCATGGACCCTGGCATGACTCCAGTGCTTGTGAAGCAATATCGCTTGCCTTTCGCATCCATGGAGTCCCTTACTGAAATAATTAAGAACCTTGAGTCCCGGGGAATAATCGGTCCAGTACACAGCACCTTCAATAATCCGGTGCTGGGAATATTGAAGCCAAACGGCCAGTGGAGACTCTGTGCCGACCTTAGGGAGCTCAACAAACGGGTCCATACTTCCCGATGGCCTCTGCCCTACATTGAACAAGGGCTGGCCCAGATCCAGGGGTCACAGGTATTCACTTTAATAGACCTGACCAATGGATAATGGACCGTGCCTGTCAGTAGGGAGGACCAATACAAACTGGCTTTTACCTTTGGGGGCCAGCAGTACACATGGACCCGGACTCCCTTAGGATACCTCAACTCCGGCAATGAATTCAACATTTTCCTACATAAGGCCATGCCCGACCTGGGTGCGAGGGGTAACCTGGCTTATGTAGATGATGTCCTCATCAAAAGTTCATCTGTGGAGGAACACATAGCGGAGATCCGTTATGTTCTTATGCAGTTGAGGGCCGCCGGAGCAAAACTTTCCTTCCAGAAAGCACAGTGGTGTAGAACCCGTGTTAATTTCTTGGGGCATGAGATTACTCTTCAGGGTCTCTGTCCCAAGGAAAAGAAAGTGGAAGCACTTCAGAAACTGAAGGATCCCACAACTCTGCGGGAACTAAGGAGCCTCCTTGGACTGACTAATTACAGCAGAAAGTTCATTGAGGGCTATGCAGAGATCACCAGACCCCTGATTCATCTCTTGAATGGGGGGGTCAAGCGGTAATGGGGTCCAGAACAATCCGAGGCAGTAAAACAACTCAAAAGAAGCCTCTCAGAAGCGCCTTGCCTAGCTTACCCTGTCAGAAACAAGGAGTTCTTCCTGGAGACAGGGTTCTCTAATACGTGCTTGACGGCAGTATCATACCAAAAGCATGACAAGGTCAATAAAGTAATCTCCTATGCGAGCAAAACTTTATCCTCTGTGGAGGAAAAATTCAACGATTGTGAGAAGGCACTCCTGGCAACGGTGTGGGCATTGAAGAATTACCGCCCGTTTATCCAGGGGGAACACATCATAGTGGAGACTCCACACTAGCCTCTGCAATATCTCCAAAGTGACAGAATCCGGGCCGGAAATGTGAGTAATTCCGAATTACTTCCAGGATTCTGTCAATGCAAGGCTTTCCTGTGGAGGTCAGATATGGCCAAAACAAGAAGAGTCCCCTCGCGCAAGGTCTGGCTGACTTGCATGATTGTGCCAGAGAAAACTGTCTCGAGGACGAAAGTCTAAAAATCAAGGACAACATGGAGGCATACCTTAATTCCCCACACAAAGTCTTTGAAGAAGACAAGTATGAGGGAATGCCCACAGTCTATGTGGATGGATGCTCTTATCATGTTGACAAAAACGGGGAGAAAGAACTGGTGGCCGGCGTAGGGAATGCATGGGTAAAGGAGTTTCCAGAACCCTCCGCTGGATACAAAATTGGTCCCCGAAGTAGTCAGGTAGCAGAGTTGATGGCTGTGCATCAAGCCATCCTCACTGCTGTCCAACATCAACTCCACGAACTGGTCATAATCACAGATTCGGATTATGTATGGAACGGGTTCGTGGAGCACCTGGTTAATTGGAAAACCAGAGGCATGTTATGTGCTAATAACAAACCCCTGAAACATGGGAAGTTAATCCAAAATATTGATGATCTGGTCACATCGAAGGGGATGACCATCTACTGGAAAAAGATCAAGGGTCATTCCAAAGTAGAGGGACCAGACAAAACTGGAAATGATTTAGCTGATCAGCTGGCCAAAACCGGGGCCCTCCAAGGGGATCTAATAGAAATAGAGTCCCTGTTGGGGGAAATCCAGGTCACTGCTATCACTAGGTCCCAGACAAATGCTCACAATGATCTTTCAACTGCACAATGGAGTAAGGAGACCCCTGATGCTGATTTGATTACAGCTCAGAAGGGGGACCCAATAATTGGTAAGTTTTACCAACACATTGAGGACCCTGACAACTTCCCCCTGACGGATACCGATTACATTGGGAAAGAGGACCTAAGAGGGTTGATGAAATGTCCAAAAAGGTTCCGAATCCAAGACGGTTTTTGTTGGTAAGGAAATCCCAAGCTGGCTATGATCAGTGGGGGGTCCGGACCCCTCATTCCAAAGCCTGATGTTAAGTCACGCCCATGATGCGGCCACCGCCGGTCATAGGGGGTTTCACACAACACTGGAAATCTTAAGAGAGGTTGGATACTGGCCACACATGGGGCAGGACATCGACCAATACTTGAAGGGGTGTCTTGTGTGTGCACAATTTCAGCCAACATCCCTCACACACCGGGCGCCTCTCCAAAAGAGGGAAATGACACTGCCATGGTCAGATTTGCAAATCAACTTTGTAGGCGCTGTAATTCGCTCGTCTAGAGGAAACAAGTACATGTTGACCGTCACATGCTTGTTTACCAAGTGGGCGGAATGTTTCCCGGCCCCAAATTGCAAGGCAGAAACAGCAGCTGCCCTGATGATTAACCACATCTTTTCCCGTTTTGGTGTACCGCAAAGGATTGAGTCAGACAGAGGTAGCCATTTCACCAGCGAGGTAATGACAAAGATGTGGGAGATACTGGGGTCAAAAGGAAGCTACATATTGCTTATCGGCCAGCTTCTTCTGAGCATATTAAAAACGTTTGTGGCAGATTCTGGGCCAAGTTGGGATATCCGATTACCTCTGGTCCTAATGGCCATCAGATCTACCCCTTCATCTGCAACTAAAATGTCACCATTTGAGTTGATGACCGGACGCAAGATGGTGCTTCCCCAGCATTTGCTCTACGGTACCCAAGAGCAGACACTGATAAATGCCTCCACAACTCATGAATATGTGGAGAATTTAAGGAAACACCTTCAGCATGCTTTTGCCTATGCTCAGCGGAATCTAGAAAGATCAGCTTATAGCATGAAGACCCACTATGACCTGAAAACCACCAGGAAAGTATATGAGGTGGGGGACCGGGTCTATCTATACAATTTCCAAAGGAACCAGGCCAACCAGCGAAAATGTTTGCCTACATGGAAGGGACCGTTTGAAATTATAGACAAGGTCTCCCCAGTAGCGTATAAGATCTGCATCCCCAATGGTAGTCTGGTGGAAGGGGAAGACAAGTGGGTACATATAAATCAGCTAAAGTGCTGCCATCCTAGGCACACTCTGCAACAACTGGAGGAGTCCTTTGCAATACCAGAGGGGACCGCTCCAGATTAATTCAGTTCCCATCCTAAAATATCCCACATATAGTCTCTAAAATATTATGGTTGGAAAACATTTTTTTCATGTTATATCTTGTTTTAAAATAAGACTGAAAAATGTATCCTGATGTATAAAATGTATATGCCGCCCCACCATTAATAATGGTGGAGAAATGTCTACGAATAGGTATTGCCGCTTTTGCTTTATCATCCTAGGAGAGATGAAACCACAGAGACTGACCACGGAAGGCGACCTGGGGACCGGGAGCGAAGATCTGAGGGGCCCGGGGTACCGCCCAATCCTCCCATCAGGACCAGCAAGGAGAACTGATTGATCGACTGGAGGGAGGAAAAGATGCTGAACTGTGCCATCTACGGAATTGGAAGAAGATGAGGTGAACATCCCAGATCTTGCAAGTTCCATCAGTGAAAGATCAGAATGGCCATCGCAAGAGGGGGGGCTTGTGGGATGTTTTTACCCATGCATCCAAGCCCTGCCATAAAACTGTGCATTACTGGCATTGAAAACATCATGATGGCCAGAACTCCCCAGAGAGTGCACAGGGAAGATATGAAGAATAGGCTGCCACCCATTTTTGCCTATGTTGTGAGCACAGGAGGGCACTGCCTAAAACCACCATTGGGCTACACACAGAGTAGCCTGAAACCATTGGGAATGGCAATGCTGATTGCCTAAAGCAACCCAGAACTGGGGGGAATTCATTTTCTTAATGTCAAAAATGGATGCAATACTGGTGCTCACCACTATCAGAAAGCCGGCGTTTTAAAACCACCAGACTTTTGTGTAAAAATGAACAAATGAACCCAAACCAGGCCAAGGAAAGACTTGCTGAGAGGTGGATACAATGTAAAACTATATTCTGAAATGACTTGAAGGAAGTAATTAATTAATGTATATATAAAAAAATAGCTGGGGATGTCAGCAGCTTAAGTGAATTTGGGTTTAAAGCCACTAAAATCGAAATGTTTAGAATAAATGAGTGACCTACTTGTGAGTGTCACATAGGTTGCAATTGTTTAAATGTCATAGTTTTGAACTTAGAATCAGCATTCTAGCTGCATGTGCAAAAATTGTAAGTTGGATTTGGATGTAGAAAACTGGGAACTAAAGTGACATTTAGCTGAATTCTGCCTGACAACTACCCCCGACAGGAGCTGAACTGGCTCAACAACTCTTCCCAGGCCTGGCTGCATTCTGCTGCCCCAGCCAAAAGGAGATGTCACCTCTCTGATTGGATTAGGGTAGGAGCACCTGGGGACTACAGGAAACTAAACAAAGCACTGTCTCTGGCTCAGGCAAATGTTATATTGGGGGGGTCGTGAAATGGCTTCCTCTCAGGAAGTGCCTGTGAGAGAAAGCTGCGCTTGGGGGAAGTGGATAAACCAGAAATTCCACCATGTGCTTTGGAAAACTTTGGAAAACCACACCCCATTGGGACCAGAGCATGATTATAAAAAGATGGATAATTCATAGTGCGGACTTGTCGAAATTATATAAATAACATCATCATTCTTGGGATTTTTCTGTGCACATTTTAAGAGGTGTTAGGACCCTGTGGTATGTTCTTGGGGATAGTAGCGGAAAAAAGGTTGTTACTCCAAATATATGCATGTTAAAAATCTGACACTTTATCATCTGAAACCCATAACCCTGGTGCACATTTGTGTAAAATCTAGAAAGGATTAGAGGTTGTTATCTGGATGAAAAGGGGAGAATTCTGTCATAAGTGGACACAACATCGTACAAAGACAGGGATCGGATGGTTTGGTGCTACAGAAAATATGTTAACTGGATCTATAATATTAGAAAAATGGTACACAGATAATTATGTATTTGGGTCAGAAATAGATTTGTGTGCAATTTGACAAGGGGGGGTTCCTCTGACCATAAAACCTACAGCATCACTCTGACACTCCATTTCTTTCCCCCAATCAAGGGAGAGAGGAAAGCTTGGCCAATGATAAGTGAGAGGGGCAGGCTTAGCTAGGCCCAGGCACACACCCATTTTCAAAACACATAAAAGGAACATTGAAACCCAGGTAGAGACATTCACTTTCCAATTTCTTGCGGGACGCTTTGCCGGGAGACTTCAGACTTCACATCCAGAGATCCAGACTTCAAATCCATCAATCTCCAGAGACCAGAAATTAACTTCAGAATTTGTAGCAGAGAGGCCTGAATCCACAAGCTGAATCCTCTTCAGCAGGCCTCAAAACCAACCAAACTATTCAACAGCCGGGCAAGCTGTTGAATCCTTTGCCAAGAACTTTTGCAAGAACCTGTAGCAGTATCCAGAAGGCAGTGCTGTATCCGGAACCAGAGAGAACCACAAACCAGACCGTTGTGACCAGAACCGGTGCTTGACAGACCCAGAGAGCAGAGCTGACCCAGATAGCCGGGACTTCAGAACCACCCGCCGGAAGTCCCGTCCAACCTGACCAGACCTTGACGGCTTATGTCAAAAATATAGTGTGAGTACTCACTGTGCAAAACCAATCTCTTAGTTTAAAATAATCTAATCCAAACTATTTTAGCCTATTAGAACTGCCTCCTAGAATCGTGTCATTCTGTCATCTTTAAAACTGAAAACTTATAGTGCCTCCGTAATTGCGCTCGATGCACACAACTATATTTGCCGCGATTTGACATTTTGCTTAATTTCAGCCACGTGTAAAAATATTTGTCCTTGCTTTCCTTGCTGAAATTCGTGTGCAACCTGACAATCATTCATAGAACATTGCTAAAGTGATCCTGAACTGATTCAAAGTATCTATCAACTACCCTGAACCTCCTATAGGGAATTAAAAGCCTTTTTAGCATATTTTTCGCTTATTTGCAACCACATCAAAGTATCTTGCCTGTGTTTAAAACTCCTACCTGTTTTCCTCTAAGCTTGCTAGGGGGGAACTGAATTATATTTGAATGCATTCCTGAGAACTGTGTGCTTTCCTTCCATCTCTTTACCTTTCATAGAGGGGGGGGGGTGAATTGTCAAAGAAAAGTGATTACATTGTCTTTTGTTGAAGTCATATCAAGTTTATTTTCTGTACTGCATTTTCATTCATCATTGCATTGTCCTTGAAGCCATAAAAGCATTTTCAGCTACTTTATCCTCTCTATATCACTTCTAAGCCATCAAAAGAGTGTACCACTGTAACATTATCCACTGTTGATCACTATCATCTTCACAAGTGTGCTATCAAATATTAATTTACTATAAAAGTGTGATATATCTATATTGTTTGATTTTCAAATCAACCTTTTAATTTGCAAAACAAACCTACTTCTTGGCTCATTGGAGTCAGGGGGATTCTAAGAGAGGGGTGTTATATAAGGGTTGTCATCCAGAGTAAACGAACTGGACATAAAAATATATCAATAAGGGTTTCCCTCAGCATCCCAGACTAGGCATTGACTTAGCTGTAGTGTTGAATTGAATCCGCTTACATGCCATACATTGTCACAGATGGAAAGACGTTTCTCATAGGGCTCTTGCTCCACACATGTTTGCCCAGCAACTCATCTCTTTCTTCCCTCCCCTTAATGGACGGTATTTTTCCATCTCTAACTGGGTGGCTACTGAACATTCGTTGTTTGATAAAATTGACTATGGGATCTAACATTTTCAGAGGGACCTTCTATTTCTGTAAACCAATAGAGGTACTTCCTACTGAGGTACATAACTTGTCAGGAGCAGATGCCATATTATTATATATGTTCAGCCCCTCAATCCCATTTGCAGCAACCCCCATTTCTAATTTCACAGTAAGATTTCTCATCCCTTGCTAGGATAAGCTTATCCTGAATAGATTCCTCTCTATGCACTAATTTGTCTACCAAGGTAGACACAATGGGCCTCATTATAATGTTGGCGGTTACGATGTGAATGGTGCTGGTAAGGCACCGGCACCGTTGATACTGTACTGCCGAATTACGAGTTCTGCTCGCGGGTGCCTAACAGCCCACCAGGTATGACCTGGTGGGCTGTGCGGGACCCGCAAGCAGAACTCGTAATTGCACCGCTACTGTTATCAGCGGTGCTGGTTCAACCGTGCTCCCAATCCCTATTCTGCCCTATGGGGCAGAATGGGGATCGGGAGCCTGGCAATACCTCCACCTGCGAAACAGGCATGGCTACCGCCAAACTCGTAATGAGGCCCAATGTCTTTCAAAGGCTTGATCACAATTGTCAGTTCTTGGATTTCCTGGGCTTTAAGTATGTCAGTTAGCTCTTCGAGCTCCCCAGCATTGCTCTAAAGTAAACCAATTACAATAGTAGATTTGCCAGCAGGCATTGCAATTCCACCAATGGACATTTTACTCTTGCTGAATTTAGGGTCACCCCCCTTAGGTTGTACATTGTCTTTGTGGCCCTTAATAGTAGGCCTGTCTTTTTCTGCATCTTTCTCTCCACCTTCTGTGGTTGGCGCTCTTGCCCACACAGGGACAAAAACCTATTCGATAATGGAATTTGGGAATCAATCCCAACTCGTTCAGACTCCTCCATCCTTTTTTCTGAGGTGCTGTCAAATTAATTAGTTAATTCACTACTGTTTCTACAGTCAGTTCTTTAAGTTCTTCAGAAGTTAGGGCAAAGTCTTGTTCAACTACTGGGGCTTCACAGGATCTACAAGATCCTCTACTACCTGTTTTGGGTAAATCACTATAATGTCTCCCACATTCGTATTGGCACCCACCACATAAGCCGCAAGTTCAAAATGTCTCCACCCTTCTTGTCCCACTCTCTTCCTTACCTCGAAAGTTAACAAGGGACCCTTGTTTTGCATCTGGATTTTATTAAAATGGGCCACGTGAAGCAAGCTAGTAGTGGCTACGTGCACCTGCTCATCCTCTAGGAGTCCTATCATTTGCTTGTCCAAAGCTTCACAATTAGAACCTGCACAAGATGCCAGAGGAATCAAAGCCTCCGCTTGTTTTACCTTCCTTGCTTCCCCGGCCTCTCCTATCCCCCCCCATTTTCACCCACTTCGAGACCACCAATGTCCTGTATCAGATCATTGATCTCTGAGTTTTATCGGTTCAGACATTTTGTAAAGCTTCTTTGACCATTCTTTTGGCGAACTGTAAGTTACAGCTTGTCTTTTGGACATGGCGGCCTATATCTGGTTTAAATGAAGAATGGGTAGGGGTTTATAACAAGATTAGATTTCCTTAAACCTTTCGGCTTTTACAGGGTGCAGCTCATATACTAAAGTGCAGCATAAAATAACAATTAAGGTTACTTCACTCACAAATACAATGGAGTGTAGCTTCAGTTTCTTTGCTTCGGCTGTGCACAGTCACTGTGACTATATAACAAGCTTCCATACTGACAGACTGACAGGCTTTAGACTGGATTAATGCAAAGTTTCAGCAACGGCAGAAGCAAGGTAAAATGCAGGCTTCCAAAAAAGAACTACATTTCACATTTACTGTTTGCTTGGAGGAAACACTAGTGAATACATTATACCTACAATGCGTTTTAAAAACATATCCAAAAAGGTCATAGAATTTAGAATGAAGTGAACACAGTAGCCAACAATATTTAAGTTCGCCCGCACAGTGATATGTGTCTCCAGACGTCACATTCAGGATCAATAGAATATGAGGCATGATTATTTATTGTGGCGCAATGCATCTGTGAGTCATCGCGTGAGCATTCTTCGATTCAGTGGTGTTGGTACATTGGGTATAGTCAAAGAGCCATGCTATGAACAGAAGGCACTTTGGGTCTCCTGCAGCTGCAAACGCCACACTCTGCACTGGGCCCATACACAGTCCATGCCCAGTATAACCGTTGAGTATTTGTTATGCATCAATGACAGGGTTTTGCAGTGGGCTCAGAGGCCATGCTAAGCGGGTACTTTGGGTCTTTTCTATTCTTACCCGTAACTGCAAAATGAAACTGGCGCCCAGATGCCTGAGGGCTTGGTGTGCTGCTATGAATGCACAAATAAATAAAATAAACAAATATATTATAATATATCATTAAAAGAAAATAATGTCTTCCTTTTTTCTAACATTAAAAAAACAAGCATTTGTAAAACCAACAGTTTTGGCCTGTGTTAAGTATGAGGTATTTGCCAGGCAATGCTATTAGATGCTCATTTTTCACCTGCTACCATCATGGCCAGTTGAATACTATTACGGCTGTGCCTGGAAAGCGCCTTTGCCATGCCTACCCAAAACATACAAGCCAACCCTCCCGATTTAGGCAGGAGACTCCATATTTTTCAATTAAAGTTAGTGTGATTTTTTACTGTCTCCCACCCAAATCGATTATATCCCCAATGCAATCCTATGGGATACTTATATTCTCCTGATTTCTGTGGTGAAATCTCCTTCTCCTTCTCAGTGGCTCCAGAATGTTGTAATGTCTGACAAAAGGCCAACTGTTGTCATTGACAATGGTTGTCTTTTATTCCAGAAACTGAAGAGAAGAAAGAATTAGAAACCAATCTAATTCTGGGTGTGCTCACGTTGGGCTCTCCACTGGATGGAGTTGGTTATGTTGACATTAGTTCATGTCTTAAGTGCCCTTATGGTTTATATCATACTCCAAAGTTTTAATTGGAGGGCAGAAAGTGCATCCATAGATTCAATGTTGATGCATTTTGGACTATGTCCGTCTTCAGGGCTTAAGGCACTACATACAGTTATATCCATTGATTATTTTGTTCAGTACATCAACATATATGTATATATCAAATTCAACTATTCGTACCAATATGCCGTGGAAAGCATAATTGAAATCAAAATTCAAAAAATCAAAACCAGAAACAAAAGCATAATCAGAAGTGGCCAGTTCATACCGGTACTACAAATTCACTTTCACATACCATGCTCAGATAGATTTACAACGGTAGCGGGCGCCCCTCTCTCGAAAGAGCAGACTTGATAACCTGTTCAGTGGTTATTAACCACTTGAGAGTTCGCAGCCACTGCTTTTACTCACTGTGCCTTTCACAGATGGGAAATATCCATTTGCATATCAGTCTTTGTCCTGCCCAGGGGCAGTCCAGCACCGAAATGCAATGGCAACTCCAACCTGAATGAGAGTACCACCAGCAACCCCATACACGTGTTTCACCCTTGTTGGGGATCATCAGTGAGGTGAAGCTGATGCCTCTCTAAGCACAGTGAGAGGGAGACCACGTCTGGTTGCCCCCAGGAGACCTAGGGTTACCAATCCCAGGTTCCTTGAAAAATAGTTTTACAACGGTAGCGGGCGCCCCTCTCTCGAAAGAACAGACTTGATAACCTGTTCAGTGGTTATTAACCACTTGAGAGTTCGCAGCCACTGCTTTTACTCACTGTGCCTTTCACAGATGGGAAATATCCATTTGCATATCAGTCTTTGTCCTGCCCAGGGGCAGTCCAGCACCGAAATGCAATGGCAACTCCAACCTGAATGAGAGTACCACCAGCAACCCCATACACGTGTTTCACCCTTGTTGGGGATCATCAGTGAGGTGAAGCTGATGCCTCTCTAAGCACAGTGAGAGGGAGACCACGTCTGGTTGCCCCCAGGAGACCTAGGGTTACCAATCCCAGGTTCCTTGAAAAATAGTTTTACAACGGTAGCGGGCGCCCCTCTCTCGAAAGAACAGACTTGATAACCTGTTCAGTGGTTATTAACCACTTGAGAGTTCGCAGCCACTGCTTTTACTCACTGTGCCTTTCACAGATGGGAAATATCCATTTGCATATCAGTCTTTGTCCTGCCCAGGGGCAGTCCAGCACCGAAATGCAATGGCAACTCCAACCTGAATGAGAGTACCACCAGCAACCCCATACATGTGTTTCACCCTTGTTGGGGATCATCAGTGAGGTGAAGCTGATGCCTCTCTAAGCACAGTGAGAGGGAGACCACGTCTGGTTGCCCCCAGGAGACCTAGGGTTACCAATCCCAGGTTCCTTGAAAAATAGTTTTACAACGGTAGCGGGCGCCCCTCTCTCGAAAGAACAGACTTGATAACCTGTTCAGTGGTTATTAACCACTTGAGAGTTCGCAGCCACTGCTTTTACTCAGTGTGCCTTTCACAGATGGGAAATATCCATTTGCATATCAGTCTTTGTCCTGCCCAGGGGCAGTCCAGCACCGAAATGCAATGGCAACTCCAACCTGAATGAGAGTACCACCAGCAACCCCATACACGTGTTTCACCCTTGTTGGGGATCATCAGTGAGGTGAAGCTGATGCCTCTCTAAGCACAGTGAGAGGGAGACCACGTCTGGTTGCCCCCAGGAGACCTAGGGTTACCAATCCCAGGTTCCTTGAAAAATAGTTTTACAACGGTAGCGGGCGCCCCTCTCTCGAAAGAACAGACTTGATAACCTGTTCAGTGGTTATTAACCACTTGAGAGTTTGCAGCCACTGCTTTTACTCACTGTGCCTTTCACAGATGGGAAATATCCATTTGCATATCAGTCTTTGTCCTGCCCAGGGGCAGTCCAGCACCGAAATGCAATGGCAACTCCAACCTGAATGAGAGTACCACCAGCAACCCCATACACGTGTTTCACCCTTGTTGGGGATCATCAGTGAGGTGAAGCTGATGCCTCTCTAAGCACAGTGAGAGGGAGACCACGTCTGGTTGCCCCCAGGAGACCTAGGGTTACCAATCCCAGGTTCCTTGAAAAATAGTTTTACAACGGTAGCGGGCGCCCCTCTCTCGAAAGAACAGACTTGATAACCTGTTCAGTGGTTATTAACCACTTGAGAGTTCGCAGCCACTGCTTTTACTCACTGTGCCTTTCACAGATGGGAAATATCCATTTGCATATCAGTGGTTATTAACAGGTTATCATGTCTGTTCTTGCGAGAGAGGGGCGCCCGCTACCTTTGTATGCAGGTTATCATGTCTGTTCTTGCGAGAGAGGGGCGCCCGCTACCTTTGTACCCTGGGCAGGACAAAGACTGATATGCAAATGGATATTTCCCATCTGTGAAAGGCACAGTGAGTAAAAGCAGTGGCTGCGAACTCTCAAGTGGTTAATAACCACTGAGCAGGTTATCATGTCTGTTCTTGCGAGAGAGGGGCGCCCGCTACCTTTGTAAAACTATTTGTTAAGGAACCTGGGATTGGTAGCCCTAGGTCTCCTGGGGGCAACCAGACGTGGTCTCCCTCTCACTGTGCTTAGAGAGGCATCAGCTTCACCTCACTGATGATCCCCAACAAGGGTGAAACACGTGTATGGGGTTGCTGGTGGTACTCTCGTTCAGGTTGGAATTGCCATTGTATTTCGGTGCTGGACTGCCCCTGGGCAGGACAAAGACTGATATGCAAATGGATATTTCCCATCTGTGAAAGGCACAGTGAGTAAAAGCAGTGGCTGCGAACTCTCAAGTGGTTAATAACCACTGAGCAGGTTATCATGTCTGTTCTTGCGAGAGAAGGGCACCCGCTACCTTTGTAAAACTATTTGTTAAGGAACCTGGGATTGGTAGCCCTAGGTCTCCTGGGGGCAACCAGACGTGGTCTCCCTCTCACTGTGCTTAGAGAGGCATCAGCTTCACCTCACTGATGATCCCCAACAAGGGTGAAACACGTGTATGGGGTTGCTGGTGGTACTCTCGTTCAGGTTGGAATTGCCATTGTATTTCGGTGCTGGACTGCCCCTGGGCAGGACAAAGACTGATATGCAAATGGATATTTCCCATCTGTGAAAGGCACAGTGAGTAAAAGCAGTGGCTGCGAACTCTCAAGTGGTTAATAACCACTGAGCAGGTT
The DNA here is from genome assembly GCF_040938575.1 of Ambystoma mexicanum. Classification (NCBI taxonomy): domain Eukaryota; kingdom Metazoa; phylum Chordata; class Amphibia; order Caudata; family Ambystomatidae; genus Ambystoma; species Ambystoma mexicanum. The sequence goes on from NC_090923.1 coordinate 372,293,752, forward strand.
ATCATGTCTGTTCTTGCGAGAGAGGGGCGCCCGCTACCTTTGTAAAACTACATGCTCAGATAGAGTTGAGTGACATGGAATCAGGGAAAAAAATTAGAGAACAATCAGTCAGAGATACTTGTATAACCCTATTTGCAAAAATATATTGATGTGCAATACATTTCTCATTTATTCTGAAAAATTGCTTTTACCTGATTGCGCAGCCGTGTGGCCTATAATCTTTTTTATGTTTTGTATATTTGAACGGCATGACTCTGAACGATAACAATAAATGCATGCTAAGTATATCAATCATAGAAAACTCTGTATTCCAATCCCCATTTAACTGGAGCAAGGAGTTCAGCCTATCTCATGGCATAGTTGTGGTAATTTGCAGCATTGTGCTGTATCAGATAAAATAATGTAAAACCCAGTTGGTTAATCTGTTCTATAAATCCTAGATCTGATATTAACACAGACAGTTCTCAGTCTCACTGCGCTGAACAGTGCAATAGTGACAGGTGTTCCAAGTAATTCAAAGAAGGAGGGATTTCTCATGAGTCCATAAGACCAGAGGGTCTGAGCTTACTTTCATTTCATTCAGTTCAGCAGCATTGCACAGAGTTCCGCAATTGCGAAGCAGTGAGAGAGTGCATCTGGCACTGGCCACGATATACTTAATTGGTTAGGCTACCTCTTGTATAAACACCTACAAGTTCTTCTTGAAGTCGCGCAGTCTGTTTGTGAAAGATTTCGATTGATGTATTACTAATAGGAGGCATAAAATTGCTTCTTCATTTAAATTCTTGCAATGTGTCATCATCCGTCGATTGACTGTTAGTAGGCTCAAGTTCGTTGAAAAAGACTTTAAGCTTCAATTTCATAACAAACTTGAAAAGATCCACTTTAGATTTGAAGAGTGGTGTGCTGTGTGTGGGGATGAAACTCAATCATTTCTGTAATAAATCTGTTTCTGCTTTGTTCCGAAGTCTAGATGAAAGGTTGATAACTAAACTTTCTTCTGTTGTAGTCTGGTTACTCTCCCTTACGTTCTTGTATTTCCTCTGCCCCCACCTGGTCCTCTTTCTTCTGTGGTGCGTCCTAAAAAAGTGGCGCCATCCAATGGTGTTGATCTAATGTTGGTGTCTTCGTCTGTCAGTGTTTTGTCATGGGGGTCGGTCACTTGCCACTTGCGGTTTCAGAGTCTGTACTAGAAGAGTTATCAAAACTCCCTAGTTGTGGTCTTCTCTGTGGTGGAGCTGTGTACTTTTCCATCCATGTATAAACCTCCCCTTTCAGATAGTCTTAAGTATCTCTACGGAATTTCCTAACCTTCTTCGCCTCGATTTACATTTTTATATGATTCCAGTTTCTGGTTTATCTCTGTAAGTATTATGTCTAGATATTCTTTACCTAGTAGGTTATTCAACTCTTTTTCTATTTCCTCTATTTCTGCATTCAACGTTGTCACATTCTTTGTGAATTCTTGTATCGTCAGCAAGATAAGGTCCAAAGAGAACTTGTTAAAGATCGCCCCCCATCTGGACACAAAGTCTCTGCTCTCTTTACATAAAGATGGTCTCAGGTTGATTCTTAATCCTCTTGGTATGCTTTGGTTTTTATAATATCGTCCAAGAGGAAAAGCATGCAGCTTTTGATCAATTTCCTTTCCGTTTGGGGTACTCTAACGGTTTTATTCGTTTTGATGGATCTGCAGTGCTGTCTTTATTCCTGGTCCATTTCAAGTCACTGATCTGTGTCAGAGTGGCTTCAATCATCCCTCAATCATCCTGTCTTTTATTTCCAGTCATAATAACAAACCAAATTTGGGTTCCTCCAACCATAAACTCCAAGGACAGTTCTCATATCACCTGAATGTAGCACTGGTGGCCATTGTAAACGATAGCCAGTTAGTGCCACTATGACAATGCCTGGCAAATGCCTTTGCCATGCTTACAAACACGCCAAAATGGTTGGCATTGCCAATGGTTGTTTATTATTACGTTGGGCCTGCAAGCCCTGTCAGGCAAAAAGCTGCTGTCACCCCTGCACTGGGCGTACCTGTCACACATAACATGGGACACTTGGCAAGTTGATAGCTATAAGTCATACAGGGTTAGTTTGTCACTTCTTTGGAGAGGTAGACTTAATTTGTACAAAACAAACCTGCCCCTTTAAATTGGACAACTTGTAATAAATCCAAAAAGAACAGGGACTGCTTGAATCTTTTGTTTAATGGAGCTCTCAATCATACATACAGTACATAATCCTAATATATATAGCCATAATGCATATTCTGTTTTTATAAAAGTTCACGTTTCATTTGTGTTGTCTATTGTCAAACTGTATGACCAGATCCCGACTGCACAGGGTGATGCCACTCACATGCCTTAAATGCACTGACTGTACAGCTGCCCTTCGGCCATGGAATCCACCAGTGAGAGCCGAGCTAGCCATCGCCCGCTTTCTCCATGGGCTAGTCTGTGTGTCGGTGAGGAGATGGGCCGAGAGATTGCATATTAAGTATCTCTACGAAATTTCCTAACCTTCTTCGCCTCGATTTACATTTTTATATGATTCCAGTTTCTGGTTTATCTCTGTAAGTATTATGTCTAGATATTCTTTACCTAGTAGGTTATTCAACTCTTTTTCTATTTCCTCTATTTCTGCATTCAACGTTGTCACATTCTTTGTGAATTCTTGTATCGTCAGCAAGATAAGGTCCAAAGAGAACTTGTTAAGGATCGCCCCCCATCTGGACACAAAGTCTCTGCTCTCTTTACATAAAGATGGTCTCAGGTTGATTCTTAATCCTCTTGGTATGCTTTGTTTTTTATAATATCGTCCAAGAGTAATAGCATGCAGCTTTTGATTTATTTCCTTTCCGTTTGGGGTACTCTAACGGTTTTATTCGTTTTGATGGATCTGCAGTGCTGTCTTTATTCCTGGTCCATTTCAAGTCACTGATCTGTGTCAGAGTGGCTTCAATCATCCCTCAATCATCCTGTCTTTTATTTCCAGTCATAATAACAAACCAGTTAGTGCCACTATGACAGTGCCTGGCAAATGCCTTTGCCATGCTTACACACACGCCAAAATGGTTGGCATTGCCAATGGTTGTTTATTATTACGTTGGGCCTGCAAGCCCTGTCAGGCAAAAAGCTGCTGTCACCCCTGCACTGGGCGTACCTGTCACACATAACATGGGACACTTGGCAAGTTGATAGCTATAAGTCATACAGGGTTAGTTTGTCACTTCTTTGGAGAGGTAGACTTAATTTGTACAAAACAAACCTGCCCCTTTAAATTGGACAACTTGTAATAAATCCAAAAAGAACAGGGACTGCTTGAATCTTTTGTTTAATGGAGCTCTCAATCATACATACAGTACATATATAGCCATAATGCATATTCTGTTTTTATAAAAGTTCACGTTTCATTTGTGTTGTCTATTGTCAAACTGTATGACCAGATCCCGACTGCACAGGGTGATGCCACTCACATGCCTTAAATGCACTGACTGTACAGCTGCCCTTCGGCCATGGAATCCACCAGTGAGAGCCGAGCTAGCCATCGCCCGCTTTCTCCATGGGCTAGTCTGTGTGTCGGTGAGGAGATGGGCCGAGAGATTGCGGCTTTGCCAGGGTCACCTGCATACTTCCCAGTTTTGTGCTGTTGATGGATGGGGAGTGGCTCCCTGCAGTGCTTGTTAACTCTTTCTATGGCTTGGTGGGGCCAGGGGCCGCAAGCAAGAATGCATCTTTCCCATCAGCAAAACACAGAGGACCCACGCGCTTTCAAGACTTGGGGATCCATTTGATGTTTTTAGCCACTCAAAGTAGGGGCAGCCTCCTGCCTGAAGGGGGCCCTGCCATCTCACGGGTAGGAGCCCAGTGAGGGTTCAAAGGAAATGCAAGATAAGAGGGAAGAGAAGGAGAAATTGCAAACAGCCAAGATGCACAGTTTATGGAAAGAAAATGTATATCTGCCATGTTGGTGCACTCATTTGTAAACAACTGTGTGATGACTCGCACCTTCCACACAACTCGATCACATAAGGGGTGGTCATCACATGTACTGGTGTGTCACCTGGACACATCTCAACACTCCTGTACCTCCTGTTGCGGGATTCACATGGCTACATCATTAACTTCACATCCAATCAGGTACTACTTACATCCCAAGACACTAGAGCAATACCCATAAATCAGTACACTGATATTTTTACTGACATTTTAACACAAAACATATATATAACAGTCACTTGTTTATTTTTAATACAAAATACATTGACATATGTTACATAACTTAAAAGCTGTGGTCGATATATTTGAAAGCATCAAACAAGTCAAATTTCTTTTTATTAACATTAACATATGGCGGCCGCCATTTCGGAAGTAAAAAATGGCGTAACCTTTAGCACACAATATAAATGCAGGTACAGAGTGCAAAAGGGGTGTGGTTTTTGTTGGAGATGGGTGGGAATGGGCAGAAAATCATATACATTTGACATAGAGATGGGCATTAAATAGATGGGACACATTGCCAAACAACACAAATCCATCCTCATATGTCATCTGCACTGAAATGCATTAGAGACCCTCATTCTAAGCCCCTATTTGAAGCGCCTATGTTAAATCTCTTATTTTAAAGACAATCATTTTGGCATAAAAAAAACGCTTTCAGCGTCACCTAACAGCCAAACCTAAAAAGAGACCTTAGGAATTAACTAAAAAGAATGTAGTAGAAGGAAAGTCATGGTTGCAGAACAATACCTGAAAACCACAGAAATGTGCTAGCTATGGTTAATAAGGCAACCAAAACTAGGGCCACATGCAACCACTGCTCATGATGCTACACATGACATTATAGAAGAGATGCACATATCCACAGTTCACAAATGGTAACACTAACAGCTAAGCAAAAGCAATAGTACCCCAGAACCCTCATGAAGAGTTTTATTTTTGCTAAGGCCAACTAAAAGAAAGTGCAAATGGAAAGATTAATTTCAAATTGATATTTTCTATGGGATTTAGCAAATCACATGACGTCCTGATCACTGCATGTTGTTGACTGAGTTATGGTTGCCTAGAGAACCATAAAGGACACAGCTCTGTATTTCTTATTTTTTGCTCTGACGGTGTAACTTCCTGCCAATTAAAGTTTATCAGTGATCTCAGCGGCAGACCTATAATAATTCCATGTGTGGTTAATCTTCCCCTTCACTCTGATCTTCAGTGGCTATTCACTCTGTTCACATTGGGTCTCATTCTGAATTTTGCTTTACATTCTACAAGGGATGGTAACAGAAGTACTCTCGCATTAATTGTACCACGAAACCTAGCAGTTACCCTTCAATGAACACAGCAGTATTTGCTTAAAAAAACCCAATGGACTCTTATTGACGCTATGAATAGGTACTAACACTGCATTACAGCAAATCGTAATACGGCAGATTTACCACCAGATGGTAAAGACCTATGGCAGTATTTCCAATTAAAAAAACACCACACTCGGAATGAGGCCCTTTGCCTTTTCTCTTTTCTCCATCTTTATCGTATATGCTTTTAATACAGGAGTACTATGATGTAGCTGAAAGGTGACAATTATATAAACCCCAACGGAATACAAATGTACACAAATAAATACATAGTCAATAAGCATTCAGTAGACATGAAATGGTTGCAATACAATAACGTATCCTGTGTCTCTTTTGTTGACCTGACTGCACGAACATCTCATACCAAATGTGTTTTCTTATATTTTCCAACAGGTAGTGGATGCTGTTTGAAGATAAAATACAACTGCATGCAATGTAGAAAAGAACTATTTTATTAGCTTGTGGCAAGCCCCAGAAATAGAACATACCGTTACTTCATGTTTGACCAGGGGCTAATTTTGCAGTACTGGTCAAATGAATGCTCAGTTAGGCATGATATTCAATTTTTTTCAAATGCTACATGTATCACATCTCCAGATTGTTTGGCATATTCCATTTAGCCACATATGCTAGAAAATACAAAAATATAACTTCATATTCACGAGTATAGTAATCGTTTAGTTGTGATTTTGAACTGCCTGTGCTTTTCTACTTGATGTTTGTCGACAATCCCTGAGCTGCATTTAATATGCATATTCTATTTTATCATCCATCTGTTCGGCATTTCTAGAACGAGGCCAGAACTTGTCTGGGGATGCTTGTGATCTCATGCAGAAGGGATATGACCAAGCAGTTTGGGCTGGAATGCTGCTTTCAAGGTGGGACCAAGCCTGATTTGCATATGGTCTTTCCCCTTTTGTAATGTCTTGGCAAGTGAAGAATGGTGGTCTGGAGGGTTGCCCAGAGCAATGCCAGAGGTTTGGATTAATTGAAAATCTTCCATCCATCACCTCTTTTGTTATCTTTTAGTCACTCCAAGTGGGATGGGTATGCCCAGAGGTGGGTGCCGTGCCTGATAGGCCTACAGACCCAAGCTACTACTCACTGATAAGGCCCAACAAGGCTGAAACATGTTTGGGGGATGCTTGCAGTCTCGTTCAGAATGGATGTGACCTAGCAGTTTGGGCTGGACTGCCCCTTTTGGGGTGGCACCAAGCCTGATTTGCATATTGTTTTTCCCCTTTCTCCAGTTTCTTGGCAGGCGAAGTACGATGGTCTGGAGGGTTGCCCAGCGCAATGCCAGAGGTTTCAATTAATTCAAAATCTTCCAGCCATTACCTGTGTTGTTTTGCAAAAGAAATGATGGCTGGAAGATTTTGAATTAATCGAAACCTCTGGGCAACCGTCCAGACAATCCTTCTTCACCTGCTTGGTCTAGTAAAAGGCTGCAAGCCCTTAAAGTGCAAAGGAGACACATGACTCGCCACCATGGTCAAACAAAGCTTTACACTAATCACCGCCCTCATCACCGCCATTGCCAATGCCTCTTTCTCCTTCAACGTCGTCCATTCCTGCCTTAAAGAATCCTGGATCACTCCCTTGTTAAAGAAAACAGCACTTGACCCTACCATACCCACCAACTATCGACCCATCACCACCATCACATTCCTACTGAAAATCCTAGTCAGAATTACCTACACCCAAATGCAGGCTTTTCTGGAGGCTCACTCCATCCTCAGCCCCCGCCAAGCCAGCTTTTGCCCAGGTCACAGAATGGAAACTGCCCTCCTCAACCTCAAGAGTCAACTGGATGATGGCAATGATGCTGGAAAACTCTCCCTCCTGAAGCTACTCGATCCCTATGCGGCATTTGACCCTTTTGACCCACCATCTGACATCAGCTGCACATTTTCTCTGTAACCAGCTAGTTGGGTTGCCTCCTTTCTCATAAAAACAGAACCTCACAAGTCTTCGCTGGTGAAGCCACAGCCCTGTCCACTCCATTGCCTCTCCCCCACCCTATACAATATTTACACAAAACCTCTATTCGACTACCTAGACTCCCTAGGTATCTTCTGCACTAACAATGCAGAGGACATGCAAATATGCATCCCCTTGACAGGCTCTTAGGACCAGGACGGCACCATTATAAACACCATTTATGAGACTATCCAAACCTGATGGCCCAACATAGCCTATCTCTAAACTATGAGAAGACAGAGCTGCTTCTAGTGGGCCCTTCAACCCGTCTCTCAAACCGTGATCCAGAATACCGGATTTTCTCCATATATTGCCACAAAATCCCCGTCTCCACATCTGTCAAAACATTGGGCATCTACCTCGACGCCTCCCTCACCATCACCCACCAAATCAATAACATTACCTCTGAAACAGCCTGCACAACAAAACTCATACGAGCAAGCAGGACTTTCTTATCCACCACAAACCACCTCACAGTTGCCTGTGCTCTGCTGCTGTCCAAGCCGGTATACAGTATTTATAACAAAATTAAAATAGTGACAAACTTTTTCAGTGAAATATAAATACCAACAAAAATGTGGAATTTTCTATTAAAATATATGTGGGGGTAGGGTATTTGATTAAAAATGCCCAGGAAGGGAGGTTTGGGGGGGTTAGTTAAAGCATGGGAAATGGAGGCTTGGGGGGACCCCCAAAATAAAAAAGAGAAATAAATGCAGCATTTTTTTGTTAGTTTAGAGTCACTGAAAAAGTTTGTCACTATTCTTCTTGTCGGTATAAAGACGTGCCACAGGCTCCAGATAATTCAAAACAATGCTCTCAGAGCAGTCCTGGACTTGTCCAAATCTGACCACATCTCTAAGCTAAGGCGCTCAGTCCACTGGCTCCCCATCCGGGAAAGGATACAATATAAAATCCTCCCGATTGCACACGGATGCCTGGAAAACGAAGTCCTGACTTACTTTACCCAGAGGATTAATAAATACTCACCAGCCAGACCAATCAGATCCTCCAATGGCCAGTGACTACTCAGCGCAAGATTCAGACAGAAACATGCGGGTGGCTCAAGTTTCCCCATTGTTGTAGCTAACCTCTGGAACAATCTCCTGCTCCATTTAAGCTCTGAGACGTCCTACCAACTCTTCAGAAAGAAAATAAAGACTAACTTGTTTAACTAATTAGCGTCTTCCACTGGTTTGAACTATACCTACCTATGCAGTTGTACCTACCTATGTAACTAGCGCCAAGATGCCAGAGGGATTGGTGTGCTGCAACAAATGCTAAAGAAATTATAATTATACATACAATTAACTCACTGCAAAGGGGTCAAGTTTCTGCTGGGAGTTTCATTGACTATTTCCCTCTTCTTGGAAATCACAACATTTGTATCCAGATGCTTACTTACATTTCGAAAATGTCACCAACACTGTCCAAAGACCTGCCAATGGAGAAGTCATCAAATACTGCAGGGCTTTATTTCAAGTCCATTATCCCTGTTGAAAGCTATACTTTTTCATTATTATTGGGTGCAAAACTCATGGCCTGAGCTCTCTGACGTCAGGCAGGTCTGCACTTTGCATGTTGGAATCCCAGAAGGGCTGACTTTGCACTTTTCATGGTCGACACACTGAATATTAAGGAGCAATGTTATCAGCTAGTATTACAGTTCTTACAAGAGGGAGGAACAAGGCATGAAGCGCTATATAATCCTTGTGTCATTGTTATCACCGTTGTAGAAGACTCCACCTGGCCCCTAAAAGTCTGATTTCAATTGAAAATTCTTGCTATGTTTAGAACTCCGAGGACAATCACCACCCCATGATCGGCAGCAGTCAACCTCCTTGTCCTTCTAAAGTGCACACACTCCATGTGTTCATTCAGTTACTTTGATTGATCTCAAATCCATAGCACAATGATATAATGGGTAATTCAAACATTAGAATCTGGATTTCAAAAGCTGCTGTGGGCATGGCGTTTTATATATGTTTATTTTATTTATTTTTATATTTGTAAAGCTCCCAAACCCTGAGGCACTAGGGTGCTGTTGCAACCAGTTACATGAATCAAACCTAGCTGAGGCAATGTACTTATCAACTTGGGAAATGCATACATAGATCATCCCGCGCAAACATGTCAAACAAAAAAAATGTGATACAGAACGGAATGTATACATCAATAAAATGGCAAACAGCAGGAAAAAGGGTGTAAGTGACCAATTATAATATGGGCTATGTGTGCGTGTGTGTGTGTGTTAGGCCAAAGGACTTCTTACAGCAGCATGCTTCAACTTTAGACCCAGGTTACACAGTGGCCTAGGTACTTACAAAATGCCTGATCCAACCCAAACAAATGCCATTTAGCTCGCTTTTAAGGGAGCTGCAAGCTTCTCTGTGTTCAACATCCCCTATTTAAATTTCGTAGCTATTTCAGCATGAGACCGGTCAAGGGGGTACGGGGCAATGATCCATTGCTTTTATGGTCAAAGAGGGCATACACAGCAGCTGCTCAGTTTAGGAGAAGCATGGGTTTTCTCTGCTGTCTTCTCTCACATGTCCCCAAGACATCTCACCAACTTGTACAACAGTTATGAATAAAGTTAACCATTTTTAGATAGAGGCCAGCAGACCCTCTCCTCCTCCCCTCTCTTCTGTAGTGTAAATAGCTGTTAATGGATGAGGCCGAACCTTCCATGGCTCCAGGACACCTTGTATGGAGAACAGCTCACACCTTCTTCAAATGCTAACCACCCCTCCCCACCCATGAAAGGACAGCCCTTGGGATATGGAGAAATAAGGCATGGCTCACCTTGCCCTTCTCCAATCATCTTAGCTGTGGCACAAGTAAGGAAAACCCATGAGACACTTAGCTGGAAAGGGGCCAGAGAGAATGCAAACTTGAGATGGCAGACTTATTGAAAAGCCCATCACATGCTGCAGCCCCTTAACTAGTTTTGTCACTGCCAACACATTGCTCTTCACTGTCTTACCACCGACACTCCTGCCTGTCCCCTTTTATACGTGATGGTGCAGCACATTTTTTAGGAATCCCCACTCCTCCCTCCATCTTTTCTGCTCTGCATTTCATCATAAAGAATTCCCTGCAGTGTTGCAGCAGCGCTCATACCGAAAGACCGGTGCTACGTCAAAACCTTTGTCTGTTGGTGGCAGTGGAAGGGGTATTTTCACTGCTGACTTTGAGAGTTTCAGGCTTGAGGGAGACAGCAAAATAGGCCTCTGGGAATGACCACAAATTCTAGCCCTTGCCCTGTCCAATGCCTGACAAATCCTTTCATTTCCATGCTCAAGACGAGCCAAGCCTTGACAGGCAGAATTCCCAGCAGGCCAATGAGCACAGCACCTGAGCATGGTATAGTGACCTTTGAGGCACCTCTCAGCATGCAAATCAGAAAGCTAAGCAAGGCAAAGTGGTTGAATGAGGTGCCAAATTTTAGGTAGGCCTCCCTCCCACAACCCTTAGCTGTTGCTCATGACAATTTAAATTGACTTGCATTTACAGACTGTCTAGAGGGAGAGAGAGAGAGAGCACGCATGAGAGATCGAGAGAGGATGCACTTGTGAAATTGGACCTGTATGCAAGAGGCCAGTGGTGGGAGTACAGGGTTTCAGGTTGCTTTGCCTGGACTAGATGTTGTTTGCTGTGCATGTGTTCTGAATGTAAAGTACAGCAGAGCCCTCAACTGCAGACAGATGCCCTAGGAGTTGATAGACTATTTAAAATACTCAGAGTACGCGAAGTTCGCAAAGTTTGGCAGTCCTGCAGTTGAGTCTGCCTTTCAGCTCGTTTGTGGGAGGATCCACAAAAGCCCAGCAGAATTCTGCGTAGCGGAACGCAGAGCACGCGAAGTTCGCAAAGTTTGGCAGTCCTGCAGTTGAGTCTGCCTTCCAGCTCGTTTGTGGCAGGATCCACAAAAGCCCAGCAGACTTCCGTGGAGCAGAACGCGGAGCACGCGAAGTTTGCAAAGTTTGGCAGTCCTGCAGTTGAGTCTGCCTTCCAGCTCGTTTGTGGGAGGATCCACAAAAGCCCCACAGACTTCCGTGGAGCACAAGAAGTTCGCAAAGTTTGGCAGTCCTGCAGTTGAGTCTGCCTTCCAGCTCGTTTGTGGGAGGATCCACAAAAGCCCACGAGACTTCCGCGGAGCGGAACGGCGAGCACGCGAAGTTCGCAAAGTTTGGCAGTCCTGCAGTCCTTGCAGGCAATGCAGGGAGCAGGGCCGCCTCTCCCGGACAGCGGGCATGGTGAACCAGACCCGGATCCAGAACGGGTGGATCTACTGGAACCGTCGCCCACGCCACGAGTTCTGCGGAGCAATTCTAAGGCAGTTCCTCCACGTGAACGGGAACAAAGATCCCTGGTGAAAGGAGGTAAGAACCTTGAGACTGTTATCTTAGACGCTAAGCCCACGGCAGCCATAGCACCTGATACATCCCCCGGTCACAGTGGGGGGGAGGAAGTAATATAAAGCAACGCCTGAGAAGAGATACGGCCGAAAATCTGGTGGAGATCGATATGGCCCCCTTTCAGGAGACTGCCGACGCCAACCCGGCGCAACCACTCAGATGAGGTGGACCTAACACAGGACCAGAGCGCCGCTTGGGCGAGAGGTCTTCCAGCTCAGCCTGCCGGAGGGTGGACTGACCTGGACCTTACCCTGGTCCTGTGTACCAACAAATGTGGGGGGCTTACGGAGCCTTAGAAAGATCTGAAGTACAGAGAAAATACTCATATGGAAAGTCCAGGAGTGAACACGATAGAGGAGCCGTTACTACTGACTTCGGATTCAGCCAAGAACGGGCAAACAAAAATGATCACAACTTTGGAGAAAAAGGGGAACTTGTCTCAATTCAGCCAGACCCCAAGCATAGACACTAAAACTACAACAGTAGGCGTCGGACCAAACAGGCCGGGGACGCACATGCAGGGGGCGTCAGGGCTGACAGAAAAACCTCTGCCAATGATTAGGGCTTTAATCCACACAAATACGTCTGCATCAGAGATTGAGAAGTGAAAGTCAGATCGAAATGCCCTACCAGGAGGAGCATTCCCCAGACAATCTAAAACAGAGTTGTTGAAACCTGGCCGAACAAGATCTGTCGAAAAAAGTCTGAGCACGGACTCCAGTGATGTGTTTATAGAGAGCACTAATATGGAAACGAACCCAGAGCCGGGGGAATGGGTGCATTTAAGCCACCCGGCAGGCAAAACTACCAATGGCCCAAAAAAGAATAATAAGACAAGTGCAATAAAACGACAATATACCATGAAACAAAGCGGAAAACAAACAACTCAAAGGTGCCTTGCAAACCCAAATCGCCAAGATGAAGGAAAATCGAAGCAAAATGAGAACAACACAAGCAGTAAAGAAACAAAAAAACCAACGCGTGTGGCAGTCAAAAAACATGACGCAGGTACGGGCTCAAGCCAGAAATCCATTTTATCAAATGCTGTATTTAACTTTTTTAAGACCCAGCAGAAAAAACGAAAATTAGAGCCAGAGGACGAAATATCTGACGCTGATATTTTGGAGGTCATTGAGGCATCGCTCCCGGCAATTAAAGCAAGAAAAACGGAAAACAGACATCGAAGAAACAACAAGACACAAGGAGAGGGTGCCATCAACTGGGGACACGCGAGGGATAAGCCAGAGGAAAAACAAACCGCAAGAGGCAAACCAAGCTGAAGTAACCATGCAAAACCAATTAACCCTTAAAGAAAGTGACAATCAGAGTCAAAAACAGACCGAACAAAAAGCAGTTTCTATCGACCCGATAAACCAATCTATAGATGTCAGAGAAAGTCACATCAATATGGGAGCTTCAAAGGAAATGGATGAGGACGCAAAGATCCCCCCAAAAATGAATGACGCAGATGGCCAACCACAGCAGAGATCAGAGGAGGCCGCCCCGGGCCAGAAATCCATCAACATTGAAAATACCAATCCTACAGGGACGCTCCCCCAAACTGAAAGTCCAACGTTTAGGAGTGGAACAACGGCCGAAAGACGATCTCAGAGACTAAGTCTGGAGGCCTCATTAAGGAATGAGGCAACAGTCGAAATCGGCTCGCAGCCACAGCCACAGCAAGAGGTGATCTCCCAACCTAAACCAGCGCAGACATACGAAAAACAGCTCCACTTCCCACGCAAGATGCCCGGAATGGAACAGACGGATCTATACGAGCTCAACGTCGGTGCAGGGCCCAATTTGAGACCTAAGAATCGGTGAGGAAGTGGAATAAACATGGAGTCAAGGAGATCACACAACCGTGACATAGGTGCAAAGATGTAAATGAGTGACCAATCGTGGACAAAAGCCCACCTGCAGCCTTTGGAAAAAGGCGAAAAGCAGAAAAAACCTGCCAAAGAAGGAATAACAGCAAACTCGAACCCTTTCAGAACCTCACTCAATGGCTCTGAAACATCAGAAATCATAAATGGGTGATTTTTTGGTGTAACCTCCACACAACAATTTAACACCTGCCCCAGCAGGAAATTTCAGAATACGCCAGGTAAGCACAGAAGATACAGTGAAATTGCATCTGACTATCCAAGACCATCATCAAACAACAAACAAGATATGACCACAATTATGGCGGCGATTACATTTGCCCTTGCACCATTCTGTAAACTATATGAAACTATCGTACACAACAAAAGATAACACAACGATTCTAGGTAAGATCCTATCTAAGATGGATTTCTTAGAGGGATATATCACGGCCATAGAGGCAAAAACGAGTAAACAGGAAACAAAATGGGCGGAAAAATGAGCCACCTTAGAGGCAGAAAGGAAAGAAGTTATAAGAGAAAAACAGATGGTAAAAAAGACCATGGACAGAGCAACTCCACAAAAGGAGAGGGGAGAGATGGAACCAATCTTTATTAAACAGAAAACGACAAACCCAAGTGACCTGCCTGGGCAACAAAAGCAGAGTATCAATCTGGGAATAACAACCTCACCGGCAGTGATAAATCAAAATAAAAAACTGGGGTTACGACTGGCAAGCGACACCAACAAAGGTGAAACAGATAGAAAGAAAACTGAGATCCCATATTCAAAAAAAGAAATAGAAATAATTAATCTAACACAAAGCCCTACAATACCAACATGCACAAGCGAAGTTACAGCGAAAAGTCAGCAAATGACAGAAACATTGCCCAAAACGGCAAATGAATTTATGAGAATCAGCCCACTGATGGATCTTTCAGTACACCTTGATACAGAAGCAAAAGAAGAGAACCCTAGGGTACTAGAGGGACTGGCAGAGGAACAGCATGGCGATCTTGACAATGGAAGGGAAATAAGAGGTAAAAAGGTGACAGGAAAAACAGCAGCAGCACCTTTAGAAGCGAAAGACCCGTGATCAACCTCATTGATACAACAACTACAGAGTCAGCAGGAAGATAATTTAAAGAGAAGAGATGAGCAGGAGACCAGGGCAAAGTCAGACAAACCACAGGCAGAGAAATCAAAGCTCTCACATAGCCCTCACAAGGAGCTAAGAATTTTCAAATTAGAGCAACTGTCATGTAAAACCAAATATATCGTGCTGAAAAGAAAAACAGTACTTTACATACTAAGAAATATCCACTGCCTGCAGCATTTAAAGTCGGAAGACTTCATACTAATAGAACCCTATCACAGGGACCAAAAAGCCAAAACGTACCTTCACATTAAAAATCATACATACAAGGACTTACAACAAGCAGGATACACCCTGACAGAATTACAGATATCCAAGACAGACCGAAAAGTGCAGTCCACAAAGACAACGGGCGACCATAAAGTGCATTACATGTCTCAACTAGAGATCTATACAACAATAAAAGACAGGCACCGTTGTATCATACGAGATATGAAAGCAATCGCCACTATGAGTGGGAAAAACGAGAACCAAGGAATGAGAGATATAGAAGGAGAGATCCTAAAGCCATTGAAGATCTAAATGAAAAGCACTTGGAGAGGGGGGGTCAGTCACGGGACAGAAGAGATTGAGACAGAGCTGAATCTCCCACCAAGCGCTAGGCGACCCGGACAAAGAGAGAAGTATCAAATAAAGATGGCAGAAAAGAAAAAGATTGAGAATCAAAGAGTGAAAACACGCGAGAAAATAGAACACCAAAAGGGCCATGGAAATGGCTAAAAGCAACGTTAAAGCCACACACCGAGAAATAGCAATCATCAGGAGGTGGGTCCAGAGATCTACCCCCTCCGACGACTGATCGAGATCATGAGCAATAAACCACAATGCAAGATTTTGTAGCCATGGCCTCATGGAACACGAGAGGCCACCGGCACCTGACAAACCCGGAGAATCAGGATCTTGGGGCGTATGATACACTATGCCTTCAAGAGCACTGGCTAACTGAAAAGCCAGCTTTAGACGGCTTTGAAATTGCATTTTCACCAGCGTCGAAAGGCCTGTTTGGGCGACCGTCTTCAGGGCTCCTGATAGCCATAAAGTCGGGGGTCGGAATAGTAAGTGTAAAAACCATAGTGGAATCATATGGCATACTGGCAGTTCTAACGACATGGGCCCAGGAAGAAACTCGAGGAAAGGGAAAAGCAAAAATTGCCCTTATAACAACGTACTGGAACCCGGAAAGAACCACGACAGCAGATTTTTGTAAACAAGTAGCCAAAACAATCGATGACATCATCGTGGAAGACCCGCTGGCACACATGATAACCTGTGGAGATCTAAATGCTAACTGTACCATGGATAAGGGGACAACTCTGCTGAATAAAACGAAATCCCCAGCAGAAGAAAGAGGTACATCGTGGATGAGGCTCATGAAATCGAGAAATCTCCACAATGTGGCAGCATTGAAATCTTGGATGGTAAAGATTCCCATATGGTAAAGGGTTATTTCCAGAGCTGATATTGACTATTTCTTCATCTCCCATAGTCTCCTGGCAAGTATAGAAGACTATTCGGTGACCAAAACACAAGAAAGCGACCACAATCTTGTGGCTATAAAATGGAATTCACGACGATCTGTACCCCAGAAGTACAACAATTCAATTGAATTGAACAACCAACAAACCCACATTCGGCTCACTGCAGCAAATATTGAATGCATCACCGAAAAGTACAAAATTGGTATCCAGGCACGAGGAGATAAGAAACAAAGCCCGGACTATCTACCTCTCTTACTCCAGTACAGGATGAAGCAGCAGGGTAAAAACCAAAAGCTATGACAAAATATACATACTTATGACAAAGAGGTCGTAGAAAGAAAGAGAACCCTGAGAAAACTGAAGAGACAAACTATCAAGGAGAACTTGTTAACAGCATGGAAGACACTGAAACAGGAAAGCTCAAAATACAAAATCTGGATACGAAGTCATAGGCACATAATGGGCCTCATTACGACCCAGGCGGTAAGTTACCGCCTGGGTCGTACCTTTACCACTATGTTTACGCCATGGTGGTTGGCGGACGTACCACCCCATTCCGAGGTGAGTGGGGCGGTAAGTCCCCATTAACCCAATTTCCCTTCCCCATTCCCATTTTTGCCCTAATGGGAGTGGGGAAGGCGTTAATTACGCCACCGTAAATTACGGTGGCGTAATTAACAACAAGGTCCCTTAGCGCCATGGATTTTAACACCTGCTAAAAGGAGGTGTTAAAACCTCCATGGCGCTAAGGGACCTCGGAATCAGGCGGTAAGGGTCGGCGCTGTTTACGCCGCCGTAAACCCCTTACCGCCTGGGTCCTAATGAGGCCCAATGTATCAAAAAGACGCAGAGGAAATGCTGCGTACCCTAAGTACAAAAATAAACGGTGATTTCTGGGCACTCATCAATAAACCAGAGAAGAAGACTGAAAATCAAATAGTAAACGCAGTGAGTGAAAGAGCTTGGGTGAAATTCTTCGAAAATTTGTTTAAGGCACAACCATATCAAATACTGAGGGCCGAAAATCCAGTCAAAACGCGTTAGATCGATATTTTGGGATTTGATGACATAAAGAACGTCATAATGAAATTAAAGAAAACCAGAGCATCGGGTCCAGAAGGACTATCCTATATTGACGTAAAACAGAATCCGGAGATTCGGGCTGCCTTTATCAGTATCATCTTTGAACAATGTAGACAGACAAGAACCCTCCCGGCGTCATGGGTAAGTGCAGTGGTGGTGCCGATTTTCAAACGTGGGAACCGAGAAGAACCGAGTAATTACAGACACATCGCCTTACTCGATATAATAGGCAAAATCTTTGCAACGCTCCTTCTCAAACACTTTCGAAACTGGGCCAGCTCATCACCGGCAAATGACCCCTTTCAAATGGGTTTCTTAAAGAAGGGAAGTACAACAGTCAACATCTTTATCCTCAACTTGATAAAAGCCAAGGTCAAGCAAGGGGCGCCAACTGTATACATGGCATTTGTGGATTTGTCACAGGCCTTTGACAGAGTGGATAGGCGGATACTTTGGAACAAACTGGAAAATTGGAACTGCCCGGGGGAACTGCTAGACCCTGTGATGGCTCTACATACTAACACCAAGCTAAGAGTTTGTTTAAACAATCAAGGCCTTTTGTCGCAAGAGATTCTGGTGGAGCAAGGAGTGAAGCAAGGTTGTCCTCTGGCCCCGGCTTTGTTCACCGCTTTTTTGGGGGACCTCAAAGAGTCGGAAGAAGCAGTAAGAGCCTTTCCACCAAAGCTGTGTAAGGATAACATATAAAGCTAAATATATGCAGACGACTTAATATTACTAGACCAAACCCAAATCGGCTTACAACGCCAACTGTCAAACGTGGGCAATATATGGAACGAAACAACCTGCAAATAAATAAATCGAAACCAAAAATACTGATTTTTGGGAAAAGTGCCAAGAAGATCCAGGCGGGTTTCAATTGGGCGCTGGACAAAGAAGAAATCGAAGTGGTCCAAAGTTTTAAATACTTAGGAGTCCACATCGACCACTCGGCAAAGGAAGTAACAATGCAGGGGATTCTATGGGAAAAAACAAAATACCCTGCGCCCAAAATGAAAACCATAGACCGAAAATATGGCAAATACTCCTTAGTCCCAATGATAGAGTTCTATAAAGGGAAGGTGGTGCCAACCTTGACCTATGGCATGGGAGCTACTCTGAGAATGCCAAAGGACATCTGGCGGAAACTAGAGAGCCATATCTGGAAAACGGTTCTAGGACTGCCCAATGCTACCTCAATGGCACTTATCAGAAGAGACTTGGGTTTACTTTCCCTAGAAGCGACAGTGGGGTCAAACGCTATATAACTCTGGAGAAACACTCTTATACAAGACAGCTTGCCTATCTATAAGATACTCGCTGACGAAATGACAAACCGTCACTTGGATATCTTAATAAATGGACAGATAACCTGAGAGAAAAGCTTACTGAGATTGCGTGCACTGAAGAGGGTCTAAAAAACAGCCCTATGAGAGTGAAATAAAAATTGGAAGCTCAGGATTGGATAGAAACCTTGGAAAAAGCACAGATGAATAAACTGACAAAAGATCTCCCACCAAATTTCAACAAATTAAAAGAACCAATGGGATACTGTAACAAATTTTCAAACAAGCAACTCAGAAAACTGTTCATGAGGGCACGCTTCAATCTCCTTCTGACACGTGAAATCCAAGCTATCAGGAGACAAACTTATGATAAGGCCTGCCGTCTCTGCAACCAACCAGACGAGCTAGAATCGATAAAACATCTTCTGATATACTGCCCATACCTAAGAAAAGCAAGAGCCACATACCTGACTAGTCTGTGCACAGATCGCTTGGGAATCCTAGAAGATGCAGATATAACGTGGTCGAACAGGCTGATGTGAGGGGAGAAAACAAAATGGACTATAGCAACTGTAAAAATCTTGGAAAGTGCATTTGAATTAATTTCCTCAAAAACTCTGATGATGACCGACCATGATGTCCCTGATGCGGAGCATGGACTTTAACAGGGGAGATTGGTCGGCCAGGGAGAAACCGTCCCCCGTCAGAGCTTTTACCGTCTGACTGTTGTATTTTCCATTCCATCGTGTGGCTCTTGTAAGATGACCAGCATCACTTTTGTAAAAATGACTAAGGCAATTACACACGAATAAAAAAAGAAAAAAAATACTCATTCCCCCTCTTGCACTCCTGCACTGCAACCCATAGAATACAACTGAGTCTCACAAGAAATGTGTTCCAGATATCACTTAGTCACTGACATAGTAATAATCTCTGGGCCTGAACACAATGCACAGCATGATTTGTATAATGTTTTAAACTAGTCATCTCTGCTAGTAATGGAACAGTCATCTAAGTCTAAATGCTCTTTGCATGCAATGGAATGCTCTTTTCTTTCCATGTTTGCACAGACAACAGTCTTTTGAAAGGCCTTCCGCCCTATAGCGTTTTGAAGCCATAACAATGGTAGTAGGCGCTATATAAATTCAAAATAACATAACATAACATTAAAAGCTTCACCTTCATAGGGATGTAAGTCTTCACATTCATCAGATACCCCTTGACGCCCCCAGAACTTCCCAATGTGCTCAAGCGAGCACCCTCCTTTGCCGGTTTTCAGTAAGTAACCAACAGGTAACACGTTTCAATGCTAGTAGAACATCGACAAATGTTTCTGTGAATCGTTGGTAAGTTATTTTGTGAATTCGTACTGAGTTGCTACTTTACACAGGATTAAAACATACTTCTGAAAACAACTTCATGAAGAAACCTCCCTCTCTCGGTCTCTTTGAAGTACAGCCTTAAAGAAAGACTGAATGCACGTGACAGAACTACATGATCACATCCCATGGAGTGTTTTCCACATGCAATAGGATTAGTGTGGCAAACAATTGGTCACAAAACAGTGCACTGCAAGTGATATGGGACTTATTTGTCACACAGTGGATCCGGATCCCAGGCAAGGGTGGAAACAGCATCACATTTTTGAATGGTCTGGATGGCAATTTTAAAAAGTAGGTTTCGAGTGGGGTTTGCATGATCAACCAATACCTAATGGCCCTCCGAGTGCCTACAATCCCACTAACTGTGCCTCTGCTTTGTGCACTCTAATCTCGGAAAACCTCGGAATAAATAAGTTGGGTGTCTGCTCCCAGATGGCCTAAGGACAAGTGAGGCATAATGGTGAAACCCATGGGTTAGTGATGACTGGCTGGGTGCACTTGTGCTGGAAACTAACAGGGAACCAACGTCCCTGAGTTGATGCGAGGTGGCTACAGGTCCCAGCATAGCAAGCAAGCAAACAATAACTCACCAAGAACAGGTTCTGTGGCCTGCAGGTCACACACCGAGTAGGTGCATGAACCCATTTGTAGGTCTCATCACGTTTCAAACGTGGGATTTGCAAGTCTCTCTCTCTCACACACACACACACACGCCTGCTATTCCTCTGACACCAGGAATGTGAATATGTTCTTATTTTTTCTTCCCTTCCATCATCTATTATACCTCCCTTTAGCCAGTTAACATCCGTCCTCCACCCCCATTGAAAGGCTATTTAGTTTCCCAAAGAGAGATGCTCATCATTGGGAGATGTCAGCAATATAAAAGCTGAGCAGACCATGGACATCTTTGGCTTTGGCATGGGGGTCTACACTGATATTGGCAGGGCAGGCTTCTGTCCTCTGCCACTTTATGGTTGATGTGGCTAATATATAGAAAAGACTTAGGCTACCCCTCCCTTTTAACACTTACAGATATGTCGTCCACCACATCAACAGATTACCAAATTGATCTGTATTTTACATTCAGAAGATCACCACTGTTTTGTTTCACAAAAATCACAAATATTTATTTAGCACACATAGTTAAAATGAGCCTACTTGAAGCTCCAGAGGTTTTGACTTGATGTGTATATTTTAATGAATTCTACACTATAAGTCACTTTCAACTACTAACCCTCTCACTGTGTATTCAGCACCCCGCAGGAACATTATATGATTCCATGATATGGTGTGTCAGCGTGGTGGACCAAGATAATTGATTACATTTAGGTGATACATGCTAAAAAAACCTCTATAGCCTCAAGTAGGCTCATTTTAACTATGTGTTAAATAAATATTGGTGAATTTTGTGAACCAAAACAGTGGTGATCTTCTGAATGTAAAATACAGATCAATTTGGTAATCTGTTGGATGTGGTGGACAACATACATGTAAGTGTTAAAAGGGAGGGGTATCCTAAAAGCCTCATGACACAGGCTCCCCGTAAACAAAAAAGAGGGTCTCTCTACCCCATATTATAATCTCAATGGTTGATGCTGCTGCCTGTTAATTATTCTTTATATACACTCTGCTATTACAGGTGAGAGGGTTGACAGGCTATGGCAGTCCTTTCTCATCTACACCCCAGGCTGATCATCATTGCAGAATGCTGTCTTCTGCCTCCAACTTCTTCGAATTGGGGGGCGTCCCCCCTCCCTCCACATACACCCACTCCCCAAGTCGTTGCCAGGCTCTGCGAATGACCCCTGGATACCCTTTAGATTACAAGCAGAAACATGGTAACAGGTCCTTGGCATTCAGAGTGCATTTCTGGCCTGAGCAGGTCTTCTAGGCCCATGTCCTCTAACAGCACTGCTCACTGATTCATCCCTTCACTGATGCATGTATTTGTGGCATTGCTCCTTTGCAACAGTTATGGGCTCCGGCCAAGCTTTGCAAGACTGTTCTCATGGGGGTTGGTTTCATATGCTTTAATGGAGATATATACATGCCGACGTTCTCATGGTGGAGGAATCAAATCAAAGGATAGATTTAGTATCTTTTTTCTTTGAAATCAGACTTGTGTCCCACATGTCTATGGAACATATGCCCCATGCGGACGTGCTTATTGCCCTTAGCGCCTCCCAGCATTTTCAGGAAGTATTTGCAGTCTAATAATGCAAGTGCCCAGAGCATCGAAATGCATCAGTAATGAGCGGGTTTATGCATGCATTGTTCCCCTGTCTTTGCTCTGCATTCATTATGCAGTGTAGAGTTAATGAGAGCTCTACACTTGCCCCTGGTGAAATCGAAGATCCTAATGGGACCCTTTTACAACAATTCAGATGCTAAGCATCGCATGCCGCAGGTCTCCTTTGAAGAAAAAAACATTTCAAGAAATAGTTTATGGCAGAGGAAAGACGCTCGTATTGAAACTTGGACAGAAAATAAGCCGCCGAGCCGAAGCAACATAAAAAGGCCTTCTTTCATATCTGTCACGGTGATGCATAGACAGAAAGGGGTGTTGCTAGGTCTGGAAAAGATCCAGGGCTATGCTAATGTCTAGCTAGCCTTTTGGTTGTAGCCCCATAGCTTTTATCCAGGGCTATAGTCCCCTCAGCCCCCCGCCCCTACCCCAGGCAACGCCTCTGTAGACACACGCCTCACTCCAGAAATCATGTCCACGATTCTGTCCATATCATACTAGGGATTGCCCTTCCTGGACAGACCCAGGAAAGCACAGCCAGTGGCAAGTCAAGCCATTCTGCAATGACACAGCTTCCCACTTAGCCTTGGATACCACTGTGAGCACAGTGCATACCCCCGGATTCCCCCAGTATCGTGGACACACTAGGGGACTGATTTACAAAAGCGTGTTTCAGTGGGAAGACCCCACGTGCTTGACTTCCCTGGAGCGGCCGTCGAGTCTCAGGCATTGCCCTTTTCCTGCGGTGGCTACAGTTCGATGAAAAACATCCGACACATCAAGTTCCCGGCTTTTCAGCGGCGTGATTGAACATGTCCCTCGTGCAACCCTACGGCACCCGATTGCTCTGAAGTGACCCTTCTGAGTTTTCTCGCACAGCTATAACCCAGTGCCCGGGTAGAATATAAGTGCGCACATGTCCTGCAAACAGTATTGGAAAACCATAGAGAGGACGTTAGACTCGAGAAAAAAAGGCCCTAAAACAAAATGAGTCGGCTTCTTGGAAGCACTGTAAGAATCAGGGGTCAGGTCCTAAAAATTAAAGTGGGGGGACTCATCAACAAACGAATAGGATGTGATGTCGCCAGAAATGATCATATCAAGGTGAAATATGCACATTTCATTAAATTGGCTTTGCATAACCACCCAAAATGCACAGGACGAATGGCATTTGCCTTTCATAAAATCAACAAACACACAAAACCAAGAGAGGATAGTTTCTTCTAATTGTGTTTTTGAAAAGGTTAAAAGGTGTGCATGTTTTAAACTACAAGAACCAATACAAATGTTTTCCCTGGGACATGCAGAATCGAAATGGGACATTTAACCTTTAGTTGTTTGTTATTCTTCACCAGGTTAAATAGTGCACCTGAGGACTGCGGTTTGATCCCTGAGGTTGGCTTAAATTCAAAGAGGCCATTCAATGTTTCTCATTTTAGCTGGGGTGGACCGAGTCCACCATCTGAATAAATTGGGTGGACTCCCCCGCCCCCTCCCCACGTGTACCCTCGACGTGCGCCCTGGTAAGAATGCAATATTTCACAATGTATAATGTACACATTACTTGATCGTCAAAATATGATTCATATGCAAAGTGCGTTCATATTTCTGCAATGTACCTCCAAGGGTGGTAAGAAAAAACCCTAAGAGTCGAAAAAAGGCATTAAACACTGCATTCAAAGTAGTATTATCATTGTTATTACTAATAATAAAATCATTATTCATTGCATTATCATGTTGCGTTCGTTGTTCACACTGTTATAACGTATGTATATGTCTCTACGTGGATGGGACTGGGGTGGGGCTGTTAAAATAGATGCTGCACAGTCATAGCATCTTATGTATGGGGGTAGGGGACCAGGATATTATCTGAAGTCAAAGCTACATGACCCCCTGTGCCCCCCCAGTTGGTTTCAATTCTTCATTTTGGAACGTTTGACTGATTTCGCACTCATAAAAGCAGACCCTATAAGCATCCGTATTTTAGAGCCGACAATCCTTGCCTTTACCCACTATATCGCCCTCGTTGACAGCAGGGCTGAGTGCATCGCTGAGCTTGTAATCGCTGCGTGTCAGTTACATGGGATATTCCTGCAACATTTACTAACACAATACTCACAGGACAAATAACATGCAACTTTAAAAGCATGTCTGCACTCTTGGAACTTACAAAATGACATATGATAATCAGCATGTTTAAATATTCCGCACACGTTAGTTTACATTTTGTAATCTATTCTCACATGGTTCATAACGTCTATACTATAATAACTTCATAAACAACACCGGATTGTGGATGTTAAAACGGAGCTTTCGAATGAAACAGCGCAGCACTTTCCAGCATGATTTTGAAAGAAATTGTAGAGAGTATTTAAGAGGACGCTTACCGGAGCAAATATCACCATACACATTTACAAAGGACTCGCAAAATCCACTCCCCACGCGTGAAATCAAACGGAGACTGTCTCATGCTCAGGAGGCCGGAGGAAGGGAGCCGCGCACACCGCCGCTGACGGTCCTTCCTTTCGCAGAAGAGGAGACAGGAGGCAGAGCCAGGAAATCAATGCGGAGCCTGCGAGAGGCTGGGCTTTTACCAATCAGGCAGCAGCAGCCGCTGTCTTCTGTGCAGAGGGATGGGAAGCCGCTCATGTTATTAGGCAATGACTGCACTCAGCCTACTGTACTGTAAGTAAGGGCTTCTGATCCATTCCCCCGGTGAGACGGGATCCGCCTGGCTGCTGTTCTGAGCAAGCATAGCAGGCAGCGAAAGGATATGCTCAGACGGATCCCTAAAGGAAGTGCTAGGCGGTGGCGAATCCTACGTGGCTTTTATGCGCTTTCTTATTCTCCTTAAAGTGTCCAAACGCGAGCACTTTCAACTCATGTTCTACACGGGTCCCATGCATGCAGCAGCTGTCCAAACACCCCAGAAAGTCAGGACAAAATACCCCTGCACCTTGAGTAAATGGCAGTGGGCTATTTGATCTGCACACCTGCCGAATGCCTTTACACTGACAATGCACAGGTGTTTTGATCTTAGAATGCCTAAAGACAGTTCCCTGGCTCTATGTGATATTCCCGGGGAGGCTGAGCCAACCAACCAGGTGGCTGGAACAGAGAGCGAGAATACACAGTCCCCACCCACTGTTCCAGCCACCTGTAGCCCTTCCCTGGGTGGCGCTTTTTGCTTTTTTTTTCCTAAATAGAGGAGGCAACAGGGAACCTCTCCCTGTTGCCCCCCAAATAAACGGATTCACCTTCCCCACACCAGAACTTAACTGTGGAACTGAAGTCTTGTGCTATGGTCCCTGATCCCCTCCCGTCTTGCCACCACCATTGTAATGGAATAGGGACTAGGTCCCTATTCGGATGACTGTGGCTATTTTGTAACATGTTTTCCATGGCCGTCGTCATCCGAAAAAGGACCTAGCCCTTTTTTCATTTTAATGTTGGCGGCCACTTTTTTGTCCCGGGGTGCAAATAGCTTTCATGCTCCGGCTGGGGAGCAGACATCGGCTTTAACTGCCCACAGCCAGAGCCGAGGCCCGAGCTTCGCTTCTTGTCTTTTTAAGTTTGATACCATAAGAGCTTTTGAAACAAAATTATTAATTAATTTTAACTTTGGGTTTTGGGTATAATATTTTCTCAAACAACTTATCGATTTGTTTGAATTTACTACTCTATACCATTCACCATTACACATGAACTGTTGATAAAACCACCCTATAATTTCTTCAATTATAAAATCTAAATCCAGTTTACTAGGTTATGTTATGATAGCAGGTGTAAGGTCATGATGAAGTGGAAAAGGAAAGGCCTAGGTAAATAAGGGCTATATTATGGCAAGCTGGTCCTATGCATGTGTCACAGGATGCTTGCAGAAAACGATCTAGATTTTTGATCCCTGTAAGGTATCCAGACTGCTTGCATCATTTAATTTGCCATTTACCTCACTTCATTTACAGGGGTGGGGTTTTGCTGTTGTTTTCCAGTACAGTTTTTATTGAATGTTAGTGTTTTTAACATTAATGTATACATTTTAATAGAACCGTGATTTTCTACATTCATACACCTCTTAAGAGCATAGCCTGCCCACGTTATCACTAAAGGCAAATTGGTTTATCTCATATTTGTGCCTTATCCATTCCTGTTTCAACTTAATTATTGGGATCACTTTTGCTTTAGGATATGATAGGTTATTTATAACGTGCTTAATACCCAGAGGTTTCAAAGCGCGGACCCGGGATCGAACCTGCGGTGCTCCGCGTCGTCTTGCTTTCAAGGCGAGCATGGTGCCCCTAAGCTATCCTCCAGAGACATTGCAGATGTGTGAGGGCTGAGTAGGCGGTCTAGCAACTACTCATCCTTGAACTCCTGCGGGGCAGTAGTCATTTTGGTGGGGATTTGATACAGACTATGACTACAGGTTAGTCAGTCAAAGTTAAAAGTAGGTAGTTAATGTTAGAAGCACGGCCCAGCATTTTTTAATTGCTACAATGGAACTTGACATGGGTTTTGCGCCAGACGTGACATGTGATCTGCGTGAGGTTTGTCAAGTGAGGGGTCTCCCCTGTGACAGTAAAGACAAATTCACTTTTCAATGTATAATTCACTATCCATAAGTGTTGACATCGGAGAGAAAACTTTGAATTGACATATAACTGTCTTATTCTAGGGCTGATTCTAATCTGCTGTTGGGTATTGTTGGCTTGTAGTTTGTACATAGATCCAAGAAAACATGCTATGGCATGTTTAGCTGCTTTGTCTACAGACTTGGTTTTGGAGGTGATGCTTTTATTTTGAAGAACACAACATATAGATTACTTTAAAGTGTCACACTACCAGGAGAATATATCTGAGATAGAAAAGGAATCAACACCTCATTTTAATTTCATTAAGAGTACACTTAAGGCAGAGTACCTTATTTTCAGTACAATGATACTTGGAAAAATTGCATTACTTACTTACTGATAGGAAGACCAGAAACTGACAGGAATATTGACACAGAATTAAGACTCAGACAATGAACAGGGTGGAATATGTTGATATTGCAGCAGCATCAAGTTAGAACACACTTAGTCTTGTGGTTGAAAGGAAGGGACCACAAGTTGGATGAACATATTTTTGATTGTTTTATTGGTTGTTCATTTCCCTTCCATTTCTCTAATCATTTTTAATGGGAAAGAAGTGTTGAGATGTGATGATGAAGTGTATAAAAGTTTGTTAATAAACTAAAATGCACAATAAAAAAATAGATTACTTACTTAAAGAGACATTATTATCTTGTGAATTAAGGGGGTAAACTAATCTCTTTCCCATTCCACTCTAAGCGGTATACGGCTCTCTTAGAGATTCCTCTTTTTATGTAAACCATTGTTTTCATAGGCCAAGAACGAAATCAATTCCTGTACATCTATGAATAACGTTGTATACCATATTACAATCCAGATATAAATTGTCCCTCTGAAAACCATGTGATCAATTAATGTTTGGCTGCTGCCAGATATTAATATGCGTAGCACAATCAAAAATTCTAGAGCATTCTATTTTAGGTAGTCTTCCACAAAGTTTCCCTTACAGGCCCAGCCCCAATATATTTACTTACTGTGTAAATAATCACCCCAAAAAACTTTCAGTCACTAGGAGGGGTTTAACTAGTTCGAGGGGCACATATCTAAATGCGCAAGGGTTGCCATATTCACTTTTGGTTTGTTTTTCAAGGCCCTGGGCAGGTTGGGACATCAACAATCCAAGCAGCTCCATCAAGTAGGCTCTGCTTCTAGTCTTTCCCGTGCTTTCAGATTCCCTCTCTGGCAATCTGGTTCTGTTTTAGTAAAGGTTTCTGCATTTGGCACCCCCAAGAAAAGACGATCTTAAGGAAGATTTCCATCAGGTGCTTCCAGCACTTCTCCTGTTAGACAAGTTTCCTTCCTCTGCAGTGTTCTCCAAACTGTCAGAATGTTCTGTACGTTTGTCCTTAAATACTTGTTAAACTGCACCCAGTCAGTATTGCTTGACCCAACTTTTTCTGCTTGGATGGGGCTTGTGATAGGTTCTCCTCGAATACTAACACTACCAATTGACCTTTCTTTTATTTTGACTGGTCCAATGTATGTTGTCATGTGACAAAATGAGATTTTCCTCTCCTCGCCTGCAGAATCATGATCAAATTGGAATGAATGATATTGTTTCTTTATTATTTCTGGTATAGACCTGTAACATTATTAAAGCCTATGTCTGAACCAAGAGAACATTCTGAATTATGGACATCTTTACTTTTCCAATGGCTGATAATGAGAAAGGTATTGAAATATGTAGATTTATGAATAATTCCAACATAATATTTTGAGTACATAGGCCTGCAATGCATAAGGAGGGCTTTGCTGAATTCAAATCTATTTTCATGTTTTAAATCAGGAAAAGAGCTCAATAGTTATTGTTGATAATTTGATTTCATTGTTGATTGCTTTTTAATTTGAACCATTTCACTTAGATTTTAAACGGTGTGCATTGCATGTTAATGAGAGTTCATCATTAACAGAACATGTGGTGACCAAATGTTCTGAGACCCTAGGCCATAAAGCAGACATACACAAGATGGTGGTTTATTGTTGCACCTTGGCCAAAAGGGTCACAGTTGTATGGAGATCTGGTCTTTTGGAGCAATATTTTACTAAAGGTCCATGCCCATGACATTTTGACCCAGCATTCTGCAAACTGAGAGGCATTGTGTTTTTAGAATGTAAGGGTTTTATATTCTTGTAGTTTTACAATTGAAAAAAATGCTCTGCGCATCTACAGCTGTGTCTATTCATCGAATAGATTAGTTACTGATTAATGGTGTGTCTGTCTTTCAACAAAACTCACCTCTGTTCCTCATGCCTTGCAAACTTAGCTCTGATAAGCATGAGACAGACTTACACAATTCCAGCTGCATTAACTTTTTAAAGTGACATGCAAGTAGAAATTCGTTTATTTTTACAATTTTCATTTAATAAAAATGTAATAATGTATGTTTTATCCAGACATGTAAATTCAGCAGAGTAAAATATATGTTAAATTTATTTTTAGTTGTATTGAGAATAACATTACACACATTCTGAGGCATGTGTGTATCAAATAGTTGGTGGGTGCATCCGTTAGCTATGTGTGTTGGGGTACCAAGGAAGTGTGAATTGCTATGCACGATTTTGGAGATAACCACAACAGCAGTTAACATAGTCTAGTCATTCTAACAAACTGCATATGGGCAACTGACAACAGCATCGTAAAATAATTCACATACATATGCAGAACTAATTATCAAAATATATCTAACTTGAGTGGGTGGTGCCAATGCAAATTTGGAGAAACATAACATGCATTTATGTATGTTGGCCAATGCTGAGCTAACACATATTCCGGTTGTCTTATGTATTTTCTTCAAATTTTATCATCTGAATATCACATTTTACAATAAATATGTGTTTAAGCCATTGAAACAAAGGTCTGTTCATGTTTAAGTGAATTCCATGTGTGCTTTCATTTTTGTTATGCCCTCCTTCCATTATATTTTCACCATTACTTCCCTTTCCCTTTTTTTAGCTTCACATTGTTTGCTGCCCGCCTATATCCTCTTCCCTATTCCTATTCCGACTTGCATTCTCCTTCCTCCAGGACCAGCTTTCCTTTATACATTACTGTCCTCTCATCATAGCATGTGGATGGGTTTACCCCATGCCCTGTCTACTTCTGCTTCCCCTCTTGCCCTTCCTCATGTCCACTCTCTTCCCTCTCCACTTAGTACCATGCCTTGCTGCTGTCTATGCCCAATATTCTTGTCTGAGCTGCTGTTGCTTTGTTGTCACTGTACAGGTCACTTAATCTCTTACATACTTTATCCACTTGATCTTTTCCTCTCTATTTACACAATTGTTACACATCCTACCATGGTAGTGTTGGTAGGGGAATAGCAACTTTTTATAAGTCAGATTGGACAATTTTAGTACTGCCTTGGCTGACTCTACTGATGGCTGAACATATGTACATACATGTCTCTTTGTGTAATAATTAACACATGAGAATGCTAGTTATTTATAGATTCCCTGTTCTGAAAAAGAGATTTACCAAAGATTTTGCACAGGCAGAAGCCAAACTTTCTGTGGCCAACTCTCAGCTTTTAAACCTGGTTTATACAAACTACTGGTGTGAGAAGGATCACACCCCAGGACAGAAAATTTCCTAGATTATTTTGGATCTGGAAAATACTGACCCGGTTCAATATGTCACACATAAAGAGGGGCACATGGTAGACTAGATATTCTCTTTTATACCAGATATGAAGGTTCTTATTCTCCTAACGGTCTCCAAATCTAATCATAAAGGCACTATTTTTATCCTTTCATTTTCCAAACCAAGTTTAGATAAACCAAGAGCCATATCTATTAATACACAGCCATGGAAGCTACATAAAATGGAAATGGTGGCTGGGGTGAGAAATTGGATACTTCTTCAAAATAATTAGATTATCCTAACATATTAAGGCCCACATTAGAAGAGCTCACTTTAAATCTTCTAGACTCTATAGTTTGATGTAAAACGGTACAAAATACATCTGTACAAGTAGGAAAAGAATGGTTCTCTAACGACATCTACTTACTAAGGCACAATACCCAAAAACCTTGAAGGACAATTGAGGGGCACTTATGTACCCCAACTGAATAATAAACTCAGCAATACAGCATTAACTCTACAATATCTTTATTTTAAAAGCTAGGAGCAACATTCTGGAAACAAAGATGAGAATGATCCTAATTCATCTAAATAACTTCACTGTTAAAAGAACTCAGCAACCCGTTTGCTGATGGCGTGGCTTACTTCTTTGTTCCTTGAAATTATTCAATATGTTGAGTGTACTCTTGAACAGAAAAGCGGCTGTTCCGACTATATTTGATTCTTTAAAACATTTAAATGAAGAATATAGCTGACTTGCACGCAGAAAACTGCTTTATGCCGAACACGGCTTAGAGGATTACTTTCATATAATGTTCATGCTATAATTCTGGGATCCACCTGAATTAATTCAAGATTTGCACAGATTGCCTTAAAGAAAACATTCTTGACCATTCTTGAGCGCATTGGACAGAGTGGAGCCTGAGTGATGATATTTAGAAAAAATGATTTTCTGGAAAATGAGATCTTGCATGAGACAACAGAATATAGCCTTGGTAATAAATTTTTTTCATTTTGAGAATTTGAACCACAAATTGATGTAATTAAATGTTTATATTCATGTGGGAGAAATGATACATGTGTTTAAAAAAACAGGGTAATGTAATGCTGATATATATATATATATATATATATATATATCCAAAGAAAAAATGCCACAGAGCAGAAGGACCGCACTTCAAGATCCAGAGCACTCAAATAATTGGCAGAAACCATGAAAAATAACACAGAACATTTATTTTATCGAAAAGGTTGACAAAAGGCAGGGTACAAAGGGACACACATTGTCCAAATAATGCTTTCTGCTCTACCAAAGTGCTTTTTCACACAGTGTTCATTTGGCAACTGATTATTTTCCAGTCTCCTAGTCCCTCTTTACTTATGACATTGATCATGTCCGAATCAGTAATGCAGACAATACAGGCAGACATGTTGGAATAGGTAATTGACAATCATGTGGTAACCATACTACCTCCTTCACATGAATACACCAATCTTCAATGTGAAATTAGGTAATAATCAAACAATTCAAAGGAGCATTAAATCGTAATGTTAAACAGCAACACAGATGTAAAATATGTACAAAGTGATCGGCATCCTAATACACTATAACTAATACCAGAATCCTAAAGTGTAAATGCTCACAGCAGCGTAAATACTCACATAATGCCAAGCACGCTAAAGAGAAAGTACTAAAAGCTATCCAGGAATAAAAAGCTGGTGCGTTAATTGCATATGAACTTTTTAAAGCTGTTGGTTGTATCACACTGCATTTGAAGGTAATTCAATATGGTCAACATGACTGACATCCAAATACACTATAACTGAATACCTGAATCCTAAAGTGAAGTGCTCACAGCAGCATAAATACTCACATACAGAATAAAGTGCTGGTGCATGAATAGTCAACAGGACCCTATTTACATGAGAATGAAAAAATACAGGTCTTAAAAAATTATATGCTACTGGCAAACTAAAGTGCAAGGATAAAAGGATGTACTGACAGCTCCAAAAGTGCAAACCCAGGACACCATCATGAGGCAATGCTAATGCACGTTATATACAACGTGCATAACAACCATCTACCCAGACTTACAAAATGCAAGAGAATCCATTTGCCAAAAAAAAGGAGTACATGATACAAAAAAGGCCAAAGAAACCCTGTAACTAGGAGCAATACATGAAAACAATTATTGAACCTAAACACAAATCAGCAAATGTGAATGAGCAGCAGCATCATAAATCATACAATGAATAAGACACAGCCAACATCAAAGAACTGTAGTAGTAAATAGCATGTTATAGCGCCTTGGAGTGTAAATATAGCGCTTTATAGTGCCTTGGAGTGTGTAGCACTTCACTGAATGCAAAAAACAGCGCTTTATAGCGCCTTGGAGTGTATAGCGCCTCACTGAATGTGATGGCATTTTGTTGCCAGCAATAATGTGGCATACACATACAGCCAGTCTATGTTGCCAGCATAATATGTAAGTATGGGGCTGGAGACAGGATTTATAATACAGCAAAAAGCAATGTGAAGCTGCAGGTTTAAAAGTGCACCAGAATTATTTTTCTCTCTCTCTTCTTTGATATAATGATAATGATAATGATGTGTTATTTATATAGCGCCTTAATCCAAAGCGCTTTACAGAGAGCACATATTTACATACAATATCAACCAACCTAAATTGGTATTCATTTATCGACCTCGGATGGATGAAAGGCTGAGTTGGCCTTGCCAGGATTCGAACCTGCGACCTGCAGATTACGCTCAGATCACAGCAGCGAGCGCTCAACCCGCTGAGCTTATCTTACCTCATACATAGGAGACTACATTATTCATCTAACTAACTGACTCAAGTAACAATTACAAATTACTAGAGCTAACTTATTGACATTATAATGTAATCTCTATGTGCAAATGGGGTGAAAATACATTTTCTGAAATTAGTTTTTCAAACGTGCACTGAATTATTTGTTGTCCCTTATTGTTCTGTGTTTAGTAAGCAGAGAGCCTGCATACCAGGAAATTATATTAGATACAGTTACTCACTGTGTAACTGGCCTATTGTGCTAAAGGAAAGGTGATGCTGACTTCAATTTGATTGGGGAAGTATATCTGCAGTTTTGCTGCGTAAGCAAAATGGGAAGGTGCATAACTTTGCTGGGGGAACAAGGGCAGAGGGAGAGTTAGTTTGGATAATGACTGGGCTCTCAGGCAGACGTGCCTAGTCTCACTTAGCGCTGGCTTGAGAACTCTATGTTTTTGCCACACACTTCAAACATCCGAGATAACAGAGGCAATCCATGCTGAATCAGCTTGTCCTTCTGAAGCGATTATTTGACAAATGTGATCTAAAAATAACAAGCAGTTAGAGTAGCAAAGCAAAAGAAAATCCATCTGCATCTGTGTTTTTTTTTTTCTCTTCTCATTTTGTTACAGGTAGTGCGGAAATGTAAATGGTAAGAACTGTATCATGACATTGGCCCTCATTACGACCCTGGCGGAAAGCGACTGACCGGAGCGCCACAGCGTAAATAGCGTTTCCGCCATTGCACGAAGGAGCAAAGTGCGGCCCATTCCGACCCATCGGGCACGAGCACCACGCCACGGCGGAAGTGCAAAGTCCCCGATGGCGGAAATGACCCCAAAACGGCCCACACCGCCGCCGTACGGCGCCCTAGGTGCAATACCGCCACCCCTCTTAGCGGTCACCGCAGTGTGCGCCTACCGGAAAGTACGGTGACCGGAAATATACGGAAACGGAAGTTAAAACATGGGCCCGGAACGGGAAACATCCCGGCGTACACCTATAAAAACACTAAAACCACACAACCACTAAAATCACTACCCTGAAACACACCCCAACCCGTCAACCACCCTAGCGAAACCAAGAAAAATGGGAAAAGTAGCGAAGAAAGCGTGCGACCGCAAGCGGCAGGTCCACTTCTCCCGTGAGGAACTCACCGTGCTAACAGAGACCCTCCAGGAGAATGCTGCCGTCGTCTTCTGCACGCAAATGACCAGGACGGCACTTGCAAACAAGAAGGCCATATGGGCTCTGGTGGCACAGCGGGTAAGTGCGGTGGGGACCGCACCCCGCACCCCACAGCAATGCCGCAAGCGATGGGACGACCTGCGGATACGCGTCCGCAGCATACTCTCTGCCAACCGCAACATTGCCACAGCCACCGGGGGAGGTCCTGAATCACCCATCAAGTTGACCCCCTGGGAAGAAATCTGTGCCTCCACCATCGGAATGGAGAGCATAGAGGGAGTCGGAGGGATGGAGAAAGGAGTGCAGACATCCGAAGATTCAGGTAGGTGGGCCAGATAAAACAATGCCAAATCCACACAGTCCATCCATGTGAAGTACCATGCGTCCACATAGTGCAACAGAAACACATGTCCAGGAGAACGTCCACACACATCGGCCTGATAGCGCACATTAAAACCCACAATAAATACATAAATAATTAAAAACCCCTAATACACGCACTACACGTGCAGCAGGCACACCCTAACTGCAGGCTGCCAAACAACTGCACCCTCACTCCACACACAAATCAAAGCACCTCCAAGGCCCCGACCCAAATCACCCTCAGGTACCACCCCAAAGCATGTGATACAATGCCATTCCAATTCCCACAGACCCATCAATAACCCTCGCCCTCCTTTACTCCACCACAGGGTCCGATCCAAACGACGAGCTACAGGACACCCCTACCAGCACACCTGCAAAGAGGGCCAAGACCAACGGCCAGAGACCCTCCACCTCAGCTGCACGCATCAAGACACGGCAGCAGCACAAATCAGGTGGCAGCACAGAGGAGGGAACATCAACAGGCACCCCAGCAGCCAGCATGCCCACAACACCACCACCACAGGTCCCCCCAATGGATGCCACAGAAGGCACTGCCTCTGGTGGCAGCAGCACCATAGGTGACACCCCATTGATGGCAGCATGCTCGGACACAGAAAACGGGGATGCCGAAGTCAGATCCATCCATGACCTGTCCCAATCCCCCTGTCTGTCCCATCCCGTACAACATGAGGATACCACGCAGGGGCACCCACAAGACGACGACTGGCCATCCCCCACAAGCCCTGTGGCAAGGCAACATGAGGACAACAGCCCCTCTGTGACACCCCCGCAAATGGCCATGGCCCAGCAGAGGCAACAGTCCCTCGACCAGTTGATCGAACAACAGCAGCAACTGGCCACACTCCTCAAGGACCATGCCGATGAATGTGGGGGCACTAAGGCAGACATAGAAACATCAACTGAGACACTTAGGGCAGAAATGGAGAGAGGTACAGAGACGCTAAGGGCACAAATTGAGAGAAGCACCGAGAGCCTGAGGGGGGAACTGCATGCGACGTCCAAAGACGTATGTGCCGAACTTGCCGCAGTGCGCCGTGTGCTCACTGAGCTCTCGCAAACCCTTAGGGACATGCATGGACGTGAGCAGGCAGACACATCATCCGTTGCAAGTTCCGTCCAGGGCAGCCCCCAACGTAGATCTGGAAGGAACCTGCGCTCCACAGGCAGGGGTGCCCCTGATACCCGCAGAGGGGGCATGCAATAGCGACAGCCCACTGACAATGAGCATCTTTGGACACTGGTGTTCGGGGGGGAGGTAGGAGGGTGGAGGGGGTGTGTTGGGCTCACTTGGGTGGCGGGTCGATAGGGTGTTCAACATGATATCACATATGCCATAAAAAGTGCACGATCAACCAATGAGAAGTGTGGACATTGATCTTGTGTGTACTAGGCCATCATAGGCGTACAGTCCATATTGTGCATGTCCCAGACACACGCAGTGCCACGAGTCCCGTGTCCATGTATCAGCCACCAGGCGTGAGTGCTAGAAGCATACATCAATGAGATGCTGACGAATGTCACGGGCCTCCGGTGCCTCGCAGACTCCATGAGGTGCTGCCACATCCCCACCCTCATCATGACCATCATCAGGTGCTTGCAGTTCTGCGTCAGGGGGCATGGGCACATTTCTACGTACGCACATGTTGTGGAGCATGACACATGCCATCACCATCTTTGCAACCTTCTCATGGCGGTACAGGAGTGCCCCGCCAGACCTGCTGAGGCAGCGGAAACGAGTCTTCAGTAGGCCGAATGCCTGTTCAATGACTACACGGGTACGTGAGTGGGCATGGTTGTAGTCCTCCTCATGCTGGTCCCGTGGGTTCCGGACTGGTGTGAGGAGCCATCTCTTCAGTGGATATCCAGCATCACCTGTATGTGGACGAGAAACGTATGATGTGGAATGCCATTGATACGTACGCACCCCCCCCCCCCCCCTTCCTGGCAGGTCATTGCCAATTCACATACCCCACATCATCATGCATGTAATGAGACTCACCGAGTAGCCAGGATCTGTTCCCTGCGTGTCGCTCCATGTAGCGTGGTATTGTAGAGTTCCTCAAG
Source organism: Ambystoma mexicanum (assembly GCF_040938575.1). Lineage (NCBI taxonomy): Eukaryota > Metazoa > Chordata > Amphibia > Caudata > Ambystomatidae > Ambystoma > Ambystoma mexicanum. The sequence goes on from NC_090923.1 coordinate 372,330,662, forward strand.
ACCATAGAATCATGGGTTGATCCAGGGAATCGGGCACAACAATGTGTAATGATCCTGTTGGAGTCACACACCATCTGTACATTCAGGGAATGAAATTGTTTTCGGTTGCGGTACTGGGCCTCCATGGCATGTGGGAAGACCAATTCAACATGGGTGCAGTCGATGGCACCAATGCAACCCGGTATGCCGGCAAGTGCATGGAATCCCACTTTTGTGTTGGTTATTTCCTGCTCCGAGCGTGGTAGAGAGATGTAGTCGTCTGCGTGCTGCAGGAGGGCATCGAGCACTTGCAATAGTGTCCGTGAGAACAGTGGCTGAGAAATGCCATGCAACTGTCCGACTGTGTGCTGGCAGGTGCCTGTGGCCAGGAAGTGTAGTACAGACACCACCTTCAGTAGGGGTGGGATGGCGGTTGGGCTATCTATCATGCTGACAAGGTCAGCCTGTGTTATGTCCACAATGGCGGCTATGGTGTCCCGGTCCAGACGGTAGAGGGTGTGGATCTGCTCATCAGTGAGGTTGAACGGATGTGCTCGGAGGCGTGGTATTGCGGGCTGCCTGCGTGGTGGTAGTGGCTGTGCTGGTGGGCCTTGCTGGCCCTGCCTTGGCCTCCTCCTCCTCCTGCGTCTCCTCCGTGCGGCTGGTTGTAGTTGGTGTTCGTCTTCTTCTTGGAGTCGGAGCACTTGCAGTGCTATCAGGTCCCCCAGGGCCAACATCGCGAGTCCTGCCGGTAGCATTTCGGTGTGGTTGTGGGAGGAGACTGGCTGTGCAATTTATGTGTTTTCAGGCTGTATGGCCTCCACCTGTGGTGATTGATTCCACCTGTGCAAACTGCTCTCCCCTTTGGCCGAGCACGTCCCGCGCACAACGCTGCAATTCGGGGAATTGTATCTTGCTATTGCAATCATGTATTTGTACCCGATGGCCGTGTAAGATTGGTTGATATGTTCATTCTGCTGTGGTCCCATTGTTTCACATACTATCTGTGCAGTCGCGAACAGACTTGTGAGGGGTCAGTGGAACGTAGTACTCGAGTAACGGTGGGCCCTCATGCATCACTGTACCGAGTTGCAACGACGGGCGGGGCGTCCCATTCGTGGGTGAAGGCAGTTGCCATTTTCACACACAGCCGCACTCGATGGAATAATTAGTGATTTCAAACGGCCACAGATGCCTTTTCGACGTGATGTTGCAAATGAGGAATTCGAAGGGCGGCGCTTTCGGTTTCCAGCTAGCGGCGAGGAGATGCCCACAGGTCTGACTGCAAATATAACGTTCTATTGTTCAATGTCCTTGAGACAGGGCCCATGGCGAGGGAGCAATGATTGATATGAATAGTTTGGGATGCGCAATAGCTACGTGGCCGATGAGGCCGTCCGTTCCCAAATACATGTTACTTCACAACACTGGAATTACGGGCTGGGGCACTGTGGATTTAGCAGGCTGCATAACGCACAGACTCAATGGATGTTTCTAATGTCATGTGAGTAATTATTCAGGCGTTTTGATCCCGGGATGAGGGAATGATGGATGGATGCATGGGCAGGTGATTAGATACAGAGTTTGCCATGTACAGGGCTTCTTGGGATCTATCCGCCTCCCCTACGCTATGTGATGCAGGGCTGCCATAGTGGGACCATCGTCCATCTGGCCTTGTTGAGCCCTCCCTGTCTCGAGGCGCCCTCAGACACTTGTGTCCATGCACGTTAACATTCCCATCTGATGGAATCTGTTTTGACAGACGCATGCACAGGTACACTCGTTTGTGATGGTGTTTGCACCTCGATATAGATGGTTATGAGTCGCAAGTGGTTTTGGGGTGGTGATGATCCTTTTGAGTGGGCTAGCATGCATATGGTTGTGGATTTCGTGTGATCATTGAAGTGAGTTGTTGGAATGTAGTTCTGATGGCCATTCTGTTCTTTTTCTTTTCTTTTGGTTGACAGGTATCTCCTCCCCTTTTGCCACTGCCATCTGTATGCCACTCCTGCAGATGGATTTTACTCCCGACACCTGCTGCTTCGTGTTAATCAGTGGAGCAGCATTACGATCTTATGGGACGATCGCCAATGGCCCACATGCCCTTACGCAGTACTGGTGGCTCGGAGCAACATTTCGGCCTTTCAGCTGGACTAGTGCCTCCCCATTGGGACGGCCCTGCGGTTCTGTGCGCTTCCATGTTGCCTTTTCGTACGTGAATGTGGCTCTGTGTACCATGGGGGAACAGGGCGACACACAGGTAGTGGCTGGTCATTTCTTGCGGAAGCAGCCCACAATGGTGATTAGTGTTTTGGAGTTCATGGCCTGATGGCTGTATGGGCTTGGTGATTTTGATGTGCATAAAATTTCTATTCTGATTTGGCCCGTGTAGCGTTTTTCTTTGCAAGTGATGTGGCATATGCCTATTTGGGGGGCGATGTATTGTGAGGAGATCTGCATTGGGTTCCAGCTTCGGGGTTTAGTTGCGTGGTACTGTGCAGGGCGCGTTTGCCTACGAAGCCCAGTGAGGTCAGGGATGGGGGCTGCCAATATGACTGTTTGAATGTTGTCATGCTCAGGGGCGGGGGATTGGGTTTTGTGTAACAGATGCCGGTCAGCCAGGTGGACTGGTGGAATGATGTGATTTTCGGAATATTGCTGGTCACAGGTGCCTGTGTTTGCGTGCGTTTCTTGGTGGGGGACTGTGGTCATGTCCATTGGGATGGCTTCTGTATTCGTGCCATCTGTGCCCTGCAGCTCCCATTGGCCCCTCTTGTGTTTCTTTTGTTCGTTGCCATGCATGGGTGACTTGTACATTTCAATGGTTGCATTGTGGCTTCATTGCACCTACGGGGGGTTGTACTTTGTGGGCAGGGAGCGGTGTACAGGCACTCAGTGGGGCCGTTTACGGTTGATTCGCGATGCCGTACTTCTCGCCATGGCGGAATGGTACATTACGCCATGCCTGATGGCGTTAGGTACATGTCCGCTAGGGTCGGAATTGGCGTACCGTTGCGCCATGGTGGTGTTTGCGGTTTGGCATGGCGCGCGCGTGCGTGCTTGGTGCAGTTAGCGTTGGCGTTCACTACGGTGTCGCTAATGGCTTCGTACTTTGCGGTGACGGGTCATAGTCGCACCGAGCGCTATTCGATGGCGGTATTGCATTTCCGCCATCGTTTTTCGATTTCCGCCAGGGTCGTAATGAGGGCCATTGTAATTGTTTACAATATTATATATATATATACACATATATATATATATATGCTTCTGAGTTTTCATTGTTTTGGGTTTGCCTATGCAGACGTGGGGAAGATTCGTGTTCATTGGTAATATAGCTGCCAACTTGTTCATGCAGATAGATTTAGCGGTGATAAATAGGTGTATGTGTGTGTTCCCCAGTGCATGTTGTCTGGGGAAATCTAATACAATATATAGATTACTGGGGGTCTATGAACCAGTAATGAGGCCTACGGACGCATAGTTCACTGGTGTAAATAAATCAGTGATACCGGCCACAGGTTGTAGGTGGCACTCTATGTAAAAGTGTGGTATCTCTGAATGTACGTCCGAGGCCCTCTATAGATCGCTAAGAGTATTATAATAGTGAGGGAAGGTTTGTGTATGATGGGGCTATAATGTATGGAAGGAAAATTATGCTCGTCACTAAGTAATCTACTACCACCAAATACCACCACCAATACATATTACTGGATTCGCCAATATAATATAATAAGGTATGGTCTCTAGGATGATGTGAGAACAAACCCAATCTAAACACTAGGATAAGTATTTCTAAACTACCCCTCTTCTTTTGGTGGTAAGAAAATACCACCAGATCCCAAATTTACACAAAATATCCTACAGAACACATAGAAGATACAAATGGATGCAATATAAGCTCAGTGCAAATCAGACTCAATAAAGGTGTACAGTTCCTCATCAATGTTGTGACCAAGTGGCGCTTTTGTGTCAAAATCCAAAATGAGCTTTGTCTCTAGCTCGCGTAATCTGAGAGCCCTATCCCCACCTCTGGAATGAATGGCAATATGGGCAACACCAAAGAAGGTTAACAGTTGTGCATTGTTATCATGGTACTCCTTAAAATGCCTAGCCATAGGATAGGATGGGTCAAAGGTTTTAATAGCTCTCAGATGCTGCAAAATCCTAATCTTAAATTTACAGGTGGTGCTTGCCACATACCATGTATTTCATGGACAACAAAGTACATATGCAACAAAGGGGGTGTCACACGTTATCACTTGTTTGATGGTAGAGGGTAAGGCAGTAATAGGAAATTCAAATGATTTCTGTGGCACAGCATGGACATAGACATTTGTGACATTTGATAAACCCCACTGGCGATGTGGATAGCCAAGAAGTCTGTGTGGATGCTTTAGTCAAGGGCTGGCGAAAACTCAACACTAATTTATCCCTTGTGAAGGCACCCATCTAAAAGTGAGGGTAGGCCGTGATGAGAGCAAACATGTTTTTCTTTTTTCAGAAAAGCCAGACATGGCTGCATTTAAAAATCAAATAAAAAATAAAAACATTCACACTCCAAACTCTCAGTGTTTGAAGCCATCAAGTAAAATAATTAAGAGATTTTAAGAACAAAGCATTCCTTAAGCACATATGGGACACATTGGATATTCAAGTAGAGGATTTCATTTATTATGGCAATTATGTTTGATTTAGGTGAGGCTGTGGGCTTCAATGCAAGAGCTAAAAGATAGAGGGTTTGCTCCATGGGCTCCAGCACCAGTAAAGGAATCAAAATGCCTTCACACTCAGATCGAGACTATTCTGGCATACAATGGCTTACAATAAAAAGGTAAGCACACTTTGGGAAGCAGATTAAGTGATGGTAGTAATTAAGAGTGCTTTCTTCAGAACAGGCCCAACTGTCTCAGACTCTCACATTGCTCTGTTAAGAATATCTGTTAAGAATATCTTTGATATTTGTAAACTTTATTCCATCCTTGTCAGAACATTTTCAGAAACATTTACATAAAAATAAAAACAAAGTTAAAAACATCCTTATTAAGAAAAAGAAATTCCACTGGAAATGAAAAAAATAAAGTCAACACTGATAACCAAGGTCAGAGTAGGAAACCACAGATTATGTAAAAGAGGGATAGCATTTTATTTTCCAATACCATTGTCTATACAGGGCATGGTGTTCTACTTAGATGTACTCTAGGTCCATTAGAAAACAGTTTATAGGAAGGTTAAAGGAAAATCACACTACCCCAAAGCAGGAGGCTTACCAAGATATACATTGGAACAGTGCCTCATTTACTAAAGTGCATAAACGTGCATAAACATCAAGAAAGAAATACTCAGGTCCGGTCAGTAACGAGTGTAGAATAGTGATGAAAATTCACCCTTTTTCCAATTTTTCCATTAGCTTTTATATTTTTCACCCCCCCCTCTCAAATGCCAAATCAGTAAATAGAGTGAACAATTTAAAAAAGAGTGTAAGATTGGGGCATGGAGGCTGTTGAGCCACGTGGCCTCCAAAACATTGTCTGTGATCTCTGATTTTAGGGGAAAGCTTGGGTTCAAAATCCACCTAAACATCCTCCTTTTACAGGGGCAATGTCATCTCCCCTGCTGCCCGATCACTTGGTGCACCTACGGTTTCAGCACAGTTTCCCATGAAATCTCAAGCCCGGGACAGAACACTGTGGTCTCATGGTAACAGTTTAGGCCTGCTGTAGCCTCCTGCTCTGCTTCAAGTGCCCTGCAGTGGATGCAGCGTCCACATTGACAGGACTTGAGGGGGTTCTGAGAATAGAACAAGAGACAACCAGTAGCTGAAGGTTCTCCATTTACAGCTGAGAGGTGGAGTTGCCACTGCTGAGTATCACTTATAACAGAGGTAGGTCTGGCCACAGCACTGTTGAAGCAAGAGAGGGGGATTAGTCTCTGATATTCCCTGCACTTGAGCGATTTGGACGACACAAGGCCTAGTAATATTGTTATTTCGCCCTCCCTTTGTTTCCCCCTCCTTGTCTTTTCGTGCCTACAAACACTTGTGTACAGGCGTGTTATAAATGCCACATCATATCATATGGCAAGTGATGGCATTGGCCATTGAGATTGAAGACTAATGCAATCAGAAGACCCGAATCGGATGGCAGAGGCTGGTTTGAGGGGCAAGCCTGCAATTAGTGAGAATTGTCAGCCTGCTAAATGCAGAAGCAGAGAAGTGTACTTGGGGAGACTCACTTGGGATATAATCAGATACCATCCATTCAACCTTGCATTAAACAATACTGAAAGAGCCTGCTGTTGAAAAGATTTTAGTTGCCTCTGTAATTTTTTTCCCCAAACCCAAGGGCTGAATCAGACAAAACAACAAAAACAGCACATAGGAGGGAGGATTTCAGGTCATACAGCTACCATTGGTAGACACTACATAGAAAGTGTCAGCAAACATGCAAATATACAACACAAGTGAGCATGCAGGAGTACTGCTAAATGTCCACGCCATAGGGACACATTCAGGTGTGGTGCTACCTGATTGCAGGAAGGCACACAGTGTACAGCAAGAATTTCTAAAAAATTGAGCAAATCATGTTACCAGAGCATGCTTTAACATGTAAGGGGGCACAGCAATAGGGGGCCAGACCTACCCATTATTTACAACGCTAAACCCAAGGGCCAACAGAGGAGCAAAACTAAGACCCAAAGCTCAGATGGTGAGATATTAGACAGGTCTGCAGACCTTGCAATGAATGGGATCTGACACAGAGGAAGATGTTTCCCCTGTTTCCCCTGATAAAATCAATGACTAAGGATGTTTCAACCATTAAATCAGACATCCAAAACCTGTGGTGAGACTTATGAGACATTGAAGCATGACTTGAGGAGGTTCTACGTCTCACGACTAGAGGATGACACCAATGCCAACAACGAGGGAAACACTCACCTGCACCAACAAATTTAGGCAATGGTGGCACAACTAGAAATCAAGGGATTGCAGAAACAATATTAAAGTGATGGGAATTCAAGAGTGAGAAAAAATGAACCTCCAAAAACACTCTCCATGACCCTCAAAATGTATAGAGGGTATCATATTGACAGGGCTCATACAGCACTGCATCCACACCCAGACCCTAATAAGCCACACAACCAATTCTAATTTATTTGATGTACTCTCAGTCAAAGAACAAGTGATTCCATTGTCCAGGGAGAATGTCAAAATCAAGTGGGAAGGGTGAAGACCTGACCCTGTGGTGATGGAGAAAAGGTACTGATTTCTTACAATTAGCTACATGTGGGGTTTTGCTCTGGGGTGTATCAGATTCCCTGTAGCAAATAGTTATTGTGTTGCCACTAACCCAGCTGAAGTTCAGCAGTTTCTACAAGAGGAGAAGGACAAAAGGAGACACCAGAACAAAAATAGTGCAAACGATTCAGCAGACCCACTCAGGTTCATCCCATACATATGAAAAACAAACAAAATGCGACACCAAACTCTGCAGGAGGCTCTACAAGGTCCTAACACTTTAATATCACATTTGTCGGATATAATGGAATTCACTTGAAGTGCATCAACATAAACCATGTTATATTTATAATTCACGACTTTCACATGGAATGTTCACAGTGCAATCAATCTGATCAAGAACCAAGATTGTCTCATACCTCTCATAATGGCAAGCAGACATTGCCTTCATAAAAAAGACACTTTTGTTGATGTAGACTCCAATAAATTGTGCCAAGATAGAGGGGTGAAGCCTACTATAGGTTGGCAGAGGGAAAGAGCAACAGAGTGATGTTATTGGTACAAGAACAGCTCCACTTTCAAACTGTTAGATCAACTAATGACTCAGAAGGATGCTGGGCAATAATAGAGGGCCAAATGAGGGGGACCAATTCTATTGATGGCCTAACGCAGAAGACCCCTCATTCTTACAAGAATCATAAGACCAGCTCCTACCTTACGTGAGCAGGAGGATGAAAGTTGCATGCTAAGGGTGCTGCTGTTTGACATTGCTGTATAATTGTTGCACTTTTGCTGGCGAGGTGGAGCAGAAGAATCAATAGGGTAGCATGCCACCCTGATGGCGAAGCCCACGACGGAAAAGAGCACCACTGCTTGGAGGCTGCTTTACAGATGTAGCGGAGAGACGGGTCTAGGGAGCAATTCACCGAACAGCAGTCTGGAATATAATTTTCCGACATACGGATTTTGGAACAACAAACACGCCGGCCCATTCATCAGAAAACAAGAGAGTGCAGGTATTAGGGTGGGAGAGATGGACTATGGCAGCTCCCTAAGCTGTCGAGGCATACCTGTCCCTGCACCTGAACAAGATTAAAACCATGAATATGATACAATGAATACGATATTTATGTATTTATTTATTTAGCATTTGTAGAGCGCTCCCAACCCGAGGGCATCTGTGCGCTAGATACATCAAGACATAATAAAATCGCTGCAGTAGGTCAGGTATTTCAACATTGGACATTTGCCTTGTGGCTGGTTACATGTGATCGGACTCAGACCCGGAGTACTAACACATACATGAGAGGTGGTCAAAGAAAAAGGTGATATACTTCCAGTTTATTGGTCTTGGGTGAATAGTCATGTCTTGAGGTTTTTTCGGAAGGACCAGAGGGAGGACTCTGATCTTAGTGCTAGGGGGAGTGCATTGCAGTGTTTAGTAGCTACCACTGGGAAGCTGCAGCTGCCGGCCTTTTTTTTGCTTGAATCTGGGGTGGGGAGGAGGTGGGAGTGTGCCATACTGGTGGGTCTGGTAGATTGAGATTTGGAGAATGTATTAGATAGGTATAAGGGGGCTGTTTTATAGCTACATGCAGCATTTCTAACTCTCGACAAACTAGCCTGTGTTATTGCCAATTAATTATAGCTACAGAAGAAAGATTGCTAATACATAGACCGATGGATTGTAATCGCCAATTGACGGCGTGGCGTACAGGGAAAGGAGACGGCTAGCGCTCACCCAGCAATACATCCGAGTACATGATATAATGAAAACTACAGGAACGCTCAGACCAGAAACCATTCAAAGGGGTGGTTACTTGAGGCTCAGCTGCTACATCAGACTGCAGTGCAATTTTAATTGCTTATACCATTGAACTATTTAGCAACATATTAAGCACGTAGAATTTTTAAAAAGTTTTTTGTGAGGCTTGGCATAAGTGGCTTATATTGTATTGCAATGTATAGTATATTCAATCATTGTAACACTTCATTTTAACGTTAATGTGGTTTACTATGTGAATGCAATTCGTTAAGTTTAGCATGATGAGCATCTGTATGAAGTATAGAATCAATTATCTGGTAACATACACATTTCTTTCAATAATCTAAAGGAAAGGAATACGACAACATACAGGGACCTTGGAATCAGAAATGCTTGACGGCACATTCGATTATACTTGTTAAGCCTTTCCGTTTGCTGGGATGTCCTTATAGCTAGAGAATCATCGGCACTTAGTGACTTCCAGTGGGAAAGGTAAAATGTATCCTCTTCCCTTAGCCATTAGGGTAGCTGTCCAATAACTGAATTTGGAGAGGCAATTATTTGGACAAAACATAATCTCAGGAACAACTAATATTCATAGGTGGTGTTTTATACATTTGTAACTGTTGTCAAGTGAAATGCAAATATTTTAAGTGAACCGGAAAGTGTTGCAGTCTGCAGTGTGGAGATTCTGCATGTTGCTACGTTGTTTGGGAGCACTCTGTGAGCAGTGCTGAGGCTCCACCCACATTTCCATAAGTATGGCGGTACACGCGAAGTGAACGGGAAAGTATTGCAGTCTGCAGTGAGGAGATTCTGCTCGCTTCTACGTCTGTGAGGACTCTGTGAGCTGTGTTGAGGCTCTGACCACCTTTTCATAAATATTGAGGGTCGCGCAAGGTGAACCGGAAAGTGTTGCAGTCCGCGGTATGTGGACATGGACGGACACTCTCTGAGGTTCTTGGTGTACCTAAAGTAGACAGGAAGATGACATGGAGCAGAATTATAAAGTAAGCAGTCTCTTTAACAAACATTGCCATTTTACGGATTTTGACCATAAGGGCTGGAAACATGAATACTATTGTTTGAATAAGCAGACTGTTGACTGTGGAGTGCTCCTTTGAGCCGATCTTTGGTCAAGTTTGTCAGCACATGAGAGCTAACGCGTTATAAATGTTTGGTGTCTGTTGGGGTGATTTTTGAGCTGGTCTGTTTTTCTAACTCGCTAGTGACTGTGGATCCTTCCTTGGAGCCAGAGCTTCCTTGTGTACATGAGATTTGACTTGTTCCAAGGGAGCATTCTTTGAGCTAGTCTATGTTTGTTTTACAATACGTTCATGATTCTATAAGTGTAAACAGTAACTGGATCTGCACTTGTGGTAACTATGTCTGTAAAATTTTAATTTGATTTTTTTTTCAATGAATAAAAGTGAGAATTAGACCCATTTCGTAAGTGGAATTGGAATATTAAGGTCTTATCCCTGTGTAGGTGTAGTCGTTCATAAGAATGCGGGGAAAGGCACGCTATAATTTGAGGAGTGAAAGAGTAACACCTTTAGATACTGAGCGAATGAATACAAAACAGGGAGACCAAGCCAAAATCACAGCCTTCTTTCCTGAGGTGCAATCCATACATACAGCAAGGCAGTTCATACTGTGCAAGCTATTCATGATTCTGTATTGGTAGATATGGGAAATGCTATCAATGATTATCTAGATATATCTGGGCCTGTTTTAAGAGAAGTGGAAAGACACGTCAGAATATCTATGATGTATGTGTGTATCAGCTTAAAGGAGGAGATACAAACATTAGAACACCCCTCTACCGGATTAAGTCTTACCACAAATCTGTTTGAGTCCCCTGATGATCGAGGGAGTGAGTAGTCAGATTCTGGAGGGGACACGACGAGTCAATCCCATACGATAGATTAAATTATGTCAACATTAAAAGACATTTCTCATACTCTCACAAATGTTGGTAACAGGTCTGGTCTTCCCTTTCGTGGAAATGACACATATCTAACTACTGCTATAGAAGAGGGCATTCCTCGTATTGCCTTAAATTTAGTTTTGCAGTCATTTATTAGATTATATGACACAGTAGTATTAGAAATAAGAGTGAATACCACGAACCTGCACAAGTCAAAAATATTACTAATGATGAGTGAAGCTGTTGCTAAATTGACCAAGCTTAAAACAGTTAAGGCAAACGATAGTCTGTCTGTAATTCAGAGTGAGGACCTGGAAGGGAAGAAAGAAGCTGTTGAAAATACTGGATTAGAATTTGGAAGAAAGAAACAAAATAGTGAGAAAGCTGTGAAGAAGAAAACATGAAAAGTCAATCAAATTAATAGAGGGTTAAGAACATTTGAAAGGAACATTGAGGCAAAATGAGATTGAGGCAAACACATCTTGTCAAGAGAATGATAATCAGGTGTTATGTATGAAGTTATTGAAAAAAAAGTATCTGTAGTAATCTCACGATTATTAACAAAGAGTTGTTCAATAATCGTAATAGCGTTATAGAAAAATCTCAAAAACAAGGAGGAAATGTCTTAAGAAGAAATTAAACTGTAATTGAATGCAGGAAAGCAATGCTTGATGAAGGTGCTAAGAGTCAGTGCTCTGACAGTGTGGTATGACAAGACTCACTGGATCTCATTTTTTAATCAATTATCCAAGGTGAGATAAGTGCCTACTTGAATCACTCTAAAATTGTATCTGTGTTCTCTATTATACCAGGATTGACTGTCATTATGACTACTGATATATGCATTAATATTTTGGATAGATATATACAAAATAGCCACATTTAAGGTTGAATTCAGTATCGCAGCCTTAATATAGTATAACTGTCATCTACTAACAGATAATAAACACTTTTTCTGTCTCAGCTGGGTATCTAGAGAGGTCAGAAAAATGCAACACTGTTTTATGTGAGGGTTTCTGGACTGTTTCACAAACTTGCCCAGAAAACTATTTTGGAGATATCTCCAACATTGACATTGTAGTCAGCCACTGTTAGAAACACATTTCTCAAAGGTTCCAAGAAGGTCACCTTATTCAGTTTTAGTTTTTAAGTTTTCCTCAGCCAAAACAGACATTGCCACACTATATACTTTGCTTTAAAAACAAATCAAAAGATACCCTTAATTCTCATGGGTAAAGGAATTTGGACAGGACCTCTCTGATGACTTCTGGATAGAGGCATTAGGGCAGTGGAATAAAGGTGCTAAAGATGCAACACATGCCTGATAACATATACAATTGTACACATGATACATTGGTAACCCATACACTCACAAATGATAAATCAGTTCTTATTCGGCTTCCGATGGGTAGAGTGTGTGGTCAATTGCTCTCTAGTCCAACTGTTGTGGTCATGCCCTCCAGATAGAAAGTGCCAGATGAAAGTGTTCAGGAATCTTTCTATAATAGCATTGTCCCCTGACAGAATGTCCAATTTCTAAGTATTAACCCACAGAGGATATTTTGATATGAGTGTATTCATACAATACCAATACAGAAAAAAAGATTGTTAATAGATATGCTAGTAGAGGAGAGATCTGAGTTGAAAGAAAAAATAATTAGATCTGTGATTATTAACTGTCACTGTCCGCCAATTGTGATTTCAGGTAACATCAGGCCATTAAATGTCAGGACATTGTCAACAATAAGTTAGTACCATATGTGGCCCTCATTACGAGTCTGGCGGTAGCCGTGCCAGTAAAACCGGCAGGCTGCCGCCGGTCCCGTAGTGAATTAGCAGCACCGGACTTGTCGGATTTACCGGGGCAGTACAACCCCAGTGGTCCGGTAAATCCGGCACCAGCAATTCTGTTAATTCCCATTCCTGTGATAGGACTCCATGGGAATGGGGACCGCAGAAACACCAGCACCATGTTGTAATGGTGCCAGTGTTTCTGTGCATCTCTGAGGCCGGGTGCCATTCCAGCCCCCAGATCAGAACTGGCGGGTGGTACGGCCCCCACCCCCAGAACTCATAGTTTTCCTGTCCGGAAAATGGTGCTTGTACGGTTTTACAGGCAACGTTAATTCCGGACCGGCAACCATGTAATGAGGGCTCTGTTGGAAATGGAATTAATATTATCCGGTGCCCTCACCCGCTTCTCCCGGCCCCCAAGAAGATTGATTTCTTGAATAAGGAAAATGGTTATGAAACCTTGTAAACAGATAGCGTTTTCAAAGATCCACCAGCAAGCGTGGTTTGACAAAGATTATCGCAGGGCTGAAAAAGCTATTTTAGAGTTAGTGAAGGAAGATGTCCTAATGAGCCACAGCAGCGCCAATCAGCAAGAAACCATGGAAAGTATCTTATTAAAATGAAAAATGTGATTATGTGGCTAAATGGTGTGCATGGCTATTGGAAGTAGCTATCAACAAGGACAGCACAGACCTCTAAAGATGGCTGTCATCAGCTAGGAATGATGATAAAAACTAGTTAGAAGGGAGTATAACAGAGAAACCTGAAGACACTAGATTGAGAGAGAATGATGTCCCTTAGTTCGAACCCAGAAGGGACATCCCCGCTCTCAGTTTCTCAAAGGAAGAAATTCGGAGGGTCTTTTAGCAGCAGAAGAAAGGAAAGGAACCTGTCCCTAACTTATTATCAGTTGACCTATTCAAATTTACCCCTGAAATCCTTGCTCTGGTTTTCCATCATCTATTTAATGGGATATCTGCCTCAGGCACGACATCAAGCTCTTGGCAAAAGGTAACTGTTATACCATTCCATAAAAAAGGTGGCTGGGATCACCCACGGGATGACCCATGGAATTACAGGCTCATTTTTCTCCTCAACGCAACTGGGAAAGTATACGGAAGTGTATTGCTATCACACCTAGAAAGCTGGAATTGTGAAAACAATAACATCAGCCATCTCCAAGCTGGCTTTCAACAAGGTCTTGGTACTGTTGATCAATCATTTAGATATGTGCTGACCCAGAAATATGTTAAACTCAGAAAAATGCGACTCTGTGTCACCTTCATCGACCCAAAGGGCGCATTTAATGGGGTGTCCAGAGTAACGTTGTGGAAGACAACAACACTGCCAGTATACATTGGAATCTGGCTTGTGATGTTGCTTCACCAATTCACATTGATGCCGAGAAAAGACAAGGTTGTGTGTGTGCAACAACTTTGTTTTGGGTGTTCATCAACAAGATTATTTCAACCCTAACTTGCCTGCAAACGGACACACCCAAATTGGGAGGGGAGAGCATACCACTTTTTTTGTTTGCGCAATGATGCTGGCTTGATTTTGAAAAAACGCCAAGAGGGTTGCTTACACTAGTGGGATCCTATCACAAGCGATGCATGGGCAGCGGGTTGTCGGTCAATCATGACAAGACAAAATCTATTGTATTTAACATACCAGGTTCTAGTGGAACCCTTGAACTTATAGTTAGGATTGAGTAACATCTAATTGAACTGGTAGAGTGCTTAGACTACCCAGGCATTCGATTTAAAAGTAGTGGCAGCTGTACGAGCCAGGTGGACACAGCACTGTTAAGGTTGGAGGGGCAAAGTAATGCAATACTGAAGTTTACATTTAGATATGGAAATGGGGCTTTCTACCTTGCACATCAGTTGTATAATCTCCAGGAAAGATCGTCAGTTATGTTTGGGGCTGAGATTTGGGGAATTCTTGTACCACCAGGATAGTCATAATCGAAAATAAATTCCTCAAAAAAAGCACTGTGTTTACCTCCCTTCACCCCAAACATCGCATTAAGTCTAGAACTTAACCAGCTGTAGATTAATGATGTAATTTCAATCACTCTGGACCGTTATTGGCTTCGGCTGTGGGCTTCTCCCTACTTAAGCAAAAACAGGGAGGCGATGACTGATCATTTCTCCCAAAGTGGAGGGATGGAGTTAAAATGGTGTAAACACATTAGAGCCACGGTAAATCAATATAAACTGAGCAACATTTGGCACAACCCTCAGCAAATAACTCCTCTTGAATAATCAACACTGGCTCATAGATATGGAACTATGCTCCAGAACAGGGAAAGCATTGACTGTTATAAATCTAAACTAGCAACCCAGTACTGTATCAATAAAAAGGAAATAGGTTATGAAAAATATTTAGATACAATTACCCCAAGTTTGGCTAGTTCATTATTTATAAACTTTCAGCTAGGAACATTACCTTTTTATGATCGACAGTTAGTCTGGTGTCTGAATAGCACAGATATGTGTCCCGTTTGTTCAATTTCTAGAGAAGATATTGTGCACTTTCTTTTTATTTGCCCTTTGTATAAAGGTGTGAGGGCATATTACCCCAGCTAAAGATGCCCTAGCCCTTTGCAAATCCACCAATTGTGATCAGGTAGTTTGTACTCTATCTGTTTACTTACATAGGCATGGAATATCATATCAAAATATCTTACACGTAATGCCTTTCAGCAAGATTCAGAGGGTCCTCACAAATGTTTGAGGAGGTAGGCTTTTAGGTAATTAGCATTGACACACTGCAATGGAAAGGCAGCAACTGCAAGTTATGGAGTGTACCTGGTTATGGAATGTTCTCCTGATTGTTCATATCATTTTACAGAGTTCTGATATGTATAATACTCAGAAAACACACCTATTTTCCGAAGGACAATCAGATAATAGATAATACTATTATGCACATGCATTTTATTCAGCAAGCATAGCTACTTGCAGAAGGACAAACAATAATGTTATGTTAGGACTATGTAATCATGAATATAATGTAGGGACAATTGTTTTTTTAGCTAGGGAAAATGTAAAAAGGAACGTAAATTCTTCTTCTAGTTTTAATTTTGTGATGTTTTATAAGAAATACTTATTTTTAATGAACATTGAAATATTGTTATCTTATAGACACTGTATTTTAAGTATTGCTTGTATATGATGGGCCGAAATAAAGTTACACTGACTGAGTGACAAAAAGATGACAACAAAAATAACCAGGAACTATCAAGATTGGACCAAATATCCAGAATACATTTGGATGCGGATACTTTATAAGTGTATTATAGAAGCCCATTACAATCAGAGAACATCACAACATATTGCGATGTGTTCCTTTAGGGGGTAAAGGTTGCATGCCCATGCCATGTTTATCAACTAGGAAACATAATATTTCTTGCACAGTAGCATTCCTTCTTCATAGCAGCTAGTCGCACACTGTAGCTGATGAAGTCTGGAAGTCCATACACCAGTCTGGAGGAAGCTCATGGCAGAGCTGCTTGAAGAAAAAATACATGCTCCGTGAATGAGCAGACACTGCTGGATTTGTGAATTGGCCCTGATTTTGCTACATTAGCTACTTCAGAAGATGAACATGTTCCTTACTAAACATATTCATACATTCATCTTGCTGACATACCTGCATGATACACTGTATTCTATCATCCAGAGGAGACCCACTTTTTTGGAAAATACATCTCTTCACTAGTAGTTGGAAGTAAACCAATGATGCAAAGTTAAAATATCCACAATTGGAGTTTCCATAGCACAAACATTGTTTGCTGGCAACTTTCTTTCCTGTCTGTTGCCTTGAGTGAATAGAGCCAGGATCATTTTTTTAATATTATATTTATCTGCAATGAGATCAATGCTCTTTTGATCACAAAAGATCATACACTAGATAAGAAATTTGATATGACGGGAAGCTGTGAGCTTCTTACAATGGGGTCAGTTTGAGGGACATTCTCACCAGGTTGTGGAGGGAAGTAAATGGAACAGTCCCTGAGGGCCATACATAAGTGGACACATATAGATTAAGGACAACCAACATTGCATATATTTAAGTGCAGGTAGGCTGTATGGCCAGCTGTGCTCAGGATGCGACCATGGTGGGTGAAGTGCTAGAGTGGAAGTGGAAGTGAGGGACATAGGCAGGTCAGAGGAGAGGGAACAATGTTAGCTAGCAGGCAGATGAGAGATATGTTAAGAGGGTAACTTGGAGGTGAGGAGGTAGGATTTTAGTTTGTTTTGTAACACATCGGTGTGGACTGTTTCTTGGATGTCCGGTCAAGAGAATTCCATGCAAATGGAGCAAGAAGAGAGGAAGAGCGGAAGCGAGAGGACGCACAGGGAGGGTGAGGAGCCACAAGGGTAGTCGAGGAGGCAGAGCGGAGATGACAAGAAGGCTTGTGGATAGATTTGTGAACCAGGAGAAGACATTTAAATTTGCCCCTGTTTTGCATCATCAGCCATACAGCCCGGTGACGGTAAGAGGAAGTAGGTGTGAAGTGACGGAGTTCAAAGAGAGGTCTGTTTAGTTATCTTGTCGAGCAGACAGAAACAGTGGTTGGGAAAACCAAAGACGATGCTGGCACATCCAGTTTAATGAAGATAAGAGTCATTAAGAGACCCTTGACAATGTTGAAAGGAAGGAGGTGTCTGATTTTCCTAATATTTATGCGGCTGAGTCATTGCAGTGTTGGTGATGAAAATAGAGAAGGTGTTAGAAGGTTCATAGATGAAGCAGAGGTTTCTAGCTGAAGAGGAGTACCATAGAGTGCCAGGTGGGAACTGGATCAGCAGGGAGATTAGATAGAGTATTTGGCATGGTAGAAGAGCACTTCTGTTTTGGTATAGTTTTACACAGGAGCGTGCAAAGCCATCCATAACGTAATGGCAGAGAGCCAGTTGGGAATTGTAATAGGCAGATCAGAGGAGAGTTCAGGAAAAGAGAAGATGATGTGTGTGTCATCCTTGAAGAGTTGCTATGAGAACCCAAAGGTGTAGAGTTTAAAGAGAATGGGACGCAAGACACAGCCTTGTTGAACACCAGCATTTAGAGGAGTGACTTGAGAGGTGTTGTTGTTCCAGGAGACAGAAAATTGGTGAGGTGCCAGGAAGGATGCAATCCAGGATAGGACTTAATCACAAATCACATGAAGATGTAGAGTATTAAGGAGATCGGCAGTGTCTAAGGCAGTGGAGGGATTAAGGAGCATTAGGATAGAGGATATGTTTAAGTGCTTAGCAGAGGAGATGAAGTTGGAGACATTCATGAGAGCAGTTTCTATGGAGTTGCAGGAGCTGAAACTTGTTTGCTTGTAGGGTGCTTGAAGGCTGAGCATGTGTAAGAAATATTTACAATTCTCAGAGTCTTGCATTTACCAAATGGGCAAGTAAGAGCGTATTTGAAAAAATATCCTTCACAGCACGCACGACAGTGGTTCTTAAAGTACAGACTGAACTGCTTGCCGACACTGGAAATTATGTGACCATGTTTAAAGATTCGAAAAGAATTAAGTACATGTAGATTATGTAAAGAAGAATGCGCAGAGTCACTTTATCATCTTGTAATGGTATGTAAGAAGATGTCGGATAACAGTAACATTTCTAGGTTCTTTTGTTCACTCTACCTCGGCTGTGAGTGGCACTCATTTTTTGAATAGATTAATGACGTGTAATCAAATCTCTCATTCTCTTGCATTGGTGACATTTTTAATCAAGATTTGTTGATGAATTATCCATAATTCTGGAACTAGGTGAGGCACCTCGTGTTCAGGTTTTATGAAAAATGTTTAGTGTTTTCTATATAGTGTTATATATACAAATGAAAGTTATGAATTTAATTTGAAGTGTTTCATAACAAGGAACCGATATGAATTTAATTGAACTTGTGATTGTAATGATTGTATGAAATGTAGTGTTGTGCAATTTTATGAATTTTAGTGTAATTGGATGTTTAATTGAGTGTCTTGATATCTATGTTGTGTAAGGCATTATTTTGTACCACAAACACAATAATAAAAAAATATGTATATTTGAAATCTATACATGTTATTTATTTCATACTGTTATAGTGTATGGCTGAAATTAACAAAGTTACTCACTTTTATGACTACCTTACTCCTAGTCCATAGTGCCCTTTCTTCCATACTATTGGGACATTCTGTCCTGTGGGACGAGACCAGAGCAATTTTTTAAACATAAAAACATATGTGTTGTCCTTTTATTTTTACACGGGGCCACCATGCATGGTTGTAGCCCCGCCATCCTGAGCCCCGCCCAGCGCATCACCATTGAGTCCTTTTTTATCGCCAAAGTCAAAGGATAATTTAGAAAATAAAGGAAACCTTTTAGAGGGGAAGGCAGTGTGTCTATGGAGGAAAGGGGACTATGGACTACGAGTAAGGTAGTGAATACGGTGAGTAACTTTGTTATACACCTACGACCCGGTTCCCTTTCCTCCATACTTTTGGGAGATATGGAAGCATTGATCTATAAAATGGGTGGATGGAAATCGTTTTCAGAAAATGGGTTTTGAGCACTGCCTGGCCAAACTGGGTCTCAGCCCAGGAACTGAGATTTCTTTGAGAAAGCCAAAGGTGAGGACCATGTAGCTGCTTTGGCAATGGTCTCCAACAGAACATATTTCTGAAAAGTGACAACCACTGTTTTCTCTCACACTAGATGTGCGTGGATACCTTTTGGAGCTTGCAATCCTTGTACCGTATAAGCATCAGAGATACACAAAGTAATCCAACGTGAGATGCAAGCCTTGTGGGCAATCCTTTAGGATCCCAAAGGTAACAAAGAGTTGGAAAGAGCCTTTGAGGTGACTTGTTCTTTGGTAAAACTTCAGTGCCCTCCTAAAGTCCAAGTTATGGAGGACTCTTTCTGCTTCTGAAGCCAGGTTTGGAAAGAAGACTGGCAAGGAAATTGATTGGTTTATATGAAACTCTGAAACAATCTAAGGAAGGAAGGAAGGAAGGAAGGAAGGAACAATCTAAGGAAGGAAGAAAGAAAGAAAGAAAGAAAGAAAGAAAGAAAGAAAGAAAGAAAGAAAGAAAGAAAGAAAGAAAGAAAGAAAGAAAGAAAGAAAGAAAGAAAGAAAGAAAGAAAGAAAGAAAGAAAGGAAGGGACCACCTTGTCCTTATGAAAAACCAAGAAAGGATGCTCAGAAGAGAGGGCTTGCAGCTCACTTATTCTTCTGGCTGATGTAACTGCTATCAAGAAGGCTATTTTCCAAGTGTGGAACTTGAGGTCTACAGTGGCCAGTGTCTCAAAGGGTTTGTGGCAGAGAGCGGTGATGACCCCATTGAAATCTCATTTAGGATGAGGTGGCTTGACCGCAGAAAAAAGATGAAGTAGCCCATCTTGTCAGAGTAAAAGAGCAATTATCTGTGCTAAGGTAAGCCCAGATGGCAGACAAATTAGTTCTGCATGACAAAATGTAGATCCCTTGGTTGCTAGATGTGATATGAATGACAGGAAACAGTCAATGAAGCTAGACGAGGTTCTAGCTGATTGGAAAGGTACCAGTGACAGAATCAAAGTCATTTGCTTTTGTACTGGGCTCTTGTTGAAGGTTTGCGTGCCACCTGAATTATATGCATATTGTCTTCTGAGAGACTAAACTGCGCTAAGGAATTCAACTCAGGAACCATGCTACTAAGCTGAAGGATTGTGGGGAGGGATGCCACACCTGCTGATTGTTTTGGTGCAGATGATTGGGCATCTGCGGCAACCTGATCGGGTTGCGTCTGGACAGGTGCTGAAGTTCTTAGAACCAGAACCTGGCTGGCCACTAAGGAGCTATGAACAGTGGAGTGCAATTGTTGACAGTCTTGAGTTTTCAGAGAGATTGATGAATCAATGGCAAAGAAGGGAAGGCATAAACTAGCATGTTGTCTCACAGAATCTCGAGCACATCCCCCAAGGAAGATGCTCTGAGTCAGTCTCTGGAGGCTTAGCGCAGACGCTTTTTGTTGGTTGACGTCACAAACAGGTTCACCATTGGACCTTCCCACTGCGAGTAAAGGTGGACAAGAACATTCTCGTTGATCTTCCACTTGTCGTTCACAACAGACTGACGGCTGAGGCATCCGCCGCAATATTGTTCCACCACAGAATGTGCACTGCCTGTAGCCAAATATTGTTCTGCACTGCCCATTTTTTCATCTGGATGGATAGATTGACAAGTGGAGGAGCCCCGGTGCCTCCCCGTTTGTTCACATAGGACATAGTCACTGAATGGACTGTGCGTATTCTCACTACTTTGCTGACAATGGAAGGCCGAAAAGCTTTCAAAACCTGACACAATGGCAAGAGCTTGAGTTAATTTATATGAGACATCCTGTTCTGAGGTGTCCATAAGTCGAAAACCTGCATTTGATTCAACAAGGCCACCCAGCCCTGAAAGAAGGATCCCACTGATAGGTTGACAGGAGTCTACCACCATTGGATATCTGCTAGCATAGATGATGGGATTGCTATCATTTGGGGGACTGGGTCCGAAGTTTGATACCAATTGCTGTGTAGCATTAGTTGTGTGCGCCTCATCTTCAACCTTACCAGACAAGAGCGAGAAAACATGACGCCACGTGGCCCAGAAGCCTTTGAAACCACGAGGCTGACCTTTGGGACAAGTTGAGAAACAGACAGCAAGTGATTGACAAGTCCATAATCCTGTTTTCTGTTAGAAAGATTTTGGCTTTGATGGTATCCCAGCAGAAACCGAAGAAAATCAGGTCATGAGAAAGCGTCATTGACGAATTTTGTCAGTTTATCGACAGCTCAAGTCAGAGCAATAGTTGGAGGAGGGCCTGAAGATTGTTTTTTGCAGTTTGTGGACAGTGACTCCGAAGAAGACAGTCGTCCAAATAGGGATAGACATGGATTCCTTGGAGCTTGAGGAACGGTGCAGTGACTGCCATCATTTTTCTAAAGACTTGTGGTGCTAAACTGAGACCAGAGGGTAGGAATTGATATTGGAAATGCTCTGTCCCTACTGAGAATCGTAGGGATTTGTGGTGTTGACGCCATATGAAGATATGCATGTAAGTATCCTGGAGATCTACCACGCTGAGTTAATCACCATTTGGAAGAGAGGATCTGTGCTGGTTGGGCGTGATCATCTAGAATTTCTTTTTGGGAAGGAAAAGGTTGAAGTTGGACAGGTGTAGGATAGTGCGCAGGTCAGCTTGAGTGAGTTTGGGCACTGTGAACAGTTGGGAATAAAATACCTCTTGTTCCGATGGAGGTGCACACTCCAACACCCTCAGGTCCAGGAGCTTCTGTACCTCAACCGTGAGAGAAGGAGACCCTGTCTGATGTAAAGTGGGATGAAAAGGTGGAGTATCTGGAAGGGGTCGCCAAAAGCCTGCCTGGCGATGGATAAACCAACCAATTGTCTGCTATGGTCCTCCACGCATCCAGATGAGACGAAATCTGTCCTCCCACTAGAGACTCATGGAACCGATGAAAAACATAATTTTGACGATTTATCAGATTCAAGGGCACCTAATGCAGAAGAGGAGGTTGAGGACTGGGAGGAAAGCTGTTTGCCTTGTCTCTGTTGTTTGCGCCGAGGCCCACTGGAGGAACAATCTGCATGGCGTGCTCTTCGGTCCCGAAACCCTCTGAAACCCGAAAAGGATCTTGATCGGGATTCTGTTTTCTGAGTAGAGAATATTTTAGAGGGGGCAGGTTTTGCTAGAACAGACCAAGATGTGTAATAGCTGTTGTTTTGTTCAGTTCCTCATCGGTGGAGGAGTGGAAAAGCCCTTTCCCCTCAAAGGGAAAGTCAAGCCTCCTCAGCAGGACTGGTATGGAGTTTAGCCCCTTTGAGGGGAACCTCAGACTGATGCCCGGTGTAAAGACACCCAGAATGAGGGCCCTGCTGGTTTTCTTTTTAGCCCCTATTTGGGGATCCTCGGGAGCGAGCCTGGTACTTTTAGCCCCTTTCCCGGGAACCTTGAAAAGAATCCTGGTACGTTTAGTCCCTGACTGGTGATCCTCGGGAGTTACCCCGGTAGAATTTGCCATTGAACGGGGAATCACCAGGGGTGACCTCGGTACCCTTAGCCCCTTGAAGGGGAACCTTGAATGTTACTCCGGTATCCAGATTAGATCCCTTTCGGGATACCTCAGGGCGAACCCTGGTAAGACTAGAGTCGTTAAAGACCCTCCCAGCACCGTGCAAACACACCCTCTCACCTGACAAGCCTTTGCTGAAGTGCCCAAAAGATGATTTGTGTGTCATCCTTGAAGAGTTGCTACAAGAACCCAAAGGTGTAGAGTTTAAAGAGGTTGGGAGCCAAGACAGAGCCGTGTGGAACAGCAGCATTTATAGGAGTGAGTTGAGAGGTGTTGTTCCTCTATGAGAGAGATGATTGGTGACGTGCTAGGTAGAATGCTATCCATGAAAGGGCTTGACCATGAATCCAGAAACATTCATGAGAGCAGTTTCTGTGGAGTTACAAGAGCTGACACTTGTTTGCTTGTAGGGGCCTCGACGGTTGTGGATGTCTAAGAAATGTGTAAGATGACTGAACACAACTCATTCAAGCACTTTCGGGTATGAAGGAGAGACACAGGGCAAGAGTTAGCTAGTAGGTTTGGGTCAGCCACTTGATATTTTAGGAGAGGGATGACTGTGGGCATTTTTAAAATAGAGGGAAAGAAGGTGGAATTAAAGGACCGGCTGAAGACTTCAGTGAGGGCTGAAGCCACTAAAGGAGCAATAAGCTTGACTACCCTTGATGGTTTATTGACATCGCCCCTCTTAACATTCCGAGGACTGAAGCAAGGGTGCATTCTGCCAGCTACAATATTTAACCTATTTATCCTAGACATGGGTGATAAATTTAAGAACATTAACTCTGATGCTCCCAAACTAGGTTCTGAGCAGATAGCCTGGATTTTTTACGTCGATGATCCCATCTTGCTTTCAAAAACTCCAGCTGGATTGCAAAGGTTGATCAATGGGTTGACTGAATATACTGTAGAAAATGCCATGACCATCAATCTAACTAAAACCCAAATTATGATGTGTCATAACTGCAAAATGTCCAAATATTCTCAATTCAATTGGTCTATTAATTGTGACCAAATTTTGATTACATCATCATATCGATATTTGGGCATGATGATTGGTTGCAATGAAACTGATAAAATGTTCCAATTGGATCTTGAATCAAAGCTACATGCTCTGATTTCTCAATCTAAGGTTATACTATATAAATTTGGAAAATGTACATGTAACCATATATTAGCATTTCATACTATGAAGGTTAAACCTATTATTACATACGGATCTGAATCTGCCCCAATGCTATCACAATCTTTTTGGGATAAAATGGGAGGCAGATATTGGCGCTCACTTTTTAATCTCCCTACATGTGTCTCTATTGCCATTCTCAGATTTGAACCAGGGTTACTGTCTCTATTTAGCGCTGTTGCATGGAAACTGATAGCTTTTTTGAGAAAGTGCATTATATCTTTGCAACATACGGACATCTCTTATATTTTGGGACATTATTTAACATCTTCTAATCATCAGTACCCAAAGAAATGGATTAATACCGCATTAAATATTCTCATTGATGCTGATATTTCCCTCGATACTCTGATCCATAATCCAAACCGGGCTAAAATAAAACTGCATCAAAGAGATTGGATATATACTATGGACAAATGCTATCATCTTAAAGATTGGAATATAGCTCAGTTTGGCCAAAAGAGGTTCAGAGCCACTGAATTATATATTATCAAATATCCATCTCCTAAATTTAGAGACGATTATATGCGCTTTCGTCTTAATCTTTGGCATACCAAAGATATATTAGTCAGACAGAAATTATTAGACATCAATGAGAATGTTTGCCGATTTTACAAAGACTGTACCTCTATTGAAACACTGAAGCATGTCATTGCTTTTTGTCCCGCATTGTCTACTGTGCGCTGTAAATACTTTTTGCATTGTTTTAAAGAGCAGACCATTACTGATCCTGAGGAATTATGGCTAAAAATCTTTGATACAAGACGAATGACAATCAGACTAGCAACAACTGGCTTTTTAAATGAATTGTTCTAAAAAAGCAATGGATTAGATAGCTACTAATGCACAATTGCTTCATCTATTATTGCCTGTGATGAATTTTTGAAATTTTTTAAAAAAGTGTAATTTAAATGTATTCTTAAAAAAATGTTTTAAGCGTTTATTGAAAGGTTGTTTTACACAGCCATACAATACAATAAAAAAAATAAAAAAAAATAAGCTTGACTAGTTGAGGACAAAGAAGTTCTGAAGGAGAACAAGAGTGGATAGACTTCATCAGTAGAAATAAGACTTCTTCACTATTAGTGTGACTTACGTAGGAGATAGAGGTAGAGGATGATGATATAGTAGGCAAGATGTAGAATGTAGGAGGAGGGAGTGTCAAGAAGGTAATGAAAGAGACTTTAATTATGGAGGAGTAAGGATTGACTTTAGGGTGTCCTGTAGCCGGTAGGATGGTTGGAGTGAGAGTGAAGGTTGAGTGGGGTGTGTTTGAAAAACAGCAGGAGCAGTAGGAGCAAGTGCATTATAGGTGAGTACCGTAGAGAGACAGCACAGTAATTAGCAAGCTATGGGTTCTCACAGGAGCAGCAGGTAGGAAGGCAAAAGCAATGGCTCATTGGCATAGCAGCTTATCAATGGCTGTTTTCACCCTTTACTATTCTGTCCTTAACTGGGACACCCCAGGCTGGACTCCCCTAGAGTGTTTAGATGTGACATCACACATCCTGTCACATGGCCACCTAGTCAATCAATGGTTGGTCTCTCTGATTTTGTCCCTGGGGTTGCTGGGATGAGCCGATTTCTTCCTGATTGGTGATCCTAGATTAGTTTACAAAAGGCTTCTCAGCAGGACCACTGATTTAGGCTAGTCATAAAAAATGCCCAACCCCATCCCTACTTAGCTGGGCTACTAGAATCCCTTTCTTTCCGGAATGGTACGACTCAGGGCTTCCATGTGACAGCTTCCCAAACCTTGAACCACAAAGATTCTGCAAGCATGCCAAACGGTTATCTTTGCCTTAAACCTACTTGCACAGGAGGGTTTTAATATTTAGTGCCATTTAGTTATTTTAGTAATGAGGCACTCTAACCATTGTACCTCTCAATTAGAGCCAAAATAAGACTATCACAGGAGATTTCAATTTAATTTACGAAAAATAAATGATGCTGTGTCACATTCAAAAGTGATGGCCTCTACGTTTCCAACTCAAAGTAATAGGCTCAACACTAGGACATATACATCACTGGCACACACTGTTTCTGCATGTAGATGTCCACATTGTTCTAATATACATAATTAACATACAGAAAAAACATTGTTTTGCATCCATCAAGTAGAGCTTTCCAAGCTAAACATTATTTATTTCAAACAACTCTCTAGGACCTTCTGTACAAAAAGTTAGCAGCAAAATAGGATTTCATATGAAACGTTTAAATGGTTCATTTTTCTTATTTACAAAATATTATTCAACATCTTCTATTCCTGGCCCAACACATCCACATGGTATCAGTTCCTTGTGAAAGCCAAAGTGCTGGGCCATTTATGACTGGGGGAATAGGTTTCGGTAACTTCTTTGATGTACAGATCTCGCAGGGCATTTACGAGTCAGTCCCCTTTTTTGAGTGAATACAGCCACGTCCTATCAGCTTTCAGTCAGACATGTGTCAGGTATGTCCTCCTCGAAGCAGCTGGGCTGATGACAGGATCTAATTAGGTGGAGTAGGGTATGCTGTGGACAACCTTTCAGACCATATTTAAAGATTTTAACCAATGGTCATAGACAGATGACAGCTGCAAATATGAAATGTTCACATTATTTCTTGCAAAGCCAGTTTCTAGAACAACGGTACGTTTCAATGTTTAGTAGTCCAGTTTGTATGAGTCTGCCTGCCATTTCCGTCTCTGGAACCAAGTTACCCCTTCTGTTGGTTTATTGTGATGATTGGGGAAGACAGGATTTACAACCAGCTCTCCATGTCAAATGCTGCTGTGGAATTGTCACTTAAAACAGAACAACATTATGACTTTTTATTTATACTCAAAGTCCTATTGAAGACATATCTTCACTCTCTCTTTGTCTATGTTTCTTTATTCAAAGGTGAGTTTCCGTCCTTTTAAAGGAAACAGACACAATGCAAGGCCTAATTCGTTTTCTCATTTTCCCATAAACTCGTGTTCTTTTTATCCCATATTGGACTGTTTTTCATTTTAATGAAAGATGCTGCATACTTTCTGTTGACTGGATGATTTCTTTTTTTGGCTTGTCATATAATGTAGAACATATACTGTTTTTTTAGATGTGCTGCCCTCATCACACATTTCCACACGTGTCATATTTCAGATGCTGTATGCCAGCTGCAGCTCACATGTTTGTTTTTAAACTCGCACTTTTCATCCTTTGCTCTGATACAGATTTCCCTACACAACGATTTAGTAATATTAATGTATAAAATACATGGTCAAATTTGTAAGAAATGTGTAGTTATTTATTTAATAAAACAGGCCTAATATAATATAGACCTTAGAATGTGCAAACCTTATATAATTAATGTTGCAGATTGCGATTGCATGCACGTTTTATATTGGCCCATGGTAAGAGTGCCATACTCTGGAAAGCAAATTCAGCAAGCTGGATTAATTAATTTCCACTATATTAAAATAAATTCTATTTTGAGGCCCTAGTTCATGCAACCATTGGCTCTACCCTAAACCGGACAATGTTGGTATAGTACTCTTGCTGGAGGGCAGTATCAGAAGTCAAAATTAGTCCTGCTCTCTTTGGTAAATCACTGCCATTTTACTCAAAGTTGGAGATACAATCAAGCAAAAGTAGTATTTCACAATGATCACATTTTATGTGTATACCCAGTTCTCCGACAGATGGAGACTTTATTATGTGGTTCACTCATCCACTGCTATCTGCTCAGATATAAACTCTCTCCCAATATATGTTGATCCTCCTGGTCATGTCTCCTCTCGCGGTTCTGGAGTGACCTGCATTTGCATATTAAAAGTCTAAATAACAGTCTTGAGGCTATTTTTGCATGTGACATTGGGGTTAGAGGAACCATAACTAAGCAATATGACCATCGCGGCGTGGGCATTACTGACTCAGTTAATGACCTGTGGCTCATAGTTATAGCGAAGGCCCTGGGGCTCCTGAGTCGGTAATGCCCCCGCCGTCAGGATCATATTGCTGTTAGTACCCCAGCCCGCAAGATTTACATGACCGAGGCACTAAACGCATTTTTTTCTGTCCCGTGGCCACCGGGAAAGAGAAAACGGTGTCCCTTTTTCCCTTTCCATGGCGCCCATCGGGAGCAGACGTGCTGGGAACAGAAGTGTTCCCAGTGTGTCCGCTCCCGAAAAAAAAGGAGAAGAAGGTAAGTGGGGTTGGGAGGGATGGAGGAAGGGAAGGGAAAACAAAAAAAAAAGCCTTGCCCGAGTCCCCACTGGGGGGCGAAGTCAGCCTCTCAGCAGTGGGGAGGCTCGGAGCGGTGATGGCCCTGCTTCGAGCCTCCTCATTGGCTGAGAGGCTGCCACGCCACCCCGCCGGGTACAATGGCCATGGAATCCCGGCCGAGGGATTCCCGGGCGGGTAATGCCTTGGCGAGGGCCAATCAGAATGGTTGTTTCATTCTGATTGCACCCTCGTCGGGTACTAATAATTGTAATTATTTAACTAATTTAAAATTCAAATGTATGCCTAAAATGAGTCCTCAAACTTTATTATGACTCAACTCAGTGCAATCTTTAAAAGCATGTCACTCTCTGTAACAAATATCTGAGTTAAACCTTGCGTATCAAACTGATCTCTAAAAATGTGTCCACAGGGTAGTTCAAGGTAATTCTCCTGGGTAAAAGGTAACCCATTTACTTCCTATTAGCAATGCTTTAAGAATAAGAGACAGTCAATTGTATACGTTTATAACAACAGTATTGTTAAGTCATGCTGTTTTATCCTGCACTGGGTAGATTTTTCTCTCCACCTTTTTTCATATTCACACTTACAAAAACGAATGTTTGAGTTCCAACACATAATCTTCATGTGTGCATTATTAATGTCTAACCTCAGCAGAAAGGAGACAAAAGGCTGTCATGCCAGCAGGGCGCACATAAGTAAGCATTTGTAGATTAAATCAGCAGCTGGAATGGTTTGGCGCACCTCCTATGGTGCGTCAGAATATGAAGTGATGTATAATGAATCACAAGAAAAAGCAACTTTTCTAGCACTGATTTTTTACTTTTCACTTTGGAAGGACAAAAAAAAAAACATTTGATTTATTTTCACCTTATATAGTCTTGTATTTTTTCACAATTGTTGGTGCAGTCAGTCAAGTTACACCATAGTATTCCCTGTATAATAATCTAAACTTGATGACACATAAGGGAATCTGCAGCACCGATCACAGGGAGAAGATCAAAGTTGATCCAAGTCTACAGTGAAACCTCTTTTTTATTCTATTACATTTCAAAGTTGCAAGAAAGAAAGCCCTATAGCAATCAAAAGAAGTGTGTTCACTTAGTTGTACAAAATCGCAAAAAGCTGCATTTGCTTGTACACTTTGCAACAACTCTAGCACAAATATCCACAAAATGAGCTCATTATTTTTGTATTGTTTCAGGAGCTTAGCTCAGTCCAATTCAAGATTCCAAGAGTTGTACAATAATGATATATTCTCAATGATAATTTGCCATCAGAGAATATCAACTCCAGTAAAAGGATGTGTACATGTCCATTGATAAAATGGACTACTTGCCCCAGGGAAATCAAATTCAAGACTGATTTAGGCTTGCATGGTAGCAAAACAAATTCTGGTTTTGCGTCTGTTAGGGAGATTTCTCACACAAGTGCTACATTCCCTCTACCTTAGAGCCCTCCAGCTCTTTTGCTATATTTTGGGGCTTTGAACCTTTCATTTTCAATGTGTTTTACTCTTCTGTTCTTTTCTATTTCTGTGTGTCACACAGCACCTTCAGTGCAGTGGCACAGGGTGGTTTTTCAGACTTCCCAAGGTTTAAATACCTTCCCTGGGACTGACTACTGTTTCGCAGGGCATGTAAAGTTAAATTGACTTTACTAGTCTCTTTAAATCTACTGACCCAGCACACACTATCTTACTATAGAGAACTGGAGGGGTTGCCTAGCTTCACCTGAGTCAAAACACTCATGTAACAGTAAAATGTTACCCTTTAAATGGCTGGTGGCAGTGGTTTAGGTCAAACTACCATGATTTTTCCCTACCGCTAACAATGGTATGGCGCCCAAGATCTATCTGTAAAAACAGACTCTGGTCATCTTTTTTCGCCAACTCTTTTAGGAAAGATCCTTCTTGTGTTTGTCTCTGCGTGCCAAACCAGGTTTGGTCCCTTTGTTTGTTGGCCGTTGGCTGGCTTCAGTGCTGAAGCCCTCCTCTGGCACCTGAGTGTCTGGGGTGGACAGGATGTGAGGGAGGTGCCTGAAACTCCCTGTGCCTAGTCTCCTAGGAGACCTGAATGCACTCTGGTGTGATTGGCCGGCTATAGAATAGCCACCCTGCTGTGTGAGTGACAGCCAGGCTGGAATGAATGGGGGAAAACTGTTTAAAAGCAGGTATCTGGGACTTGGAAAGCAGAGTCGACCACTGGAATGAAAGAACCGAAGAGGAGAGGAAGAAAGAGGACTGCTGCAAATCCTGGACGACCGATGAAGCCCTGCTGCAGGTCCGAATAACCTGAAACTCCGACGACAGAGGAGCCCTTCAAGGTTAACTTCTTCCCTTGAGTTTGGTGGGAAAAACCAACTTGCAAGCCACCTGGACACTGTCCTATTCTGGTAACATTTTCATCAGAGTGCTGTTGAAAACTGGATAGCCAGAGGGAAGGAAACCAGCTTGTGGACTTTAAGGGACTCACACCTTAAACAGACATCTTGCTACAGCTTTTGGCCTCTTCCCTGGGCAGTGGAGGAACCTCCCGATGTCCTCCTTCTTGTCCCCACGACTGAAGCTCAGGAACAGCGAGATCTGCTCGAACTGCCTGGAACAACTGCCTCAGCTACAGCTTTCTTCATTGACAAGGTACTGTGCAAACGCAGTCCGGAAATCTTTTCGGCCATCGAGAAAGTGCGTGAAACTTTCCTCAACTACAAAGGACTATCCTTCCCTAAACATTCTTCAACATTTTCGCCTAGCCAAATCCTTTAAAAATCTGTGGCAAAAACTTTACCGTTATATACCACAACTGTGCTATCCTATACAAAAGAATCTGAGCCATTGACTTTGGCCCAGGCCTATTGAGAAGAATTGCTGTTTGTATTTAACTTAAACCCTTTGCCTTGCCTATGAATGTATTTGAGCTGTCTATTCTTATAACCTTGTGTTTTCCCTCCTTTATTGAGTAACTGAAGTGCCATTTGGCTCCCACTTCATTTTGGAGCCAAACTTATTCAGTTACTTACCGGTTGGATTTTTGAGGTGTATTAGTGTGTGATATTGAGCTGCTTATGCTAGAGTAATGTTTTATAAATGACTGAGTAAATAAATGTATATTCTTTTACAACGAAACTTTGAGTAAGTGTTAACTTGAATAACTGTATTGGTTGGTCCTTTGTGTAACTTGTTCTACTGCTCACTTAAACTATTGAGATAAGTCTGGCTGCTCAGCCATCGCTACCACTTTACTGTGTAGTACAGGCTTGTACCAAAGGTGAAATTGTGCTACACTTGTAGTCCTAATTGCCTGTAGTGTTGCCCAAGGGTACTGCAGGTGATTCTGCCTAACAGCGTCTGATGAGGAAAACAATAGATGTTGAGCACTGACTCCATGTTATGAAACAGCATTGACAAATGATTCCACAGTGTTCAAGAAAAGACAATATATGGTCCCCAGCACCTTTAATGTTAAGACAACGTCGCGGTCATTCTGCTACCTCAGCTACATTCTTTTACATTTTGTATAATAAATGCTTAGGTGTGCACTAGTTGGATTCAACTGAATGCCGGAAAAACACTGATATCCTTGCTGTTAGGGTATGTCCCCAGTCTCTGATATCCGAATTTCTGGCCCCTGAACTGGGTTCTTGTTCACAACTAGTTGCCCAAGGCACTAGTCTAAGTTTTGGAAGCTGACCTTTCTTTCTTGACACTACCATAAACACAATCCAGGGCAATATTGCGTCCAGGGAGCATGTCAATTGAGCTGTGAAGTTGAGGCATCTGGTCTCTAGGCTAGTCAGAAATTATGATGTTTCAGTTTTTTGCCTAAACTCTGGGTACTCTAGCTCCATGTGGATTGGAGTGATGTGAAAGTGTGAACACCATTTGAAATGAAGAGATCTCCATTGCATTTAGATTAACAAGTGACAAGGAGGTTTCACAAATCTAGTTAGCTAATAGGTAGAAGAGTCATGAGAAGGGGAGAAGGTGAATACAGAGTAGTTTTTAAGGGGTAAAGCATGGCTTGGAGGGTAATGGATAGATTGTGAGACTGTCAGTGGATGTAGGATATAATATATCTGGGGTATCAGAATTTAGCAGTGTCAAGAGCAGTGGTGAGGGCAAGGGAAGGGTATTTGTAAACTTTATAGAAAGTAGGGGCAATACCTTTTCACAAGATATGTTGTCCTCAGCTGTAAGGGGACGACTTAGAGCCCTGGTTAAGGAGGAAGTGAGGGAGTGGGCAGAATACTGATAGTTGAATGGGGTAGCTAACATGATATAAAATTCAAGGTGAGTTTAATTCCGTGTATTTTCTTTTTATCCTCGATGAGGGAGGGAGGGTGATAATGGGAGGGCAATGCAGATGGTGAAGGGGATGAGTGAGTGGTCATGGGGAGGAGGATCTTGCTTTGGGTATGATTAAGGGGGCTCTGTACATGGAAAGGCGAGTGGTCAGAGAGAGTGGAGTCCAGCTTTCTTTAGTTGATGGGCCTTCACTTTATTGTAGAGGCTAAGGTGACATATTATGACAGTAGGAACATAAGCTTGGAGAGATTCAACTAATAGGTCAAGGTCAGAAAAGAGATAGAAGTTGCTGGGTGGGCAGCATGTGAGTAGATCAACGAGAGGAGAGAGCAAGAAGTTGCATGGAGGTGTTCTCAAAGGAAGAGGCATTACAAACAAAATGAGGAGAAGGGACTAATGGCATGCTCTTTCTGAACACTAGACAATCACCAGCAGATATGTTTTTGTTAGTCTTATATAGGGTATTGTACGTGTTGACTGTATCTAAACAGTCGCACGTACAAAACGGTCTAAATAGGTTACCACCAAAGGTTTGAACACCAAAAATTTGAACCTTTGGTGGTAGCATTGCAGGTAAGTAAAACAAAAAAGAATTACTGTGGGGGGTGTATACTGTGTGGTATAGTGAGCGGGGTGTTGCGGGGGACACCCCCGCAGCACACCCGCAAAGAAAAAAGAGAAAAAAAAAACAGGGGCTGCGGGGGTGTCCACCGCACAACACCCCGCTCACTATACTTCACAGTATAGTGAGCTGGGGTTGTGGGGGAAACCCCTGCAGCCCCCGTAAAAAAAAGGCCCTGCAGCGCCGGTTCACGATCAAGGAAGTGAAGGGGAACTGGCGCTGCAGGGACTCAGTGTGAAGAAAAAGGTAAGTCGGATTTGTTTATGTTGGGGGTGTGGGTGGGGGTGAGTTGAGGGTGTGGGTGGGGGGTGTCATGGGTGTGTTTTGGGTGTGGGTGAGGGTGTGGATATATACGTGTGTTCGCATGAGAAAGGTGCAAACTTTTGGTGATTTGCACCTTTCTCATGCGAACTTTCCGGCCACGGGCAAATCAGCCGCGGTTGGATCACGTGGACCCTGATATAGTGGACAGTGATGACAACGTCCCTATGGAATGCAATGAAAGTGGCAGATTTCAGAGGGGAAATCAGCATCTCAGTGACAGTGATCACAAAGGGTTTGTGATGAAGAGAGTCAAACAGGTCAATGAGAAATGCTTTTCACAGCGAGACTGATCAGTCCAGAGGACCAGAGTGATTTTGTTAGGGAAAGCACAGTGTGAAGTAAGTGAGTTGTCAAAGGGAAACCATTAGGAGAGATGACATTGAAGTGGTTGGAGTGGGGTGGGTGAAAGAGATACAACCAAAGTGCCTATTTAGAGGTTATTGAAGCACAGGGTTGGTGGGAGCAAAGGGAATAAAGGGCGTTTTTTGTACTGATCCAGGGGGTAGGCGGAGGCCCCATGAAAGAAGAAGAGGGAGAACAGTAAAGGGAGTAGGATTCACAGGAGCATTATGAGTTAGGAGCAATGGGGTTCTAAGGAAAGGGGCTGGGGAGAGGACCTTATGTAGGGCATGGTTCTGACCCTGTGTGTGTGAGGAGGGCAGTGGGAGCAGGAGTTGAGATCTTTGGTACTTTCAGTCCTGAGCAGAGCCAAACAGGTGATGCCAATTATCTAGTACCCGTGGACACCTGAGGATGGAATGCCTGAGGAGTTAGGGATAAGACATGACACGTGACTGGCTGCTCCAATGAGCAGTAGGACTGATGTTAAAATGCCCCTTATGTTCCCAATTGTAGGTGTTGATGCTGATCTGTACCACCAAGAAGCAGTTATTTCCGGGGCTCATTTCTGGCCTGGAGAGCGTGCAGGGACAAATAACTGGTTGATGCAACAGCCGATGGTGCACTCAGTTGGAGCTTCTTCTGTAGGACATCTTGGATGGGATTGCATCTTCTTCAAGAGGGCTTCCACACTCAGTATTCAGGCCAAAACAGGCATCATTTCCAAATATAAAAAGGTAACAGCACCAGTTCATGTGTATGTATTGGGAATTGGGGTGACGATAAAGGTCCCAAAACGAGAGTTGAAACCTTTCAAAGATTATGTAGCCTCCCAATTAATGGTGATCACCACATTCAAATTGTACATGTTTCTTCCTGTCAAACTATTGAGATGTGTGTTCATTAAAGTTTCCAGGTATGTAAGTTAACATACACACACTCATACATATACACACACACACACTAGCTGTCACCTAGAAGCCAGGTTATTTGTCTACAAAAACAGTTTGCCTACTATCCCGCTGCTTTCACAAACACCTCAGGTCATCCTAGCAGTTCTCAAGCAATTATTTTGATACTGATCTGCAGCTCAGGACGTTCAGTCTTTCGATTACACATTACAAATGGTTGAAATGCATATGCAGACAAATGGTAGCTGTATGAGTTCAGTGAAAGCAAATGTTCTAAGAATACATAGAAAATGAATGACACAAAACATTGATTACCTTTTAGCCACATTCGTTGACCACCTTTTAGGAGGTTAAAGTGCATGTATTCCAGACTGTGGGCTGTCGGACGACACATACAGAAGATATAGTTGTGATGTGCAAAAGTACACTCAAGCAGCATTTGCAAAACATTACTTGCTTACAGATCAGAGAGTTGACATTAAGGGAATAGCAAGCATGCCTAGCAGCCAGTAAGAAGCCTGTCTTCATCTGGTAGCACCCTCTCCACTGGAAAGGTGTCAAATTCTGGGGTACCCCACATAATGTGTTCAACTCTCACACATATACTCCTGTTGGACGTGCTACCACATTCTGTATTCTTCAATGTGCCAGGCAGAACTACAGATTGTGTTAGTGAGCCTACAGCTACACTGAAAGTGGATGCATGTTTGAACAACACATGTCAGTGTGGAAAAGTTGATGACTCACTGCAGTATTTGTCCTCCAAGAATTCTATGTAGCCACCAGCACATATCTGGGTAGCCACTGTCATCCTTAACTGCCCCCCAGATAAGAGTACAGCCAGTCTGCATGCATAGTGGTGCCGGTGCTATTGTCTCTGACCACAGGAGAAGCCGCTCTGTAGCTCCTGTACAGCAACTGACAGTGCTTTCCAAATAAATGAGCACCATATCCCAGATGACTATAGCAGGATACTGTTGCTTTCACAAGCACAGCAAAAAGATCCACAGTTAGCAGCAGATCATAGTAGAGTCAGAGGATGACGTTTGTCCTAGTGGAAGGACAGTGGATTGGGTATCGGATACTGTGGTTTTCAT
Organism: Ambystoma mexicanum; assembly: GCF_040938575.1. Classification (NCBI taxonomy): domain Eukaryota; kingdom Metazoa; phylum Chordata; class Amphibia; order Caudata; family Ambystomatidae; genus Ambystoma; species Ambystoma mexicanum. The sequence goes on from NC_090923.1 coordinate 372,366,460, forward strand.
TGATACCACCTGTTCAGACCAGGGGTCAAATCCTAAAAATCAAAGTGGGGGACTCATCAACAAACGCAATGGGATGTGACATCACCAGAAATTAGCAAATCGAGGTGAGGTATGCACATTTCATTAAATTGGCTTTGCATAACCACCCAAATTGTGCAGGAAGAATGGAATGTGCCTTTCATAAAATCAAGGGACACACACAAAACCAAAAGAGGATATTTTCTTCTAATAGTGTTTTCTGAAAATGTTGAAAGGTGTGCATGTTTTAAACTCCAAGAACCAAGGCGATAGTTGCCCGGTGCAAATAATGAAAGACGCTGCTAGAGACCTAGCACCCTTCATATCCAAACTAATTACCGCTTCATTTATCTCATTTATAGTACCGAATAACCTAAAGGAACCGTGGGTTCTACCCCTCCTTAAAAACAATATTTGGTCCCGACTATCCCTACAAACTATAGGCCAATCACGACAGTCCCATTCTTATTAAAGATACTGGACATGGTAGCTTATCTACAGATCCATGAATATCTGGAGATTAACCACCTTCTAGGGACCCACCAATCTGGATTCAGACCTAAACATGGGACTGAAACAGCGTTGATTGACTTAAAAGCACAGATTGATGGACTTAAGGACAATGGGAAAATGGCCAAACTATTATTCTTGTACCTATCGGCGGCGTTCGATCTGGTTGAACATAAAGTACTATGCAACTACCTCGCTTAAGCAGCCCATTTCTCCCAGAACGCCATTACCTAGATACAATCTTTTTTAAATAACAGTGACGATTAGAATCTTCTCTCCCGTAGCAGCAGCTGAACCCATTCCCATTACATGTGGAGTCACCTGCTATGTACAACATCTTCACAAAGCCTTTGTTTCATAAACTGGACCGTCTGGGTGTCACCTACACTAATTATGCAGATGACACCCAGATCCTTCTTCCTCTAGCGGGTATTTATGAGGATGATGTAGCACTAGTGAATAAAATATATCTCGTCATTCAGGCATGGATGGCCACACACAGCCTCTGCCTGAATGATGATAAAACTGAATTGCTGATTGTGGGATCCACAGCTAACCTGAAAAAACTGAACTCAGACTACACCTCCTTCAATATCAATGGAAATAAGATCCCAGTGGCCAAAGAGGTAAAAACTCTATGTTTTTACCTTGACGCCACATTGAATCTACATAAACAAGTGAAAACTACGGCCTCGGCTACTGCCTATACCGGGAAACTGATCAGGGCACGCAAACCTCTGCTCTCTAAGGAAAGTTGAATCACCCTTGCCAGAGCATGAATACTGTCCAAGCTGAATTATTGCAACAGGCTTTCCTTGGGAGCTAGTAAATGTGTTCTCAACAAACTACAAACCTTGCAAAATAATGATACAAGTAGACAACATAAATGGCTGTCCATCAAGGACAAGATCCAACTCAAAACTATGTCCCTCATTTATAAAGCATTGAATCATGAGTCCCCCATATACTTAACAGAAAAGTTCAACCTCAAAGTACCTACTCGAGTCACCAGGTCATCCAACACTCTCGGATTGATAGTCCCCAGATATAAATGACAAAAGTCACAGGGGATCAGTTTCCCAGTCATGGCTGCTCAGCTCTGGAACTCGCTCCCTCTTTCCTTGAAAACCTTGAAGTCAGACTCAAACTTCAGAAGTAATTCCATCAATGGCTAACTGAGAAGTATTAACATTAATAATATTCTTATACCAATCCATCGTTGAACCTGTACATCTTCTGTAACTTAGTGTCCTTATTGCGGCATATTTCTGCAATACTGTATTCTATGATTGTCATACTTCGGCAATCTGTATTACGTATCCAATACCTGTAACACTTGCAACTGTCGAACGTGCCTGTACTGTACCTGTAACACTTGCAACTGTCGAACGTGCCCATATACATCTTTGTAACCTAGTGTCATTATTACGGTATATTCCTGTAATACTGTATTCTATGATTGTCACACTTATGCAATTTCTGTACTACATGTACTCTGTATACTTGTAACACTTGCAAATGTCGAACGCACCCAGATACCTCTGGGTCAAGGTGTGCTATAGAAATAAATAAACAAACAAACAAATGTTTTCCCTTAAACTTGCAGTACTGAAATGGAACATTTCACCTTTAGTTGTTTGTTATTTTTCATCAGGTTATATAGTGCATTGGTGAAGTATCCAACCTGCAAACCTGATGACTGTGGTTTGAGCCCAGAGGTTCTCATTTTAGCTCGGGGGACTGATTCCACCCTCTGAAAAAAGTGGGTGGACTCTGTCCACCTGTGTGTACCCTCGACTTGATCCTTGGTTCAGACTTTAGAGATTAAACTGTATTGTGCTTGAACTATGATCTATGTAACAAACATAGAGGTGCGATAATACTGCCCCTGCCCCTATTCAGAGGAAATTGTTGAGGGAAAATAACAATCACAAAAAGTGGTACACTCCGGACCTCTCTGTACTAAAAAACAGAAAAGGACAATGGAACAAGTCTGGTTAAAATTCCCTAGAGCTCCCAACAAGGCTAAATGGAAGGTACTTGAGGGGGACTATAACACCCAAATCATCATCAGAAAGAAAAATGTCTTCAATGAGGAAATTATTGGGGCAAAAAATGACTCTAAAAAACTTTTGGAGATTTTAAAATCCAGGATTGTGAAGATGTTCAGCAAGGTTTTGCAAACAAACTCAAGACCGCCCATGACAAAATTGAAAATGAACTAGGTCTTAGCTCAGGCTCGCAATGTAGGCAACTGCCTTTTGTCAAACATAGAGAAGGACAAACAAAATTCTCATTCAAACATGTCGCAAACCCTAAAATGGAAAGATGCCTGTCCTCCATGCATCCCACCTCCTGTCAAGAGAGCATCATTCTGCCAAAACTAATCTTGGATAAAAAAAAAAGTAACTTCACACCATTTTTCACTAGACTTTGGTGAAGAAGGCTGGTCTGGATCTCAGGCCAATCACAAATTAAAATTTGTCGCTAATGATTCTGGATAAGGTTGCCACCAACCAACTACAGGCTCACCTGGAATCTTCTTTCATGTTTCACTGTAAACAGTCCAGTTTTAGAGCCAATCATAGCATGGAGTCCGCCTTGATCGATCTACAAACCAACATGCTCGAGATGGTGGACTAGGGGAAAACAGGTCTCCTGGTCCTCCTTGACCAATCCACGGCTTTTGATTTGCTGGATCATGACTGCCTGATCTACACTTTATCTGATCTGGGGAATTGTGCCCGCCAGTCCACAAGTTGGATTAAATCTTTTCTTTCCAATAGACAATACTCAATATGTTGGAAAAATAACTCTTCTAAATCAGCTCCCATTCTCTGTGGTGTCCCACAGGGGGTCTGCATCTTGGCAAAATATTTCAACTTTGTAATCTGCTAGAGACCAGAGGACTCTCTTTTACAAATTATGCAAGTGACACCCAACTGATACTTAAATCGGAGGGGAACATAACACCAATTCTATGAATATGAATTCCATCTATGGGGTCATCAAGCACTGGATGATTGAGAATTGGCTCTGTCTGAATGACGCAAAAACCAAACTTATGCTATTCAGTAGCTCCTTGGCAAGATCAAAACTAGGGAAGGAATACTAGTGCTTTAGGATTAAGGACTGTTCCATCCCAATAGTGGGTAAAGTCAAGACCCAGGGGTTTTATTTGATTAACCCCTTAGTGCAGACCAATTACACCTCAAAGAACTGCTACTACTATCTGAAACTCCTGAGGAACATTAAGCCTTTTATTTCCCAAGCTAACTGCTCCTCATTTGCTCGAGCCATTATCCCCTCATCAGGCAAAAATGCATGAAACAACTACTGACCGTCCAGAATGATGCTGTGCACATTATTAAAGGTATACCCAGATGTGAGCACATTTCATCCGGTAGACAATCATTACACTGGCTTTCCATTCCATTGCCTCTGGTACACAAATGCCTGTATTGCAAAGCACTGGTGTACCTGAGAGTGTGTACCTCCTTGTATGAACCTAATCGCGCCCTTCATTCCACCAACCTTGGTATGATTAACACCCTTAAATTCAAAAAGACCAAGGATTTAGGAGGGGCTTTCCCAGTACTGGCAGCACAGGTTTGGAACTCACTGCCAAGTACCCTACATCTGGACAGAAATCCTCAGATCTTTCGCCCGGCATTCAAACCTAGACTCTTCACCTAGGATCCTATCTTTGTTATAACCTCCTGGCTTCTAATCATAAAGGCTTCTGCTGAGTCTGTCCTGTCATATATGTCTATACCCCTGTGTTTTTGTGTGCCCAGATGCCTGCAGGTCCAAGGCATGTTACAAGTAAATAAATAAATAAAAACAATAAAGCAACAATCTTTATAACGCCTGAAGTACCAAGTGTGTTCAATGTTGTGTGCCTACTTTCAGACCATACCACAGTTGGTGGTATCAATTTACCAAAGATGTTCCAATGTTCACACAATTCATTTTGATGTCTCTCCTGTTTCACAGGGGTGAGAGTACACACTCAATTTTTATCTCTCGCCCCTTTAGCAGGATTGGGCACAGTCTCACTTTTTACATATCTCTTGTATGGCAGAGGTGAGGGCAAAGATTGAAGTTGTATGCCTCTCCTGTCTGGCAGGGATGAAGACAAACTCAATTTATATATCTCTCCTCTCTCGCAGGAGTCGGGCACAGCCTGCATGTTTACGTTTCTCCTATCTTGCAGGGTTGGGGGTACGGCCTGAATTTTGAAGGCTGGCATGTCTCACACGGTGAGGGAATACACTAAATGTTTATGCTTCTTTCAGGATACATGGGCCCAAATAAAGAGCAGTTCCTCCATGCGCCACACTCAAGTCTGAGCTAAGTACCTTCATTAGATGAGGCTCATTGCAAAACATCATTACCAAATCTCAGAAAGGCATACTACACTATTGCTACAGGATAGACTCTCAAGCATTGTCTCTCATTAGTATTTCTTGTGTTTGGAAAGATAGCTGTTTCTATTTAAAGACTCCCTCCCTAGACAAGAAAATGGTGCACCACTTAGCTGAAAAAGGATAAAGATGCTTATGTCTCAGTAAGTGTCACATGATTCCACGTCTATCCAAAATAATTCCACCCTGAATCTGGAAGAGAGACACCTGCTTTTTACATTTCTAACAGTAATTGAATGTGTATTCTTTACCAGCAAAAACATTGCACCAAACTAGAGTGAACAAAGTTTAACATGTTGCTATTTTTTAAGGTAGGTAAGAAGAAATTGAAAAGAACATAACTAACCACCCTCCAGAAAAAAAATGAAAGTTATTTGCAAAGTTCCACTGTGCCACACCAGCAAAACCCTCAAATGTGCTCAGGCTGGTGTTTCTCAAAATGATACTGTGTATTGACTATTTCTGCTTCATGCACCAATTGCCCAGGCTGCTAATGTGCCCATATATCAGGCACAATGTCCCAATCAGCCGGGGAATGTTGTTTTATGCACGGACACCCAGGGCATTGACCCTTTCCGCCACATGCCCTGGAATGTGGGAGACTGGGTCAATGGAATTATTGTTTTGCCTGTAGATTACAAGCTGTCAGTGCATGAGCAGGGCTCGCTCACTACATGGACACGTATGCACTTCCGCCGGTAATGTCACTGCTCCCTGTGCCTTCCTGGGTGGTACCTGCTGCAATCACATCATAATCATCAGTATGGTTCTTGGGGTGGGTGGAGCTTTTCAAACACCACCAAGTGCCAGCCCTATAGGTGGATCAGGAAAGCCATTGTACCCAGTGAATGGATAGCAGAAGTCTTCCACCTCCCCCTCCTAACTGTCGTTAACCAAAGGCGCAGTGGGCACATCATGGATCAAACCCCATCAGGCACTGTGGCGGGTCAGAAGAAGGACACCGACACTTTGAAGACATTTTCACCATATCTTTATTAAAGGCCCGTCTTTCCCTATCACGTTGGGGTGTTCCCTACCCCACTCATCAGTCGTCAGTGAATGCCCAAAAGGAATAATTCCACTGTCCAAAACTAAACCTAAGTGACCCTACTACTAGTTTAATCAACAAATGGCAGGGGAATTACTCCTTTCTCCTGATGGTTGTACTTTTGCCCCTGTCTTCCCTTCTTTTGTAGTTCTTATTAATATACAATTTTTAAATATTCTCTCGTTATCCTTAGTATCAGTTCATGGAAGTCCCTTATGGATTGGTCGTTTTTCTCTCCTCTTTAGCATGGGGTTTCCTTGCCCTTGTCTGAGTACTTTGTTTTGTGTTAGAGAGTTCTGAATATTCTTGTCTAGTGCCTTCTCCACTGGGTCTTAGTCTTTTCAACTAATTAGAGTTCACCTTTCCTGCTATGGACTTTCTCGTACAATGTGTATCCTTGGAAGCTCTCTGGCCTTTAGTTCACAGTTCTCTCTCTCTGTTATGTTTCACTCTTTGTTTCTTGGATAATGGATTATTTGCCCCTCTTCCCAAGTCAGTGATACTCCAATTCTATTTCTATCACTCTTTGCAGTTTCTATGCTTCTCTTTATCACTTTAATAAAGTTCACGTTCATCAACTTGGTTTTCACGCGTTCATCATTTGTACTGGAACGAGTTTCTCTGATTCTGTAATGAGTCTATTTGAACTTCCTGGTATTGCTATTCTCCCCATTACCTGCAGTATTGCAAGGGAATGTCTCTGGTGCCCATGGGTACTGGTGACTTTCTCCTTTCTTCCGTTTTCCTCTCAGTTCGCTTTCCATTCTGTCTGTTTCTTACGAGACTCTCTCTCCTTCTCGGCTTTTTGATACCTTGATGGGTAACTGGTCTGTTTGTTGCTTCCTTCGTGGGGTTGTGTCAGCATCGTTGAACAGGCAGCCTGTCCACCACGATTGCTTTATGGTCACAACCCCACCGAGCTTTCTGCTCCAGCCATCTCTGCTTCTAGCTTCGTTTACACGCCGGGCTACCAGCACTTCCTTCTCTGCATGCAGCAGTTCTGAACTTTGCTGCCTTTGTGGACTGTTCAGCTCCAGCTACTTCAGGTTTTCTACACACATGAGACTTCACCTGCTGGTGTCTGCCTTCTTCTCTCTCTCGTTCCCTCTCATCTTCCCTTGTCGTGTCCTCCCACTTCAAAGCACTCATTGCAATGAATTGGAGATTTTGATTTAAAGGGACAAATTCGTTTCTCTCTGGTAACTGCATAATTCCCTTCTACCTTTATTATTACCCTAACCCACCCCCCACATACATTGGTGGTAAAATGCAGAAGACAAATTCTACTGTGGCCAAACCTTCTGTTACCGTAAACTTTACTTCTGAGTAAAACTGAATTAGAAATAACCCCTAGCCAATGTAGCTTGCTCAATCTAAACATACCCATGTAACATTTCGTTTTGGGTGCCTGCTCCAGTTACAAAGCACAGAGAAATAAAGTTTCAAAATTACTTAAAATGCAGCACTTGCACCTGGCACAGAAAGGCTCTGATGTAGATATCAACACTTATCGCTGAATTCGAGTTTTATTCAGCTACCAATGCCTCAAAATAATGTCTGTTTTTAATCGTTCTAGGTGCATAAAATTGATAGGGCCAGAAAATTACATACATCTTTATAAAGTATTATTTCCACTAGGAGATGGGCTTTTGGGTGCATAAAATCCCATGAACATTTTGTGCTAGCACCTAAAGACTGCCAGTTAGAACATCTTACATATGATGGTTGGTGGCAACATTATAAGAACAATTATGTTGTCCTCATCTGCCACAGGATAGTTTACTCTGGTCTGTGAAGCTACTGGCAGCTTTTGTTAAAAGAAAACATGCTAACAATTGGATGCTTCATTTTTCATCCCAGTTTTGGTTTGCTACAAACTCAATCAAATGTTCACATTTTAAGTGCCATATGAAATTCTCATGATATACGGGTGTGCAAAGAGATTGCAGGGGGCATAAAAGAGAAGGTGTGCTTAAAATGAATAAAGGCATATATTAAAGTTACAATTAAGGCTAAATTGGTGTTTTAGTATATGGTTGCTGATTCTGGTAGAAGATAAATAGTTGAAGAAAGTAGATGTTTCTCTTCTATATTTTCTGTCACGTGAGGTATTTTACTATGCTTTTATTGTCGTCTTTTTTCTTGAGTTATGAGATCATCCTCAGCAGGCGTTTCCAATGTGGTTTCTTGTGCAATTTTGAAAAGAGTTCCACAAAATACAAGCGGTGGGATTTTGTTCACAGTGTAGGACCACTTGAACATGAATTATTTCTATATGGTTAGGTTGCTATAGTTGACATTTAGATGAGTGTTTCTTACCTTCCTGAGCTTTCGGTTCTCTAAGACGATTAAGGGCCTGATTCACAGAGCGTTTTCCTACCGTATTGTGCCATTATAAAACACAAGCTTTATTTGCCCCACCCCACATCTGCACTGGTTATCCAGCTGGAAGTCATTCACTGGATGTCTCTTAACAGTTACTACTATTTCTTTCAGAGTATTTTGCCAAACACAGATCCCTTTTAGTTCTTTCACACTAGGGTAACTATGTGGATTGATCTCTGGGAACCCGGACAGAGGTGGATTAATGCTTGCACCTCAGCACTCTCTCCAAAGAATCTCTTCCAGCCCTATATGAACATCACTTTGTGGATACTAAAAAAGACTGGCATGTTTATTATAGTATGCAGTTCATCTGGTTCTGGCTTTGGTATACCTGATCAGGAGATATGTCTGTGCAGGGTTTTGTAAGGGAGTAACGATTCAGAGAGTTTGCACTTTCGAGGGTTGTGTGTCCTGTAGTCACTTCTATGTATAGAATATATTTATTTTTCTAGTGATTTTTCTAGAAATATATAATCTGATCTAATACCCCCACCATGACAATCCAACCTCAAAATCTGGGACAAGAAACAGACTGGTGTTTTTAATTAGATTTTTTTTAAATGTCAAACAATAAATTAAGAAATGAAATACAGGTAGCATGATGATGATGATAGGTTATTTATAATACCCAGAGGTTTCTAAGCGTGGACCTGGGGATCACACCTGTGGTGCTCTGTGTCGTTTTGCTTCCAAGGCCCCTGAGCTATCCTCCCGAGACAAGCAGGATTGCCTACAGAAAGGAACATTCAATTTGTCTGCTATTGTCTCACTAATATTTTGTTATCAATTCACACAAACATCCATGCATAGAAATGTAAACTAATATTCTTGACAAAATAGGATCTTCGAATGTGTGGATAGCCTAAACTACATTTTGCGTTCTCTGTTTTATACAATACATACTTCAGAAGAAAAAGGTTCATCAATATGAGGAAAGTAATACTGGTGTACACTTGTTCATGCAAAGTAAGAAATAGATATGTTCATGATATATAACAAAGTGATTGCAAAAATAATGTTAAATAAAAATAACAAGTTGTGTTGCAAGTGTATTGGGATCCAAGCAAAGTTTTTTAATCAGCACCATGATTTTGGAAAATGACGCAGTGTTTCCTGTTGAAATATATGGAAATTACTAATTTTCAAAGCTTTGATTTTGGAGATCAAAACTGCCTTGCTGTATTACAGTGTCACAAAAGTTTATATCATAGAATAATGTAAAAGGAAATAATTTTAATTGTAATTACGAGTCCACTTCTAATTCTTTTAGTTGGAAAAAATGTTGTTTATTTAATTTGCAATTATTTTCTAGGGAATGAAGGAAAGAAAAATAACCCTACTGAAGATGTTTATAAGTCAAATATGTTTTTCACAGGTTGGAAAATGTATGTGAGGTACGTTGTATACCACTCTCGTAAACTCAGGGAATTAATTATTTAGTTGAGGCTGTCAGAGACAAATATGTCATGCACCACTACAGATTATAGGATACACTATTTTAAAGATGCTTCCATTTTGCCCCTGATCCCTTCAGTGACAAAGCTTGCAAACAGGGTTCCCTAAAGTAACTTTAATTGCCATCTGTGATTTAATTAGTTATTAATGCATTTGTCTAATTGCTCTGGGATTATTGCCTTTCAAAGCCCCAGGGCAGGTAGAGGCATTAACCAGACGCTGGCATCCATGCAAAAATACATCTCAGGTAATCTGATTCTGCATTCAGTACAGTCTAGAAAATGCCATTTTAAAGAACATTTACATCAGCTACTTTAAGTTGGAGCCCAAAATTAGCTTTTCCCCTGCCAAACACTTCCTTTGCTGCTTTACCAAAACTCCCTCTTCTTCCTAAGTGTTTGAATGCAAATGCACAGTAAACTACAGCAATGAAGCATCATTTCTTTTGTATTGAACAGGGCATGTAATAGGTTCCTTCAATTAGTCACACCCAGCAGTCTTCTCCTCCTTGCTTTGATTGTCCCATTGAATTCCCTGTGTCATAAGGGGAACTATGAGAGAGGCTATTCAGGAGTACCGGTGACCTTAGGTTGAAATATAATTGCTTATATTATTGATGTTGCACCAATTACATAGGATAGCTGTGGTTTGTGGTGCACTTAGGCTCTGCCCCTGCTTATCATTTTTGAAACAAGTAAAGAATATTGTATGCCAGAAAAACTGTGCTTGTCCATAGTGTTTAAGAATGTACTTTTAATGTGCAGTTCGAATACACGAAAATATAATACGGAATAACAGTAATGATGACTCATCTCAGGGAGTTACCTGTCTGAGGAAAGGTTTTTTTTAGAAAAAATCTAAAGATATAACAGAGGGAACCAAATGATGAATTTCAAACATGTCAGCTTCCAAGAACCTTTAGAACAAGGTATAGTAATACGAAAAACATCTTTAGAGGAAAGGAAGGAGGTAAATGAAGGCCTAAACAGAGATCAAGACCAGATAAGAAGACTTGCCAGGTCGAGCTCCAGGAAACATCTAATGAAAGGATAGAGCAGAATCTTGTGATAAATTCATCAAATAGGAATATAACTGATACTGAGCTATCTGTTCTCAACAAAGGACTGTCTTGTGCACCAACAGTGGGAAGCAATCCTATTGATTTTCAAATAGATCTCTACAAGTTCGTAAGAAAATTGAAATTAAAAAAAATTTTCATCATAAAGCTTGGGGCACATAGACTCCAGAGTAAGCTAACAATAGCTGATATATAGAACACTCATTTACTCTTTTCTAGAAGCAGAGACATATAGGAGTCGGAAACAAATGTGTGAGGAGCTTGGAATTCACCCAAGAAATTCCCCACAGAAAGTTTAATTGCGACTTTTGACAAAGGAGTAATATCAGACATACACCAATATATGGATAGAGATCAGAGAAGACATGCATAAACATGGCAGGACCTGAGGAAAGATGAGAGAGAATCCTTATTGCTGTTATCAAAGAACAACCACATAGTGATTAAGGAGGTTGATAAAGGCGATAATGTAGTTGTTCTAAATAGACAGGATTATATTCATACGGGAGAACTTCACCTACAAAATCCAGGCTGCTATAAAAAACTTACATTGGTTCCTACTTAGTAAGTAGTGGAAGAATTGTTAGAACGGATTCAGAAATGGTATAGGAACTATGCCAACAATATACTTTCTTTCCGAAAGTACACACGACATATGAGACTTTACCTGAAGTATGCCCAATTATGAGCGGCTTTGGCAGGGCCATAGAAGGTCTTTCAGAATACATAGACAACACTATTATGAAACAGGACTCAAACTCCCATCATACATTAGAGATTCAACACAAGTTTTGCAAATCTTAGAGAAGATCGAATGGCGGGCAGAATTTCTATTAGCAACCCTAGTCGTTAAATCATTACATACATCAATAGATCATCGACTGGCCATACAATCAATTGACTTCACATTTTACAGATTTCTCAATATCTAATTGCTCACATTAAGAGATAATCAAGGAGTTCCTCATATTTACTTTGGAACACAACAACTTCCTTTTCAATAATGATTACTATCTGCAGACTAAGGGAGTAGTGATGGGGGCAAAATATGCCCCTTTGCTAGCTTACTTATTTATGGGCCAATTATAAAAACCTTTGACCCGAGTAACAATGAGCATACACACAAGGTTATGGAAGCATTTTATAGATGATGTGATAGTGATTTGGAATGGAACAGAAACTATTTGAATAATAATACATTTGGCATTGAATTGACAGGACAAATTGATGATTCAGTTATAGATTTTTGGGATTTGCACATCTATGTTGGAAATAATAGACTGAAAATGATAACATACAGGAAACCAGCAGAAATGAATTCCACGTTGTGCACAGCATACCTGTAGGAGAATTCTATAGGGCACACAGAAACTGCAGCAATTACACTATTTTTGAACAAGAATGTGAGCTGGTGACCAACATGTTTTGTAGAAGAGGCTACTCAAGGCAATGCGTTATCAAGGCACGTGAAGAAATCAGAAGTGTGGAGAGAAAGGTCATGTGACCCCAATAGATAAGGCCAAATTTGAATGAAGACCTAGCATACATTGAATTACCAAATACTCTAAAGACAGCAATATGGTTTTAAAAATGGTACAAAAACACTGGCATATTCTGTTAATTTTGTTAATGGACACAGATATAAAGGCATATGTAGAGGATAAGCCCAGGATCATATATACTATGGCACCAGAAATTAAGAACAGATAAAGCCTGTCTTTTCTAAAAGCAAGTGATGAGAAAGCAAAACATGGTAGCAAATTAATTGAAAAAAAGTTTTTCACAAATGTGGAGATTGTAGCATGTACAGACACGCACATCCTGACAGTGACAATTTTGTTTGCAATGGAGGTATAGAAGTCAGGATTCTGGATTTCATGAATTGTTGTACTAAGAATGTAGTATATGCTATTATTGGCATTTGTCAGAAAATATATGTGGGGCTCACGTTTTGTGAACTACGTGTCCGTATAAGAGAACACATGTCTAGTCTGAGCAACCAGGACTTGAGACTAACACTAGCCAATCACTGGCAAGAGAATCACCAAATGGAAGACAAGGCCAATATATGATTTATTGGACTCCAGAGGGCAAGATGTGGCAGAAGAGGAGGTGATATGATATGATATGATATTGCATTTATAACGTGCCTATACACAAGTTGTTCAAGGCATGACGAAGCAAGGGAGGGGGAACAGAGGGAAGACAGAGACAACGATCTTACTAGGCCTGCTGACATTGAGATTGCGCAAGTACGGGGGAAGGGGGTGGGGCGGTGCAATACACGGGATCGACAGAAAAAATAATAGAATAAATAAAGCAATAAATAAATAAACAAAAAATAAAAAGTGCGGCCAACTGGTGGCAAGGGTAAGTGCAGACTACTGGTGTCAAGCTCTGGTAGGAAAACTGTGATGTACTATCGTTGGTCTCAATAAAGAGCATGAAATGAGTGTTGTCATGTAAAGATTGGATTTGATTTTCCCCACTTCATTGATCAAAATCTGTTATAAGTTATATGTCCCAATGTTATTTTAAGTAGCTTGAAGGAATGTTCACCAAAACAGGAACTTAATACTTTGATTCTCACTATATAGCGAGATAAGACAGGCATGGCCGCAAAGAAAAAAATGACATGTAAAACCTGATATTCCCAGGGAATTGATATTCTACTTAAATGCTGGAATGTGTGTGTAGAATGGACTGTAAATCAACTTTGATTTTCATCTTCATACTATATACTTTATATAACTTTGAGGTTAGGGTAACTGGATGCTAATAAGCAACAACATTGGAGTACACTAATGTACAATTGTGATGTTTGATATTAAATTACAATTTTATTGTTTGGAATCATTAAGAGGACATACAATCTGGATGCTTATAGTGAGAGATGTATTGGTTCAAAGCAAGATTAGGAAGGCAGCTACACACCCAGACCACTAAGTTGTTAAATACATTACTCCGAGAATGCTAGGAACCCTTTGCCGAATGTAACCAGTTTTAAGGCAAGATATACTATAAACACTATAACATGCTTATACAGCATGAGATTAAGAAATGATACGATCTGAATATATAAAATTAAAATATACAATAAACTATATTGGATTGTAACAATAACCCATGTTTATAAAGATGTACTTCACATAAACAGCTATATTTTTATAGGTTTCCTAACACAATAATAGGAATGACAAGTTCTATAATGGAAGCATTGGTAATACTGGCAATGCAGAGGTCAGTTTATCAACAAGACTCAATGGATGTGACATACACGTGATGTCACCCATTTACTATACAATGTAAACAAAATGACATCTGTGAGAAGAATACTCGTGGCACATCAAATTAAGGTGAGAGTAATGTCTTGTAACTGAGGTTTATAATATTGTTACATCAAACTAGATTTACTTAAATTAACACAAGTATATTGCAGAACTGGTAACTACAATGGGCCTTATAGTTATAATTACTGACAAATTGAACACAATGATCATATTTTAGGCAGCCTTAACATTTCTATGTTATATATCTCACCAGGACTAGTGGTGAGTAAAGGGTATGGATTCCCCAATTCAAGCACAATATCTGACGCCAACAGAATATGCTTTAACCAGTGGCACCTATCTATATATTCTTTTAAACACTAAAGACAACAAAGCCTACGGCAGAAACCACTCCAACTAGGAGACACGTTGATGCAACAGGGTGAGTGTAACCAAATTTGAATAATAAAAGACACTGGAAGACACACATAGCACAAATTGAACAAGGCAAATGCACATTGTGAAAGGGGCGCAGTTATTTTTTCATTCCTATTTCACCAATTCTGGTTTTATGTTCAAGTTTTCCTTTCCTGGTTTTCCCCGTAAGGAAACATATTTAATACAAAAAATACAAAGTAACAACCATTCAAAAATATTAAACAGGAAACCCACTAATAATTTATATGTCTTCTGTGTGTAAAAACTGCTTCTTGAAATATTGTTAAGGGTCATCAAAGTTGTTCCTTCAAAAACTAAGATTCACACCCCTGTGTGAAAGCTGCACCTTAAAAAATGCATTCTTATCCATCGCATGGAAGTTGCTACATGAGTAAATGTTAAGGGTTAACCTTCAACAAAAGGAAGCTGATTGTTGAAAAATAAAGGGTCATCCCTCGGTCGAAAGCTGCTTCATGAAAAATTGTCAAAAGCCATCCATAGCATTCTAGAGGGCATCCAAGCAAACACAGGCTGTAACTTGTCTCTCCTAACACAACATCCTTCAAACACCTGCAGAATCTAAGTCAAGTGAAATTATTCAAGGTGGCCATAAAGTATAATTGGCTGGCAGGCGTGAGAAACAGGAGTGTCTCTGTTGTTTTTGGGATTTGAGTGGATTTACAACACGTGTTTACTATTGCTCTCGTTCATAGAAAAGGAAGCTCTGTGAAAACTGTATCTGGCTTTCTCTTGCATAAACGCCACTATTTGAAAAAGTGTCCTTGATTTAGAAAAGCTACTATACACAAGCCCAAATATTAATACTTCTTAAAATAATATGCTATAACGATGTGGGTTGACCTTTATATCTTTCTCAGACTAAAATATGTTTTATTGGTGTGTCTATCATGCATTGCAAATGCTAATTATGGTCATCCTTATCCTCAAATATAGGCAGTGCATGAATATATGGATCCAGTTATCTGGAACCCATTTCTTTGCGCAGGAAAGGTTGGGGGGAATACTTTACATTGCTTCTAAGGAAAGAAAAGGAAAGAAAAGGCACTGAACTCTGTCTGACACAACATTTGTTTGGTCTTTCCCTCATAGAATAGTTGCCTTCTTACAAATTGCGTCAAGAAATGAATAAAAATCAGCTACTTTCTAAACAAATTGACTAAAAAAAATGAGTTTAGAGAACAACAGAAAAAGGTACTATAAAAGGATCAAACTGGAAACTACTGTTCTATCACTAGATGGTATTAATTGCGCAATGCATGTATTTATTCAAATAACTAAAATAAATTTAAAAGACATGAGAAACAATTAGAACAAATAACATGGAAAGATAAAATCTGTTTGGAAATAGTTGAACAACAGAAAGATAGGAGAAGATTAAACAAAATCCTATTTACTTTTAGAAAGATGAACAGTATATGAAAAGAAAGGAAAAAATAGCCTACATGGAAAAGTGCTCTTAAAAAACTGTACTAGGTCAGAAGAAAATGTCTGCAGTGGCTGAATGAACCTGACCATTATTTCTTTCTAATTAAAATAAAGTAAAACCAAACGTAAACCAAAATAATACGTTTATTTACAACAAAAAAATCATGTATAATGTTTTAAAAAAATGAGAATTTGGAATAAAGATGGCTTTGGGTGAAGCACACCAAACCTTGCAGTCTGTATTTCTGCACTCCATGAAAGCACTATTGCATTATTGCCTAAACTACTAGTATACCCAGAATTCACTTTTGCCATAGAGTATTAAATTAGCAACTTAGCAAACACCAGCCTTCAAATAACACGTATATCAGAAGAAACATTTTGGTATATGTGAAAAATAATGTAAGTTTACCCTCATCAGTGTCATTAAACATGACAAGGTATATTGCAAGTACATAGTGAACTAGGCAACATTTGTTTACCACAGCACCGGGGACAACTATTTTTCGAAAATGACTCATATTTTCCTGTTGAAATACATGAACATTGCTACCAGGTAGAAGCTTTTATTCTGGAGAGCAAAACATACTTTATATATTAAAGTATCACACATGCATGAGATTTTAAATTAAAATGGAAAAGAAATAAACCAATTATTACCCACTAGTTTTGTCTTTGTATTTATCAGATCATTGAATTCTCTGTATAATAGGCCTCCCCTAAAGAGGCACCCCCTCCAGAATGTAAAATCCCAGATAGTTGCCAGCATGTGATATTTCAAAGACTGATATATTCAGATGTGTAAGAATTCTCTGACTCTGGTGACATCCTTCATGCCTTTGTTACTGCATGCATACCAGCGTTTTTAAAATATGTGACTGTGTTATTAAATAAACAATCATACATTAATACATCATCTGCATGATGTTCTTCTTGTTCCACTGGATTCAGATATGTTTATTATTTTCCAAATCTGAAAAAGGTGTTCTAAAGTTATAGCTAAAATAGAATTCCCCCTTGTCCTCTATATACATTGTATTGTGCAGCTTTTTTTTTTTTTAACTGAAATGCATGTGTTGCTAGGGTCCTTGTATCAATGGAGACATCTGCATTTATGAACAAAAGGCCATTTTGACAGACTACGTTAAGGAAAGTGATACAAATTCTTCATGGAGCCTTATTACTATGCCAGCCCGGTGGTCCTGTTTTCTTTTTTTAGACATCTGCTTAGTTGAAGTTGACATTACTGATTGGCAATACATGAATCAATCTCTTACCAGAGTGGCCTTGCAAATAAGCTTCTAAAAAAAGACATTCATTCTGGCTTGGATTTTTTGTATTTTGAATAGAGGCCTTTTTACTTTGTAAACACATACATCCCTGTTAGTTGGATCATAGTGATGAATATGGATCTGTGCATTCACGGTTTTAAGGAAGTTGACTCTTGCAATTACATACACTTTAGAGTTCAAACTAAGTTGAACATTTCAATTTTTTATCTAAAATGAAAATGCTCTCTTTTTCTGGTTCTGGCAATCTGATAAAGTGTAGGCTCATCAACAACAAATGTAACTTAATCTAGTAAATGATTTGTAATACACATTCTGTTTTCATTTCCATTCTCAAATGTTTTTTTTTTCTGAATTTATCCACACTACAGTCTCCACTTGTCTCTCCTGCCTTCAGTCTTAGATGGTGTCTCATTTCCTTAATCTCAATCGATCCAAAAAGGAAGTAATTTCTTTCCATCTTCCTTTCCTTCTCCTCTTCCTTCCCCCTCTTCTCTTTCCTTTCCCCTAATCAGCTCTGTTTTCCCTTCTCTGCCGGGAACCTAGGGGTTCTCTTTTTCTCTTCTGTTACCTACTCCTCTCATATCTCTCTTACAGCTTGTAACTGTCGCTTTCTTCTCTTTAATCTTCGTTGTGCCAGTCACTTCCTTTTTTTCACACTACAGAAACTCTTATCTTTGCTCTAATATGTTTGCATATTGAATATTCTTCATCTCTTTTGGTTGGTCTAACTGCAATTCATCTTGCCCCCTCCATTCTATCTATAATTCTGCTATTCGCATACTGTTTGGTCTACTGTTTGAGTCTCTTCTTTTCTTCCATTTTCTTTTTAATCATGTTTAAATGTGTTCATGGCCTGGCCCCTCCCTACCTTGCCTCTTGGGTTTCCTACTACTCACCTCTGCAAGCTTTGGGGTCGCAGTCCACTTATTGCTTGGCTGTTCCCAAACCCCCTTATACTTCTCATTTTTGTTCTTTTTCTCTTTTTGCTCTATTCCGCTGGAATTCTCTGCCTCTTTCAATCCGTCCTTCTTCCACTTACTGTCTGTTTCATACTTGTCAAAAGACTCATTTCTTATCTATGCAATTTATGCAATCAGTTGTTAAACCTCCTCACATTGATTATTGTACTGTAGTTGTTTATTTAAGTGTGATGGTTCTTTGGTGACAGTGCAGTGTAAATGGCAAAATGCAATAAAATACAAATTCAAAATACTAAAACACACGTTGTACATTTTATTACCTTAAGAATAACGCATTCCTTTAGCACAAGACATTGGGGGATGGTATTCCTGGGGGCAACTGAAACATCTAACTGCATTTGATCCTGATTTAGAATTCATTCTGCTGAATCTCAGAATGGCATTGGTTTAGTTTTGCAATGCGAGTGTCTGCCAATGCCTCTGTTTGTCATGTTAAATCAATTGTTTTCTTGTTTTATGTCTTTCACATGGGTTTCAGACCCGTTGGCAGACATGGGGCTCTGGATACAGGACCTTAAAAGATTTGTAGCTACCATTGACTATTTTCGTCCTGACTTTTTCACTTCTGTGTGAATTTGGCTGAGCTGTAATGTTTTGTGTGGGACCTTTTTCACTGATTTTGCTCTACTTTAAGTGTGCTCCTTCTCTGTTACTTAAAGGGTAGATTGGGTGCAATGTGTCTTCTATCTCTCCTAATATCCTTGCATGTTGTCTTGAATGCCTTATATATAAAGGTAATGAGTATTCTAAGTAAGATTGAGTGAGCTGCTGGATGTCCTTTATGTGACTGCTGGTAAGTGGCTGGTGGGGAGAGAGTGTGTGCACAATCTATGTTATAGATGGTAATGGGACTTCATGCCACAAACACCTTGCTTAGCAGAGGAGGACCACTCGATTTAACACAACACCAATAAAGCAATTTCTCTTCTATCTAAGTGCTAGTAATCTAGTTCAACACAAACAGTCTAGTATGATGCTAAGTGCAGTCAATTGCAGCATGAAGTGTGGGGAGAGGGGAATCCTTTGTTTTGCTACATGTTGCACGCAGACATGTTTTGGCTGCAGCAGGTGGTGGAGTTGCATCAATCTCGAACAAGCACAGAGTGCCATGCGGAAGTGCAGTGCTAAGTGCATAAGTCCTCTGCCAAAATCTACCAGAGTTTACTTGTGCTACCTGGTATTTTCAACCAATGTACGTCTCAACTGGTGAGTGAAATTCCTAGTAATTTATTGGCATGATTCCCTGTATCATCATTGTCATTATGGTGAATCAGCCAAGATCCAAATACAATTTGTGCAGTAAACTGGCCCAATGAATACCTCTCTCCCTTCTACTTGTGATATGGACTTTGAAAGAGGTTTAGAGTACACCACGGGTCCCATCCTGGAGAGGATAATTACTGCACAAGCCCAGGTGAGTACTAAGGACTCTCACTTTACTCTGTATTTCCAGCAAGTAGCAACAAAACACAATGGTTTAATTAACATGACTTCTGCAGTATGTATGGATCCAGACTTTGATTATGCTCACATTAAGTCGAGCTCATTGTAAGACTATGTATGGGTCTATGTGTAGAAGATGGATTAATTTCACAGAGAAAAAGAGTAATCCTCTAGGTAATCATAAGAATCTGAATTTGACTGCATTGGATCCCCTCATGTCTAATTCACTGCACTTACCATATCACTTTGGTAATCCACCCAACTCAATATTATGTTATCAACTATTATGCAGTCTGCAACATGATTCACTGGGACCCTCTTCAATATCAGCTTTATATTTGGTCTGACAAACTCTTGTTAGTCTATATGACAATATTAAGAAGGAGGTGCATTCTCATAATAAATTCTTGGCCTGTGTGCTGAAAATAATTGTAAGAGAATGTAATATCCCAGACTCCGGCAAATGAAGCTGCCCAGCATCTCATTGAACTCCTCATTTGGACAACTCTATAAGACTTGACATGGATGATGGTGTATGCACTAAGGAAGATAGGTTGAACTTGGTACCATATTGGTGCATCTCCGCTAATTAAAATGGTCAATAATACATCAATTAAAGAGAAACCCAAAAAGTCCACGTTGTTGATTGCTCAGAGGAAGAACCAAAACTAATAATAAAAAAAAAATGATTGTCCAGGAAATTACTAAGAATATTGTCTTTCCCTGTCTCCACACAGAGGGCTGATAACGATGCCTCATATTAAAATCTGAAGGCAAATAATACGCCTATGAAATACAACTTTTTAAAGAGTGCAAGGTAAAAAGATATCTCAGACTTTTGTTTCGCCTTTGATGTTAATTGATTTGTATGGTCAGCATGCATCAGGGGTGGGGACTGATCAGTAAATTGTCCTTGTAGCTGGTTTAAACCCCATGTCTTGTCTTCCTTGTCTTATTGAAGATTTGTGCATGTATTCCAGCTTTGAGAATAATTATATCAATTTATATTGATTATATAGAATTCATCCAGGATCAAAGTGATACAACAGTGATTATTCAAAAATAGTATCAACACTCACCTGGGATCCACTTCACAGCTTTTGACAAATGGACATTGATCTATTCATCATGCAAAACCTATTGTCAGATTCTTACAGAGAAAATTATTTCATTCCCCTTACTGTACAATGTAAGGCAGGTGTAAAGTCAATGGGGTCATATTGGTTACCTTCCTGATGGAACTGAAGAAGGAGGACCAGTTGCCAACCGATTGGTCTTGGTTGGTATTGTCATTAGTTTCATCAGTCTCCTTGGGTAAAAATATGCCACTGCTATCTTTCGCAGAATGGTAGAAAGATGATTAATATTTAGTAATCAGAGGGCATAGACATATTTTGGACAATGATAATACTCTTCCCCAATTAGTACATGTTGGTCTAATTTTAATTTTATTACAATGGAGCTGGCTCACTAAAATGGTATATCACCAGGGTTTTAACACATTCATCACTCGTCCATTATTAGCAGTAAAAGTAAGAATGAACAATGCCTGCACATTTAAGGACTTGATTGTAGTAAATGTATACTGGAATCTTTTCTGGAACCGCACATTTCGTAAATACATTGCGGGAGGCTTTCAATGCCTTCATTGAGAAAAGGCTGTCAGATTGGCTTACAGCAAATATTATAATTGCAGGGGAGCTTAATAGCATTTATCCCTTAGAAGAAATGCCTGTAAAGTCTAAAAACAAGACGTAAAAAGAGATTGGGCTTTGAGAAACGTAAGACAAGAGGAAAAGTGTGGTACAAATGGATGCACCATTGGAGTATGGATTTGTTGAAACATTTGGAGTATGATAATGAGATGTAGAAGGAGCAGTCCATCCTTGATTGATTACATATATGCTGCCAGTGTCAAATATGTTCTTATAGAATTGCTTATAGAATTGCTGTAGAACCCAGGCCCATGCATGTGGATGCTCTTTTAACATGCAGTTATGTAACCCATCAAGGCCTGCAGCTCGGGAATGACTTAGCTTGGATATGCAATGTAGGATATCATCCATATCAATTGGAAAAGTATGGTCAAAATTCACAATACTGAGTCTCATTTCCAAATCGGGAAAAGGAGCCCAATACACCTTGCTGTAATAGGCTTGCCAAGCTTCTTGACTAATAGGATTGATTTGTACGGACATTTGAGACTTGTATGAGGCTACATACAGGAGGGCGAGATTCCACCTGAAGATTTAGATATAATTTGTTCCATCATAAGCTCTCCATCCTTCTGATATTGAATTAATCTTCTCGCCCGTAGCCAGTTTTTATATGCTGACTTTAATTGTTTTCCTCGAGTGCATCTTACAAGAGGGGTTTCAAATTTCCTTTTTTTATCTTCAAGTCCAAATCAAAAGCATGGCAATGCCTGACAACACAGAGGCCATCGGAGAACTATACCCGTGTAAAAATGTGCATAGCCTGTATATAACATCCCGCCTCCTGTTTATCTATTGTCTGGAAAATATTTGAAAGTACATGCTCAAAATGTTCTAATTTATCTTTGGTCCATCTTATGCGATTACCTGCATTATTTACCATGGTATTAGCTGCATAATTATTTATATGAATTATCTGTTGTGAACTCGCCATGGCCCACGTGAGGCATAATTGATTGTGATCACTTAAATTGGATGGCTTAATAACCATCAACTTGACCCTATTCAAGTCTGTCTGCATAGATATAGGGCCTCATTACATCAAAACCGGCAGGTTACCGCTGGACTTGTATAACCATTCAGCCTCCATGATTCCCGGAATCACTGGGGCATTACAACCCCAGTGACCCGGTAATTTCAGAGGCAGAATTCGGTAAATCCCCATTCCCATGCGTCCAATAGGACTCCATGGGAATGGGGAAGTGGAAACACTGGCACCATGCTCTAATGGTGCCAGTGTTTCCACGTCCGCCTGTAGGCAGGTTGTGTTAAACCCGCCAGGTCAGATCTGGCGGGAGTGACACCACACGCCTGCAGGACTCGGAATCAGCCGGTGTGGAAAGAGCGATTTACCACCACTGTTCTTTCCGGACCGGCTAACTCGTAATGAGGCCCAAAGTCCAGAATCGCCTGTTGATGGTCTCTGTGCCACGTGGCTCGTGGTGGTATATCCCCGGCACTGCCCCATTCAACATAACATCATTTCTTTCCATCATTCCATAATTAATGTGTTCCAATATGATTCGGTCACTGAAGACGTATCAGTGTTAGGAAAGGAAGTAGGCGATGGATATGGCAGGGGAAATGTGCACAAAATACACAGTAAACAACCTTGAATATAACAACGTGTATTCAATACCCAAGACTTGTGTATACCACTATATGAAAAGGAATGTAGGGTAAGCACTTAGAACCTCCTTATGACTGAAAGGAAAGTCGGCAACTCCTTACCCACTATGCTATTACAGATACTGACAGCGCTAAGCCCACGTAGAGGGCAAGCAGGGACAGAATCTGTAAGCTGACACTCTAGACGGTACTGAATAAAGAATTTGGAAACAGTACTCACAAGGACCGGAATGACCACATGAATGCCAGTACTCACGAAGACCGGAAAGACCACTTGGATGTCCGTATTCACGAGGACCGGAAAGACCACTCAAAAGTCAGTACTAACCCACAACCCTGTAAATCAAACAAGAACCCAGAAGGCAGTAAAGGCAAAGAGTGAGGAAGACTAAATACCTAAACCCAAGTCAGGAGGCAAGAAGGAATAGTACAGTGTGGGAAACAAAAGATAATCACACAGGAGCTAGTTACAACAGCTTCCCACACCTAATAATAAAATAGGAAATAAATGTAAAAGTGTAAAGGAAAACATGGCATGGATCCCAATAGAAGGCAAGGATCAGGAGCAGTGAAAACGATATCAAAAGGGAAACTTTCCCACCCATCCAAGGTGAGAAGGCAGGAAACTAAACCTGTAAGGAAAGATTAATGCAACAAGTCTTTCAGTAGCAAAGGACAATTTCTAGGAAACAGTGAGCACAGGCAATTGGGCTACAGCAAAAGGAAAGCTCAGAGAAAGGCTGCCTGCAGACAGAGAAAGGGAGAAAGGGATTTCCAAAAGGCAGAAATCAATTAGGCATACAAATACGAATTCCAGGACAAGGAACAAGAAACACTAACTAGAAACTGGGCACAGAAACTAGGAATCAGTAACAAGGGACCAGTCTCGACAGGAACGCTGCAACAATGACCAGCGCTGGACTGAAGCAAACTGAGGCTTTTAAAGCTGCTTAACGAGCACACCCCTCAGGCGTGTCGCCTGCTGCACCTGCAGCCACAGGTGTTGCCTATCCTCCACCCAGCCTTGTCCTGCAAGGGAGGAGGTGAGGCAGTGAGCCAGGCATTCTGGGAAGCATAGTCATTTGATTAAAGAAGCAGTAGCATGCTGGCTGCCAAAAACCTGGAATGGATCCGGAAGGGAAGTAATTTGGGAAATAAGGTTTTAGCGCTCCCAATTCATCAGGACACTGTAGCATAACGTTCGGAGGAAATGTCCAGTAGGGAAGAAACCCCAAAACATGCCCCCAAGTGGCGGGAACGGGAGCGAAGGGAGCGAGCCGTGACACTATACCCCCTCCCACGGCCGACTCCAGGCGGCCGTTACTCGCACAAAACATCTTCTTTCCATGACAGGAGCGCTTTGACTTCAGAAGTGGCACTGACGGAAACGATGCCCCACGGGCAGAGGCAGAAGGACTGGAATGAATAGAATCAGGCCGCAGTCCATAAGAGCCATAGCCGGGTTTTCGGTGAGGAAGAGACTCATGGGTCGAAGAAAGGCATGAAGGACTTGCAGGACCCGAAGCAGAGTTGGAAGGTCCAGGAAGCTTAGTCACTGGAAGGGGATATGCATACATCTTTGAGGAGAGAGGCAGGCTGGTGCTACATGCCTTAGACAACGGTAGAAGTTCTGTTAGCCTCACTGCCGAGAGTGGACACACAGGAGGTGAGGAAACAGCAGGTTTCAGGAAATGTTTATGTTCGGAAGAGGAAGGTGGCGGCTGAGGTAGAGATTCGGATACTCTGTCATCCATCTGGGTAAAGGTTTGTGGTTGAAAGTGACAAAGATTCGCCTGCATAAGTTCCATGCCTTGGAGGTCTGGAGATCCAATGGGTTGTACGAGGCAGGCACTCCCGTTGACAGTCATGTAGCCACCTTGTCGCACGTGGGATACAACCGCAGGAACGTTTGGCATACTGATAGGAGTGTTAGACACAGTACTCGGAACATCAGGCATACTAGCAGCGGGAGAAAAAACAGGCACATCTTGAACTGCAGCAGACATTCCCCTCCTTTGGCTACTAGCACCTAACTGGCGCTGCAGCTGGAAGGCCGTGCCCGTCCCTTCCCTCAGGCTCATGTGGGATCCGGCAACAAAAGGGTTGTCAAGCGGTTGATCCAAACCGGACTCCAAACGCGGACCGTCCAGCCCGCTATCCCGGTCGGCTACTCGTTCGGTGACTGGGCCGTGGCGAATGGCATCCGTTTCTCTCTCGTAATACTCCAGGCAAGTCCAGCGGCCTCGCATGTAAGGCCCTCCCGAGTCGTGAGCCGGCTTGATGTTTTTGAGGAGAGAGCTGGCAGAAGTCTCAGGCTCAGATGTTGCATATTCGGGAGGCGCTGATGCTACAGTCGAGAAGTGGGGAGAATTGTTTTGTGTACAAGGCAGACATTCTGGTGATCCCCCTGAAGCATAAGAAGGGCAAGATGGACGTTCATCAGTAAATGGTTGGGATTCAGGAGGAATCTCTGGAGCAGAAGAATATGCAGCAGGATCTGACAGTGTAGACAGGTACACCTCCGATATTGGCAGCGAGGCTGAGCAGGATACAGGTCTCTCAAGAACTGAAGCCAAACTAGCAGTTGGCTCTGGGACCGAAGACATGCACTTAGAATGAACTACCGGAGACTCCATGGCTGAAGGATAATCTGCTGGATGAGTCACTGTAGCCGAAGACAGACATGCCAGAGGAAATTCTGAGGCTGAGGGCATGCAAGCTGGAGCCGTCTTGTTAGCTGAAGACAAACTTGTCAAGGTCTTTGGCTCTGACTGTGTACATGGTGAAGGCTCTTTGGTGACTGGCAGACATAGCACTTTTTTATTGATCGAAGATACGTGTGCCAACGATGACTGCAGAGCTGTGGACAGGATTATTGAAGAGTCAATGGTAGTAGGAGAACAGTCTGAAGTCCCAGAAGTCGACAGACACACTTGTGGTTCAGGAATGGAAAGCCCCTTTAAGGCAGTTGACCCCTTGGCACCAGTAACCAAAGTCTGAGCTGTACCCCTGCCGTCCCTCTCCTTAGTGGATGACACAGAGTCTCTTCCTTTGTAGAAGTCAAAATCAACCAGAGGAATCACCATAGTAAAGTCTCTGTTAATCAGGATTTCGTCAATTGACCATTCCTCTGTCTTAGCTTCTGAAAGTGGCTGATTAACAATCAACAGTTCAGGGATCGCCTGCCGGGTTTTTGGTTCAGTAATCTGTGGAATGAGTCCATCAAAACATGAATTCTGCACTGTCTTTGACTGCTCGTAGTGACCGAAATTGGCAGAAGGAAGAGCGAACACAGAGGTAGCATCGTTTTCCACATCAGCTTGAATGTCTACTTCAGTCTCAGCAGCTAGATCAAGGGCAGAACCTAAGCCTACAGTTGTGACTGATTCTGTGTATGCCACCATTGTGGATTGTGTTTGGAAATCAGAAGCATGTATGTGTTCAAGCTCAGAGTTATGACAAACTGCTACACAGGAAGCCTCAGGTAAAGGAGTGGCTTGTGAATCTTCAGCTAACAGCAATTCCTGACAAACGGTAGGACAGTTGTCAGAACCTGTGCCCTGAATAAGCGCTGTGCTTGAAAAAAGACTTTCACTCCCAATAGATCTTACATATTGACAAGTATCATGATTTACAAAAGTCTCCGCACTCAGGGACTGAACAGTATTCACTTCATCAATGGATAAAGTTGGAGGTGTATTCAGAAAAGACTGTAACATCTTATTCTCCTCTTTTAAGGAAATGTATTCTTGTTTTAACTCCTCAAATTCTGCTTTTAGCATGTCCCGCATTAACTGTACATCCCTATCTGTAGGCACAGGGGAAGGCATGGTGGCATCAGGGCTGGATCCTGCCCTAGCTATCTGGAAGTGCACTGATTGTATATTGTCATCTACTGCTTGCAGGTCTTGTGATCTATACTCTCTCTTACCGACGTGGTCTGTGTTTCTTTTAAGCAGACTATTGGCATCAGACCCCTTGGCATTAGAGACCACAGTAAGAACCTGTGCAGAGGAGTAAGCTGTAGACTGAGGGCAGAAAACAGAAGATATGCAAGGAACCCCTCCATTCTTCATGCTTGAATCATGAAACTGTTCAATCTGAGGTAAAGCACAACCGGAGTCATGGGGTTCAATAACAGAGGTACTTGTGTGTATAAATTCTAGCAGTGTGTTGTTTTCCACTGCTAAGGCTTGTGCGGACATAGACTCTGGATCAAAATTAACGACAGAGCTAGGATCAGGCAATGTAGGATGGGCCACCCAGTGGGTAAAATACTTTGCACGTAAATACCCATTCGTGTCAAGGAGTTCATTTAAGTCAGGAGCAGAGATTTGATTTTCACGGGTAATTGTAAGGGAAGCTTTCTGTATAAGCTTGTTAGAGGCCTTGCTGCCTTTCCTTCGTAATCTGGCCATGTTCAAACGGGAACAACGGCTGGTCATTCTGTTAGGAAAGGAAGTAGGCGATGGATATGGCAGGGGAAATGTGCACAAAATACACAGTAAACAACCTTGAATATAACAACGTGTATTCAATACCCAAGACTTGTGTATACCACTATATGAAAAGGAATGTAGGGTAAGCACTTAGAACCTCCTTATGACTGAAAGGAAAGTCGGCAACTCCTTACCCACTATGCTATTACAGATACTGACAGCGCTAAGCCCACGTAGAGGGCAAGCAGGGACAGAATCTGTAAGCTGACACTCTAGACGGTACTGAATAAAGAATTTGGAAACAGTACTCACAAGGACCGGAATGACCACATGAATGCCAGTACTCACGAAGACCGGAAAGACCACTTGGATGTCCGTATTCACGAGGACCGGAAAGACCACTCAAAAGTCAGTACTAACCCACAACCCTGTAAATCAAACAAGAACCCAGAAGGCAGTAAAGGCAAAGAGTGAGGAAGACTAAATACCTAAACCCAAGTCAGGAGGCAAGAAGGAATAGTACAGTGTGGGAAACAAAAGATAATCACACAGGAGCTAGTTACAACAGCTTCCCACACCTAATAATAAAATAGGAAATAAATGTAAAAGTGTAAAGGAAAACATGGCATGGATCCCAATAGAAGGCAAGGATCAGGAGCAGTGAAAACGATATCAAAAGGGAAACGTTCCCACCCATCCAAGGTGAGAAGGCAGGAAACTAAACCTGTAAGGAAAGATTAATGCAACAAGTCTTTCAGTAGCAAAGGACAATTTCTAGGAAACAGTGAACACAGGCAATTGGGCTACAGCAAAAGGAAAGCTCAGAGAAAGGCTGCCTGCAGACAGAGAAAGGGAGAAAGGGATTTCCAAAAGGCAGAAATCAATTAGGCATACAAATACGAATTCCAGGACAAGGAACAAGAAACACTAACTAGAAACTGGGCACAGAAACTAGGAATCAGGAACAAGGGACCAGTCACGACAGGAACGCTGCAACAATGACCAGCGCTGGACTGAAGCAAACTGAGGCTTTTAAAGCTGCTTAACGAGCACACCCCTCAGGCGTGTCGCCTGCTGCACCTGCAGCCACAGGTGTTGCCTATCCTCCACCCAGCCTTGTCCTGCAAGGGAGGAGGTGAGGCAGTGAGCCAGGCATTCTGGGAAGCATAGTCATTTGATTAAAGTAGCAGTAGCATGCTGGCTGCCAAAAACCTGGAATGGATCCGGAAGGGAAGTAATTTGGGAAATAAGGTTTTAGCGCTCCCAATTCATCAGGACACTGTAGCATAACGTTCGGAGGAAATGTCCAGTAGGGAAGAAACCCCAAAACATGCCCCCAAGTGGCGGGAACGGGAGCGAAGGGAGCGAGCCGTGACAATCGGCCACCAAGCACAAAACATGGAGATTCCTAGAATGAGGGTATGATGTATAGAGGTGTCTAGAATTAAATTGTCCAATATGGATGTCAGATATTCAAAAAATAACTCAGCCGTCGTGAGCTGTTTGCTCCAATAAATGTTGATAATGGCAATGCTCATTGCACCCCTGACCAACTTCACAATCCGAAAACAGGGAGATTCAGATTTTGGCTTTCTAAATTCCCTGCTTTCTTAATCGCTAACAAGAGACCCCCATTGGACGTCCACTATCTTTCTTTGTAGCTGGAACTGCCAATATTGTGTATAAATCCCACACAGGAGAACATAAAAGCCAAGTCTCCTGGAACACGATAATATCATGAATGAATAACTCACATGATGGTGAATTGATAAAATGTCTGTTACCTCTCGTGTTCCAGCAGATTAAGATGATGGTTTCATCTGCCTGGAATTGTTATGATCTTCTACCTGATACCTGTTGCCATGAATCATCAGAAGCTGGGCTCTGCGGCTCTTTCTTTGTGGTACTATAGATTCTCAATTTAGATCCCAATTCAGCCTGCTAATTTTGAGCTGTCTCTTGGTTCAATATAAATCCCAAGTAATACAAGGCCATTCTGCCTAGCCAAAGAATATTTAATGTCAAGCCTGATCCAATATAGAGCCTTGCTTCGGTTAGATCTCCATGGACCCTAAATTCAACCAATGCAATTCTGCACAAATATATAAAATGCTTGCTCTGTTAAGATCATATTTTATGTATGGATGATTCCGACATTTGAGCAATAAGCGATGGTAATTTTTATATTTGTCTGGAATGTTATCTGTTTGACTATTGAATTCTCTCACTGGTTTGTCAAATGGCAGCACTTGCTTATTTATACTGGTATGCTCAGTGTTACTGGAAATGATCCTGTGGGGCGGATCAACATGACACTCCTTTTGAGTAACAGAGGGGCTCTTTAAAAGGGTAGAGAAATTTGAGATTGCCATTGGTATTGTCTGATTGTTGCCGGTATTGAGTACTGCGCTCTGATTTTTTTTGAGATATACAGAGCACAATTGAGGCTCTTATCTCTTCTCAAAGTTCTTGCATGGAAGGTGTTACTGGTTTAGTTTTCACAACCAACTCAGATGCAGGGGGTGACATCTTGTCCAAATTCATGGTGGGGATGCCATATGCTCTACGTTGGACATCACCTGTGACATCATTTGGTTATTATCACTGTATACCTCCTTTTGATTTTGAGATAATTGGATCGCTAAAGGGGCTCTGATCTCAAAACATGGTTGTTGCATTATAGACGTTGAATTATTTTTAGCTACCACATCTAATTTGATAGTTGATATTATAATCGGCTGACTTCCTTCAGAATATGTGGATATTATGGTGGAGGTTAGCGCCACTAAGTCGTCTAATGGTTTATAAGTCAAAGGGCCTCATTACAAGTACACCGGTCCGGAGTTAATGGCCCCGGTAAAACCATACCGGCACTGTTTCCACGTCCCCCCAATCATGACCCTTAGCCCCGGAAATAGCACCTCCTCAAACCGCCACCACAGAGTTAAGGGTCCCGTAAAGTCCACCTGCACGGAAACCCCTCCGTTACCGGCAACACGAAACACTGCAAGCATCACAACTAGCGCGGACATGGAAACACCGCCAGAAAAATGGCATTAAAATCATGATCACGGTGGTGGTACCGCTGCGAACATAAGGTTAAACAGTGCCTGCTGAACCGAATCAGGGCACAGGTGCACCAAATCAGCCCAGCTGGACCCAGCAGCACACTGGGAGCCCACAAAAGGGCCACACCCAGCCCAACACAACACAGAACCATGCGGGCAGCAGCTCTAGTAGCACTTGGACTGGGCCTACTCAACCAACAGGCAGCACTGCACATGATGGCAGTAATGGTGAAGAGGAGTAGGCGGAGGCGGAGGAGGCGCAGGCGCCAACCAGCCAACCCTGCACCTATGGGAAACCCATATTGTGCAGCCGCCACAACCCCTCAGGCAGCCTGCCATACCACGCATCAGGGCCTCACCCTGGAACCTTACCCCAGGACACATCCATACACTATACCGGCTGGACCGCCCAACAATCATGTACATCACTGCCATGATTGAGGACGACATCAGCAGCCACATAGACACCCCCACTGCCACCCCCCCCCTCCTGGAGGTTGTGTCCTTGGCACTGACACCTATCAACACACGGTCGGTGAGCTGCACGCATATCACAACTCTGTTTCTTGAAAATCCTGGTATAGGTACTTGATGCCCTTTTGCGCCATGTGTCGGAACACATAGCCCTACCCCGTACCCTCCCCGAGGTCACTGCCACAAAGTTGGCCTTCCATGCCATAGCAGGCATGCCAAATTGCATAGGTGCACTTGACTGCACCCACATTGAGCTGACAGTACCACGTGCAATTGAGATGGTGTTCCGCAATAGGAAACAGTATCACTCGCTGAATGTACAGATGGTATGTGATGCCACGCAACTGATTACACACTGCTGCGCACGTTTCCCAGGCTCAACCCATGACTCAATGGTACTGCGGAATTCCACGTTGCCACGGTACATGGAACGCTATGCCGGACAAAGCACATGGCTATTGGGTGAGTACAGCTGACAATGCTCTGACCCTGTTGAAGCGTTATGTATGTGTCCTGGCTAATGAGCAATGTGAGTGTGCCGCTGGACCGCACATGCATCACCCCCCTCCCGTCTACCAAATAGACAGCGGATACCAAACATCACAAAGGAAGACATGACAGGTCACCACAGTGTGCCTGTACACACCCTGCCACAGCCCATCCTGTCACTGTCCCATACACCTTGTGCCACTGCAGACACCCACCCACAAATGGAACACTGCCCTCCCAATGCACGAGATGCCTGTAAATGAGACGCCGTGCATTGACTACTTCAGTACAGTGGAGTCACTCTGCCATGTCTCCACTATGACATACTCACAATCCAATGTCACCCGCAGGGCACAATACACATGCACATAAATGTGTAGGCCAATATCCATATGTAGGTGATGCTGGATATGCACTCACGCCATGGATGATGACACCTGTACGGAGACCAAGGAACAAGCATGAAGAGGCATACAATAGGGCACATGTCCGCACACTTGGAATGATTGAGAGGACATTCGGACTGCTGAAGGCCTGTTTCCGCTGTCTGAGCAGATCTGGGGGGTCACTGCTGTACAGCCCAGTGAAGACGGGTAAAATCACGCTCGTATGTGCCATGCTGCACAATCTGTGCCTGCGCAGGAACATCCCAATGCCCCCAGGCGCAGATGAAGAATATGGGGATGGAGATGGGGATGGGGATGGAGATGGGGATGGGGATGAGGATGGGATGGCACCACCTCCCCCTGGGGGTGCACTTTATGGCCAAAGAGCACGGGATGAGCTGATTCGCAATTACTTTTGAGACACAGCACATTCACAGCAATGCATAGAGTGATGACAATAAATGATTTGTTGTACTGTACTCCCCCTGTGGGTGCACCTGATGGCCAAAGAGCATGGGATGAGCTGATTCGCAATTACTTTTGAGACACAGCACATTCACAGCAATGCATAGAGTGATGACAATAAATCATTTGTTGTACTGCAAATGAAATGATAGATGTCCACACATGTATGTTTTGCTTTCAAATGATGCTATATTGTTGAATTCACAACAGGGAAGGAGGTGAAATGGTTAGGGAAGAATTACACCCAAGCCCACCCACCACCCAAATGTACCCACCCCCACCCAGGCCCCAATGTACAAACACCCAAAACAACCTCCCCCACCACCCAAACGTACCCACAAACACCCAGGCCCCAATGTTCAAACAACCAAAACAACCTCCCCCACCACCCAAACGTACCCACCCCTCACACCCTTCAAGTCAACGTGTGTCCTGCAGTGCCCCACACACATATCATCACTTCCGTGTGCGCTTCTGTGCCTGTGCATCCTTGCCCGAGAGCCCCGTTAGCCGACTTGAGCGCCTCCTTGGACTGGCATTAGTGGAGCTTGATGGGGTGGTGGTATTTGATGGCACAGAATCCGGTATGGATGGCATCCGTGCAAGATTTGCCTGTTGCCCAATCAACATGGCCTCAATGACCTGGGAGGTGTGGTCGTTACCCTCCCGCAATTGGCATGCCAGGGTGACTATTGTGCATGCAAATCGTCCAATAGACCTTGAGAGGTGACGCACTGACGTGCTATAGCACTCCCTCTGCAGCCTAGATTCTTCAAGCTGCCTCTCCACCAGCTGGTTGAGGGTTGCCTGCTGCTCCTCCATCCGCTGCATGCGGGAATTCAGCTCTGCCATGGATGGGGTGGGTGACCTCCTGGGACTTCTGAGTGAAGTGGGGCTAAACTCCAGCTGATAGAAGGAACCCAGGTCATCAAATGTGGGCGTCTCCCCCTGTGGCCCATTATCAGAGTGCCCTACCGGGGCACTGTTGTCACTACAGGCCGCCTCCTCTGCAGTGCAGCTGCCTTCAGTGTTGGTTTGGGTGGGCATAGTGGGTTCCCGTGGCACCTGTCTTGCCTCAGGCAGCGTGGAGACAGTGGGGATGTCGGTGGTGGTGGCCGGCACATCTGTTGCAGTTGGTAGTGGGGGCTGAGGTGCCGAACTGCTGGCAGCATCCTCTTGTGTGGGGGCGGTGGCTTGGGCACGTGCCGGTGTGGATTGCCTGGCCTGTTGTGCAGTGTCACTGTCACTGGATATGGCTGTGGGGACACAGAGGACATGCAATTAGTGTTGTGGTGGTGGCTGATGGGTGCATCACATGCATCATACAGGTTTGTCATTGTATAGTGTTCGTTACATGCATCTGATTGCTGGGGGTATGCATTGTTGTGATATTGGGTGCCATACGGATCTTGATGGGTGGGCCAGTCATATGCTGTAAGAGGATTCAATTCAGCACTACAGCCAAGTCAACGCCTAGTCTAGAATACTGAATGAAAACCCTTATTGATATATCTTTATGTCCAGTTCATGCGTTCTGGATGACTACCCCTATATAACACCCCTCCCTTGGAATCCCCCTGACCCCACTGAGCCAAGAAGTAGTTCTGTTTTGCAAGTTTAAAGGCTTATTTGATAACTTAAACAATATATATTATATCACGCTTTATAATAAATTAATAATTGAATATCACACTTAATCTGATATGATAAAGATTAACAACGGAGAATCTGGCACTAGCACACTTCTTTATAATCACTAAGGAGTTGACATGAAATGGATAAGATAGCAACAATACTTCTATGGTTTCTTTATAATCAATGATGAGTGGTTATAGGATGGATAAGATAGCAACAATACTTTTATGGTTTCAAATGGATGCAATGTGGAATGAAAATGCAATACAGAAAATAACTTGATAGGATTTCAGCAAAAGACAATGTAATCACTTTCTTGGACAATTCACCCCCCCCTTTTATGCAATGCAAGGAAATGGAGGGAAGCACACAGTTCTCAGAAATGCAATCAAATGTGATTCAGTTCACCCAGCAACTTAGACTACAGAAGTTGAAAACACAGGCCCAAATGCTTTTAAATGTGCTGGCAATGTAGAAAATGCTTTTAATTCCCTCTAGAGGTTTAGGGTGAGTTGTATATGCTTTGAATAAGTTCAGGATCACCTTAGCAGTGATGCAGGGATAGTTTTTATGAGGCAAACAATTTCCTGAAGAAATGGACCTCCTTCCTCTATCTGGCAGGAATCCCACTAGTTCTATTGCGGGAAAGTTGCACGTCCCGTCATACAGTAAATGTAGAGAGCTGGAATCCAAATCCGGCAGCCAGCGGACAAAAACACCGTCTTAACCGGCGTTCAGTAAGTGGGATTCCTGCCAGATAGAGGAAGGAGGTCCATTTCTTCAGGACGCTGCATTCACTGCAGAATGGAGGACTCTTGGAATAGCCAGTAGGAGAGATAGCTATTGGTGTATGAATAGGAAGATTCTACCTAAAGCACAGGACTACTTCTGCCCCTGATGAATGTCCGGTTACATTGAACACAGAGGACTGAAACTTGTACAAGTTGGGCTTTGTCACACAATGGAAAATGAGATCTATTGAATTGCCAGAAGTGTGGTATGCTGGTTGAATATTTCAGCATACTAGTTGCGATACTGTGAGGTGGTTGTGTTTTTACTTTGTATATGACTATGTGATGTGTATATGTTTTTTAATAATTTTTGTATTACCTGTGCTTAACAAAAAATTAATATATTAAAAATATTTTGTGAAGAAAATGTTTTCTGATGATGATTAGAAACACAGAATGCAGCCTATATTTGTTTAAAGGCTGGTGTCTTGAAATTGCTATCGGAGGGGAATGTGTTGATTGTTCCTTCCTTTTGTAGAAATATATATCTTATATCCTCACGTAGTAGGAGGGAATATCACCAAAGTGTGGGGTCTCCCCTGTAGAATAATTCCCGACTCATTCACCCATGCATTCCCTACGCCGGCCACCAGTTCTTTCTCCCCGTTGTTGTCAACATGGTAAGAGCATCCATCCACATAGACAGTGGGCATTCCCTCACACTTGTCTTCTTCAAAGACTTTGTGGGGGGAATTAAGGTATGCCTCCGTGTTGTCCTTGATTTTTAGACTTTCGTCCTCGAGACAGTTTTCTCTGGCACAATCATGCAAGTCAGCCAGACCTTGCGCGAGGGGACTCTTCTTGTTTTGGCCATATCTGACCTCCACAGGAAAGCCTTGCATTGACAGAATCCAGGAAGTAATTCGGGAATTACTCACATTTCCGGCCCGGATTCTGTCACTTTGGAGATATTGCAGAGGCTGGTGTGGAGTCTCCACTATGATGTGTTCCCCCTGGATAAACGGGCGGTAATTCTTCAATGCCCACACCGTTGCCAGGAGTGCCTTCTCACAGTCGTTGAATTTTTCCTCCACAGAGGATAAAGTTTTGCTCGCATAGGAGATTACTTTTTTGACCTTGTCATGCTTTTGGTATAATACTGCCGTCAAGCACGTATTAGAGAACCCTGTCTCCAGGAAGAACTCCTTGTTTCTGACAGGGTAAGCTAGGCAAGGCGCTTGTGAGAGGCTTCTCTTGAGTTGTCTTACTGCCTCGGCTTGTTCTGGACCCCATTCCCACTTGACCCCCCCCCTTCAGGAGATGAATCAGGGGTCTGGTGATCTCTGTGCAGCCCTCAATGAACTTTCTGCTGTAATTAGTCAGTCCAAGGAGGCTCCTTAGTTCCCGCAGAGTTGTGGGGTCTTTCAGTTTCTGAAGTGCTTCCACTTTCTTTTCCTGGGGACAGAGACCCTGGGGAGTAATCTCATGCCCCAAGAAATTAACACGGGTTCTACACCACTGTGCTTTCTGAAAGGAAAGTTTTGCTCCGGCGGCCCTCAACTGCGTCAGAACATAACGGATCTCCGCTATGTGTTCCTCCACAGATGAACTTTTGATGAGGACATCATCTACATAAGCCAGGTTACCCCTCGCACCCAAGTCGGGCATGGCCTTGTGTAGAAAAATGTTGAATTCATTGCCGGAGTTGAGGTATCCGAAGGGAGTCCGGGTCCATGTGTACTGCTGGCCCCCAAAGGTAAAAGCCAGTTTGTATTGGTCCTCCCTACTGACAGGCACAGTCCAGTATCCATTGGTCAGGTCTATTGCAGTGAATACCTGTGACCCCTGGATCTGGGCCAGCCCTTGGTCAATGTAGGGCAGTGGCCATCGGGAAGTATGGACCCGTTTGTTGAGCTCCCTGAGGTCAGCACAGAGTCGCCATTGGCCGTTTGGCTTCAATATTCCCAGCACAGGATTATTGAAGGTGCTGTGGACTGGACGGATTATTCCCCTGGACTCAAGGTTCATAATTATTTCAGTAAGGGACTCCATTGATGCGAGAGGCAAGCGATATTGCTTCACAAACACAGGAGTCATGCCAGGGTCCGTGGGGATTGTGGTTGTGTGGATGTTGGTGCGACCACAGTCATATGAGTCTACCGCAAAGAGATCTTGGAAATCCAAGAAAACTTGTTTCAACTTTTGCTTTTGTTCCAGAGTCACACAGGCATCAGCTAGGTTGACTCTCTCTTCCACCATCTGCCTGAAGCCTGGAAAGACTTCTGGTTTGGCTATTTCAGCGGCCTCCTCCAGCTGGGTGGAGAAGTCCCTGGTCAGAGTGCTGATTTGGACTGGAGGCTTCAGGTGGAAAAGGCAGCCCTCATGGACTTGGAAAATCACCTCCTCCCTCCTGAAGTCACAAGTCACATCTTCCTTACCATAGGGGCAGGAAGTGTACACCAGGAAGTTCCCCCCATGCCGGGTAAAAATCCTGTCTGGTGTTGTATTGTCATCACTGTCACTGTCAAAGCAGTCCTTGGGGATTGGCCCTAACAGTTTATTTCCTAAATCTATGGAAAAATGTCGGTCATCAACCGCCATTCCAATAATGGTGCCTGTGGCTAGAGTAATACTCTTTAAGTCGCTGTTATCCACCTCTATTGGAATGGTGTCATGTTCTATGTTGACTAATGGAGTTGGGTTTACCCCCAACCCTTGCTGTTGGAGAGAAGCGTTTAAATGTATGTAAGCATCAGGGTTTTGCAAATATTGTCCTCTTTTAACTTTCACTTCCAGGGAGAATTGTCGGGTCCTTTCTGGGATGGTGACTTCCTCTTTGATCTGAATTTCAACTGCATAAGGTAGCAATTGAGCTGACCTAAATGCTTTTTCTGGATCATCAAAGCCCATGGGATTATCCGCTAATGGGGACCAAGCTTTGAAGTTTATTAGGTCCAAACTAATGGCAAAGCGATTGAGAATGTCACTGCCTAAGTAAAAGGCGGCAGGGACGTCTCGCACGACCCAACAATTGTGGACTATGCTCTTGTTGCCAATGGAGATTTTGAGCATACACCTGCGTGGCAGGAGATGTTTGGAATTAGGTGCTTCCAGGTCCATTTCCCATTTGTCTATCAGTTTGAATGTGGGAATGGCTGGATCTTTTGGGAGTTGGCGGAACATGGCTTCGCTGATGAAGCTCTTACCGTTGTTCACACACACTCGAGCGAGAACAGAGTCCTTCCCATCATTTAACTGAACAGGGATGAACAACTGCTCTCCAATTTGCTGAATATCAGCCAGGCTCTGAGCTGATTTCACATCTTTCTGGACTATGGGAGTGGGAGTTTCAGATTGTGGATTGGTATAGAATTTCAGAGTGTTTCCTTCCAGCGTGGAATACCACTTTAGATTGGAAGGAAGGTTGATTTTCAGAAATAGAGAGGACCCCCCATCACCAGTCTGTTGTCCTACTGCTATTACTGTCACGTCTGGAATTTGGCTATTCTGGAAGTGAAATTCTACTTGGTCAGATTTTTGTTCAACCATGTGGCAGGTGCCGTTTAAACTAACATGGTTGACACTCTGTTTTAATTTTATTGGTCGGCTAGTCTGGGTCCAGAGGACCTTGTTTACACAATCTATTAGGGGTGACAACCTTCTCAGGAGGTCATTACCTAGTAAACAAGGGGTGCCCTCTGGAGACACTACTATGACCGGGTGTTTCAACTTGTGTCGCCCGATCTTAATGTCCAAGTCTGCAGTCCCCTCAACGGGAATTTGTCCAGGAAGAGAGGTGAGAGGTGAGAGGAATTTGGTAATTCTCTCCCCTTCCTGCATTCAGTTCATCAAAGGCCCTTCTGGACAGAAGGGTGGCTTGAGATCCAGTGTCCACCAGTGCCAAAATTGTACCCTGCCCCTGTACTTGTACCGGGGCATAGTATCTTCCCTCCTTCTCCTCAAGGGGGCACAGATAATGCACATTTTTGGACAACTGGTGGGCTAACTTTCTGGTTTTGGGCATCGCTAGCGAAGAGATTTGGGCGGAATTCTGCAGAGAGCCTTGGGAATCTGAAAGAAAAAGTTGGCAACTGGAGATCAGAGCCATTGTGGGTTCCCCTGGCTCCGGTTCTGGGCCGCCCCCCCCTTTTTGGAGGCAGTCACCAGGATGGGTTTGAACCAGGGGATTTTCTTGCTGTTGGTTCTGGGATGAGATGGTGGGCGGCGGTAGCTCAGTCTCCACATCTCCCCAGTCTGGATTTGCATCCCTAGGGACCCATTTTTCTTTGGGAGGAGTTCCCCCCTCTCTGAAGGAGAAGATCCTTTTCCCAGGATCCTCTGAGGATCCCTCTCCCTCCAATTGGAAGATCTGTACCTCCTCCTCAAACTGTGTCTGTTTGGGTCTTTTGTTTCTCCTACCACCCCTCTGCTCCTTAGGAGGCAGACTTTCAGGGGCAGGAGATTTTGTTTCCGGTGCCTGGGTTTCCAGGGGCTGTTTACAAGTGAGGAAGGAAGCTTCCTCCAAGGCTTTACATCCCCCTTCCCTTTGTGCCTCCTCCCTGGGAACCGGTGAGTTATCGGGGTGCTGCCCCCGTCATTGTTCTGGAGCACCAGGTCCAGAGTTGGGTGCGTTCTGCGCCGGCACGCCCATCTGAG
The DNA here is from genome assembly GCF_040938575.1 of Ambystoma mexicanum. NCBI lineage: Eukaryota > Metazoa > Chordata > Amphibia > Caudata > Ambystomatidae > Ambystoma > Ambystoma mexicanum. The sequence continues at coordinate 372,405,936 of NC_090923.1, forward strand.
GGTTCTGCTGAGCCCTCAGTATGTGACCCAGATCCCGTGCCATGTTTTGAACCTGGCGCTCTAACTGGGAAATCCGCTCAGGCTGATACGGGGCCCTGTTTTCTCCCCTGGGCTGATCCCGGGAAGGGTAGCTATCCCTTCTTTGGTAGTACCCCTGGTTGGGAAGATTTGGGTACCCCTCCACCCTTGGCCTCCCCTCTCCCGGATTAGGTTGTCTGGGCTCAGGGAATTGGGGAAAGAAGGATGGATGATTTTGGGGTTGGAAATTGGGTGGATACCTGGGGAAAAAGTTCTGCCCAGGATTTGGAGAATTTCTGCCCTCCGGTGGGAAGTTTGGAGGGAAGTTCCCTGGGTTCGGTGCTCGGTTGGATCCCCCCCCTTGGGCTGGGGGAGTCCACACATAACCCAGGATGGGTCGATTTCCCTTGTAACGGGGACTTACATAATCAGGAGAGCGAGGGACCCCATTTGTGGGGCTGCCTCCCTGGCTCCCTGTCTGTGACTGGCCCGAGGACCTTCTGGGCCTAGCATTATTAGGTGCAGGTAGGTTTTTAGGCCCCCCCATCTCCAAATCTAAAACGGGGGTGACCTTTACCTCTGCCACCTTGGCAGCAGCAGGGGTGCTGTTGGCTTTGGGGTTTTTCTGGGCATTATTTTTGCTATCTACCGGTTTCTGCACCTCATAGATCCGGGTAGCCTGTTCAATGACCCAGTCTAAAGATCTTTTCTCGTGAAAATCCCTCACGAGCTGGGTCATTATGTATTTGGGCAAGGCATGAAAAAATGTATTAATGAATTCTCTACTGTCTGTGCGCACCCTTCTGGTGGTCTGCGCAAAAGCACGCTTTAACTCCTGCACAAATTCTTGTGGGGCCTGATCCTCCCCACATTGTAAATTGTAGGCTGCCTTGCGAGCCTCTTGAGGATTTCTATGAATGGAAAAATGTTTCAAGATGGCCGCCTTATAGGTGGACCATCTTAAATGATTTTGGTCCTCCAGCCCCGCAAAGAAACTGGAGTATTCCGGGGAGAAGGTCCACTTTACATATTGAATACAGCTTTGGCTGTCCTTCAAATGGAAAGTCTCCATCATTTGCTCAAACAACTCTAAGTGCTCCCAAACAGAATACTTAGCGTTCTTATGGTAAGGCGTGATGACGCTCCTAATCGCCTTAATCTGCTTTAAGGGGTCCTTAAGCAAGGCCCTTTTTGCCTTATTGGCCTTTTTGGTTCGGGTAACCCTTGTCCATTCCTCCTCTGACTCAGAGGCACTGCTCCCAGAGGTTCCTGTCTGCTCTTCCAGGTTTTCCTGGATTCTGCGAGCCTGGGAATGGCTGGCCGAATGTGGGGACCTGGTCTCCTGTGTCCTGCGCAGTTCAGAGGAGTCTTCAGATTCCTCCTTGCTGCCAGGATTTGATGGGTACCCCCCCACTGACCTAACTGGGCAGAGGTTTTCAGGATGCCCTTAATGGGCCTACTCTCCTGGGGTTCCCCATTAAATTGCACTGTGCTTGGGTGCCCATACCCGGATGCCCACCCCTCCATTCCTGAGTGGTACTGGCCTATGAGCCCCATACTTTTAGCTGGATAGTAATCTGCCATCCCTGTGGCCCTGTGCTCATGTGCGCCAGGGGACATGGGGGTGGTAGAGTCCAGGGACTGGGAGGTATGAGGGCCTCTGGTACTAGGGCTCCTGAGGTTATGCTCCGGAGCTTCCCTTTCCCAGCGAACCTCATCTCTATCCGCCCCTGCTCCCTGTTGCAATGCAAGAGCCTGCATTTGTGCCTTCAGTTCCTCAGTTAAGGCCTTACTAGACTCTATCGGTCTCTCCTGCATCGCTACCTGTTGTTGGAGCCTATCATTGTGTTGACAGAGGGCCTCATTTTCCCTCTGTGCTTCCTGGTTGGTCCTGGAGAACTGGGCCAGTCTTTGCTGCAGGAGGTTTACCTCCTGAGTCCCATCCCTACTGGCCTGCTCCTTTCTTGCCAGAGCCTCTTCCACCCTTCTGGTGTGCTCTACCAAGTTCTGGTTTTCTTTTTGGAGGTCACCCAGTCCCTGGTGGGCCAGGTGATTTTCTTCCATTTTCTTTTTAAATGGCAGACTTCCTGGCCTAAGGCGTCTCTTTCCTGACTAAGAGCCTGCATTTGTGCCGCCAGGTCGTCCCTCTGCCTTTGAAAGGCACCAGCTTTCTGGCGTTCTTCATCAAACTCTGCCTGGGCATCCAGGTCTTTCAAAATCAGCTTGTTGCTCTCTGCCTTCACTCTATCTAGATGACTTTGCAGGGTGGCTACCTGCTCCGTGCATGGCCTGTTAAAGTCTAATTGTTGCTCCAGCTTTTTCTGGCTCTGCAGTAAGGAGTCCAAACTGTCTCGGTCCTCCTTCTGCAGGGCCAGAAATCTAGTATCCTGGTCAGCCTTTTCCTGTTGCAGTATATCCATGTCCTCTTTTATTTTAATGATATACTGCCTACTGTCATTTTCTGACTCCTGGCTTCTGAGCAGCCTCTGCTCAGAAGAGTCCAGCTCAGATTGGGCCTTCTGTAATGCCAGCAGTTGCCTACTCGCCAGATCTTGGCCTTCAGCACATTTGTCCTGCATGGCTCCCATATGTAAATATAAATATGCCGCTACCCTGGCAATCTTGTTGTGCTCATCCTTGGCCTTAGAGGACATATATAGTTCACTCAGGGCCACATGTAAGGGACCCTGGTCTCTCCATATATCTGACCCTGTTTCCGTGATTTGGGGTGTGATGGCCTGCAACCAGACTGTTTGGTCCTGGTGAGTCCACTCACCTCTCACAAATAACTTATGTAAGAAGTGCTCTCTGGCTATTTTCATGTCTACTAAGGTCGTCATTCTAGAGATTGGTCTCTGTCCTGACTTACAGAAGTTTGTATTTTATTTTTGCAAAACAGACCTTTTTCTTAGAGCGTTCCTTTGAGAAGTGCTTTACAGCGTAACACAGCGTGTGCTCCGACCGGATATGTGTATCTGGTCAGCTGGCACGCTGTATTAATCTGCACAAGTGATAGATCTAATCCAAACGTCCGGCACGAGCCCCCAATTTGTAAGAGGATTCAATTCAGCACTACAGCCAAGTCAACGCCTAGTCTAGAATACTGAATGAAAACCCTTATTGATATATCTTTATGTCCAGTTCATGCGTTCTGGATGACTACCCCTATATAACACCCCTCCCTTGGAATCCCCCTGACCCCACTGAGCCAAGAAGTAGTTCTGTTTTGCAAGTTTAAAGGCTTATTTGATAACTTAAACAATATATATTATATCACGCTTTATAATAAATTAATAATTGAATATCACACTTAATCTGATATGATAAAGATTAACAACGGAGAATCTGGCACTAGCACACTTCTTTATAATCACTAAGGAGTTGACATGAAATGGATAAGATAGCAACAATACTTCTATGGTTTCTTTATAATCAATGATGAGTGGTTATAGGATGGATAAGATAGCAACAATACTTTTATGGTTTCAAATGGATGCAATGTGGAATGAAAATGCAATACAGAAAATAACTTGATAGGATTTCAGCAAAAGACAATGTAATCACTTTCTTGGACAATTCACCCCCCCTTTTATGCAATGCAAGGAAATGGAGGGAAGCACACAGTTCTCAGAAATGCAATCAAATGTGATTCAGTTCACCCAGCAACTTAGACTACAGAAGTTGAAAACACAGGCCCAAATGCTTTTAAATGTGCTGGCAATGTAGAAAAAATATGCTAAAATGCTTTTAATTCCCTCTAGAGGTTTAGGGTGAGTGGTATATGCTTTGAATAAGTTCAGGATCACCTTAGCAGTGATGGAGGGATAGTTTTTATGAGGCAAACGATTTTTTTCAGAGGAAAGCAAAAGCAGCTATCTTTTTGCAAGTGGAGAAATTTTCAAATCGCGGTAAAATTCGCGAATGCGTCTGGCGCGATTACAGAGGAACTACAAGGGCTAGCGATTAAATAAAGGTCGTTTTTCAGATTTGAAATTTTAAAGTTCAAAAAGACAAGTGCAGCTTGCAACTAGAAAATGACAGGTGACAGCTTTGCAAATGACAGGTGACAGTTAGGAGACAGTTCTACTTAGATTAAGCTAGATTGAATTATATTATTTTAACTAGGAGATTGGTTCTGCACAGTTTTCTAGGTACTCACACTATATTCTTGAGTGAAATGGGCCTCGCCATGGATCTGGTCAGGTTTTAGACGGGACTCTGGTCTCTGCACTTCACAGTGATCTGGGTCTGCTCTCTCTCTGGATTCTGAAGATTGAGGGATTTAAAGTCTGGATCTTTCTGCACAGCTTTCTCTGGAGATTGATGGAGGTAAAGTATGGATTTTCCCGGCAGAGCTTCCAGCTGCAAATGGATTTGAAAAGTCCCTATCTGTCCTGTCTCTCTGCTTTTATGTGTTTTTAAAATGGGTGTGTGTGAGCAGCATCACTAGCCAGCCCCTCTCCACTTATCATTGGTCAAACTTCCATTTCTCCCCTGATTGGGGGAGCTAAGTTGTGTCAGAGTGATGTCATTTTACAGCCTGCAGAAAGTCCACTCCTCCTGTCAACTTGCACACAAATCTAGATTTGAACCAATTACATATTTGCAGAGGTACATATTGTTTTAAAATCATATGCCCCTGTTCCAACGCTGCTCTTCCTGGGGGCTTGCATTCAGAAATGGCAATATTTTGCACTTTTTAACTGGTTTGCAATACCGGACATTACCCCAAATGTACACACATGTGTGCAAGGAGTATGGACATTAGTTGATGAAGTGTCAGATTTTTCACATGCACACATTTTGAGTAATATCCTCTTTTCCGCTAAAACTCCCCTGAACATACCACCGGTGCTAAAAACCTCTTAAAATGTGGGCAGAAAAATCACAAGAATTATGGTGTCATTTATAAAATGTTCACATGTCCGTACTATGAGTTATTCATCTTTTTAAAGTTATGTTCTGGCCCCAAAGGGGTGTGGTTTTCCTCAGCACAAGGTTGAATTTCTGGTTTTTCCAGTTCTGCCAAGCCAGCTTGCTCTCACAGGCAGTGCTCCGCCCCTTTGCTTCAGGAGGAAGCTACTTTTACAGCCCCCGTAATAAAACCTTTGCCTGAGCCAGGACAGGGCTTTGTTCAGAGCTCCTGTATTCTGTGGGGGATCCCCTTAATTCAATTATCAGAGAGATGGCATATCCTTAGTGTGGCCAGCAAAAGGCAGATAGGCCTGGGAACACAGCTGTTTCACTCCTGATGGGGGGTAGTTGCCAGGCAGAATTCAGTTCCTTAAGCCAGGTTTCAGATAAAATGTCACTTTTTGTTACCCAGTTTAAGTCAAGACATTTTTTTTACATATGCAGCTAGGATGCTGATTCTAAGTTTAAAACTATGACATTTAAACAATTAAAACCTATGTGACACACAAAAGTAGGTCACTCATTTCTTTTCAACATTTAGATTTTTTTAGTGTCTTTCAGTCCAAATTTACTTAAACTGCTGAAATCCACAGCTCAGCCAGTCTTGTTATAAACCTTCAAGTCACTTCAGAATATAACTTTACATTGGATCCACCTCTTAAAATGTCTTTCTTTGGCATGTTTTGGGTTCATTGATTCAGTTTTCTAAGAAAAAGTAAAATCTGGTGGTTTTAAAACGCCGGCTTTTGGATAGTGGTGAGTACTGGTACTGCACCCATTTTTGGGATTTAAGAAAATGAATTCCCAACAGTTATGGGTTTGCTTTTGGCAATCAGCATTGCCACTCCCAATGGTTTCAGACTACTGTGCGGGTAGTCCAATGGTGGTTTTAGGCAGTTTCCTTCTGTGCCCATAACATCGGCAAAAATGAGTGGCAGCCTATTCTTCATGCATTTCCCTGTGCATTTTCTGGGAAGCTCTGGCCATCATGATGTTTTCATGTCAGTACTGCACAGTTTTGAGGTAGGGCTCGGATGCATGGGTAAATACATCCCACAAGCCCCCCTCTTGCGATGGCCATTCTGTTTCCTGATGGGACTCGCAAGACCTGGGATGTTTCCTCATCTTCTTCCAATAGATGGCACAGTTCAACATCTTTTCCTCCATCCGGTCGGATCTATCGGTTCTCCTCGCCGGTCCTGATGGGAAAATTGGGCGGTACCCCGGCCCATTGCGTCTCTGCTCCCGGTCTCCGGATCGTCCTCCTTGGCCCGTCTCCAGGTTTTCTTTCTCCTAGGACGACAAAGGAAGAGCGGCAATACCTATCCATAGACATTTTTCCCCCACCATTGATATAGTGGGGCAGCATATGCATTTCATCATAACGAAACATTACATTCTTATTTTGAAAAAAAACAGTATAACTAAGAGACAGTTTAATGCAAATCACAATATTTTAGAGACTAGATGTGGTATGTTTTATGGTTGGAACTGAATTAATCTGAGACAGTACCCGCTAGGATTCCAGAGGATTCCTCCAGTTGTTGCAGAGTGTGCCTGGGATGGCAACATTTCAACTGGTTTATGTGGACCCACTTGTCTTCCCCCGCTGCCAAAGGACCTTTGGGGATGTGGATTTTGTAGGCCACAGGGGAGATCTTGTCGATGATCTCAAAGGGTCCCTTCCACGTAGGCAAAAATTTCCGCTGTTTTGCCTGGTTTCTTTGGAAGTTGTATAGATAGACCCGGTCCCCCACCTGATATTCCTTCCTGGAAGTTTTCAGGTCATAGTGGGTCTTCATGCTATCAGCTGATCTTTCTAGATTCCGCTGAGCATACGCAAAAGCATGTTGAAGGTGTTTCCTTAAATTCTCCACATACTCATGAGTTGTGGAGGCATTTATCAGTGTCTGCTCTTGGGTCCTGTAGAGCAAATGCTGAGGAAGCACCATCTTGCACCCAGTCATCAACTCAAATGGTGACATTTTGGTTGCAGATGAAGGGGTAGATCTGATGGCCATTAGGACCAGAGGTAATCGGATATCCCAACTTGGCCCAGAATCTGCCACAAACTTTTTTAATATGCTCACAATTGTCCGGTTATATCTCTCTACTGCCCCAGAAGAAGCTGGTCTATAAGCAATGTGTAGCTTTCTCTTGACCCCCAGTATCTCCCACATCTTTGTCATTACTTCACTGGTGAAGTGGCTACCCCTGTCTGACTCAATCCTTTGAGGTAGACCAAAACGGGAAAAGATGTGGTTAATCATCAAGGCAGCTGCAGTTTCTGCCTTGCAATTTGGGGCTGGGAGACATTCCACCCACTTGGTGAATAAGCATGTGACGGTCAACATGTACTTATTCCCCCTAGCAGAGCGAATCACGGGGCCTACAAAGTCGATTTGTAAATCTGACCATGGCAGTGTCATCCCCCTCTTTTGGAGAGGCGCACGGTGCGTGAGGGATGATGGCTGAAATTGTGCACACACAAGACACCCCTTCAAGTATTGGTCGAGGTCCTGCCCCATGTGTGGCCAGTATGCAACCTCTCTTAAGATTTCCAATGTTGTGTGAAACCCCCTATGACCGGCGGTGGCCGCATCATGGGCGTGACTTAACATCAGGCTTCGGAATGAGGTAGGAACCACCCACTGATCGTGGCCAGCTTTAGATTTCCTTACCAGCAAACCGTCTTGGATCCGGAACATTTTTGGACATTTCATCAACACTCTTAGGTCCTCTTTCCCAATGTAATCGGTATCCGTCAGGGGAAAGTTCTCAGGGTCCTCAAGGTGTTGGTAAAACTTACCAATAACTGGATCCCCCTTCTGAGCTGTAATCAAATCAGCATCAGGGGTCTCCTTACTCCATTGTGCAATTGAAAGGTTGTTGTGAGCATTTGTCTGGGACCTAGTGATAGCAGTGACCTGGATTTCCCCCAACAGGGACTCAATCTCAATTAGATCCCCTTGGATGGCCCCAGTTTGGGCCAGCTGATCAGCTAAGTCATTTCCAGTTTTGTCTGGTCCCTCTACTTTGGAATGACCCTTGATCTTTTTCCAATAGATGGTCATCTCATTCGAGGTGACCAGATCATCAATGTTTTGGATCAACTTCCCATGTTTCAAGGGTTTGTTATTAGCACATAACATGCCTCTGGTTTTCCAATTAACCAGGTGCTCCACGAACCCGTTCCGTACATAATCCGAATCTGTGATTATGACCAGTTCGTGGAGTTGATGCTGGACAGCAGTGAGGATGGCCTGATGCACAGCCATCAATTCTGCCACCTGACTACTTCGGGGACCAATTTTGTATCCAGCGGAGGGTTCTGGGGACTCATTCACCCATGCATTCCCTACGCCGGCCACCAGTTCTTTCTCCCTGTTGTTGTCAACATGGTAAGAGCATCCATCCACATAGACAGTGGGCATTCCCTCACACTTGTCTTCTTCAAAGACTTTGTGGGGGGAATTAAGGTATGCCTCCGTGTTGTCCTTGATTTTTAGACTTTCGTCCTCGAGACAGTTTTCTCTGGCACAATCATGCAAGTCAGCCAGACCTTGCGCGAGGGGACTCTTCTTGTTTTGGCCATATCTGACCTCCACAGGAAAGCCTTGCATTGACAGAATCCAGGAAGTAATTCGGGAATTGCTCACATTTCCGGCCCGGATTCTGTCACTTTGGAGATATTGCAGAGGCTGGTGTGGAGTCTCCACTATGATGTGTTCCCCCTGGATAAACGGGCGGTAATTCTTCAATGCCCACACCGTTGCCAGGAGTGCCTTCTCACAGTCGTTGAATTTTTCCTCCACAGAGGATAAAGTTTTGCTCGCATAGGAGATTACTTTTTTGACCTTGTCATGCTTTTGGTATAATACTGCCGTCAAGCACGTATTAGAGAACCCTGTCTCCAGGAAGAACTCCTTGTTTCTGACAGGGTAAGCTAGGCAAGGCGCTTGTGAGAGGCTTCTCTTGAGTTGTCTTACTGCCTCGGCTTGTTCTGGACCCCATTCCCACTTGACCCCCCCCTTCAGGAGATGAATCAGGGGTCTGGTGATCTCTGCGTAGCCCTCAATGAACTTTCTGCTGTAATTAGTCAGTCCAAGGAGGCTCCTTAGTTCCCGCAGAGTTGTGGGGTCTTTCAGTTTCTGAAGTGCTTCCACTTTCTTTTCCTGGGGACAGAGACCCTGGGGAGTAATCTCATGCCCCAAGAAATTAACACGGGTTCTACACCACTGTGCTTTCTGAAAGGAAAGTTTTGCTCCGGCGGCCCTCAACTGCGTCAGAACATAACGGATCTCCGCTATGTGTTCCTCCACAGATGAACTTTTGATGAGGACATCATCTACATAAGCCAGGTTACCCCTCGCACCCAAGTCGGGCATGGCCTTGTGTAGAAAAATGTTGAATTCATTGCCGGAGTTGAGGTATCCGAAGGGAGTCCGGGTCCATGTGTACTGCTGGCCCCCAAAGGTAAAAGCCAGTTTGTATTGGTCCTCCCTACTGACAGGCACAGTCCAGTATCCATTGGTCAGGTCTATTGCAGTGAATACCTGTGACCCCTGGATCTGGGCCAGCCCTTGGTCAATGTAGGGCAGTGGCCATCGGGAAGTATGGACCCGTTTGTTGAGCTCCCTGAGGTCAGCACAGAGTCTCCATTGGCCGTTTGGCTTCAATATTCCCAGCACCGGATTATTGAAGGTGCTGTGGACTGGACGGATTATTCCCCTGGACTCAAGGTTCTTAATTATTTCAGTAAGGGACTCCATTGATGCGAGAGGCAAGCGATATTGCTTCACAAACACAGGAGTCATGCCAGGGTCCGTGGGGATTGTGGTTGTGTGGATGTCGGTGCGACCACAGTCATATGAGTCTACCGCAAAGAGATCTTGGAAATCCAAGAAAACTTGTTTCAACTTTTGCTTTTGTTCCAGAGTCACACAGGCATCAGCTAGGTTGACTCTCTCTTCCACCATCTGCCTGAAGCCTGGAAAGACTTCTGGTTTGGCTATTTCAGCGGCCTCCTCCAGCTGGGTGGAGAAGTCCCTGGTCAGAGTGCTGATTTGGACTGGAGGCTTCAGGTGGAAAAGGCAGCCCTCATGGACTTGGAAAATCACCTCCTCCCTCCTGAAGTCACAAGTCACATCTTCCTTACCATAGGGGCAGGAAGTGTACACCAGGAAGTTCCCCCCATGCCGGGTAAAAATCCTGTCTGGTGTTGTATTGTCATCACTGTCACTGTCAAAGCAGTCCTTGGGGATTGGCCCTAACAGTTCATTTCCTAAATCTATGGAAAAATGTCGGTCATCAACCGCCATTCCAATAATGGTGCCTGCGGCTAGAGTAATACTCTTTAAGTCGCTGTTATCCACCTCTATTGGAATGGTGTCATGTTCTATGTTGACTAATGGAGTTGGGTTTACCCCCAACCCTTGCTGTTGGAGAGAAGCGTTTAAATGTATGTAAGCATCAGGGTTTTGCAAATATTGTCCTCTTTTAACTTTCACTTCCAGGGAGAATTGTCGGGTCCTTTCTGGGATGGTGACTTCCTCTTTGATGTGAATTTCAACTGCATAAGGTAGCAATTGAGCTGACCTAAATGCTTTTTCTGGATCATCAAAGCCCATGGGATTAGCCGCTAATCGGGACCAAGCTTTGAAGTTTATTAGGTCCAAACTAATGGCAAAGCGATTGAGAATGTCACTGCCTAAGTAAAAGGCGGCAGGGACGTCTCGCACGACCCAACAATTGTGGACTATGCTCTTGTTGCCAATGGAGATTTTGAGCATACACCTGCGTGGCAGGAGATGTTTGGAATTAGGTGCTTCCAGGTCCATTTCCCATTTGTCTATCAGTTTGAATGTGGGAATGGCTGGATCATTTGGGAGTTGGCGGAACATGGCTTCGCTGATGAAGCTCTTACCATTGTTCACACACACTCGAGCGAGAACAGAGTCCTTCCCATCATTTAACTGAACAGGGATGAACAACTGCTCTCCAATTTGCTGAATATCAGCCAGGCTCTGAGCTGATTTCACATCTTTCTGGACTATAGGAGTGGGAGTTTCAGATTGTGGATTGGTATAGAATTTCAGAGTGTTTCCTTCCAGCGTGGAATACCACTTTAGATTGGAAGGAAGGTTGATTTTCAGAAATAGAGAGGACCCCCCATCACCAGTCTGTTGTCCTACTGCTATTACTGTCACGTCTGGAATTTGGCTATTCTGGAAGTGAAATTCTACTTGGTCAGATTTTTGTTCAACCATGTGGCAGGTGCCGTTTAAACTAACATGGTTGACACTCTGTTTTAATTTTATTGGTCGGCTAGTCTGGGTCCAGAGGACCTTGTTTACACAATCTATTAGGGGTGACAACCTTCTCAGGAGGTCATTCCCTAGTAAACAAGGGGTGCCCTCTGGAGACACTACTCTGACCGGGTGTTTCAACTTGTGTCGCCCGATCTTAATGTCCAAGTCTGCAGTCCCCTCAACGGGAATTTGTCCAGGAAGAGAGGTGAGAGGTGAGAGGAATTTGGTAATTCTCTCCCCTTCCTGCATTCAGTTCATCAAAGGCCCTTCTGGACAGAAGGGTGGCTTGAGATCCAGTGTCCACCAGTGCCAAAATTGTACCCTGCCCCTGTACTTGTACCGGGGCATAGTATCTTCCCTTCTTCTCCTCAAGGGGGCACAGATAATGCACATTTTTGGACAACTGGTGGGCTAACTTTCTGGTTTTGGGCATCGCTAGCGAAGAGATTTGGGCGGAATTCTGCGGAGAGCCTTGGGAATCTGAAAGAAAAAGTTGGCAACTGGAGATCAGAGCCATTGTGGGTTCCCCTGGCTCCGGTTCTGGGCCGCCCCCCCCTTTTTGGAGGCAGTCACCAGGATGGTTTTGAACCAGGGGATTTTCTTGCTGTTGGTTCTGGGATGAGATGGTGGGCGGCGGTAGCTCAGTCTCCACATCTCCCCAGTCTGGATTTGCATCCCTAGGGACCCATTTTTTCTCTGAAGGAGAAGATCCTTTTCCCAGGATCCTCTGAGGATCCCTCTCCCTCCAATTGGAAGATCTGTACCTCCTCCTCAAACTGTGTCTGTTTGGGTCTTTTGTTTCTCCTACCACCCCTCTGCTCCTTAGGAGGCAGACTTTCAGGGGCAGGAGATTTTATTTCCGGTTCCTGGGTTTCCAGGGGCTGTTTACAAGTGAGGAAGGAAGCTTCCTCCAAGGCTTTACAGCCCCCTTCCCTTTGTACCTCCTCCCTGGGAACCGGTGAGTTATCGGGGTGCTGCCCCCGTCATTGTTCTGGAGCACCAGGTCCAGAGTTGGGTGCGTTCTGCGCCGGCACGCCCATCTGAGGGTTCTGCTGAGCCCTCAGTATGTGACCCAGATCCCGCGCCATGTTTTGAACCTGGCGCTCTAACTGGGAAACCCGCTCAGGCTGATACGGGGCCCTGTTTTCTCCCCTGGGCTGATCCCGGGAAGGGTAGCTATCCCTTCTTTGGTAGTACCCCTGGTTGGGAAGATTTGGGTACCCCTCCACCCTTGGCCTCCCCTCTCCCGGATTAGGTTGTCTGGGCTCAGGGAATTGGGGAAAGAAGGATGGATGATTTTGGGGTTGGAAATTGGGTGGATACCTGGGGAAAAAGTTCTGCCCAGGATTTGGAGAATTTCTGCCCTCCGGTGGGAAGTTTGGAGGGAAGTTCCCTGGGTTCGGTGCTCGGTTGGATCCCCCCCCTTGGGCTGGGGGAGTCCACACATAACCCAGGATGGGTCGATTTCCCTTGTAACGGGGACTTACATAATCAGGAGAGCGAGGGACCCCATTTGTGGGGCTGCCTCCCTGGCTCCCTGTCTGTGACTGGCCCGAGGACCTTCTGGGCCTAGCATTATTAGGTGCAGGTAGGTTTTTAGGCCCCCCCATCTCCAAATCTAAAACGGGGGTGACCTTTACCTCTGCCACCTTGGCAGCAGCAGGGGTGCTGTTGGCTTTGGGGTTTTTCTGGGCATTATTTTTGCTATCTACCGGTTTCTGCACCTCATAGATCTGGGTAGCCTGTTCAATGACCCAGTCTAAAGATCTTTTCTCGTGAAAATCCCTCACGAGCTGGGTCATTATGTATTTGGGCAAAGCATGAAAAAATGTATTAATGAATTCTCTACTGTCTGTGCGCACCCTTCTGGTGGTCTGCCCAAAAGCACGCTTTAACTCCTGCACAAATTCTTGTGGGGCCTGATCCTCCCCACATTGTAAATTGTAGGCTGCCTTGCGAGCCTCTTGAGGATTTCTATGAATGGAAAAATGTTTCAAGATGGCCGTCTTATAGATGGACCATCTTAAATGATTTTGGTCCTCCAGCCCCGCAAAGAAACTGGAGTATTCCGGGGAGAAGGTCCACTTTACATATTGAATACAGCTTTGGCTGTCCTTCAAATGGAAAGTCTCCATCATTTGCTCAAACAACTCTAAGTGCTCCCAAACAGAATACTTAGCGTTCTTATGGTAAGGCGTGATGACGCTCCTAATCGCCTTAATCTGCTTTAAGGGGTCCTTAAGCAAGGCCCTTTTTGGTTCGGGTAACCCTTGTCCATTCCTCCTCTGACTCAGAGGCACTGCTCCCAGAGGTTCCTGTCTGCTCTTCCAGGTTTTCCCGGATTCTGCGAGCCTGGGAATGGCTGGCCGAATGAGGGGACCTGGTCTCCTGTGTCCTGCGCAGTTCAGAGGAGTCTTCAGATTCCTCCTTGCTGCCAGGATTTGATGGGTACCCCCCCCACTGACCTAACTGGGCAGAGGTTTTCAGGATGCCCTTAATGGGCCTACTCTCCTGGGGTTCCCCATTAAATTGCACTGTGCTTGGGTGCCCATACCCGGATGCCCACCCCTCCATTCCTGAGTGGTACTGGCCTATGAGCCCCATACTTTTAGCTGGATAGTAATCTGCCATCCCTGTGGCCCTGTGCTCATGTGGCCAGGGGACATGGGGGTGGTAGAGTCCAGGGACTGGGAGGTATGAGGGCCTCTGGTACTAGGGCTCCTGAGGTTATGCTCCGGAGCTTCCCTTTCCCAGCGAACCTCATCTCTATCCGCCCCTGCTCCCTGTTGCAATGCAAGAGCCTGCATTTGTGCCTTCAGTTCCTCAGTTAAGGCCTTACTAGACTCTATCGGTCTCTCCTGCATCGCTACCTGTTGTTGGAGCCTATCATTGTGTTGACAGAGGGCCTCATTTTCCCTCTGTGCTTCCTGGTTGGTCCTGGAGAACTGGGCCAGTCTTTGCTGCAGGAGGTTTACCTCCTGAGTCCCATCCCTACTGGCCTGCTCCTTTCTTGCCAGAGCCTCTTCCACCCTTCTGGTGTGCTCTACCAAGTTCTGGTTTTCTTTTTGGAGGTCACCCAGTCCCTGGTGGGCCAGGTGATTTTCTTCCATTTTTCTTTTTAAATGGCAGACTTCCTGGCCTAAGGCGTCTCTTTCCTGACTAAGAGCCTGCATTTGTGCCGCCAGGTCGTCCCTCTGCCTTTGAAAGGCACCAGCTTTCTGGCGTTCTTCATCAAACTCTGCCTGGGCATCCAGGTCTTTCAAAATCAGCTTGTTGCTCTCTGCCTTCACTCTATCTAGATGACTTTGCAGGGTGGCTACCTGCTCCGTGCATGCCCTGTTAAAGTCTAATTGTTGCTCCAGCTTTTTCTGGCTCTGCAGTAAGGAGTCCAAACTGTCTCAGTGCTCCTTCTGCAGGGCCAGAAATCTAGTATCCTGGTCAGCCTTTTCCTGTTGCAGTATATCCATGTCCTCTTTTATTTTAATGATATACTGCCTACTGTCATTTTCTGACTCCTGGCTCCTGAGCAGCCTCTGCTCAGAAGAGTCCAGCTCAGATTGGGCCTTCTGTAATGCCAGCAGTTGCCTACTCGCCAGATCTTGGCCTTCAGCACATTTGTCCTGCATGGCTCCCATATGTAAATATAAATATGCCGCTACCCTGGCAATCTTGTTGTGCTCATCCTTGGCCTTAGAGGACATATATAGTTCACTCAGGGCCACATGTAAGGGACCCTGGTCTCTCCATATATCTGACCCTGTTTCCGTGATTTGGGGTGTGATGGCCTGCAACCAGACTGTTTGGTCCTGGTGAGTCCACTCACCTCTCACAAATAACTTATGTAAGAAGTGCTCTCTGGCTATTGTCATGTCTACTAAGGTCGTCATTCTAGAGATTGGTCTCTGTCCTGACTTACAGAAGTTTGTATTTTATTTTTGCAAAACAGACCTTTTTCTTAGAGCGTTCCTTTGAGAAGTGCTTTACAGCGTAACACAGCGTGTGCTCCGACCGGATATGTGTATCTGGTCAGCTGGCACGCTGTATTAATCTGCACAAGTGATAGATCTAATCCAAACGTCCGGCACGAGCCCCCAATTTGTAAGAGGATTCAATTCAGCACTACAGCCAAGTCAACGCCTAGTCTAGAATACTGAATGAAAACCCTTATTGATATATCTTTATGTCCAGTTCATGCGTTCTGGATGACTACCCCTATATAACACCCCTCCCTTGGAATCCCCCTGACCCCACTGAGCCAAGAAGTAGTTCTGTTTTGCAAGTTTAAAGGCTTATTTGATAACTTAAACAATATATATTATATCACGCTTTATAATAAATTAATAATTGAATATCACACTTAATCTGATATGATAAAGATTAACAACGGAGAATCTGGCACTAGCACACTTCTTTATAATCACTAAGGAGTTGACATGAAATGGATAAGATAGCAACAATACTTCTATGGTTTCTTTATAATCAATGATGAGTGGTTATAGGATGGATAAGATAGCAACAATACTTTTATGGTTTCAAATGGATGCAATGTGGAATGAAAATGCAATACAGAAAATAACTTGATAGGATTTCAGCAAAAGACAATGTAATCACTTTCTTGGACAATTCACCCCCCCCTTTTATGCAATGCAAGGAAATGGAGGGAAGCACACAGTTCTCAGAAATGCAATCAAATGTGATTCAGTTCACCCAGCAACTTAGACTACAGAAGTTGAAAACACAGGCCCAAATGCTTTTAAATGTGCTGGCAATGTAGAAAAAAATATGCTAAAATGCTTTTAATTCCCTCTAGAGGTTTAGGGTGAGTGGTATATGCTTTGAATAAGTTCAGGATCACCTTAGCAGTGATGCAGGGATAGTTTTTATGAGGCAAACGATTTTTTTCAGAGGAAAGCAAAAGCAGCTATCTTTTTGCAAGTGGAGAAATTTTCAAATCGCGCCAAAATTCGCGAATGCGTCTGGCGCAATTACAGAGGAACTACAAGGGCTAGCAATATCGTTTTGAGGTCCTAGGAAAGCCTAGGATCTCAGCTTCCAGATGAAAGTTTCGGTCTCGGAGATATGAGCGATTAAATAAAGGTCGTTTTTCAGATTTGAAATTTTAAAGTTCAAAAAGACAAGTGCAGCTTGCAACTAGAAAATGACAGGTGACAGCTTTGCAAATGACAGGTGACAGTTAGGAGACAGTTCTACTTAGATTAAGCTAGATTGAATTATATTATTTTAACTAGGAGATTGGTTCTGCACAGTTTTCTAGGTACTCACACTATATTCTTGAGTGAAATGGGCCTCGCCATGGATCTGGTCAGGTTTTAGACGGGACTCTGGTCTCTGCACTTCACAGTGATCTGGGTCTGCTCTCTCTCTGGATTCTGAAGATTGAGGGATTTAAAGTCTGGATCTTTCTGCACAGCTTTCTCTGGAGATTGATGGAGGTAAAGTATGGATTTTCCCGGCAGAGCTTCCAGCTGCAAATGGATTTGAAAAGTCCCTATCTGTCCTGTCTCTCTGCTTTTATGTGTTTTTAAAATGGGTGTGTGTGAGCAGCATCACTAGCCAGCCCCTCTCCACTTATCATTGGTCAAACTTCCATTTCTCCCCTGATTGGGGGAGCTAAGTTGTGTCAGAGTGATGTCATTTTACAGCCTGCAGAAAGTCCACTCCTCCTGTCAACTTGCACACAAATCTAGATTTGAACCAAATACATATTTGCAGAGGTACATATTGTTTTAAAATCATATGCACCCATCATGCATTACAGGAGGTATACCCTGTTCCAACGCTGCTCTTCCTGGGGGCTTGCATTCAGAAATGGCAATATTTTGCACTTTTTAACTGGTTTGCAATACCGGACATTACCCCAAATTTACACACATGTGCGCAAGGAGTATGGACATTAGTTGATGAAGTGTCAGATTTTTCACATGCACCCATTTTGAGTAATATCCTCTTTTCCGCTAAAACTCCCCTGAACATACCACCGGTTCTAAAAACCTCTTAAAATGTGGGCAGAAAAATCACAAGAATTATGGTGTCATTTATAAAATGTTCACATGTCCGTACTATGAGTTATTCATCTTTTTAAAGTTATGTTCTGGCCCCAAAGGGGTGTGGTTTTCCTCAGCACAAGGTTGAATTTCTGGTTTTTCCAGTTCTGCCAAGCCAGCTTGCTCTCACAGGCAGTGCTCCGCCCCTTTGCTTCAGGAGGAAGCTACTTTTACAGCCCCCGTAATAAAACCTTTGCCTGAGCCAGGACAGGGCTTTGTTCAGAGCTCCTGTATTCTGTGGGGGATCCCCTTAATTCAATTATCAGAGAGATGGCATATCCTTAGTGTGGCCAGCAAAAGGCAGATAGGCCTGGGAACACAGCTGTGACTCAAGTTTCACTCCTAATGGGGGGTAGTTGCCAGGCAGAATTCAGCTCCTTAAGCCAGGTTTCAGATAAAATGTCACTTTTTGTTACCCAGTTTAAGTCAAGACATTTTTTTTACATATGCAGCTAGGATGCTGATTCTAAGTTTAAAACTATGACATTTAAACAATTAAAACCTATGTGACACACAAAAGTAGGTCACTCATTTCTTTTCAACATTTAGATTTTTTTAGTGTCTTTCAGTCCAAATTTACTTAAACTGCTGAAATCCACAGCTCAGCCAGTCTTGTTATAAACCTTCAAGTCACTTCAGAATATAACTTTACATTGGATCCACCTCTTAAAATGTCTTTCTTTGGCATGTTTTGGGTTCATTGATTCAGTTTTCTACAAAAAAGTAAAATCTGGTGGTTTTAAAACGCCGGCTTTTGGATAGTGGTGAGTACTGGTACTGCACCCATTTTTGGGATTTAAGAAAATGAATTCCCAACAGTTATGGGTTTGCTTTTGGCAATCAGCATTGCCACTCCCAATGGTTTCAGACTACTGTGTGGGTAGTCCAATGGTGGTTTTAGGCAGTTTCCTTCTGTGCCCATAACATCGGCAAAAATGAGTGGCAGCCTATTCTTCATGCATTTCCCTGTGCATTTTCTGGGAAGCTCTGGCCATCATGATGTTTTCATGTCAGTACTGCACAGTTTTGAGGTAGGGCTCGGATGCATGGGTAAATACATCCCACAATGCACTGCCTGGGGGGGTGTTATTAATGGGTCCTTTGGGCCAGTCATGCACTGGCTCGGGGGTATTAATGGGTCCTTTGGGCCAGTTATGCACTGCCTGGGGGTGGGGGGGTTATTAATGGGTCCTTTGGGCCAGTCATGCACTGCCTGGGGGGGGGGGGTTATTAATGGGTCCTTTGGGCCAGTCATGCACTGCCTGGGGGGGTTATTAATGGGTCCTTTGGGCCAGTAATGCATTGCCTGGGGGGGTTATTAATGGGTCCTTTGGGTCAGTCATGCACTGCCTTGGGGGGGGTTATTAATGGGTCCTTTGGGCCAGTCATGCACTGCCTGGGGGGGGGTTATTAATGGGTCCTTTGGGCCAGTCATGCACTGCCTGGGGGGGGGTTATTAATGGGTCCTTTGGGTCAGTCATGCACAGCCTGGGGGGGGGGGGTTATTAATGGGTCCTTTGGGCCGGTCATGCACTGCCTGGGGGGGGGGGTTATTAATGGGTCCTTTGGCACTGTAATGCCATCAACATATTCTCATATGGCATTCATGTTTGACCACTTACCAGCATCTGCAGGTGGGCTCACTCCTGCCTCAGCCTCCCCGATCCCATGAATGCCCTCAAGGTGGAGGACACTGCTGCAATGCTCCTCCCATGCTTGCAGCTTCAGTGGGGAAGGGGGTCCTCCACCTGTCTCACTGCTGCGTTGGTGGTGTGTGGAGATGAGGTTCCGAACCCTCAGCCTGAGGTCGTCCCACCGCTTGTGGCAGTCCTTGACGCTCCTTACTGTCACGCCCACATCGGTGCACTTGCTTGCTGCTTCCGCCCATACTTCCTTCCTCCGCTGCTGTGTGGCACGCCGTTGATCGGCACTGAACAGCATCTCTGCATGCTCCACTATGTGCTCCACGAGCACAGTTAGCTCCGCCTCACTGAAGCGCTGTTTGCGCTGCCTCTGCGCTGGAATCCTGGCAGACATTCTGGTGGTCCCTTTTGCCTTTTCACAGTATGGATTGTGCTTGTGCTGACTCTGGATGGCAATGGATTGTGCTTTATATGATGGCCGCCTCTCTGTTTCCGGTTTTTGGCGATCATGGTATTTCCGGTTCCGCGGCGACGGAGGTGGACACAGGCTTTGCGCTAGTTGTGGCAGCGCTATGTCCATTTCCTTTTTTTTTGTGACGGCAGTAACAATGTTTCCGCGTCCGTGTGGTGCGCACGACCGACAGCACGTAATCGGACGGTCTTTCCGCAACCTTGCGGACACGGAATCTTTATTACCGCCGTCACGGAATCACCGCGATCCGAAGCTGCCAGGTTGTAATGAGGCCCATAGGAATAAAGTTACCATCCTTTTGTGATGACTTAGCATTCAAAGCTTGTGCTGGCTCTTTAAATTACATCGCTGTAGCAATGATTTTTATGAATCTCCTTGTCTTTGTCTTGGACGTATTAGCATATCATTTTCTTTTCTGCATTATTTCTTTTTTCCTCTTACACTCCACAACTGCAGATGTCTTATTAGTCACCGGTACCTTAGAGCCATTAGCAAACATATCAAAAAGAATACCTCCTTTTACCACAGGTGGATTTCACAGTCCACTAGTTATGATAGGACATTTTACATGCATTAGCTGTTTTGTCGGATCCCCACTCACTGTCTCCTGTAAAGCTCAGTCATTATGAAATGACGAGGAGTCAATGGTTTGAATGGGGGCAGAAGATGCACTCTTTTTGTTGATTATCTGTTGTTTCAAAGTGTCCCCACCTACCCCCGAATCTGCTGCACCCCAACTTCGTCATGGTTATGGGCCAGTGGCTGTGTATTCTTCGCGACCCCCATGCAGCCTATTTGTCAGTTTTCTTCCTCATAACACGTTACAGAATTTTCAGTCTCTTTCAGCAACTTTGCTAAAGTAGCATTTGTTTATTCATTTTATCGTCTAAAGTTTCATACAATTTTGCTACTGCTAAAAGTGCTGTATTCATGGCACTTAACGTGTTATTCAGCACGGGAGCTTCTGAAAACAGAAACATTTCTGTTGTCGGTGCTATGAAAGATAACGACCTGTTCGAGGAGTGCATGGGTGACTTATCAAACAAAATAGGTGACTTTGACAGCAAAACCGTGCCCTCGCGACCCGTCCCATTTATGTGCTGGTATAATATTTACATGATTTGCCAAATCACCAATATCTTTTTTTTCATGTAATTGAATCAAATCCCCAGTGTTTGAGCAAATATACAATATATCTTGGGAATCTGGACATGAATTGTTAGTGGTGTTCGTGAAGTCCATCGCATCATCATCTATCACCCCCACCATGGTCAGAGCCTTATGCGCTTTGCGTAGTTTATGTTGGGCTAATACAAAACACAAAACTGGTGCCAAAGCTGGCGGTGTTAAAGGCTCCAATGGAAAATTTACATCTCAGGGTTTCGTTCCTACTGACTGTAAGTCCCCTGAGATGCATGCAGTTTCCAGCGTGGTGTCAGTTACTTCGCACAAGGCCAGATTATCAATTATATTCTGTTGTGGTTGTGTTGGCAACACAATTGCTTGATTGGGTACTTCATGAGGCCCATTGGTTTTGCAATTTAACAGATTAAATACCACCCGCTGAACGATTGCCACTGAGTCTTTAGCATTTTGTTTTGGATCCGATGCGCAAAAGGATCGTATATCCGACATAATGGATGCTGACCGTGGGAGCTTTTGGCAAATTATGTGATTTCAAAGCAGTGGATAGCAAAACCTTTTTGGGGAGGGACACGGTTGCACTTGAATTCTCACCGGCCACACGTGGTAATAATACCGACAGCGGTGGAACTCAGGGCATACCTGTCTTCAATGAGTATTTATTCACAGACATATTAAATGTTAGCCCTTATGAAAGACTAACGGCAAAAGAGTACTTATCATTTATTATTATTTTTTCTCTCCCCTTTTATGTATGCTTACCATGTAGAATCTGAGCCTCCGTCTCCCGCTTTCTCGCTAGACAGCGAGAAAGCAACTCCACTTCTACAACTGCACTTTCCCAAATGCAAAGTGCAGATTGAAGATAAGGAAGCTGGGAGCAGAGGTGGGGCAATCACGCTGGGGACAGAATGCAAAAGAAACAGGAAACAAGTTGTAAGCCGTTAGCAGGCACACAAATCCACTCTCAATGTCTATAAGCAGTTTGTACCGGTCCATTCCACCAGTAACAACACAAGCAAAGATTTTGAATCCGAAGTCCACACACAGCGAGTCCAGAGAACACAGCGAGACAGCAACTCCACTACAACTGCACTTTTCCAAATGCTTATTTAACATGTACTTTATGCATATCAGGGACAACTTTAGAAAGAGCCAATCGTCTTGCACACATGATCCGCAGCAATAGAGATAACAGACTTTGACGGCACTGTAGAGCCATGGATACATTAACAGAATTGCGAACCATGTATTTAATTAAAATGTGGATAGTACTTTAACAGCTTTGTTTAGTGTGCGATCTGTAATCAACAACTTGAAGAATTCTTAATAGGATTCCAAAAGTCGGATCTGCTATGAGACTCCTTAGATAAGTTCTTCTGAAGAAAGGGGATAAAGGAGCAAACTTGAGACATATATCAGCTGTTTTCATGGAGGAGATGCCTCGACTCCTTAAGGAAAAACACAGTATAGCTCAGCAATTAAAACATTTGATTAAAACTCATACGTTTCATATGCACATGATAGCCAATATATATTAGATACTTTAACTGGTAGGGACCCTGCAAACTATTGGGAGTTGATTAATAGCACAACTTCTAACAATAAGGCAGGTTCTCTAGTCTGCATAATTATTGATGATATTGATGATAAGTGGGTAACACACCTTACACAAATGTATACAGCTGTGCATAATGATATAGGGCCTCATTACGACTCAGGCGGTAAGGGTTTTACGGCGGCGTAAACAGCACCGACCCTTACCGCCTGAGTACGAGGTCCCTTAGCGCCATGGCGGATTTAACACCTGCTTTTAGCAGGTGTTAAAATCCATGGCGCTAAGGGACCATGGAGTTAATTACGCCACCGTAATTTACGGTGGCATAATTAACACCTTCCCCACTCCCATTATGCCCTATGGGGCAAAATGGGAATGGGGAAGGGAAAATGGGAAAATGGGGATTTACCGCCCCGCCAAGGTTGGAATGGGGCAGTAAGTCCGCCTACCACCATGGCGTAAACGTAGTTTACGCCATGGTGGTAAAGTCACAGCCCAGGCGGTAACTTACCGCCTGGGTCGTAATGAGGCCCATAATAATTCTGACCATCGATTGGCACTCCTTAAACCATTGGCATGGTTAGATTATGTTAGAAGAGATGATACCCATGCTTAAGAATGCAACACATTTGGGGGCCACTGAATGTGCAGCTAACGAAGATGGCTGAGCACTAGCAATGCTCCGGCACCCGCTGTAAATGTCCTGATTACATTTCCAAACAGCAAGATGAGGCGAGGTGGCTTTATAAATCACCAGCTTATTTTCATTATAACAATTCCCACCCTACCTCACCCATTCTAACTTCCCCACCCTCCCCACACATCTATACCTGCTTTCACAGCCATACACCCACCCAACCTCATCCTCTTTTACACCCACTTTATCTGACTCTGTATTCCCCACTCACCCATTCAACCAACCTCCCTTTAACCATAAACAATGGCCCTCTCTAACACCCTTTGAAAAATGTACTTACTCAACCCCACCTCTTTTCATCACTACCCACCAACCATCCCACACTCACTGACCTACCCTTGTCTCCCTTGCTCCAGCCTTGGATGATTTCTGCAATCACTCCTTTGCCACTGGATCCTTCTCCTCTGTCCTCAAGCACTCCTTTGTGCACCCTTTCCTCAAAAAGCCTTGTGCTGACACTTTCTGTCCTGCTAACTACCACCCTATCTCCATTACCCTCTTCCTGGGAAAACTCTTGGAGAAGCTGGCCGTCTCCCAGCTTATCCACCACACTGAATCTGTTGGTTGTCTCCACGACCACCTGTCTAGTTTCAGAGCTGCCAGTGGCACAGGAACTGCTCTCCAGAACACCTGTGAAGACTTGCTCTCCAATCTCGACTACGGTTCCCCTTGTGTTCTCATCCGTAATTGACCTTTCCTCTGTCTTTAATAAGGTCAATCATGCCACCCTGATAAATTAGCTCTGTGATACCCTTGGCATCACAGACATGGCTCTGGACTGGTTGACCTACTTTGTCATGGAAAGATGCTCGAAGGTGCAACTGGGCCCTTTTCTCTCCACCATCTCACTCTCCACCTCTGGTGCCCCTCAGGGCTATATCCTCTCGCCCTGTCTCTTCAACATCTAACTGGCCCTCTAGCCCATTTGTTCTCCACCTTCTCTTCTAACTTCCAGTGTAATGCTGATGACACGCAGCTCCTCTTCAAGCTTCCTCTTTCATTCCTGACTGCCTGTCTGCTATTCAGTCATGGCGCACTGCTAATGACCTCTGCCTTAATGCCAGTAAGACAGTGATCCTACTCCCTCTTTCCTTACAACACTCTGACCAACCTCCATGGGCCCCCACCCCTCGCCCTCCTGTGAGGCAAAAAAGCTTGGTGTCATTTCCGACTCCTCTCCTCACATCACTGTCCTTGCCAAGAAGGCCCACTTTCAGCCACAGCTGCTCAGAGGCATTCTCCCTTTCCTCACCTTCCCCCAGAAACTCAATGGTCCTCATTACGAGGTATGCGGTAGAGGGAAAATGGGGCCGGTAGAGATGCCGGCCCCGTTATCCCTCTACCACCCCATTATGAGGTCTCCTTGGGGGACCCATTAAGGACGCCTGGTTTCACCAGGCATCCTTAGCGGGTCCCATGAGCAGACTAGGATGCAAACAACGGGCGCGCCATTAACAGGCCCGTTGTTTGCATTCTCCCCATTCCCATTGAACCCTATGGGGGTTCGAATGGGAATGGGGATGACCGGGTCTGGATTCCCAGGAAGGGGAATTACCGGGCCCTCCAAGGTTGGAATGGCCCGGTACTTCCCCATTCCGGGAACCCGGATCCGGTACCCAGTATGGGGGTAGCCATGCCGCTAATACCAGCATGGCTACCTCCATATTTGTAATGAGACCCCATGTCCCCAGAGCTCTGGTCCTCTCCAGGTTGGACTACTGTAACTGTGACTTTTCTCACACACTGTGTGAGGGCACCCAACTTTGACTCCCCCTTGTTTGCCTCCACTTTCAGAGCAAGCCGCCCTTCTGGCTACTCTAGTCCGGAGTCTGACTTCGGCTCTCCCACATCCAGTGTAACAGCAGTGCTAATTAACCGGTTCGACCTGGCCTGGAAGTCTGCCTCACAAGCAAGATTCATGACAAGGTCTTAATGGTGAGTAAGGTTCTTTCTTTCCCACCACCACTTACCAACTCTATCACCACGTGTTGATTTCCTTGCTACTGCATTTCCTGTGCCCTTTATTCTTGCATTTAATGTTTCCAATAGAACCACCCACACATTTCCCACTTTTACTTAATTCAATTATGGGACTACCAATCCCAGTGATGTCCAGAAAGAACTAAGGAGCTCACACACAGGAACACCCTATTTATTACGGTTTTCTTGTGTTTTGATTTTTTACCACAGGGGCCTCTTATTTGCCCTGATGAAGGCGGTTCATTCAAAGTAATACTGTTCCGGCTGATGCAATTGGAGCTGGACATTTCTGCCACCGAAACGTGTACCATATGCAAGGGGGTTATTCGTATCAATAAGGATGTTTTTGGGTCTATGGCCTATTTATTACCAGACGTATATTTGAAACCAAGACTAGGGTCCCCCTGCCACGTTGGCACCTGTAATATCATCGAAAAATGTAGATATTGTGTTTAATACGGCACCTGCAAGCAACAACATCGAAAAATTTAGATGTTGTGTTGAATACGGTGTATGGGTAGCACCCTACACCCACCTTTTGCACTGAAGCATAGCCTTTATGACTTCATAAGTGTGCTACATGATCAATGTCTTAGCACTGATCTTTGTATGAAAGCTAAACTGTGATTTCTTTATCCATTTATGGTTTGATTATTTAAGTTTTCCACACACAAATTATTTAGAAATGTTTTCCTGTTCATGTCTCAAATGTT
The DNA here is from genome assembly GCF_040938575.1 of Ambystoma mexicanum. Taxonomy (NCBI): domain Eukaryota; kingdom Metazoa; phylum Chordata; class Amphibia; order Caudata; family Ambystomatidae; genus Ambystoma; species Ambystoma mexicanum. Next base: position 372,431,450 of record NC_090923.1, read on the forward strand.
TTTTATTTTAATTGAATGTGTTTCATTTTAATACAAACCACGTTTATTCACCATCATGGTTGTATGTGATCTTCTTTACTTAATCCTTACTTTCTTTCTGGACATCCCCATGGAGTAGTAATTTAGAGGTTTTCCCAAGAGTACCACCAATACCAGGATTCCCATCATTATGATATATTTGTTGCATTTATTGACAACATTTGGGGACACACCTGGTCAGTAGCAGTACTAACTTTTCTAGGTTCATGGACTACTGTAACAGCCTCTTCCTCCCTTCCCCTTGATTGCAAACAGTATCCTTGGCCTCAAGCCCAGGGATTGCATCCCTCCAGCCCTATAATCTCTCCACTGGCTCCACTGGATCAAGTTCAAGACCCTCTGCATCTGGGGCCTGGGACCCTGCTACATCTAACTCTCCCTAAATACCTTTCTGCTAGAGCCCCTCCTATTCTAGATCCAACTCTGCCGATCGGACACTTTTCCAAGCAGAGAGTGGGGGGTAGATCTTGCTCCTCCACAGGTTCCTCCCTATGGAATGACCTGCCTGTCCCTCTCAGACTTGAGCAGGATCTCCTTAAGATCCGGAAGCTTCTGAAGATCTTCCTTTTCTCTTCTTCTTACCATCACTCCCTCCACTGCTAATGCCCCTTTCTGCCTCTTGTCTGGATGCCTAGTTCCTTCAGCTTGGCATAGTACACCAGGTCCCCCAGGTCCAGTCTACCATTGCGCTTGGTCTCCCCTGACCCCCAACCATCAACCTGCACTTGCCCTCTGGGCCCCTCCCACTGCACTAGCCTGACTGGGCCTGCACCATTGTAGCCATCCAGGCCCTTACCTCGCACTTCCCCTGCACTCTCTGCTTTCCCCTGGCCTCTGTCCACCTGGCCTCCCATGGCACTCCCTTTTCCTCCCGTGCCCTTCCGCTCTGACCGGCACTTCCCCCTCCTCCCCTTGTCCCTGCACTTCTCGTTACAGCTCGTGAATGATCCAAATGTCACAAGGCCTAGTAGGACCATTGTTTTGTCCTCCATGTACCCCCTCTTGTCTTGTTGCACCATGAAACACATTGCTTATAGGTGTATTATAAATACCCAATAAATAAATATTTACCCCTTTGACTAACCAGTTATTTACCCTACCTCACCCCATTTCACATTCAGTTACTCCCCCTCCCTTTTCCCACGCATCTACCAACCCTAACTTATCTCACAACCACCCAACACTCCTACCTCAATGCCTTTCATCCAATTCACCATATGTCGTCACTCACATACCCTACATCACTTTTTCCATTTCCATTAACCAATAGTACCTCACGGTTTGCATCCCCATGCAGTCACCCACCCTCATTCCATGTCACCCCACACAACCTACCTCACCCCTTTCACCCACATTCATCCACCATTATTTCCTCACCTCTTCCATCCCACCATCCCTCATCCCCTTTCATCAAAGCCCACGCGCCCCACTTCATCAACTTCTTCCCACCCACCCAATTTCACTTCACCTTTTGCACCACTTCACTTGGCCCAAAGCCACCCAAACTCATCCCCCTCCACAACACCTTACAAACCATTGGTTTTGTACCACACCCGTTTCTGGCCATGAATGTTGCTAGCACAATCCTGCAATTTCTACAAGATAAAAACAATGTAGCACTGATCACTTATACCAAACATAGTCGTTTTGTCAATAACTTTGAAAACCAGATACAAGATACATAAATCCAGATACAACTCAAAATACTGAAGTGAGAAATTGATTAGATGATACCACAGCTACTCTAATGCATCAACATATTCAAATGTTAATGGCTAGCATAATAGGTGTACATGTGATGCCCATGATGATACTGCATGGCCGATAGATGGAAATAGATTTTACCGAAGAACACCATTTCTTAAGCAGTAGTGCATTTCCACGCCGAAAAAGAAAACGTTTCAGATTTTGATTTTTTACCAACATTTTCGAACCTTATTCCCGATTCCGATACATAGTGTGGCTCATGTTCAATATTCTGAACACAACTGAGTTATTGGAGTTAATGTAGAAACGACGTATTTAAAATAAACTGAAATAAACTCAAAAACGTGCCATGCTACTATGATAAGGTCAACAAAAACAAAGATGCGCTCAATAAAGGGAATGCCATTAATTATACAAAATGCTAGTCAGTTGTTAATTGTTTTAGGTGAGCACGCTATAAAAGTCGTCATATTGATGAATTATACTTTAACAGCACTTTGGGAGTCACTTTGTAAAAAATGCTAATTGCATGTAGAGGAACACCAACTCTGGCACGTACTTTGGTCTAATACATGAAGTTGTAATCATTCAATATTGCACAAAAAAAGAAGTCTAAAAAGAGGTAAAATTGCCTTTACTAAATATGTGTAAATCACGCAGGGGCACCTGTTACATTTCAATCTATTTGGAAAAAGAGTATAACACGTGCACATTTTTTGTACATGCTTTTTCTGTTACGCCAGTAGGAAAATAAGTCGCGTTTTTGCACTCATATTTGCTAAAAGTGTAACTGCGCCTGCCATTTGCACATGGCAGACATCATTCACATAAAGATGTTGAAATGCTATCTCTTACATCAAGCAATAGGAACACACTGAGCGTAACAATCGCATGGCAAGATAAGCAGACCTAGCCTTGCTGCAAGAACAATTGTGACTGTCTCATTACCTCATCACTTTAAATTATATACATTTAAATGCTCACATAAACCGACTGCCTAAAAGCTTCCAAAGACCATGCAGCGAGATTTTTGTAAAACGAAAGATAGCCCACATATGCGGAAATAAGCATTTGCACATTGTGTGTTTGCATTTTGTCTAATTGCAATTCAAACAAAAAATAAATAAAACATGTTATCTTTATTTGTTGGGGATTTTAAACATATTTTCCATATGAGTTGTGGGTTGGATTTCCATGTGGAACACTATTGGTTACTTTAAGTCGAGCAACCCACCTGCTGCCAGCTCCCCCACCTTCACGGCAAGACAATGGAACTCTCTCCCCCATCCTTGAGAACGGAGAAATCTTACTGGGCATTCAGGATATCACTAAAAACCTTGCTTTTTGCATAACTACACACGGTGGAATACATAAACTTGACCTGAACACTGTAACACCGTACCCTGGACCCTACAATTTCAATTTGTTGTATATGTAACTGGTTGCAACAGCGCCTTCATGCCTATGGTCTAGACGGCTTTATAAATCAATAAAATAAATAAGTTGCCACTTCCAACCCATTCATAACGAAGCACACGTTGGAGAGACTAATGAGAATTCCAACATTAGATCTCGCTTCAGACTGCGAACTGGGAAATTCTACATTTACAGACAATGTGAAAATAAATGGATAGTGTAGAGTGAAAATAGTTAAGGTCCAAGTACAGAGGTTTAAGGAACACCCTAGAGAAGAAAACGTGAGGAAAATTATCCAAGCAGGGTGGGATGATCAATCGTATCAAAAGCTGCCGACAGAGCTAATATATGAAATAAAAAGATATAGCATATATATAAAAAAAAGTATGTATAATAATGAGGCAGTAATGGTCCGCCGTCCTGGGACTTATTGCCATTAATACCCCGGCCCGTTAGACCGGGGTAACTATGTTCTTTTTCCTGGCTGTGAGACGCGTTAAAAAAGGTTTATGTGACTAGAGGACTTAGGCTACCATCACCAATGTTACATTTATATACATAACATCTTTATTTTCAGACTAGATAGATGTTTGGTTATGGGAACCATAATCTAAGTCACTAGCAGTACTAACTCTTCACTATGCAAAAAACTCAACTGCAAATTGTTATGATATGAATGTTTAATATGATAACATTTGTATACATACCCAAAGAAGTTAAGTTCAACATGGTAACACATGTATAATAGCCTGAGTGTGTTTTTATGAAATATTTGAAAATAAAGATGTTATGTATATGCATGTAACATTGGTGATCTATAACTTGTGTACAGATAAAATCACATGATCTGTTACCCTGTGTTGTGAAACACTACCGGCAAGTGCCAAACAGGTGGGGTAGCCTAAGTCCTCTTGTCTCATAAACTGTTCCATACCCTCATGACAGAGGCCCCCCAGATCAAACAAGAGGGTCCCATACACCCCACAGACATTCAAAGTGTTAAAAAAGGTTACAAAAAAATGGCCACCGCGGACAGAAAACGTAGTCCATTTTCTGTCTCCGTGGCAGACATAGTAAACAAAGAAAATGTCCACCATGGAAGAGGAGAAGGGAGTATGCATATTCCCTTTTCCCTTTCCATGGCGGGCATTCACTTACATTGAGAAAAAAAAGTAAACACTAAAAATGGCTACCTGGGAAAAGGGAGAAGGCACTATTTGTGGTCCCTTCTCCCTTTCCATTGTTGTCTAAAAAAAAAAAACGACGACACAGGATTACACTGTGGTATGGCTCGGAAATGAGCCAAGCCACATGAAGTGTATCCCGTGGATTCACCGCGCTGGGGACTAATGATAATTATTATTATTAATATTATTATTATTGTTATGGGCAAGGTCCAGGTGAATTCAGTGGATGACAGCGTCAAAGGACACAGATAGTTCAAAGCCATACTCCATTGATGTTAGTTGCCATTCAGAGTTCGACTTCACACTGCCCTCGAATGGAAGCCCACCTGGGTTATATGAGAGAATTGCTCACATTGTATAACTGAAGCTGTTTGTATGCAGCATTTTACAGGAATCTATTGAGGAGCGGGTGGGTAGAGATGAATCTATGTTAGGTCCGGTCAGAGTACTCTAGACTAGATTGCTTCAGTATGGGAGCAACCAACTTGAAGGTCATTAATGTGGATTGTATTGACCCACTAGGCTCTGCCCTGCAACATCACTGTATGCTGGTGGCACCAGAACCAACAAAATGGCAGGAAAAAGCCCTATGCATGCTAAACCCATGAAAATTGTGCTGTGAAACCAGAAAGATGGCTGCCAATCTACTTTGCCTGTGTCAGTGGTGGCACAGGAGACCACACTGCTAAAACCTGTCATTGGGCTGCACACAGAGTACAAATGGAAACTACATGAAAGGCAGTGCTTCATTGCAAGTAAACCCAGAAGTTCTTTGAAATCAGTTTTTCTTTAGTTGCTGAAATAACAAAATAATGATTCCAAGCATTAGAAAATATCCAACATCCTTGCTGGGTGTTACCCGTCACTTTATTTAAAGAATCCACGTAAGCACACAATGTCAGGAAAAGCAGATTCCCTCACAAGAATATCCACATTAAAACATGTGCTGGTCTGTAAAATCTGTCAGAAATGGGCGCAGTACCGCTGGCTGCCTGTGTGACAGCTGTCAATTAAGTACATTGGAAGCTTAACTTGTGCAGTTAAAATCACATGGTTGAAATTAAGGGATTTGCTATCAAAAACAATAAAGGTTGCAACTATTTAATCTTTATGTTTAAAAAGACTGGAATTAGAGTAGTTTGCCTATTTTGAAAATATAAGTTTATTTTATCAAAGACAATTTTAAACAAATTGACTTTAAAGTAAATCTGATGCCAGCCAAAGAGCTTCAAAGCAAATTCCACAGTTTGCTACAGCAAAAGGCATCTCTCTGGCTTCTCATCAAAGCCTAGGAACTCCCAGTCAGGTGATAATGAAGAGGGGAGGGGATTTTGATCTGCTGCTCTGGGGAGGGACAAAGGACTCCCTTGATTGAAAAGATATGCAAATGCAACTGTCAACAGAAACTCCTGCCAAAGGACAGAGGCGGGGATTGCGCTTGACCCACCAAAACTTTGGGGGCGGGACAGACATTTATGTGTATTCTTAAAGCACAAGAAAGTATATTTTTGAAAAGGACTGACAGAGGACTGTGCACAATTGTAAAAATGTGTAAAATGACAGTATTGTTAATATGAAAATTCTGGTCACGTTTTAAAACTACTCAGAACTCTGTGCTATGTTCAGGGACATGACTACATAATTTGTGGTTTTGTAGCAATTGTGGTGATGCCAGAAACATGAACATTCACATGAGTATGCCCAGATATTATGCGCACATGTGTGTAAATAGGTGGAGAAATCTGACATTGGGTACCAGACCAAAAGTGTGAAAAATTGCCAAATCTAGACCCAAGCTCTCACCGAGACGGGGCTCGGATGAATACTTGCTCCACCAAATCTGTGATATCAATATGATCTTGCTAGCAAGTTTGTAAAATTGTAAATATGTCTTGTATGAAAAATAGATTTCATGTGCAGAAGCAAAGGGGAGGTTCTCCTTGGATCATAAAATACAGCATCATCATGACGCCGTGTTTTCTTCTCAAATCAGCCCTGCCTTGTGAGAATATAATATGTGTAGTGTGGTTAAGGAGTGAGAATGGGAGGTTACCAGTTGTGACAGTCGCTAGGAGTACTTGTTAAGCATAAGCTCATAGGCAGCAGGACTTTCAGGCACATCAGGTGTTCATCCTGCCAGAAGTACTATAGTCTTAGCTGAAGCTACATGACATTAGGTGGCACGATTAGCCATGAGGTCGGTAAATGTGAGACTGAACTCTGCAGCTATTGACTCGGATAGCATTTAATCAATTATTGTTATTTTGCAGCAACATAGTCAATAAAAGGAGTGTTCATTGAGGTTGATCTTTTTGAAGGCTAACAATGATGGGATTGGTCGATGAGTGAAAAGAGCCAGTATTCCTGCCCACATAGAGAATGCTGTAGACAGGAAGAACTAAAACTGTCAATTGACTGTGAGTTGTCATTATTGTAGGTTTAAGCGTGGCATAGGCGGTTAAAGTTTGTGTGTGTTTCAATACAGATATCGAAATCAGTAACATGAATTTTAAATGAGGCCTATGTACTTTGGAGTTGCATGCGTGGAATGGAGGTTAGGGCAGGCCGGTAGTGATGATATTGTGTACCCTTATTTTGCACAGTGTCATTCAATATTGTGCAATTCGGCAGGTTAAGCTACAGAAACATAGATGAGGCATATGGATTAGGAGTACAGCAGGCTGTGAGTATAGGAGGAGAAAAAACAGAGGGGGAGCCTGGTGCCTTGAAATGCTGTACTAGGAAAGCAGTGCAAATGAAATGCTTCAGTAGATGGGCAGGTGGAAACTCCTCCAGCTGTGTGACAGCAGACAAATGCAATTTAATTTGGTTAAAAAAGTGGTGTACTTCTGACGCCTTACAGCAGATTTATTTGTATAACAGTTTCAGGGCAGCACAAAACACATGAATATGAGTAGTAAATAATACCACAGGTAATCATCTCGAGATACTTTGTTTTTTCTATTTGCACGCCTTATAAATGCACTCACTCACTCACTCACTCAGTCCAAGATGGCTGCCGTATTACAATACAGCATAATGTTTTCATATACACCAAAAATCTAAACACTGTTTTTCACAGCCTGTGCCTGAATATCGTCAGTTTGAGACGGTTTTACAAAAGATCACCCTGTGCACTTTAAAGTCCAACACCATCGGACCGTTAAAAGCAAACATCTTCCATTACTAAAAAATACATTACACAAAACATGTAATAATAAACAAATCAACCACATGAATAGATTGCTCAAAGTGGAACTAAAAAATGTGCATGAAAAATAAAGAGGAACATTTCCATAGTCCGTAATTTAATTCCAGAAAGCAGCTGGCCTTGACAGGAACAGTTTCCAGTATAACCCTTCCTGGTACCACACTCCCATTAAAAATTGAACTTTGCGATTCTACATCAATCACAGGAATTGTCAATAAGCACTACATGCAATGCTAACCAAACGCCGCCAAAAAGACTAAGGTCCAGATTGACAGAACGTGTTCTTGTGGATTGAGTCATTATACAACGCTTCTGTGAATCAGGCCCTAAGAGAGGAGAGCATCTTTCTTCCTCCTACCCCGATCAATGCATTCAAAATGGCAGACGCTGACTGTGTAAGCCACCCCGCACCCTATGCTGTCTGACCCGCACAGTTTGGGAATTCACATTTTTGCTCACGCAATCTGCTTCATTAACTTGCCGTTGTGATGGTTTGCCATCTGGTAAGGGCATATACGCCCTGGATTTTTTATTTTTATTGTTTAGAAAATTATGTGGGTAATCCATCTCAGGAAGGGGTCTGCTAAATATAGTGCACACAAAAGTATAATGAACACATTTTCCCTGATGCATCCTTATCTGCAGTTCCTACTCTTCAGTGGCATTGAACAGGATCAAAAGTTGCATTCACAATGTGTCCCAACCCACATGGTTGTAAGGTAATCTCTAAAAAAAAAACATATCTTGTTGATGGTATGTGGAATGAAAGTGCAAACAATTATTAAAGCCATAACACATTGGTGTCATGTTCATGTGAAGCCTTTGAGCTCAGGCCAGCTGTGGAGAGTCTATGGGGATTCATGGCCAGACTTCCTGTCTTGGCTTCATCACACCACAAACAACGCAGGATGGCTGCCTCGTTTGATCCTCTGGGAGGTTGGGTAACACTTCTCCCGCATCAGCATGAAAGCTCATGGGATCCATGCTTGGAAGAGTCACAAGCATGTCAAAGGTCAACATCACACCAGGGTAATGCATTTGAAGCTGTGGGGTTAGGACGGGGGTAGGGGCAGAGTATCCAGTAAGGGCAGAGAATGGTTTTGCGATCTTGATTTTGTTTGGAGCTCTTTCCCCTTGCTGTCCCTTGCCTTTCCTGCAGAACAATGCACTCTGGGGATATGATATGGCATTTATAATGCGCCTGTAAACAAGTATTTCTAGGTGCGACAAGACAAGGAGGGGGAAACAGAGGGAGGACAAAACAACGATCTTACTAGGTCTTGTGTCCTTCAGATCGTGCAAGTGCAGGGAAATGGAAGGGGAGAAGTGCCAAGGGGAGTGGGGAAGTGCAGGTAATCAAAAAGTACAGCCAGCAGGTGGCTCAGTGCAGGGAAATCAGAAAATGCAGCCAATGGGTGGCTCAGAAGTACAGAGAAGGGACTGTAGATTACAGATACATACCACAAATGCTAGGGGAGCCAAGAGGCAGTTCGAGGTGCAACTGGACATGTGGGGACCTGGCCGCAAGTTCATAGGTTGGCCAGGTGACCAGTGCATGGAACAGACAGGTCATCACCAGGGAATAGGAAGAGAGAAAGCAGAGCCAAAGAGAAAGGTCTTCAGTTGCTTCCAGAACCGGCGGTGGTTCTGCTCAAGTTTGAGAGAGGTTGGGAGGCTGTTCCAGAAGGAAGCCCCAGCTGAAGATAGAGATCTGCCCCCAACTCTCTGCCTGGAAAAGTGACTGACCCTCAGATGTTTAGGAAGAGAGAGTTGGAGGTAGGGATGAGACAATAAGCCAAGAGTTACGTGTTACAAGGAGAGGGATTGGATCCCTTGCATCTGGTTTGCTGTTGTCACATCCCATGTGCTATTTGTCTTTATATGGAAGGGCTGTCCCACTCCTTCCTTGATTAATTGTGGACTTTTAAGAAGAACAGAAGCATTCATTGGAAGAGCAGTCCTTTCCAAAACAATCTGCCTGAAGTGAATACAGGTGTTACTAAACAGAGGCAAGCTCTGTCCCGTAACCATCCCCAGGGAACATTGGTGGTAACTGCGGTTGGACCAAGAGCAAGAACTGCACTCTCTGCTAGCTGTACCTGTACCAGGCTCCTCACTGGCGGTGAAGGGTCCCTGACAGTGCCAGCTACCCTCTCCAAAGTGGAAGTGAAGATGAAAATGACTCATCTTGTCCCACAACCCTTGTACTGGGACCTTAAGTTTCAAAGTAGTCATAGGAGGCAAGGTGGATTACTGTGTTGCACCACTTCTAACTATCCTTAAGCCCCCTTTACTGGGTCTCAGAGCACCAGAGAAGTCAAAAAACTTGTATTGCTGTATTCCCCTGATTCAAACTGTCCTCAAGCCAGAGACAACTGTGTTTGATGCTGTCAAACCATACAGGACCTGCTATGGTGCGTCTCAAACCTGAAAGTGCTTTTTTAATGCATCAAACCAAGTTGCTGCTGCATCACACCGGGAGAGCCGTTCGCTGTTCTGGCTCAAACAAGAAGCTCATGATTGTGGAAATAGTTGAACCATTGGTTCTACTCAGCAATAGCCATCATATCGAAATGGCTTGACCAGCAACCTAATCTGGAGGACTCATTGAACTGCATCAAACCACACAGAGTTTCACATCAAATTTCCATCTCAACAATGTCAAAAGTGGTCCACTTTTCAGATCCTTTTTCTCAAAGACATATCCTTTTAAAGTGATATTGTTGCAATTGTAGCAATTTCCATCTCTTCCCCCTCTGCTAGAATACCCGCACAGCCTTCACATGCGTGTTCTGTGTTTTTGCCATGGGTAGGGGAGTGTTTTTATAGCCTTTTATTTGCATAATAGTGTGTTGAAATATATAAAATATATATTTAAACAACCTTGAAATTCCTTTATTTTGGAGACTTGTACTATTGCTGTTTGGGTTGTTTTCAGTGTATAGCCTGCCCACAGGCCACATCACCCACCACAAATGACACAGGAAGTATATCTCTTGACTGTGCCTGTTTCACCTTTATGAATGGGATTGCTATTGATTTGTAGTAGTGTGGGAGTTGTGTAGGTGGTTTAGCCACTCCTTAGAGTTGTACTCCTCTGGAGCAGTAGTAATTTAGTCACAGCCATAATTGATAGTTTTTATTTAAAGGGAAGAAGTGGACATTTTTATTTTAAGAGAAGAAGTGGAAATTGCCATAATTGCAAAACAAGAAAGGAAACAAGCAATAGGCAAGCAGTATATGAAATGTCTTCAGTACTTAACTTGTTTAAACAAATTGTTCACATATTTTGGTTTTGCTGTGTACCCGCACAATGTGCACAGGCAACATTATTGTGGTCAGGTCATCTGGAATCTTATCAGCCTTGTGTCTAAATATGATTTTTTAGTCATAGCTATTAGGCAGAACTTTAGCATTTACTTATCTATATATTACATCACTAACAAAAACATTGTTAAAGGGACATTATGGTTAAGTTGCGCTACTAAAAACCTATCACCTTTACTTAAAAAACTATGCTAAAGGAACATTCTGGTAACAGTGTAAGACCATATGAGAAGGGTAAGCGCTACAAATATAGTACCTTTTCCCTGTTTACTTGTTGACTGCCACTGAAGAAAACCACTTGGCCTAGATATGTCAGTAAACAATAAAAGAGGGAGCCAGACATGTGATGTCATCAGTGATGTCATCAATGACATTTGTGATGTCATCTTTCATGTCATGGGGGTTAGTCTTACAAGTGCACCGTGGTGGCGTGAGTTATGGTTGCTTAGCATACCATAACCAGAAAATTCCTGGGGTTTTTCAGTTTTACCTGTAACCATAACGTCTCTGTAACAACGTTTGTCCATTAAATTGGATAGGTTTTTACTAGTGCAACTTAACCATTACGTCCCTTTAACAACATTTTTTTATCAGTGAATTGCATAGGTTTTTAGTAGGGCACTCTAACCAGAATGTTCCTTTAGCATAGTTTTTTCTGTAAAGGTGATAGGTTTAAAGTAGCGCAACTTAACCATAACGTCCCTTGAATAATGTTTTTTGTCAGTGAATTGTATAGGTTCTTAATAGGGCACTGTAAGCATAACATTCCTTTATCATAGTTTTTTCATTGAAGGTGATAGGGTTTTAGTAGCATAAGGTCCCTTTAACAACATTTTTTTTCATTGAATTTCATAGGTTTTTAAGAGGATACTCTTATTTTGTATAGATGTACTGGTCAGCATGCCAAAGCCGGTTCCTTCATACTAATAGCCACAGTGGTTGTGAACAGTGTGTCTGTTCACAGACATCGAGTGGCATCAAACCTGCCGAGAAAAGAAGGGGTGGTCGTACAAAGTGGTACCATGCAGCAAAGACAAGAAACATATACAAACAGCAGCAAGTGCAGGGATGGTACAGAAAATGCATTAGGTGCACAAAGGCAGTACTTTCGAGAAAAACAGCGCAAAGGAATAGGGTATGCAGCGTAATGGAATGGACCAACAAGAGAAGTAACATCTGGCGTCAACAATCTTACCGCACACCTGCTTCACATTCCAACAAAGGACAAAGTGGAAGAGTTAGGGACACCAACTACTGAGAGCAGAACGTAAGTGCAACATACTAAGTACACTAAATTTTATGTTATAATTGTACAGGTCCTGTAGTGTACAATAGTAGGAAAGCATAATGTTTTCTTTTTGTGCGCAGCAATGGCAACCACCCTAGAATGGGTGGAAGAGAAGTTTACTCATGAAAAAATGAATGAATACGATATCCCCATTGGTAGGCACAGCAGTGTCAAAAGGGAAAGAATTACTGCAAGTGCAAGCACCCTAGAATGACTGGAGGAGATTTTCCCGCATGATGAAATGAGTGACTATAGTAACGCCATTGGTAGGGAACGCTGTGTGAAAAGTAACACAATTACAATATATTGCTTCATGTATACTAAAAACATTTGTTTTTTTTTTAACAGATCATATGGGAATACAAAGGAGTAGACCAGAAGAGGCACCTCTTCCACACAACATACGGCCACAGAAACCAAAGGAAATGCTGTAAACATGAAAGTAGACCACCTGGACACCAGAATGGCTAAATTACTGAACAATTTTGCCGCATTGCATAATTTTGTAGAAGAACAGATTATGGAGAAAATAAAATACCACTTCCCCACCTGCACATGCCCCCTTCCCCGATTCCCAGCCCCCCAACCCTGTAAATTGCGTGTCATGAGAGACGCTTCGATGATACGTCAATCCCTTCCTTCCCTCACCACCAACTTATAGAAATACCGAAATCTCCAGTATATGTATCGGTTTCTGGTTCCCCTCCCTTTTCCGAATAGTGGCTATGAATGTGTGCAAATAAAGGTTGATATGTAAAGTGCTCCTGAATTTATATGTCCCTTTTCCTTTGTTGGAAGAAGCCCATTGAAACTTTGAAATGCACATCACTAAATGATTTGCCAACAGCACCACCAAAGAAATTGAAATTAGCTCATACTACATCAACTACCAAAAGCACAGACAAAAGGAGTAAAAAAGACAAGACATACCTACACACACAAACAAAAGTGCCTCTTCAAACACACCACGTACCCTTCCATCAAAGCACTCTGACACAGAAGTAAGTCGTCCATTCAAATTGTCTAATACAACAGGTGTTGATTGATATGTGAATGTCACAATAAATGTTCTATTCCAAATGACAGCAATTGTGCAAAACAGTTATTTAAATGCCGCAGACCAGTTGTGTTTACAAATGCTCGTCCTGCACAGAAATGCAGTAAGTAATCCTGCCAACATTTACAGTGTCTCAAGAGTAAGGCAAGAATTGGACTTCTGTGCTGGAATGTCGAAATACATGTTAAACCAACAAGAAGAACCACAGGAATTACTACTACAAATACTGGAAAGGAAAAACATATTCATAAATGAAATATTGCACATTTCCCACATGTGGAAACATACATGCAGTCGCTGCAACCATCTCATTTAGGTGCAAGTCCCCAACAAATGCTTTGTGTATGTACCAATACCTAACTGTGACTCCATTCCATTTAAGCAATTGGTGCACAATGCAAACTATAGCATATTGTGTACATCGTGCAATTCTGATAATCGGTCGACGCTACATATACTCTCACATAGTCAATATGTAATTGTGATGCTCCTAAGATCCAATGGCGATGGAACCAAAAACAACTGCCAACGTAACGCCTTCACACATGGCCAGGTATCACTTGGCAAGAAAACCTTCACAACAGTAGCCATAATCTACCACACAGGCGACACAACTGGAGGAGTCCAATATAATGCATACATTAGAAGGCAATTCTCATAGTGGGAATGTAATCCATCATTCCAAAGCAGAGAGTACCTGCAAATCTTGCAAATGCCTACTTAATATTCTTGAAGGCAAAATGTAGTCATTGATGTACAAAACTACTATACTTTGCTCCCCAACACCAACCAGTACCCTGGTAAAGGCACAAATAAAGAATTACCTTCCACACTGTCACCCTAAAGCAAGTTACCATACAGCACGCAATCTAGAAATGCATTAACGTGTGTGTTGGATAATTTTATCCCCAGTGAACCCAATGAGTACACTCAGACAAATAATACATGTACACAAATTGTGTACAATTGTACTATTCTCCACATGATACGTAAAAGGGAAAGTACTAAGTATGAGGGTTCAAAACTATCCTCAGTATCCTCTGAAACCATCAAGTTAGCAAATGAGTCACTGCCTCTCTAAGAATGCGAATACAAATGCTATACACGGAACTATCACTACGTAAACCCATAGTGGTACACCACCACTTCAGAATGTACACAGATGTGAAAGTAGCAAAATGAATGCACAAGTTTGTAAAACTACTCTACAAGAATTGGACACTGTAAACAGTTAGAATATGCCACCTGGTATGTACCTTAAACCATAATACTACAATGTTATTTGCAGCATTACAATAACCCAACTCAATCTTCAACAACCACTGTGCTACAGACATATCCTCAAACACGTCCAAAGTATGAGCAGTTACAGTACGCCAACAGGTACGTAACTATCATCACAATTCTGCAGAAGCACAGTACAATGCCACAATACTTGCAAAAATGGAACGCTTTCCTCTGGTACCCTGCAGGAGTGCCTGTCCCTTGCTCTCTCTTCTCTGAGGAGCTGGATGGATGGCATGTTGGACAAGGATTCAGGGTTTTTTTGTTGGTACCAACTTAAATTTTAACCATGCGCCTTGTATCTATTTCAATTCCGAATTGATGTCGTGGGTGTGTGGGACAAAAAAGAGAGGTACTGATCCCAACCTCTCGGACTAACAGTGGATTGACTCGCCACACGCTAGAAAAAACCTGCGCCACACTTATATAGGTGAACTTGTTTGTATTTATAAAGTCTGGTTCATTTAAACAAAATAACCATCAGTGCCCTTTAGGATAACACGTGTATCAACACATCAGTGTCCTTTTCAAATCAGGGCTCATACAAACTACATTTCATATTAAATGTTTCAATCCAAGCCATTTGTAGGTAACACAGAAACATAATAATAATAAATCAAAGATTTTAAAGCATTGTTGTTTCAAAACACATCAATGTTATTATTTGTAGAATCACAGACATTGAGGAGGAATGTGCATTAGAGAGGGAAACACCAACACACTACCAAAATACAAACACTTACTTTAAATGTTGATTAGCCATTGACAAATGATCTCCATGAATTCATTTCCCAGGGGGATTTAACCCTTGAACTAATGGCTACTCAGAGTGGAACAAATGATATGGAATTTAGCTAAGACCGTGCATGGGCAGTAATGTTGATCTATAAGTATTCATACAATATTGTGCCCTAGATCCTTTTGAATTGCAAAACTGACACTGTTTCTTGTTTTTGTTTTATTTATATATTTTGTGTTCTTTTTTTAATATTCTTTTTTCTATTCACAACCTTAAAACCTCCACCCCTTCCACCCCTCCTCAATGTCTGTGATTCTACAAATAATAACATTGATGTGTTTTCAAACAAGAATGCTTTAAAATCTTTGGCAAATATACTACCACAGAGATTGATGCCTGGCTTCACTGCATGGCACATGAATACCGATGGTTAAGGTTACCCCGCAAGGTTATCATCACACTCCTGTGATGTAGAAATCCATGATGCAAAACACAAAATGCAGAGAGATCTGAGACAAATAAAGACAAGGGCATACCTAGCAAACTTGTTTCTTCAAGCGATCAAGATAGTCAAGAATAACTACCATCATTGGTTGAAAAGGGAAAAAGCTGCTTGTATTAATGCAAACTGTCAGTGTATGCTGGGCGTCTTGAGGACTAAGAACCCTCGCACAATGTGGCACGTTTTGTCAATGGCAAGAGGCACTCAGAGTGGCCACACGTTAAATCCCATTTCTGAGGAATCGTGGAAGCATTATATTGAAACTAAAATGCTCTCCCTGGTTGACTCACATGCCCCTGCAAGTGAAGGTAAAGCACTTTGGCCATTGAACTTTGATTTCGAGGACCTTTGCACAGTAAGAGGTAAAATGAAAAGCTCAACGGGTCCTGGCCCAAATGGCCTTTGTAATGCCACTCTAAATAAGAATGCAGAGGGTTGGGCCCATCTCTTGGCCCTTTTATTCAAAAAGGTCTGCTTGGAACGAGGCGTTTGAGCCTCTTGGCAGCAGTATATTTTGGTGCTGGTGTTTAAAAAAGGGGATTGCACTCTCCCAGAGAACTATAGACTGCTGTCTATTATGGACTTCTCAGGCAAGATCTTTGCAACCTTTGTATTAAGGGATCTTCAAGCATGGGTTGAAAAAAGTGACATCTTGTATTCCTTGCAGACAAGCTTCCATAGTGGATCATCCATGACTCACATTATAAGATTTAGACGCCTTAATACTGCGGTCAGGACAAAGACAGGGACCCCGCCTTTATATAACATACAGACTTCTGCTCAACATTTGACCTGGTCAACCATGAAATTCTATGGAGGAAAATTAGAAATTGGGGTGCCCGGCCTAGTTACTACACATTATTATATTATTGCACACTAATACAAGGAGCAAAGTGCGTGTGGGTGACAGTGGTGTATTATCTGGTCCATTGACTGTCAATAGGGGAGTCAAGGAGGGATGCGTGCTGGCTCCCATGCTTTTTAATATATATATAGGCGACTAGCCTGCACAATTGGAAACAAAAACAAACTGCCCTCCGAAAGTAGGGCACACTCCAATCGTTGTAATGCTTTACGCAGACAATCTTGTTTTATTCCATCAGACTTCCTCGAGCATGAAAGTTATGTTGAATGAATTAAATGCATTCATCAGAACCATCAATCTAAGTAAAACTAGAGTAATTCTAGTGACCTCTAAGAAAATCAATAGGCTTCCTATGACTACTGCTTTGGGTATGATAGAGTATCCTGAAATCTATACTTAGTTGGGTCTTGAAATGTCTAATCGCACAAATTATGAAAGTTTAAGAGATACAAAGATCAGGAAAGCTAAGCAACTTACCTATCTAATAAGGAAATCTGCAGGACAATTTGCAGGATAATCTTTAGAGGGTATTCTAACTGTGTAGAAACAGTGATTTAGCCCGTCACTGGTATATGGACTTGACACCCTTGCTATGAGGAACCTGAGGTGGCATAATAACCTAGAAGGTTTCTTCTGGCATACTAAAAGTACCCTAAATGGTGTGTAGTTGGGCTTACGAGGTCAAAGCTTGGAAAACACCTGTACAAAAGCGGGTGGCTTTTACAGAGCTTGTTTCCCATGGTTGCTGGTTTATGGAATCAGACAAAGATCTTTAAAGAGTATAATGAGGGTCTCCCATGTATTATTGGCCTCTTTTGTGTGGTTACTTATTCGATTTCACCATGTTCTTATGGGAAAGGGTTTGGGTTTGCTGAAAATGTGCACTATGGGGCCACTTTGAAAACTATTTTCAGGGTTATTGATTGGTTCCCAATCCAACGTTGGCAATAATGGAATATTAAAATGATGACTAGCTAGGATTTTTGGGATATGGGAATGCTTTGCTGCCCATGCAGGATAAACGTCCACACTTCCATCATAACTGTGCATATTTTTGGTAATGGTCGGAGGAACTGGGTGTTGCATGGCACCAACGCAAGAATCTGGGGCTTAGGTCTTAGTATCTGACAATGGTGTGAGTATCTAGAGCTTAACTGGCAATGATGTGAATATCTGGACTTTCGATGTTGATACTACTAAATGATGCAATTGCTATTGCCTTACTTATGATGTGACCACTAAAGCCTATTATGGCAATACCTGACAGATGATAGTTCTCACTTGACACACCGGATACGTCTGTAAAATAAAATATGGTGCTGTCAAGCTTGATTACCTCTTTCTGCCAAGTTGCAAATGAATGCATTCGTGTAAGCGTGATCCAGATATCATTTAAAGAACTGAAAATTGTATTAGATGGACAGCTTTGTTCCTGATCACTCAGTTTGAGAAGAAGGAGAACTTGAGACCACTTATCTCTTGAAATCTTAACATTTTATTTGTCTGCAAATATATTTTGACAAACTCAAATGTTCCTTCTCTTTAAGTACTTATCTGAGTTGCCTAATTTCTCAGACCATTAAATCATGAGTCAATCAAAAACCATCTTCTTCACTGCCGACCTGAGAAAAGAGAATTGCACTTAAACATATAGGGCCTCATTACGGGAATGGAGGTAATGAAAAAAGGAAGGCGGAATGGTAATACCGGCATCGTTAACGGGTCCGGGGCATTACGACCCGACAACCCGCCAATACCGCCACCGCCCGTACCATGCCCCCTCATACCGGCATGCACACGTACACACGCCCCTTTGTTGAGTAAATACCGGGATTCCGGTAATAGGAGGACATCACAACCCACGCGGGCATGTAATTACCAGCATCCAGAAGGCGGTAATTAGGGCCTGCACGATGGCGGCCATACAGCCATATATGGCATTACGGACCACCCGTAAACAGCAATCTGCAATCAAGCCAACTGCCACAGGTGCACACAATCACCACAGGTGGATTCAATGGAGCCTGGCCCAGTATAAAAGGAGTACACCCACACATCACACCCCTTCCTACACCAAAATGACACCACTAGCTGTTGCAATCATGGGTCTGGAGGATATGCCTATACTGCTACAAATACAGCAACAACAACTACAACAACTACAGCAGCAACAACAGGCAGCACAGAGGAGACGCAGGAGGAGAAGGAGGGTGAGACAGGCCCAGAAATGACCACCAGTGCAGCCAGTAGTACCTCGTAGGCAGCCACCAATCCCTCTCATCAGACCCAGTCCATTCAATCTAACCCCTGAGCAGATCCACACCCTGTATGGGTTGGACCGGACACCATCACCACCATAGTGGACATGATACACAACGACATTGTCAGCCTCATAGAAATACGCACTGCCATCCCCCGCTACTAAAGGTGGTGCCTGTGCTCCACTTCCTGGCCATAGGCGCCTACCAGCACACAGTGGGGCAGCTGCATGGCATTTCAGAACTACTATTTTCACGCATGCTGAACCAAGTGCTGGATGCCCTCCTGAAGCACACTAGCAACCACATATCCCTACCACGGACTGCCCAGGAGATAGCCGCCACCAAGGTAGGCTTCCATGCACTGGCAGGCATGCCCAATTGTGTTGGTGCCTTTAACTGCACCCATGTAGAATTGGTAGTCCCCCATGCCGTAGAGGTGGTGTACCGCAATCGCAAGCAATACCACGCCATCAATGTGCAGATGGTATGGGACTCCAGCAAGATCATCACACATTGCTGCGCCCGATATCCCGGATCAACACATGATGCCATGGTGCTGCGTAACTCCACGCTACCCTGTCACATGGAGCGACATGCTGGACGACATGCCTGGTTGCTTGGTGAGTAGCATGACAGGCCCATGGCAGTTCATCGGGGTAGTGATGTGTTGGGATGCATATTCCACCTGGGTGGGAATGGGGGGGAAAGGGGGAGGATGCATACTCCACCTGGTTTGGAATGGGGGGGTGCATACTCCAGCTGGGTGGAAATGGGGGGGATGCATACCCCACCTGGGAATGGGAAGGGGGATGCATACTCCACCTGGGTGGGAATGGGGGGGGGGTGCATACTCCACCTGGGTGGGAATGGGGGGATGCATATTCCACCTGGGTGGGAATGGACGGTGAGTGGAGAATGCACGCAGAGCTAAACACTCCTGACCTGAACCTCCCAACATAACACATCACTGGCACACATTGGACCAATTACGTATATCAATGACATGTAAGACGCACAACCTGGCCACCATGGGTATGTCAAGCAATGCATGACTAAACATTTTGTATTTGTATTTTGTTTATTTGTATAGCGCACAAGGCACGAGGGCAACCGGGCGCATTTTTAGTTGCAGGCAGGTTACATACATGTACAATATTTAACTTACAGACACAATATTTACCTTGAAAATATACAGTATATACACGATACATAAAGAAGAGTGTACAGGATACACAGTCTGAGGAAAATATAAGGTCAAGATAAAATGCGAAAGCGGCCTAACATGTTCGGGTGGAGGTTCCAGTCAAGGTCAGGTCTAGTCAAGGGTGGAGAGCCAAACTTTAGCCTTACGCTTGAAGGCAGGGAACGAAGGCTCAGCTCTGAGTAGGTTGGGTAGAGTGTTCCACAACTTAGCCGCGAGGACTGGGAAACTATGACCACCAGATTTTTGGAGGTTGAAGCATGGGATGACAAGGCAATTAGCGTGTGCGCTTCTGAGGGGTCTCGCAGCTGAATGAGTAGTGAACCTGTTGGAGAGGTAGCTAGGGGCTTGGTTGGCTATACTTTTGTGTGTAAGTGTCAGAGCTTTAAAGGAGATTCTTTGGGTAACTGAGAGCCAGCAGAGGTTATGTCTGTGTTCTGAGATGTGTGATGTCCTAGGGATGTTAAGGGCCACTCTCATAGCATTATTTTGTATAATTTGGAGTTTTTTGATATTGCATTGGTTGGTACCTAAGTAGAGGGTATTGCAATAGTCGATTGTGGATAGGACCAAGGTCCTGGCTAGGGTAGTACAGTTGGCTGGTGACAGAAAGGGGCGGCAGGCTGTGATGAGCTTGCATGTGTAAGATGCAGCTGAGGAGACTGCATTGGTTTGTCTAGTTAAGGAGAGGGTGGAATCAAGGTACATGCCTAATGTCTTAGTGTCCTTGGTAACTTTGATAGAATTACCATCGATGGTGAAGGATTTGAATGAGGAGTCAAGTTTACTGAGTTTATGGGTTAAGCCTAGGATGAGGAGCTCAGTTTTCTCATCGTTTCAACACAAATCATGCTGCTTGATAAATGGCGTTGATAGCTAGGGAGTCCGTTTTATAATCGTCTGTAATGGGAATAAGAATTTGGGTGTCATCAGCGTAATTAGTGTACGTGACGCCCATGCGGTCCAGTATGTGAAATAGGGGTTTTGTGAAGACATTGTAGAGTGTCGGGGACACAGATGATCCTGGGGGGACTCCACATGTGACAGGGGAAGGTTCTGCAGTGGCGGTAGGGGAGAAGACCCTCATGGATATGTTGTCCAGGAAGGAGGTAATAAAGGCTGTGGCTTTCTCAGAGAAGTTGGCTGCAGTTTTGAGGTGGTGACAGAGGATTTGATGGTTGACTAGGTCAAATGCTGCAGAGAGGTCTAATAACAGTCAGAGAGCCAGTTTTCCCTTGTCTTTTAAGTCCTCTATTTGCGTTTTTAAGTCTAGCAACGCAGTTTCTGTGCCATGGGAGGGGCGGAAACCCGATTGCCTTAGACCCAGGAGGTTGTTAGTTTCTAGATAATCTTGGATCTGCAGATATGCCGCTCCATCAAGAATTTTTAAGAGGAATGGTACAGTGGTGATTGGCCTATAGTTAGTGGGAATGTTAGCGTCCAGGGTTGGTTTTTTCAGAAGAGGAATGACCCAGGCATCCTTGAGGTTTTCCGGGACGATCCCAGTTCTGAAGGAGGAGTTTATAAGTGTGGTGATGAAAGGCGCCAGGTTGTGTGAGGCCTCCTTGATAATAGTGGCGGGGCAAGAGTCTCCCTGACAATTAGATGGCTTAAGGCTGTTGATGATATGTTCAACTTCAGAGGTGGAGAGGGGTGAGAAGCAGAATGGTTGCACAGAAGCAGTATTAGATTTGTGGTTAACCTGAGGAGCAAGTTGTGATATAACGGAGTGCAGGCTGTTTTTTTCCATTCATTTTAGTTTGGAGCATGGTAATTTTACCCAGGAGAATCTCTTGGATATTTGTGCACCAAGTGCTGTCTTTGGGACAAGTGTCTGGAGGAGGAGCGGGGGATTCCAATTCCTTTAGGATTTTGAAGAGCTCCTTGGTATTAGATTGGGCAAGTTCAATACATTTATTATATGTCTCTTTTTTAGCAGACAGTATGGCTTCTTTATAGTTTAGCGTCGCTAAAGCCATGCTAACTTTATTCGATTCAATCGGGTGGCTTCTCCAGCGAGTTTCAAGGGTTCTTTTTTCCTTGCGTAAGGTTCTCAGCTGAGGTGTGAACCAGGAATTAAGGTGAGCCCGGAGTTTGGGTTTACGTAGTTTCGCTGGAGCTATGAGATCTAATGCTTTTAACATAGTGTGATTGTAAGAGTCTACCAAGAGAGTAGGGTCCGAGCATACTGAAGAAAGATCATTGAGGGCAGGGAGGATGAGTGGGATAAGTTTGGCGCAAGTTATGTTACGCTTATTCCTGGTGAGTGTGACAGTTGCTATGTTAGGGGTGGAATGGATGGTTTTAGTGGGGATGCTGAAGGTGATAAGATGATGGTCCGTCCAAGCACATGGTAGGTTGGAGTTGACCTTAGCATCGCAATTAAGGTCAGCAATCCAATCTAAGATTCTGCCCTTAGAGTGAGTAGGTGCGGTAACACGTTATGTGAAGCCAGGATTGAGTAGTAAGCTATTGACATCATGGGCAGGTGCGTCTTTAGCGTCGAGAAGGCCTAAATTGAAATCACCTAATACAATGATTTGAGAAGTAGTCTTGGTATTTTCAAACAGTGTATGGGTGAGATCAGTGAAGGTAGATATAGGGCCAGGAAGTCTGTAAATAATGTGTACAGTAATAGTCTGGTTGGGGGAGATGGCAAGCTTAGCTGAGAGGGATTCTGCTGAATTGAATGCTGGGAGGATGAGTTGAATTGGCCAGGAGTGGAAAGACAGAGATTTATAGCTGTTTTGTGAATGATGGCAATACCTCCTCCTTTAGTTTGAGCAGTGTTGCGGTCACTTCTGATGATGGTGTAGCCTTCGGGGATCGCAAGGGAAAGCAGAGGTCCTGAGGCCGCATGGAGCCAGGTTTCAGTGACTGCTATGAAGTCCAAGTCATGAGTGGTGATAAGATCAGCCATGTCGAGGGCATGGGCAGTGAGAGACCTAGAATTAATCAGAGCTGCTTTGATACCTGTACAGGGTTGTGTAATGGGGGGTAAGGTGTGAGAATCAGGGGTAGGGTCAAGCGAGGGTGAGTCCAAGGAGGGGGTGGGAGCATCTGTAAGCTTGATGTCAGAGGGTTTGGTAGACTGGGTGCTGACAGAGCGATGGTAGGCGATGTGTGACAGTCTGGACCCTAGTCTAAGGTTTCTCAATGATGTAGAGCACAGTTGGTTAGGTGTGGGTTTCCTGGTGAAGTTTTGTAGCCAGAGCATTGGATTGTTAAGGTAAGGTTTAGCCAGTAGGATGTCCATGGTTGAGTAAAAAGGGAGTTGTTGGTGAGCGTTGTCACGGGTGTTGCAGATGTGTTGTACGTGCTCAATAAGGTCCGTGTTAAGTGTTTGTTGTGATGCATCGAAGGATGACAGGATGATGTGATTGTAGTTCTGTGATGGTGCAGCTGTGGGAGTGTTCAGGCAAGATAATGCTGAGTCTAGATGTGTTGTGAAGTTGATTAACAGGCAGAATGCAAGTTGGAGGGAGGTGTATACTGCACTTTGGAGATGCATAGTAGCGGGAGAGTAAGAAGCGAGTTATCAGTTACTCAATATGCGCCCACATGGTGGATAAACAGTGCAGTGTCAACATAGCAATTATGGGCGATCAGTCAGTACTGGCAAGTGGCCGTACGATGCAGTTAGGGGTTCACAGGTAACGCAGCGCAAATAACCATAATCCGCAATACAGAATAGAATTCACAGGGTAGTGGCACAGGCCAAAGCAATACAATGCAGTACACGGTTCACAAGATGGTGCTAAAATGCAGTGGGTATCTCCTAAGTTTGAAATTACACATCTAGGTGAGGTATAATAGGTAGCACCTAGATTCGAAATACAAATTGACTGGAATGCAGTGGGATGACTTCAAGGTTTGGAAGGTATAGTGGGTGGCACCTAGTTTCGAAGTTACACATTTGGTAAAATGCAGTGAAGCTGCAACTTGATATAGTGAGGCACATTAGGAGGGGTGCATATTAATATAATAATGCTGAAGTGCAATAGGCGCTAACTGGGCTCAATAAGGCAAGTTGAACCAAATGCGTAATGTAGTTAATGGCAAGTAGCCAGTCATTGAACAGATGTTTCCCAGTAGTGTATTTTCAGTCTACTCGGACCGTCCGGGCATGTAGGTACCCCTTGCTAAAACAGACCCAGGTGGAGTGAAATCGTTGACATTCAGAGTGCAGTTTACTAGTGTAACTAGGAACGGAACAAAGAGTCTAAATACATATTGCTGCATAAGGCAATTTGAATACAATTTTAAGAACAGTATACAGTATTGATTATACAGTGTGACGATCTGGTGGAGGCAGTGGCTGGCTAAGTGGTGGGGTACGCGTTACGTCCCACTTGTGAGAAAGGGATGCTAACAGAAGGGCGATGGCCTAGGGTGGTATAATATCAGGCAGTACGTATACAACAGGTTAATAGACCGCACATTTACTCGAGTGTATAGCTACTGTCTTTCCGTTCTGTGGAAGCGGCAGAGTTCGGGTTGGCTAGGCAGCAAAGTTTTGGATAGCAGATGGGGGATAGTGAACGCATTAATGGCTGTGAAGTTATGCAGATGGATTCAGACTCATCCGTAGGGAAGGCTTGTGGCGAAGTGATGCTGTGAGCTCGTTGGGCAGCGTAACAGCGCCAATCGCCTGTTGCGATCTGTCAGCTCAGTCAGCAGCCATAGTCTATGGCCTTTGTTGTGAGACCGGCTGCGCATGATTGCAACTGTGCCAATGTGGTTAGTGTGACCATGCACAGTGTAGTATACACATCAGAAATCCAAATCAGCTTGCAAGAATTCACCCTGCATCATCTGTACAATGCCATCCAGACTACCACACCATATTGCAGTATAGAATGCATCTAAACAATATTCGTGCATACGTACAGGGAGATGTGCATGTCGACAGCAAATAGCTGCAGCCATGACTGTGAATCCTGAAGGTGGCAGCTCAGAATGACTCACATAGACCTATTTGTATTCGCTTGCAGGTGATGGAGGATATCCCTTAAAGCCGTGGCTACTTACCCCTGTGCGGAACCCGCAGGACAGCCATGAAGAGGAGTACAATCGGGTACATACCCGTACCCGTGTTGTGATTGAGCAGACCTTTGGCCTGTTGAAGGCGCGGTTCCGCTGCCTAAGCAGGTCTGGTGGAGCACTCCTTTATACGCCTGAGAAGGTGGGAAAGATCACCATGGCCTGTGTCATGCTGCACAACATGTGCGTCCGGAGAAATGTACCACTGCCACCTGACATTGACATGCATGCACCGGGTGAGGATGATGAGGATGAAGACAGAGGCGAAGCAGCACCCCTGTCAGTACGTGATGCACAGGGTGACTGTGCAGTACCGCAATCATTGATTGACAAATACTTCTGACCCACAAGAACGTTGATATATATGTGTCAGTGACAAATTGTACAGTGTGTCCATGTGGACATGCACACAGGGAATCTGGGGAGTTGGGCACTGTACACCATTATAAATTAAAAGTATACACATGAAATGAACAATGTCCAGCCATTGAATGATTTTTAACACAACAGGTGTATTGATATCAACTGCAGAAAGTGCAACCCCCTCCAAGCCCCCAGTGAACTCCCAAAACCCCCCAGTGAACTCCCAAAACCCCCAAGCGAACTCCCAAAACCCCCCAGTGATCTCCCCCTAATACACCCATATGCTGCCGACACCATCTGACCCAGTCCCATAGTTGTCCCACACTATTTCCTGGACTTCTTGATGTCCGGGGGCAGCATTTCAGATTGCCTAGCACTCCGTCTTGTTAGACGCACAGGGCTGGAGGGTGCAGAGGAAGTGGGTGCAGAGGAAGCGGATGTGGTGGATGGGGTGGAAGCCGTGGTGATTTGCACGGCTGGTGCGGGTTGTGGCTGCTGCATGTGCAGCAGGATGGAGGGGAAAACCTGCGTGACGGCCCCCAGACTGTTTTGCATCATCAATGCAGAGGCATTGACGGCAGCTGTGTTCGCCGCTATGACGGCTGTGGTCACCGCTATGGCCTGGGCAATCTCACGCCTCGTGTCCTCCCCATCCGCAACATACTGTCGGAGAAGGTCCGACATAGAGTCCTGTCTAGCCTCCACCCTCACTAGCCGTGCCTCAAGGTTTGTGGTGGGAGCAGCAGTGGTCGAGGGCGCTGTGACCGGGCCTACATTGGCAGTGCTGTCCTCGGGGAGGCTGCTGAGGTCCTAATTGTGCAGAAAGGGATACGCACTGCTGCAAGTGGGTCAGGGCTGAGTGTGGGGTTGGGGGGTGGACACAGGGCTTGGGGAGTGTGGACATGGAACATGGGTCAGTCCATCCTGGTCCACAAACTCCTCCACTGCAGTATCTATGTTGCTCAGTGGGGCAACAGCCTTGCCCGGCAATAGTGTAGCCAGCTCTGCGTCCACGGTGTCAGGCATTGATGTGGGGCCCATATGTGCGGCCATGGCCTGGCCACTCACCCTGGGTGTTGGTGTGGGCTGCAAGGCTGCCCCGGAGGTGGATTTGTCGGTGGCCGTTGTCTTCGGCCGGGACGTGGATGCCCTTGTGGTTGGTTCCTCACTGGCATCTTCTACATCGGTGGCTGGGGGGTAGACGAGATGCAGGGGGGTAGACGAGATGCAGGGCATCAGTGATGGTGTTACATGCAAGATGCATCACATGGTGTTGTGGAGTATTTCATTTATCATGCATTCATATCTTACAGGTGTGTCACACAGGGAAGTATGAAGGGGCACTTTGGCATTTGCTGCATGGCAGGTGGCATGGCGTTTTATTGGGGTTTGTGTGATGTATTACATGGGCACGGTCCGTGTGTGTTGGCTGTGTGTTGGTAATGGGATTGGCACTCAGCATGCATTTCAGTGTGGCAGGGTTTGGGCCTCCATCTGAACAAGGATATGTCTATGTGTGTTGGGACATGCATTGCCTTGCCTAGACTCTCTTCGACATCAATTGTGCTTTGTCATGGTTTCCCCAATGCGCTCTACAGGGTCACTCACCTCCATCGCCAGATGTTGCGGCACACGTCTCCATCTCAGCGAAGCCCTCGATCGACTCCATCTGTATAAACCTGCTGCACGTCTCCTCCCAGCGTGACAGTTTGGCAGGTGAGTGGGGACCCCTGCCTGTGGCCATGGCCTCCCTCCTATTGCTGGCCAGGATATTCCGTACCCTGAGGCAGAGGTCATCCCACCTCTTTTTACAGTCTTTCACTGTCCGTGGGGTGGTGCCGACTGCCGAGCCCTTGCAGGCTACCTCCGCCCAGATCTCCTTTTTGTGCTGCTGCACCTCCCTTTTCAGGCTCTGCAAAGTTGATCTCCTCTGCATGGGCAGCAAGGGTGTCCGCCAGCATGTTCAGTTCATCGTCTGGTGGTTTGGGAGGATTGCAATGGATTGTGTTTTTTTTTTAACTTGTATTTATTGGCATGAGGCATGAACAGGCACAGTTCAGTTAAGTTCAGTTTGTTTCAGGAATAACAACGTTTATACGTCCAGGTGGAGGGGGAGGGGAGCAATTCGATATCATCTTTACTGTTCAAATAACTATAAAAATCAGACCATACATTTTTGGGATGAGAGGTCACTGGGAGGGAGTTGATATAGTCCTCTTCACACATTTGAGTCCAGGTGAGGGCCCTGAGCCACATTTCGAATGGGGGGGGGGATCGGCGCTTCCAGCACTGCAATACGCATTTTTTGGCCACCATATTTGCGACATTTAAAAATGTGGACACCTTTCTCATCTCAGGGCCATCCCACAACCCAAACAGGGCAGCCAGTGGGTGGGGTGAAATATGAATCGAGGTTATCTCAGCCAGCGATTCCATGACGTTTTCCCAGTACGGGCCCAGTGCTTCACAGGACCAGAACATATGAATGTGATCTGCATCTATGGATCTACATCTCAGGCAGGTATGAGCCTGGCTGTGTGTAAACCTCCCCACCTTGTGCGGCGTGTAGTATAGGCGGTTCATGAGCTTATATTGCACACACCTAAATCTGGCATTTAGGGAGAACTTGTGTGTATGTGTGCACATCTTACTCCACATTGCATCAGTAAGGGTTAGGCCCAGTTCATCGCCCCACATGTCACGCGGCACCTGCGGTGCTTCCTCCAGTCTCTCCAGCAGAATTTTGTATAGAGAGGATGCTATACCCCTAAACCCAGCCGAATTGGTTATGAAGTGGATTTTAGGTGAGTCTGGGGGTTCATCGGGATAGGTGGGCCACATGGCGCGGAACGCTGCCCTCAGTCTGAAATATTGTAGTAGTTCTAGCGCCCTACCAGAGTGCCTGGGCCGCCATGTCTGTGGAGTGATGAATTTCCTGTCAGGATATAGGTCGGTCAGTGCCCGGTAGCCCAGGTCATGCCAGTGTTGCATGAGGAGTTTGTCATGAGTGGGGCTGAGGCCTGGGAACTGCCAGTAGCCATTTGTAATATGGATGGTGGCCTGGGTGAGACTGCAATAGCCGTCTCCACACCATTGTTGTTGCTGCCACAGGGTCTGCCGGGGCATCGGCGCGAAATGTGTGGTGAAGAACAAGAGATAGAGTGTTGACCCCTTCGGTTGCTAGTTTCTCGAGGTTAACATGTGGGGGAGGGTCAATGTGTGCATACCAGTGTGTGGCATGTTGAGCCTGTGCGGCAATCCAGTATCTATCGAGGTCGGGGGCCGTGAAGCCCCCTTTCTCATATGGGAGAACCATGTGCTGCCACTTTTTGTGAACCGCACCGGAGTACCAGAGAAATTGGTATAGTATAGTTTCCCAGGCCAGATCGGGACATTTACGAAGATGTAGAGCAGCTTGGGGACAATTATCATTTTAATTAGGGACAGCCTGCCCAATAAGTAGGGTGGGAGGTTGCGCCATTTTGACATACAGGCCTCAACCAGCTGTGCCTTGGCCGTGTAGTTGTCAGCCAAAAGGGAGGGTTTAGAGAGGGATACTTGGACCCCCGAGACATCCTAGTCCACCTGGAGACCAGCGGAGAGAGAATTTGCATGTTGGTTGGGAGGTTGCCACAGTGAGACGGTATATTTTAGTTTAGTGTAGGTTGTGGCAAAGCCCGAGAATGTACCAATTTTGGTAATGTCATGAATAATCGGGTCAAGATGGGCCGCAGGGTCTCTAAAATAGAGAAGTACATCATCAGCGTACAGTGAGATTATCTCTAGAGTGTCTCGCAGGCGAATACCTTTTTGGGTATGCCTGTCTCTGACATTGTCAGCCATGGGTTCGATAACGAGCGCAAACAATATTGGGGAGAACGGGCAGCCCTGGCGAGTGTCCCTATGGAGCGTGAAGGGAGACAAGACCTGGGAATTAATAAGGACTTGGGCCACTGGGTTTGTATACAAAAATGTGATATATGACAACATAGAGGGGCCGATCCCCATTTTGTACAATACGGCCCACATGTATTGCCAGGATACCATGTCAAATGCCTTTTGGGCATCGAGGGTGACCGCAACGGCACTGGCATTAGGATCAATTCTAGACATAACATTGAACAGCCGGCGGATGTTGAGGGCCGTTGTGTGACCGGGGACAAAGCCGCTCTGATCTGGGTGCACTAAGTGGGTCATTATGGGGATGAACCTGCTTGCGATAATCTTGGCAAAGATTTTCGTATCAGTGTTAATCAGGGATAGGGGTCTGTAAGACCCGCATTCATCCGGCGGTTTGCCCGGCTTGGGGAGCACGGTGATGATGGCCTCACGCATGGATGGGGGCAAGATGGACAGGCTGAGTGACTCATTCCAGACCTCGAGGAGTCTGGGTGCGAGGATGGCGACGTGCTCGAGATGGCCTCAGTGATCTCGTCAAGGGTGAATGGAGTATCTAGCTCATCCCTGGTGGCGCAGGAGAGAAGGGTCATGGGGATTTGGTCTAGTAGGAGGTTTGTATCTTGTAAACTGTGTTCCTGCTGGGGAGCATATAGGGTTGTGTAAAATGCGGTGAATGTCTCAAGAATGTGCTGGTCGGACCAGTGCAGGACGCCGTTTGCATCTGTGATGCAGTCTATGCGGGTTTTACCCCCCTCCACGTGCACCAGTCTGGACAGTGTTCTCCCCGGTCTGTCTCCCTCGCCGTACTTCTGTGCCGCCACGGGGCGAGCCTGGTATTGTATCTCTCTCTGGGCGTGGGCCTCAAAGGCCTCCAGCTCAGATCTTATCTGTGCCAGTATGGTCAGGGACAGGGCAGAAGCATAGTCCTTCTCAAGTTCTTTAAGCTTTGCTTCAGATCGCTGCCAGCCATTTTTAATGTCCTTGAGGACCCCAGCCTCCCTGGAGATGCTCATCCCTCTTATGAAGACCATAAACGACCCCCCACCGGACCCCCTCGGATGTGTCATTTCTTTTTTTGCAGTCAAAGAAGGTGTTAATGTCAGCCAGGATTTCAGCTTTAAAAACTATATCTCTCATCGCCTCTGACTTGAAGCGACAGGCAGAACGGAGAGGTAGGTCACGTCCCAGTTGGAGTCGCAGTGTTACCGGGGAGTGATCTGAAAATGTGCACGGTAGTATCTGTGTGTCTATGGCCTTCCCCACTATTTCGCTCGATGTGAGGAACAGGTCTATTCTTGACAGGCAATCGTGTATACGAGTAAAAGGTATACTCTCTTGCGTGTGGGTGGAGAACTCTCCACACATCTTTGAGGCCCAGCATGGCAGCGTGTGCATGTAATCTACTGGCTGCATGTGAAGTAGCTCTGCGGGCGGTGCCAGATCTGTCCAGCTCACTGTCTAAGATAAGGTTCATACCTCCCCCCATATGATAGGGACACCGATGTATTTCGCGAGTATGGCGATGACTTCATCGAAGAAATCTGGGGCATCAAAATTTGGGGCGTATGTGTTCACGAGGAGGCATTCCACATTAGCTAGTAGGCAATGAAGGATTACATATCTACCCTCCGGGTCGACGTGGCTGGTGCGCAGCGATAATTGGACTGACTTGTGGACCAGGGTGAGCACTCCCCTGGATTGGGTTGAATATTTTGTGTAGTATCTGTTTGCACCCCAGGCCGGAGCCAGGTGCGTTGCTAGGTGCCCCAGGGCGTGTGTCTCTTGGAGGAAGAGTACCTTAATTCCGTGCCTCTGGGCATAGGCGGTTACCCTGCGGGCTTTGGTAAAGTTACTTAACCCCCGGACATTCCATGTCATAAGGTTAAGTGACATAATGCTGTGTTATGGGACATCCATGCAGCAATATTTGTTGCCATTCAGTACCATGCGTGCAGCTGCAGTCGAGCCGCACTGAGTTGTGACCATGTCCCCCACTCTCATGTCTTTTCCGTTAAACCAACCAGCAACTTTACCTCCCCCACGCCCTCACTGCCCACCCCCAACTTGCAGTGCAGAATTCCCCACCCCGAACCCAGGTGCCACTGGATGAACCGACGTTCCCACAGAAGCAGAGGTCGGTGGGCAATACCCAACGTGGATATGCCTCGTTTGAGGCCCAACAGGGGCCAATAAGCAGCAGCAATCAAATGGAAATGAACATTGCAACTGCAGTGAGGTGCGCTGTTGCTGTGTGGTCGACATCTTAAACATGAAATAGGACAGTGAATGCTGTCCAGAACAGGTTTCTGCGGTGAACGGATCCGATGTCTGGTCCCAGGAACCAGTATGCTAATCAAAGTAGAATGAGAATGATGTAGTTGTTGGGGCTCACGGCTGGCTACAGGCACTGGAGAGGAAGGGTGGTTAGTGTTGCTAGTTCAAGAGCAGAACCAGTAGCCAGGCCGCTTGTAGCAGGGAGCCATATTTGCTGAGTGAACAGAACAACATTGCCATCATCACATTGTGAGTCGAGGATCGCCAGATAAAATTGGCATCATCAAGCGTAGTAATTCGTGACTAATCGTTGTTGGCGAGGTCTCCTTCAGGATTATGAAGTGGTATGTGCGACTCAAAAATTTCACCTCCTTGTCTGGGACAGTGAAGAAGTACAATTTACCTTCGTGAATGATTTTGAGAGTCGCACCGGGAACAAGATGGCATAAGGGACGTTGCGCTCCCCGAGTAGTTTCTTGATGCCAAGGAATTTGCGTCTCTCCTGATGCACCCCCACTAAGAAATCAGGGAAAATCCTAATGGTGTGAGCCTCCAAGCGTAAGTCACCCTTCTCACGTGCCAGGCGAAGGATGAGGTCCCTGTCCCGGTAATTGAGAATTCTGGCGATGATGGGCCTCTGGATGTCACCCGGCTTGGGGCGTGGTTTCAAAGCGCGGTGAGCACGTTCAACTGTGAAGTACGGTGACAGGGCCGGATTTCCCAGAAGATCTTTAAGTAGGCCTTCGACAGTGTCCTCCATGCGCCCTTTGAGGGCGTTCTCGGGAACACCAATGATGCGCAGGTTATTCATGCCAGAGCTCGACTCAAAGTCGTCACACTTTGCCTTCACATTCTTCATATCACGTAATAGAGATGCAACCGTGTTCTGTAGTGTGTGTATTTAGTCTTCA
Source organism: Ambystoma mexicanum (assembly GCF_040938575.1). Taxonomy (NCBI): domain Eukaryota; kingdom Metazoa; phylum Chordata; class Amphibia; order Caudata; family Ambystomatidae; genus Ambystoma; species Ambystoma mexicanum. Next base: position 372,464,025 of record NC_090923.1, read on the forward strand.
TTCGCAGAGATCCTATTTTCAGCATCTGTGATCCTGGTTCCTGCTTGGTCCACTCGTGTTCTGAGCGAGGCGACATTGGCATTGATGTCATCCAATTTCTCATGGAAGGAGGTGACATTTTTAGCCATTGATTCCATTAGCGTAGTAAGGTCCAGCACCAATATACCGGGATGGGGATCAGCCTTGGGTTCCTCCTGTAAGGATGACCCTTGGCCCGCCTCAGCCCTTGGGACAAACTTGGCATACTTGTCCATAGCTCGCCCCTTAGCAGCTCCTCTGGATCTGTTCGACATTGCTAGAATATGATTGGAAGTGGCAATGGCCTGCGGGTCAAGCCAGTGGGGGGGCGGATGGTGAGGGCTCCGAGCAGTTAAATGGTCACCAAGCAATACCACGGTATAAGCCAGGGAGCCGGGTAGCTGCATCGGCCGATGAGCGAAGGCTGCAGATGGGTATGAGTGGCCGGGGTGCCCAGAGACCAGCTGGAGGCAATTGTCCTTTGTCGGGGTAGAACGTTGAGTTGGTGAGGCTGTAGTGGCTATGGCGCAATGTTTCACGCCCGTGCAGAGTTAAGAGATGTTGCCCCGTTGAGGCGGGCATAGCCCGCTCCCTCCGGTACTCAGCCGAGTCGAGAGGGGGTGGTGGGAGCTACGTACCCGTTCTTTGAGGAGGTCACTTGATGGTGTAGCTGCGCAGGGATGAGGGAGCCGTAGCACAGGTTGGGGCCCAGTGGTAGGATCAGTAGGGTGTCCAATATGGGAAGGCCAGGCGCATGCGGACCCCTGCTCCAGGCCGGACGGATGACACTCAGATGGCAAAGTTCCAAGCAGTCACTGCAGCAGTGTTGAAGGGGATCCTGTCCGTATCACTGTGACTGATCAGGCGGACAGTTAATATACACATGCGGCCGTGGACTGCATCCACAAGGAGTAGAAAGTGCACCTCCCCTCCTCCTCACCTGGTCCGCCAGGGGCAGCTGCGCACAGCACACTGTCTTCGGATGGTGGCTGGGTCACGGCCCAGCAACTCTGCGCCGTCCGCCAGGCGAAGAGCTCTGGCTCTGGAAACAGAGGAGGGCGGGGGGAATTGGGGCGCGCTCCAGCGCAGGCCCCAGCCGCGGCCCCACTCACACAGCAATGCCGCTCACAAGGGGCCGCCACGATGGTGGGCAGGGCTGGCTCCCTGCAGCCACGCCGGGTCTCTACTCACCCGCTGAGGGCCCAGAAGCCGGAATATCCGGGCGCCCCGCACACAGCCGCACCGCCCGCCGTTGCCGCGGGGAGCCCAGCGACAGGAGCCAGGCGAGCGCCGAGGCCAACGTACACACCCGGCCAGCCACCGCTGCAGGCACCACAGACAGGCTTCCAATACACGGATCGGGCCCAAACTTTCAGGATGCGGGCTGAAGATGACAAACTGCAGCTTCCGTAAATTATAGGTGTCAGGAACGTAGTGTGCCGCAGATGTAGGTGGATTACTGCCAGAGCCACACGGAGCTAAAGATCTAGGCAGCCATCTTGGGCTGCTCAACAGCGCCACCGGATTGTGTTTTTAAAGATGGCCACCAGCACATTTCCCGTTCCGACGAGATGACATTACTTCCAGGTCTGGTATTACGAGCCCGGTATTAGCATGATGTTATTACCGGGTCAGTATTAAGGAGTGCCTCCTAGGTGGAGGCGGTATCAGTGGATCCCGTGATGGCACTATGGGGGGGTTGGAGGGCCTTTAGCGCCATGGCGGTAGGCCATTACCAGCATGGGGGTTCGTGCGTGCTCGCGCACTCGTAATCACCCGCTATTAGCGGCGTCATACGAGCACGGACACACTAGTTCCTCCATGCCGGTAATGACCCCATTTTTACCGCGCTTCTCATAATGAGGCCCCTAGAATGATGTGGTTGATAATAAAACGCATAAAGATGCATTCTGTAGATCGGGCTCACACAAAAAGAGGTTAAAGTCACATTGTGATATTTATGCCAGCTGCATTTCTGAGGAGAACATTTTAGCCAGGTCAACTAAGGTTTTTATCATTGCAAAAGATGCATTATTATTTATAATCATGCATTATGAATTATCTTTTGGCGGGAATAAAAAATGTTAACGTATTTCAAATGCTAATCATGCAAAGAGCAATAATCATTATAATGCATTACCTGAAGCACCTTTTCTGTAAGTATATCCAAGTATCCTTAATACAATATGGAAGAAAATACTGCGTCATAAGTGTTCAAAAGATGTCAAGTCACTGACATGTTCTATTACCAATGGAGTCACATAGCTACAGGAATGTCATCTAAATATGCTAAGAAACGATTACGTTGTCTATTTCTATTCCGATTACATAGAGGTTTTATTATTTGCAATATGTGGTGCCCATTCCCTTCCCACATTTGACCAACCTTAGTGTTCCGGCAGATCCAGTCAAGAACATAAATGTTTATAATGAATCTGTGGTCTTAGTTGACGTTTAATTTGTAAATATAATTTTTAAGTGTGCTACAAGGTATTTTATCCCATTAAAATTGAGGGGCTTAGACAATGAAGCAAAGGGTAAGGAGAGCGTGAAAGGCATAGGCACTAAGTCTTGGGTAACAAGTCTAATGCTCAACACAATACTTGTTACACCAGCGCTAGTACCATAAGCCCAGAAACAGTAAAGAATTGTAATACCAGCAGGAAATACTGTCAAGCAGAGCTGTCATTTTGAAGGAGAAATGATATTACTTACACAATAGGTCGCAAGGTGTTCAAATGCTACAAGGACTCTCACTGCATTTGGAAAGGATAGCTCAGCGGCAACGTGCTAGCCTTGGAAACAAGACGACACGAAGCAACACAGGTTCGATCCCCGGGTCAGCCCTTGGAAATATCTGGGTATTAAGCGCATTATAAATATGCAACTAAGAGATATTCTTGTAACAGCGCCTCAATGTTCCCGGGCTGTGTGAGTGCTTTAAAAATGCAAATAAATAAATAAATAAAATAAAAAGGCAGAGCAAAGTTCTCATAGAGGAGAAATATGTGGATATCGGGGAATAAAAACTATAACTTATTCATGTTTCCTGTTAAACTTTGTTGTTATGAAAACGTGTGCCATGTTTCAGTCATAAGGGAAAACTGATAAGTCAGTTGCATCTCTGCCGTGTCTCTTTATTGGTAGCATGGACAGGCAACAATCTTCAGAAAAGTGAGTCAGCAGCTCGTTTCCGAACAACAATAATATGGTAAGTACAAAAAGTTAGTAATGTACACGCAAGGTTCTACAAATATATAATAATACATAAAAACACTAAAACCCTACATCTGATGGGTAATCACAGAGATAATGCACACTATTAACAAATAGACATTGGGAGGGAAAACAATGTAGGAAGAAACGAAAATAAACCTGCAAAACAGACATGTTTAGTTAATGAAGGAGAACATGTTAGAAGGCTTTGCATGGTGAAATACTGAAATCACCAAAAAGGCCTTGGCACTGGGGGGAAAACCCATGGCAGTTAATATCGATAAGGTTATAACCGGTCTGTAGGGGCTAAAGGATCAGCAGCCCAGAAGTGCTTGGTAGGGGCATCTTGTCCACAAAAGTGCCACCTGTAGCAGTCTCAAACATGTCAAGCAGGTATCTTGACACAAATTGCAAAGTAGATTATTCGGTCCAGGCCTCTCAATTTGGCGAGCCAGCTCAAAGAGGCTTCATCAGTCTCAGGCAGCTGGGACCCTGCCATCTTGAGGGGCAGTTCTGAGGTGGTGAAACAGGGACTTGTTGCACAGTAGGCAGCCAGGTGTGTGATCATTTGCTTCTTGAAGTTTTGTCAGGTTCAGAAATATCTCACAACTTTCAGTGGCAATGCCCTTGGACTTTAAAGAGGAAAAGGGATACAGTACAGGATTCCTCGAGAGATATGGCCTTCTGCACTTTTCAAATCTCCAAAAACACCTAGCTCAAACTGGCCCTTTCCCCAGAGAAGTGTGTGTACTGCTCTCATGTGTATGAACTGTAAACAGGATTAAGGTTCTTCCAACTGTTGGTCTTCCTGTCGCTCATAGACCTGTTGGAGGACCGATTCTTTCTCCCTATTGTATTGGGAATGAGTTGTTTTGCTTTCAACAACTCCAAGAAAAGTCAGAGTTGTGGGATCCCAATCCATTCATAAGGGAGCTAACTAGGGATCTTAGTAGGGAACTGGTGCCCTTACAAGACCGTTGCTAGGATCCAAGCAGCGCCAACCCTTGGTTACTGTAATGCCCAGATGCCTTTTATTGTGTTCTGTTTCCCTGGTGAGGAGACACCTTCTGACGATAATGATTTGTCTTACGCTGCGGTTATTGGAATATTATGTGCATTTTCAACATCAATCTTTTGTTCCAATGCTCCCATTTGGATTGAATAAATATGAACTATATCAAGGTTAAGAATATATATCTTCTTGGGGAGCTTGCTCCTGCACGGGATTGCAGTTTCAATCTTCCAGTGAGTTCTCATAAAGGCCATGGGCACTTGACTGTTCGTGATAACAAGGTCCACAATTCTTACAATTTCTGTGCAGGTAGAAAGAATGGCTTTAACTGACATAGTTATTGCACAATGACCTTTAGTATGGGTACTAGCTCTAGAACAACTGGAAGAACCAGAAGCATCCAGAGAGTAATTCATGTCATCGGCAATTCTTTCCAAGTCAGGCATTTTTGAAAGATTAAAGCCTATAAGGATGGACATCCCATTCTTGTTTAGAATAGGTGAGCCAGGTAATTGGAACCCAAGTGATTCACACTGCAAGCTGTAGCATATATTGAGTAATTATTCATTGTCTATGGGAGGCAAGGTCGCTGAACTGTTTGCTTGTGATGGGATGGTAATAGGATTAGTGGTTGGGCTTGAAGGTACACCTTGATCAATAGAAGAGTTTGCTTGGCGTTATTGAAACAATTCTGTGATTGTCCTTCTTTCTGTTGTGGGTGGTATGTTTCCTGCACCAACAACCACCCCCTTATCAGGGTAAGCGACATTAGCTGCCTCAAATTCAATGTCTTTATTGTTGGCCTTCTTATTCTCATATATAGAGACGTCCACAGGCTTACAAAGGTTATAGCGTTTTCTCGTGGACGGCATGCTTATTATTATTATTATTATTATTATTATTATTATTATTATTATTATTATCATCATTATTATTATTATATATTTCAAGTTACCGAAAATTGAGTGGAGGCACTTACAGTTGGTTATTATTGTGTAAAAGAAGTAAAGGAATACATTTACCCTCGCTTGTGGTCACCAGACACCAGCTAACTGCACTTTCCAGCATGCGCGCTGTGGGTGCTGCTCAGCGAAATATGCAGATAGTTTAGCTGGAGGAGGAGCCACAAACTCTATTTAAGTTAGTTCCACAAAGCAATCAGAATAACAGGGAGACCCCACTGCTGACTGCACTTTCCAGCACTTGCACAACATGTGGCAAACGTTTCTCTATGTATTTTAGCAGTATATAATTAAAGGTGCATGTAGCCATCAGTATACTATTATCTTGTTAGTGTTTATAGGCTTTAAAAGGGAGTTGATATGCAAATCGGTTTCACTTTCCCCTTTGCACATTTGAGGTCTTATGTAAATATTTCATCTGAAGAGTGGCCAATTCCCCATTTCACCTGGCTGGACTTTTTTTGACTCCATAGAGCAGACGAATATGAACCGCAGTGTTTATGTCACTCATTAAATGACCCTGAAATCATCTCAGGTGCCACTGATGACATTAGCTTTTTAGTAACAGAGCATGTTAACATGCTAACATGAACCATGCGAAATAGAGGGATGGAAAGGATGAAGTAGGAAGATGGTACGGGTGAAATACGTGGATGGAATGCATAAAACAACATAGAATACACAGAATGTTACGGGTGAAATACATGGATGGAGTGCATAAAACAACTTAGAATACACGGAACAGATCGGAGTAAACAGAGCGGATTTGAGTGCGTGGGGCGGACAGGAGTGTGTGGGGCAGACAGGAGGGTGTGGGGCAGACAGGAGGGCGTGGGGCAGACACGAGTGCGCGGGGCGGACAGGAATGCATAAGTGCGTCGAGGGAACTGGAGTGTGTGGAGCAGACTGCGATACATGGAGTGGACTGGAGTTCAGGGAACGGACTGGAGCACAAGGAACTGACTGGAGCGCATAGAATTGGGTGACGTATATAGTATGGTTTGGAGTGCAAGGAAAGTTTGAAAGAGCATATAACCCATCATATCACACCATCATGCATACTCTCTTCTTTACACCACCACTCAACTAGAACACAGAGATACTATGACACCATTCGGTATAACTGTTCCCATACTAACATTCTGCCGCACATTACCCATCATTCTAAGTAAACACTGCTGGTTACACACCCCAGCCAAGCGTTCCCCTCAGGCTTAACGAGGCCACATTCGGTCTGGATAAATCCTGCCAGAACGAACACATATTCCTGATCTCTCAACCACCACACCTACCGCTAAGAAGCAGCTGTCACACGAATACTGCACCAGCTGTACACATAGCCGGTGCTCACACGCACCCTCGACCCTCTCTACTCTCTCTACTGATCCGAACTTCAGTTCCCAAGGGTGTTCAACCTACCAGCGCCTTCAGACCATACCAATGGTATATAAGGCGCTATATAAATGCAAAATAACATAACATATGTAAGTCTATTTAGCAGACCATGCTTTCCTGCAGAGAAACCACATTCCCTTTGCACCACAAAATCAAAACTGCTCAGAACATGATGTGATTTTCTCACATGCTTAATTATTTTATTTGAATGCAGATAAATACAGCTTTGATGCAAGGTTCAACATACATTCATGGTTAAATAATATCTCGTTTGCATTATAAATGTTTCTATATAAAAAGTAAAAACTAAAATAGTACAAAAACAAAAAGTGACTTTTAGTGAAATATCTACTCGGTGTAAACTGAGAAAAGGCTGTAATGTCTTTAATTGTCCAGATGTGACAATTATTTATTTACTAAGTGATGTGCCACACTCAGTGTACAAATGCACATTTCAAACACAGAGTTGATTCTTGAAAACAAAGCTGAGCTGAATAAATGGCAGGTATATTAATTATGTGTACTTTTGTGTCTAAGAATCAACATCTCTGCAGCCTTTTATTTCTCTTTAGGTTTAGCTTTCCCAAAAAAATAGTCTGCACTATTTTCAAAGCAATTACAATGCAATCCACATGCCAGTTGCATATACGTAGCACATTTCCCACCAGCTACTTACGAGACAAAATCAACATAATTACAGTTGGCATCTAATTAACATTCAGCTTCCTTCCTACACCATCTAAAACAGAATTAAGCATACACTTGGCAAAGCAGAACGGACTTCCATTTGGTTATTTGTCAGAATGCAGGACAGGGCACCTGAGGCAATTTCAGTATCACCAACTATAGTTTAGAGGTGCTCTAGTACCTTAGACTATTTGCCAAATTGTCAGGGACATTTTAGTATACCAATGAGCTCTTGGGCACTTCCGGCATGTATGTGTGTCTATGCACTCTCTAAATGATCAAGCAATGCATCAATGTGAAATCTGTCTAGCTATATTTTCATATATATGTGTCCATAGGAAGAGCACTTTTTGGGCTGCCTATAACTTCGCTCCCCCTGGACGAATCCTCTCCAAACTTTGCAAAAAAAGTATATGGGCAACTCTGAATTTATTTGTAAAGTTTGGTGATGTTTAGTACAGGGGGGGGAAAAGTAATAGGGAGGTCCCAAAATGTATTTTTTCCCATAGACTGAACGGGGAAAAACTTTGCGCACGGCTACAGGGTAAACCGCTGGATGGATTTTCACCAAATTTGCGGCAGGGGCAGGTGCTTGGTCCCGAAAGCGTGCTTTTGTAAATTTGGTGACAATCCGTGCAGTACTTTTATTTAAAATCAGCAAAAAGTAGGTCTAAAAAAATTAGTGATATCTTTGTCACACTTCCCTGTTCGCTCCGCGGACAAGATACCAATTGGCTAAGGGCTGGCGTCATGACCACGTACACGCGACATCTCTGCCGATTGGCTGCAGTGAGACGTGTTCTGCGTCAGATTGTTTGTATGCGCCCGACATCTTGAATCCGCCGACAGCACAGCGGTGACCAGCGGCAACATGCTATTTCGAAAATTATTTTGCTGTGTCATAGTGCTTGGGGAGGTTCACACAGTAAGAGATGGGTGTAAAACTGTATTTGTTCAGGCGGTAGGTGTTAATGATGTATTCTCTATGCCCGCCTTGTTCGGAATGTTTGTGCATAACGAAAATGAGGGGTTTAATAAGGGTAGTATTTCAGTCTGTGCTGTGCACAGGCACCTTGAAAATGTTCTACGGACACCAGTGGTGTTAGCGAACATTGAAATTGAGTACATGTCGTCATTACATTATTTTTTCATATGGGTGTGCTATTGATTAGTACGCTGCCATGGGTGTGACATGTTGCGGTGGTTATGGCCAGCGCCTAGAGTCTTGGATGCATGGCCGTAGGCAGTAGGCCGAAGGCCATACTTTCAAGACTGTAGGCCCTGGCCACAACCACCGCAGCATGTCACACCAATGGATACACTTATAGTATTGATTATCGATTAGATGGTTGTGGGGATAAGCACTGGAGGTATAAGCCACTGCACACCCATACATTGTTATATCTATGGACATACAGCTATGAATCTAGCCTCTGGCCAGAACCACTGAAGCATACCAAACCTATCGATACACCCGTACTACCGCACATCACTCAGTAGGTGTTAATGATGTATTCTCTATGCCTGCCTTGTTCGGAATGTTTGTGCGTACAGAAAATGAGGGGTTTAATAAGGATAGTATTTCAGTCCATGCTGTGCACAGGCACATTGAAACTGTTCTACGGACATGCGTGGTGTTAGAAAACATTGAAATTGAGTACATGTCGTTATTACATTATTTTTTCCTATGGGTGTGCTATTGATTAGTACGTTGCCATGGGTGTGACATGCTGCGGTGGTAGTGGCCAGGGCCTAGAGTCTTGGATGTATGGACGTAGGCCGTAGGCCGAAGGCCATACTTCGAAGACTGTAGGCCCTGGCCACAACCACCGCAGCATGTCACACCAATGGATACACCTGTATTATTGATTATCGATTAGATGGTTGTGGGGATAAGCACTGGAGGTATAAGCCACTGCACACATATACATTGTAATATCTATGGACATACAGCTAGGAGTATAGCCTCTGGCCAGAACCCTGAAGCATACCAAACCTATCGATACATCCGTACTACCACACATCACTCAGGTGGTTGTACACACTGCCCACAACCACTGCAGCATATCACATTCATACATCACACCCATACAATCGACAATGTATCTGGTAGGTGTGGGCAGGGTCAAGAGTCTTGGCTACAAATTGAGTACATGCTACAATTCTGTCATTGTATGGGTGTGCTACTGATTTATAAGCAACCATGGTTTCAAATGCTGTAGTGGTTGTGGGCAGGGCCTAGAGTCTTGGGTGCATGGCCGTAGTCCGTAGTCCGTAGGCCATACTTCCAAGACTCTAGGCCCTGGCCACAACCACCGCAGCATGTCACAGCAATGGGTACACCTGTAGTATTCGTTATCGATCAGATGGTTGTGGGGAGTGTGTACAATCTTGGCTGCATGGCCAAAGGCCATGCAACCAAAAACAAAGTTATAAGCACTGGATAAATAAGGCACTTCACACCCATACATTGCAATATGTATGGACATACACCTATGACTTTAGGCCCTGGCCAAAACCACTGTAGAATATCACAGATATAGATACATCCGTAGTATTGAATATCATTCAGGTGGCTGTGGGGAGGCTCTGCAGTCATGGGTGCATGGCCAAAGGCCATGCACCCACAGCATATTTACACGTACTGTTGTTACAAGCCACAATGGGTATGATATGGTGTGGTAGTTGTGGCCAGGACGTAGAACATTTGGTGCATGGCCAAAGGCCATGCACCCAAGAACAAACTTATAAGCACTACAGTTGTAACCCACTACATGTTTTTTATACTGCATACCCATTAATTGAAAAGTCTATGCCCTTACACCCAAGTCTGTCGCCTGTGGCCACAACTACTGCCGCATATCACAGGTATAGGTACTCGTACTATGAAACATCATTCAGGTGGTTGTGGGGAGGGCGTAGCATTTTGGGAGCATGGCCGAAGGCCATGCACACAAAAGCAACTTTATATGTAGTGAAATTAGAAGCCACAATGGTTGTGATATGCTTTGGTGGTTCTGGCCAAAGGACATGCACCCAAGACTGAAGTCATAAGCAGTGAGGTTATAAGTGAACATGGGAGTGGTGTGGTGCGGTGGTTGTGTGCACGTTCTAATGTCTTGGCTGCTTGGCTGCAGACCATGCACCCAAAACTAAAGTTAGAAGTAGTCAAAATAGAAGCACCATGGTTTTAATATGGAGCAATGGTTGTGGGTAGGACCTATAGTCTTGCTTGATTGGCCGTAGGGTGTAGGTGTTAGGTTATATATCAAAGATGCTAGGCCCAGCCAACAGCCACTGCACCATATTACTTCCATAGATTAGCCGTGTAGATTTGCATATCTATGAAATGACTGTAATTATACTTATGTTTAATTTGTTCAGAATTCATACATGTTTTACATGACTGTAGTAATTGGCGGAACTAGCCTTTTTTAATTTCTGTGATAAAAGAAAAAAGCATGTTAGTGTTTGCATTTTATGAAGACTTATTACATTGTATAATAGACAGGTTAGCTTTTTTTTTACCCTCATATTTACTTTACAAACCAGTGTACTGTGCATTGTGCTCAGTTTCTGTGTTTGTTTTTCTGGGGGAAAATCATTGGGTCTGGGGGAAATAAATACTTGTCGAATTTAAAAAAAAAACTTTATTTGCTATGCTACAAACTATTTATTTGCTTTCTTTGAGTGTTTCCTTGTTCTTTCTGATTAATGTTATGTTTGTTGTCTTGTTGCTGATTTTTAACAACAGTTAGATACCTGTTGGCGTATTTTAACTGTGCATTTCTTGTTACGGTTCTGTGGTATTCATTTATCTGTGTCGTTGATATACACTCTTGGGCAGTTAGATACCTGTTGGCGTATTCTAACTGTTTGTAGTCTTTCACTTCATTTTTTGGTAAGGGTGAAGTACACATTAGTTATAAAATGTTGGCTTTAAGAAGATTAAATACACATTTGTAAGATTAGCTGGCAATCTCTGCTTTAGAGTAATGGTGCTATCATTACATTCCACCCATGCACATTTCTTTTTAATGTATGCAGTGTAGTGACCTGCATTGGTTGTAGCTCCTGCATGGTATATTATACCTACTGTTGTAAAGGTTTTCTTTCCAAGTGACCCTTGACCGTTTGTGAATCCAGTCAGCTTGCAGTTGTTTTTGGTACCATCTGCATTATAACGTAGCAGCATAAGTATTAAATAGTTGCATTCAGTACAAGTTGCTGAAATGGAATGGATTCACAATTAGGTATGGATACATACACAAATCGCTCATTTGGGATTTGTTCCTGTATCACATTGCTACAGAGAGTGCATGTATGTTTCCACATGTATGAAATCTGGAACATTTCATTTATAGGTATGCTTTTGTTTTCCAGTACTTGCAGTAAGTACATTAGAAATTCTTGTGGATCTTCTTGTGAGTTTATAGTAAACATCACCATTCCAGCACAGTAGTCCAATTCTTGTCTTATTCCGTGAACACTGTACGTGCTGTCAGGATTGTTTGTTGCATTTCTGTGAAGGACTAACATTACAAACACAATTGGTCTGTACTGTGTAAGTAAATATTGTTAACAATTTGTGGCAATTGAAATAGAATATTTATTTCTACATTTGCATAGCAGCTTACACCAGTTTCATTTGAAAATTTGAATGGACCAGCTAGTTCTGTATCTGAGTGCTTTTTTCTGAGTTTCTCTTCCTTCTTTGAAGAAGTACCTGGTTTACTTTTCCTAATGGGTTCTTCTTTGCTTGTGGTAATTGATGAACCTTTACCTTCTTTTGTTCTCTTTGAAGGAGTTGCTGTCAGATTCTGTTGCATTTCTGTTTGAATTAGTTTTCTTTTACCACATTTTACTTTTTCTGGAACAGGATATTGTTTCAGATGGGGGGTGTACAGTGAACGTAGTGGAGTCTATTGTATTCTAAAATGCAAGGAATATCAGCGTTCACTTTACTTGTATCAAAGTTAATTAGAAATAGACTATCAAGTGTACGTATGCGTGATAGTGCTACGTAGCTCATGCCTTCTTTAAAGACTGTGTTTCCTATATCTATCAATGCTTTGTCTAGGGTAAGACCTTGGGATTTAGGAATGGTGACTGCATATGCAAGAGTTAGAGAAAATTGTTCTCTACGTACATACATGTCTTTGAACAGAAGGAAGCGAGCAGTTGAGTGCCCTATCCTTTTCATTTCTGCAAGTTTGTCAAAGCGAATATTGACAAACTGAATGTTGTTGTCACGTGGGTATGTTTATTTAGTCTTGTTGTGGCTTGCTCACACATGGGTAGTGTCATACCATGCACGTCTAGTTTGTCTGTGGCACAAATTTCCATTATTGGTTGCATTTCTTTATTTAATATTGTTTCATTGAATTTGAAACAGCTTGCAAGAGTTGGCATTAAGGCCATACAATTGACATTTTTGTGCACTAATTGTTCCATAACATCAGTAGCACATGCTTTATCGCCATAAAGTGCATGAATGTGCCGGTGTTTCAATATTGCTTGTGTTTCTTGAGATAGTTCACCGACTCTAATACTTTTTAGGATGTTGGCATAAGTGAGATCTGCAGATTGCCGCATGTTTTCTGTTAATTCTCTGTATTGGAAATGTTGCCAAAGGTTGACATTTCCTATACTGCCAACACTTTTACGGCAGAGTTTGTGTCCTAAGGTTTTAAAAATAGGTTCACCCTTCACTGGTGTCAATTGTATAATATCTCCAAAAACGATAATGTGTTTCCCTGCAAAGAGTTATTCGTAGTTTGTTTTAAGTACTTCTTGCAATCTGAGGTGAATCAAAGCCAACATTAGGTTGGAGACCATGCTCACTTCATCTATTAGTAGCATTTTCATTTGCTTTAATACTCTGCGTAGTTCCATTGCAGCTTCTGCAGAAAGTTTGTAATAGTCTAATTTGTTTTGGTGTTCTACTGGAAGAAGTAGTAATCGGTGTAAAGCTACACTGCCTATGTTGTAGGCAGCTAAACCTGTGGGGGCAGTTAGAACAGCTGACAGTTTGTTGTTTGTCAATTGCTGAAGGAACTTGCTGATGATTTTGAATGTTTTTCCTGACCCAGCTTCACCACTGATGTACAGCAGTATTGGTTTGTAATTTTGGCAGGTACATTCTTTATTTTCGTGTTGTACACCATGTGCTATTTGTTTTGTTGTGTCTTCAAAAATGGTGCGCTGACCTTTGTTAAGTTTTGCTTGTTGTACAGTTAAGTCTTCTATATTTTCTTGATAGTGACACATGGTGTTTTCCACTTCTGTCCTAGCTAATTCTGCCTCATTTGCTAGTCATAGTGGTTCTTGGCTTCCTGTTACAGAATGTTGACTACTGTCGGAAGAGTCCTTATCTAGGTGGGCCTGAAGTTCTTCTTCATGTTGCTGTTCATTGTGCAACATTGTTTTGTACTGCGTAAAGTTCACATCAGTGATATCGCTTTCATTTGCTTTGACAGCATCTTCATAGCAGTCATAGTTATCTAGTATCTCTTCTTCTTTTCTCCATGGTTTAAAAAGTTGTAGCAGAGACATGTAATATAGTTCTTTTTGTTGAGCAGTTTTTAATGACAATTTAACAAGATTAATTAAGCTTGTTTGGTAAGTTTCACTAAGCTGCCTTCACAATCTGTGACTCTATATCTGCCTTTGCTTTCATCGGGTTTTATATTATTTTTGTATGCAAAGTTTTGAGCTATGTGGTATAGACACATGCTTTGCAAAGTGCTACTCCTGTTTGTATAGTATGTGTCCGGTAAATTGCTTTTTAAAATGTCTTGGCTGTTGGGATCATTTCTGGCAATTGTTTCTATGTCCTCATATGATCTCAGAACTTTCTAGATTTAGCAGGACCAAGACTTAGCCATACTATGTTGTATGATTTTCCGTACAAACCAGTACCGGTTAAACAATCTGCCACTTCATAGGCGCCACATTCTCTATGAGAGAAGATTTTTATGCCTAGGCTGTACAATTTTTGAGATAGTGTTTTGTGTGATGATAGGTCATCCCAGAGGTCTTGAAGATCTGCTTTTTCTGCTTTTGTTAAGTAGGCTGTAACATATCGTGCAACAGCAGTGGAATTGTCTGCAATGTACTGCACATCTATGTTGGCATTCCATAAGAGGGCAATGATTACATTGTAATCATTGATATATTTTGATTCTTCTGTTCTTATTATTTAATACGTGTTCTTAGGTCATTTACCTTTAACACTATGTCGAACTGAAGACATGAAGTTGTTCACTTCACCTGTTTCTGTAACTGGTCTAGGGAAACCAAACTGGCATTTGGTGTAGTATTTCCCTTTGTTTTTGTATTTGCAACAACAATATTTGCCACATTTGTGTCTTTGAAATTCTAAAATCTGGCCATGCAGCTCACTATGTGTCCGTTGTGAAGGGATTTCACAAGTTATATATTTTTGAATGAACTGCAAAACAGTGGCATCAGTGTCGTGACCAAATTTAGGTGCACCTTTGATCCATAAAAGCATGTGAATATGTGGTGCTCCTCTCGCTTGGTATTCTTTTCTTCAAAAGAAGTGTTGCACTTGTCCGAGGGGAGGAATAGTTTTATTGCAAATAAAGTGTAGCATAGCAATGAAACGATGATGGAAATATCTTGACATATTAACTGGATCTAGAGAGCAAAGTTCTCCAGGTGTTAATAAATGCATATTGGTTTTGTTGTTGTTTGATATGCGTAGGAACTCATGTAAATCCTCCCATGCATATTCTGCACAACCTAGTTTAACAAACCAAGTTGGTGGTCCAAGGTTTCTGATCATACAACGTATGTCTCCGTGCCGTCGGAACCAGTATTCTTTTGAACCACACACGTTTGCAAACAAATGTGTTGTACTTGATTGTAAAACCTCATCATTTTCTTGTACCTTTTGTATTAATTGCTTAGCTGACATATTTTGAAAGTGGGTTCCAGATTTCAAAATGTGTTGCTGTAATCTGAGTGGGTCTATCATCGTATCTTCCGCCTTTGCCAATAGGAAATAACAGTGGAAAAGCATGTGCTTCTATACTTTTTTCCCATATGCTCAATGGTGAACCTTTGGTTTGTCGCATTTGGTAAGTTTCTAGTGCATCATCTATGCTTTCATTGGAATGCAATGGATGAATTGTGTACTGGTCCAAAAGAGTGGATACTGCAGCAGGATCCATAAGTTTGATATGTCCAGTTTCTGATGAGTCTTCAATTATTTCAGTTGTTTCCCTTAAGCTTTCTTCAATATTAATTTCCTTGTAGTATTCGTTATTGTCTTTTAGATATTGCAAGGCATGTCTAACTTTATGTAAGTCCACTAGTTGTTGCCAAATTATTTTGTTGGCATATCATTTACCAAGACAATTAAAGAATGCTCTATTGAACGTTGCACTCCTAGAGTGTGTACATTTTCTGTTAGATCTAATGGCAAATAAACTACTTTGCTACGAATGTCTTTCACCAATTCAGAGGGAGGTAATTTTGCTGTTTTTGGATGAAGGCGTATAATTGCTTGAAATGGGTGAACTGTTTGAATTATGATGCTCTCATACAAATTGAGTTGAGATTTGCGCACTAGACAGATATCCATCTTTTGCAGCACTTTCATTTTAATTTTGTCTTTACCTTTCACATACTAATTGAGGAACTGACGTAAAAATTTGAAAGATTTGTTAGGAATGGCACACATTGACATGCACGGCCATTTGTATACTGGACGGTCTGGTTCAGTTGAATCGAGAGGTAATTCTGAGTTTTCAGGGGATACTTTTCTAAGCAGTGTTTCTTGTTCCATGATGCTATTATTGATTTTTTCATACCCTCGTCCACTGCTATGGATGGCAATTGTGTTTGTTTGATTTTGTTTGCATGCTTCTTCATTAAAATATGGTTCTGTGGTTGTTGTGTGACTCCATTCACCTCCACAAATATGTAAGAAGTTATTTTTGTTCACATTCCCTTTATTGATAAGTTTCTTTTGTAGTTTGGTACTTAGTTTTGTTAGTGGTTTCAGCCTATTTAACACTTATATAAGCAACTCCCTTTTGAGAAGGATTGCACTGTCCACGAGAGCTTGTAGGATTCATTTTCTAAGGTACGTTTTAAGGGTTGAGGAGGATTCAGGTCCTCTTCTTATTAGATTCTGAAGGACTCTGTGGTGAAACATTTTTGCTAAAATATTTTTTTACCATAGGTTCTTGTTACTATATCAGGATTAATAGGAGCATTGTTAGCAGTACTAATAGCCGATTTTTTGTGAAGTGTTTTGTGTTTCATGACACATTTTGTTGGATGAGGTAAAGTTTCGGTAGTTGAAGCTTCCTTTGTTTTGCTAAACAACTGTACTAGCTGTTTTGTTCCAACATTCTCTACAAACTCTGCTACAGATGGATGCTTAGGTTGGAGACTTTTATTTGTATTTTCTCTACTTCTGCGTTCCTTTCTACAGACTTGCTTTTTGGTAGGCATTCTTTGGGGTCTGTTGAAAAAAAGAAGGCAGGGTTTGGTCTGTTGTACAATGTATGTGTGCTGTGTGCATGCGTGCATGAGTTAGATGCAAAGAAGAATTTCTTTAACAACAGGATCACGGAAGCACGATCAGAGGCCAAGGAACTGTTCATAATTCTCAAGGAGCAGGAATCGACGCCTGCCCTCGAGGTCAATGAAGCCGTTAAAGACCAGAAATGGTGTCAGGCTATCCAGGATGCCATGACCTCAAAACTACAGGGAATCAAAGACAACATCAGCCTAAAAAAGGCAAACGCCCGAAATGAAGGTAACACCCCAGAACCTCAGGAGCACATTAGAAGCCCACTAATTCCAGAATTTTCCTTCTCAGCAATTATGTTGCAAGAGCTGACAGAGGTGGTTAAACATCTGAAAACAACTAGTTGCAGGGGTGACCCCTTCTCAGCCATTATAATTAAAGCATGTCCCCCTTTTTTGTTAGAAGCCATCCTGCAATTCGTTAATGCCTCCTTTAAAGAGAGTGCCGTACCAGACGAACTGAAACGCTCCTGGGTCACTTCTTTGCTCAAAAAACCAGGACTCGCCAAAGATGATCCCTTGAACTATAGGCCTATTACCAACTCAGCCTTCTTGATGAAGATCCTGGACCGAGTTGCCAATATACAAATAGCTAAACACATAGAAAGCCACCCAATTCTTAACTGTCGGCAATCAGGCTTCAGAGCGGGTCATAGCACTGAAGCGGCCCTCCTGGAACTAAAATCCAGGTTGCTTTTCAACATAGATAAGGGAGTATCCACTATGCTCATGTTGCTGGACCTTTTAGCCGCGTTGGACCTGGTTGACCACACGTTGTTGGTCACCAGGCTCGAACAAGTGGCAGCTTTTTCCACCAAAGCCTCTCAGTGGGTGGCTTCTTTTCTCAAAAACAGGGTCAGTTGTGTATGCTCAGACTTAGCTGAAGCAGACACAATCCTGATTGAGTATGGAGTCCCACAAGGAGCGAGTCTTTCGCCCTGTTTTTATAACATCTTTACTGTCCCCTTTTTCTCTATGTTGGTGCATGAAAATATCGGGTTCACTAATTTTGCAGATG
Organism: Ambystoma mexicanum; assembly: GCF_040938575.1. NCBI lineage: Eukaryota > Metazoa > Chordata > Amphibia > Caudata > Ambystomatidae > Ambystoma > Ambystoma mexicanum. The sequence continues at coordinate 372,481,900 of NC_090923.1, forward strand.
ATACCCAATGTATCATTCCCCTTACAAGAGACCACACACAAGATGAAGAGCGCATAAACAAAGTCTACACCTGTATCGAGAATTGGATGGTGAAAAATGGACTGGCGCTTAACAGAACTAAAACGGAGCTCATGGTTGTGGGATTCCCTAATCGGATCTTAAAACTTGACCCCAGGTATAGCAAAATTCAGCTTGGCGAAGGCAAACTAGACACACTTAAAAAAGTTAAGTCGTTAGGGGTGTTTCTTGATCAACACCTCTCTATGAATGCTCACGTGGAAAGTGTTGTATCAGGGGCAGCTTACTATCTTAAACTCTTTACTCATCTTAGACCTATGATTTCTCAGGCCAACGCCGAAACACTGGCGAGAGCCATAGTAAGCGCAAAAATGGATTACTGCTGCAGTCTGCTGACTGGTATCAGCAAAAGGGAGATTAATAGACTGCAAGTTATCCAAAATGGTGCTGTGAGGGTAGTCACAGGCCTCTCCAGGCGGGACCATGTTACACCAGCAAGAAGAGTGTTACACTGGCTACATGTAGAGGCTAGAATCCAGTATCGTCTTATGCTCCTAACATTCAAGAGCCTCCTGGGCATTATGCCCCGTTACATCAACAAACTCATTCTACTTAAGTGTTCTCCTCGTGTTCTTAGGTCTCAGGATACTAATATGCTCTTAATCCCTAAAAGCAAATCTTTGAAAGTGGATAGGTGTGCATTTGCCACAGCAGCCCCTACTGCCTGGAATCACCTTCCCCTGGACCTTAGATCGGAACCGACTCTTGAGGCCTTCATAAGAAAGTTAAAAACATGGCTCTTTGAATAAAGCCCAGTTGATTCCTCGGTTCTCTCCCCTAGCTCTTTCTGCGCTTATATGTTTCTTGTGGTCTAGTCTCGTCCGCGCCATCATGCCCACGGGTTCATTGCTGCTCAGTACAAATGCAATAAAGTAAAGTAAAGTAAAGTATGTTTTTCTGCAGCCACGAGAACATTGTTCCCAGTAATACGGCTTATTTTGAAGCAGATGGTGTTGCGTTTTTTTCTTTGGGAAATGCCATGTTCTTTTGGAATGTAAGGCTTGCTTTGGAGAAGGTTCTGTAATGGTTGTAGGAGTAAAGTAGGATCAAAATATATTTAAAAAAAACAAAATAACAGGTGTCTGAAAGGCATCTGCCAAAAACAAAAAAAGGCTCTCTCCAGAGCCCACCTTAAGGAGGGAAAGGGGAGTAATATATAAATGTACAGTCGTCACGCTCTGATCCTGAACGTGTACGCGAACATGGCGGTAGTTTGCAGGCGGCGCATTATACCAACGGGGATTCTGGGGTGGAGACGCATGCAAATGAGAATGTGCGAAGGTAGGGATTGGTCAGTAAAGTTCAGTGGGTGTGTTCTGTATGGAGAAATTTTGTAAGAACCTCTTTTCCCTGACAGGAGACCAGACAGCCATGGCTCTGTGCGCTCGCAAACAGATTATCTGGATTTTGGGAGACTCATGAATACATTGGTTGAAGGTGCATGCAGAAAGTTGCGGTCTATGTGCAGATCTTGTATTTCCTCATGTGGAAGTGCACTCGCATGGCGTGCGTGGAATGAGGTGGCTGGACTTACAGACAGAGCGTCATCCTGATATACTTATCATTCATTGTGGAGGAAACAGTTTAGGCCATGTCTATGGAATTTCTTTGCAATTTGCAATGAAGGAAGGACTTGCGAAGGTCATGGACATGTTTCCAAATTGCCAAATACTTTTTTCCCGTATTGCACAAAGACAAATATGGCTGCGTTCTTCTGCATTTGGTTCACAAATGGAGAAAGTGAGGCGCAATGTAAATAAGGCTGTTTGTGCCTTTCTAAGAGATGTTGGCATGTCGTCATTCCACAATGAAAACATTTAGTTTCGCAGCTCTTTCATTTTTCGCAGAGACGGAGTCCATCCCACATATACTGGCAATCAGATTTTTCTTCGCAATGTACAAAATGCATTGCGACTTTTTATGGAATCGTAGTCACGTATTTGGCAATCTGTTTTTTCCAACCTACAGTTTTTGAAGCACACACAACCCCACCAAAAGGCTCTTTTCAGAGCCACCACTTACTCCCAGCGAAAAGTCCATTGGTATTGCTATATTATTGCTATATATATTGGATTAGTTGCCTAATGGTCGCAACAGCAGTAAAGGCAGCACAACTCAATCTGCTATAGCCAGAAGCACAATGAAGATGAGCTCGGGGGTGTGGCCATTTATAGGGGTGTACCGGTGCGCATCGGGACCATATTGATCACTCAAAAGCCCTGCAAAAATTATACACGACATGTTCACAGGTAGAGCTATTGTAGGGGACATGTGAAGTGGTGATTATATACTGTAAAATAATTTCCCATGTATGCATAAGTTGTTTTGCAATGTTGCAGAGGCAGACAAACTGCGCAAATTAGTCCACACGCTCAGCGTGGGTGCGGTCACATGATGAGGTTCTGAACACATCCGCGAGGGAAATGCGTGTCCGCTGGACAGCAAGTGCAGACTAACAAACGTGCGCATGCGCAGACATGTTCTACGGACAGTTAGGGACAGGTGCGATGTTCGCAGTGCTTATGGGTATAGTGCGCATGGGTGCACATGCTCTGATGACTGTACGGACAGGTCCAGTGTCCTTAGGATACCTCCATTTTGTTTGCATATGACCATGCCGGCCACTGCGCCTTTCCTACGGACGGTTCCATCTTGGCTGCGACGATACGGACATGTATACTGTCTTTAGGACACTCCCATTTTGCTCATTTACAGACATCCCGGACACCTGGTGTGTTCTAGGAACATGTTTTATCTTGTTTGTGAGCGGTACGGAGATGTATAATGTCCTTAGGACGCCCCATTCTGTTCATTTACGCACAACTTGCACAGATGGTACGTTCTAAGATCAGTTCTATCTTGGTTGGCATTGAAACGGGTATGTGTATTGCTGTTATAACATCCATATTCTATTGCTTATGGCTATCTCAAACAGCCGCACTGTTCGCAAACATTTTAAGGCTTTTTTTTTAAAAAAAAAACCTTTGACTACAACAAATATACAAAAACTTTCTAACAACACACTCATACTTCAATCAACAGAAATACAGGGGGAAGCAGATACTGACACGATTAAAGGGGAATTAGGGTTCAACACAGGCTGATTGTCAGGAGATGATTTGTGAGGGGAAGAAGGGATGGGTGTTTCATCAAAACGTCTATTTTCTTCTTGAAGGTTTGGGGATGGTTCACTAGGAAATGGAGAAGGAGGGCAGGTACAGGTGGGACAATGATAACGTATTTTTCATCTCACAAATTCCTCCACAAATTGCCTTAAACTGTTAAAATTGTCATTTAGTGTGTCCATTTTCAGTTCTATCCCTTGCAGCCTGTCTTCCTCTGTGTCATTTGTTGGCCTTTCTTCTTTTTTCTCCTGGTCTGTTAAAAATAAATATATATATGTTAAATGCAACATACTGAACATTATTTTGCCTATGCAGAGCACTGTGTACCATTATTATCGATGTCTTCGGACATTTCCCCATGCGGAAAATTCTCCTCCAGCCTCTCCAAAGTACTGCACATTTCTGTGTCAAAACAACAGAAAGAAATAATTTTTTCTGCCCCTCATCCCAAAAAAAGTACACACACAAGAAAAATGAAGTTCACTTACTATTTTGTTGTAATTTATCTTCGTTGTAGTGCATGCGTCTATTGTCGGTCCTGGCTGTAGAGTTTCTGTGAGGTAATTACGTTGGAGGCATACTTTTTTTTGTTATGGCATAATCCATTTTATTCTACATGGTCATTAAATGCATGGTTTTTCTTTCAGACGTTTAGGTTTTCCGATTTATTTACTAGTACTTATAAAGTCTTTATGTGTCCTTTTTCAAGTTGAGCATTTTTTGTGTAAGACAATAGTACATTTTCAGATACCCTCTGACTGTTTGGGTACTGTTGACCTCATCCGCGCCCTTCCGCAGACAGGCGCTCAGTCCGTACCTTTCAAATATCAATAGCGAGGGGGTTCTGTATGTTCTATGTTACATCTATATAAAGTAAGCAGATTATACTACATATCTCCCAGGATCACATGATGATACTGTATATTCAGCAAAAGAAGTTTATTAACGCAATGTTATGATTAAGTTCCCCTTCAAAAAACCTTTGAAATTCACTAAAAACAAAACGTTGTTAAGGGGACGTTATGGTTAAGTTGCGCTACTAAAAACCTATGAAATTCCCCCAAAGAATCTCTATAAACGTGACATTATGGTTCGTAGTAAAACCAAAAAAAAACTGAAATTCGCCAGTTATGGTAGGCTAAGCAACCATAACTGCCTGCACCACTGTGCAATGCTAACACTAACAACCAGAACATCAAAGATGACATCACAAATGTCATTGATGACATCACTGATGACATCACATGTGTAGCCCCTTTGTTTTTGTTCACTGCGATATCTAGCACAGATGGGTTTATTTACTGAGAGTCAGAAAGTTAACTTTCAAAAGGTATTACATTTATAGATATTCAGACACACCTTTTCTTATTTTCCTCCAAATATCTTCACATTAGCTTCTCCAAAGCAATCCTTATATTCCATAACAGCATGGCATATCCCATGAAAGATAAAAAACATGCCATCTGCTTTAAAGTAAACAAAATTACCAGATCCAATGTTGTCATTATTGCAAAAGAACATTGCAGCTCTAATCATAAAAGCCAACATGCCTTGGTTGACTAAACACCTAGCACCATTTTGCACAGGACAACAAATATAACTATTGACCCATACTGCCCTAGGTAACACAGCAAAAAAAATAGCCCTGGCATTTGGAAGGACATTCATGACTGTCTGAACCAAGTTTTGCAGATCTTTCAACAAAGTAGGGGCACTGACATAGCCCAAATACACAGCACCACAGTGCAGGACAACTACATCTGGACTATTGAACCTAGCCATATCCTGACAAAATTCCAGCACTCCCTGCAAATTAAAACCAGGCACAATGCACCACACCACCTCCACTACTTTTATATAAAAATTGTTAGCCACATTCCTAGATTTAGCATACTTCTCCAAACCATTCACAAATATATCTCCAACCACCAACACCCTAACTCTCTCCACCCCTGCCATCTTCACTACACACAGCCTCTCTCAATACAAAGCAAGCCCCGGATGCGGAACGCCCTGTTCGCTAAGAGCCGTGGTGTCTGCGGAGTGCGTAACACTGGGGCAGCCCTTCTTCCCTTTCCACTTCACTCACTGCACCATTACCTCATTGGCTACTGTTAAGCAGTCACACAACCATCCAGCAATCACATCCAAAAACTCTACATCTAACTCCATCATCACAGTTCAGCACTTTGGATGCACTGTTTATCACTCTGAGTACAATCTGCTGTGATTGCAAAGCACCTACAGCAACAACTACTATAAAACTCTCCAAGATTTCTGCTTGCAGATTCATGCACATCCACATGCATTAATAAAAACTACAGGTATGAATATTTTCTGCACAGTACATGTACAGCTCTTGTATAAAAACATATAAACAAGGTAACTGCCACTTACCCTGTATAACCTGTAAAAAAAGCTTAATGTCATTGCTCCCATCTTCTATGATCAAGTGTCACTTGCAAAGCTGTGTGCTCTCCAAATTGTTGTTTACCCATATTACTAACTGTAATGTGTAAACTGTTATTATCTTCATTCATTCTGTCATTTGTGTAACCACTGCCACCTATTTATCCACATTTCAATCATAATAGCATTTCATGCATTATAGTGGATGTACATACAATTTCCTTTCTATACATTCTGGATATTTTACATGCAATCTATCATTTGAACTTCCTTTAGGAATGATTATAATAGTAATCAGACACAACACACACAGCTGTCTAACAAAGTGTAATTTCATGTTAAAAGATGGGAGAAATAACAGTATGATTGTGGGAGAAGGCTTTCACGGGTGCAGGAAAAAATACATTCACCTAACCGGTGACACCCCCTCACCCCCAGGGAAATGTTCACATAGAACAAGCAATTCGAGGTTGGGTGTGCACCCCCTGCAACACACAATACTTTGACATCACTGTGTGCCACAATACACAGCACATGGCTGGCCTCAGTCCGGAGGGCAGTTTTGAAGGTTCCAGAAGATGCACAAAGGACTTACAGAGGTGAGGAGCGGCAGCAAGTTTGGGAGCAGACCCAAATGCCCTCCCACTGCCTCCCACACATTTCTAACAATATTGTAGGGTGTTATAAGGTGAGACGCAGCCAGGATAAGTGCATGCATCTTTATTCATGCACAGATAGGCAATATCATTGGAAAGGCTCCGAGCTGAAACAGCACCACTGCCTCTACAACCGTTCTTCCAATCTAGACAGCTCTCCCATTCCCGTTGGTTGCCCATTCTGTTCTAGAATGTACAACAGCATTCAACTATACACAGGTGCAGTGATGTCTATCACCTCATGTGCAACTATGTACAAACAGTGTAGTAAACCAACACATATAACATCTCCCTCCTTCGCTTCAGTCTGCAACACAAGCACCAGACCCTTCATTGCAACCCTTACTTTATTTCAGACTCTCCCATCTCCAAGCACCACAGGATCACCTAGTAGTTTGCTAATCACCTGCTAATAAACTTGCTTTGTATCATTGGCACTTTTCCAGGTTTTCTTATTTGAACCTTCTCTCCTACAACTATCCTGGAACGTAATAAGCTGCTGATCCCATCAAATCCTTCTGCTTTAATTCCCACTCATTTACAAATACATACATTTCATGCTTTTCACCAGAGTTCCTGCCATTTACCCTGTATAAATAGCAAGAAAAGCATACAGTTATTTCTCCTATCTCCTAACATCAAATACCACTGCCTTAAAAATCCAAGTGTGCTCTGTGTGCTTACTATTGTAATCATTTCTAAGGCAAGTTCAACTGACAGATTCTAAGTAAAATATACATAATGCACATAGACAAAGGAAACTGCACCTACGTGCTATGGACAGTTATCAGAAAGCACTACTACTGCAAAAACAAACAAATACATGTCTACATTAACAACCGTGCTATCAACACACATATTTACTAACTTCTTTCTTTCACAATTGCAGTGAAGACCACTCTCCTGAAAACCAGCAGCGCCTGAAGTACGAACCAGAAATCAGAACAAACCTACTCTTTGCATCCAAAAAAATAAGTGCAATACTGCCATAATATTCTAACTGTTACTTAAATACTGTATAATTCTAGCATTGTAAAACAAACAATTGTATTAACCCTGCAGCATTAGATTCAGTATTACTTATTGCCCCTCAGCAGGTACACACATTTTATTGTCATCCGAACACCAGTATAGTAACACACAAATACGAGAATAGCCTTCCCAAACTGAAGTAACAGCCCATTGCACAATCACACACCTCTATATACATGCTTACCATCATACTCAGACACTCATGCACAATGCACACATACATTGCACAACGTCCCAAACGACACTTTCTTTTTTTCTCCAACAGATCCCAAAGAATGCCTACCAAAAACCAACTCCGTAGAAAGCAACGCAGAAGTAGAGCAAATCAAAATAAAAGTGGCCAAAAGAAGCATCCACCTCTAGCAGAAGGTATACAAAAAGTTCAAACAAAAAAGCTAATACAGTCACTAAGCAAAACAAGAGCAGCTTCCTGTAAAGAAACTGTGCCTCCTCTTTCAAAATGTAAAACTAAACAGAAAATTATTAAAAAGACTGCAGCTACCACTAGTGGTAATACTGCACCTATAAATCTAAATGTAGCCACAAATAAGGATACCAAAACAATTATTTTACAAAAAATGTTCCGCCATAGAGTCCTTCAGAACCTTATCAAAACAAGAGAGAAATCGTGCACAACACTTAAAACCTACCTCAGAAAATGAATCCTGTAAGCTCTCATAGACAGTGCAATCCTTCTCAAAAGGAAGTTATTTATTTAAGTTTTAAACAGAATGAAACCACTAACAAAACTAACTACTAAACTACAAAAAAGACTTCTCAATAAACGGAATATCAACAAAGGTAGCTTTGCAAACATCTGTGGAAGTGAGTGCAGTCACACCACCAGCACAGAACCATATTTCAAGAAGAAGTATACAAACAAAAGCAAAGAAACCCAATTGCCATACATAGCAGTGGACAAGGGTATGCAAAACGTAATAATACCATTATGGAACAAGAAACGCTGCTCACAAAAATATCCCCAGAAAACTTAGTATCAACTCTCCATTCCACTGAAGGAATGCGTCCAGTCTACAAATGGCCGTGCACATCAATGTGTAACATAAGCAAAAAATCTTTCACATCTTTACGCCACTTCCTCAATTAGTATGTGAAAGGCAAAGACAAATTGAAAATAAAACTATTACAAAGTATGGACTCCTGTTCAGTGCGAAAATACACAGGATTACAAGGGCATTCATAAGCCTGCATTTCCGGATCTATTTGCAAAAGCACCTGCCACCATATCAAAATGATATCAACCACCATTCAACTATAAGACATCTGGTTCATAAACTGTACTATGCCAAAAGTTCTGCTTTAGCACTAGCCAATTTAAATAACAATCTTCTACATGGTACAGCCAAAGAACTACTCGAAGAAATAGAGCATATCCAGAGAAAATATTTGCAAAGTGAAGGCCCCTTACAAAATCCAAAAGCTTTACAACAGACTAGCAACAACTTTACAGATGGCAGCCTTCTACTACACACATACAAAAAAGAAATACTAAAGTTTAAAAGCACATCTGCTGAAGTACCAAACCATGTCTGTATGTGTTGCCGCAGGACTTTTTATAAAAATAGCACAACAACTGTAGACATGATGTACAAAATAGAAGACAATGAAGATTCCAAGTGGTTCCAATTAGTTTTCTATCTTATAGCAGAAAACAAATACAAAATTACTGACCCCTTAATACTTTGCAGTTACTGCACTGCAAAACTTGCCAACAACCAAATACCTTGACGTGCTATCACTAATAACTTGGAATTATTCCACTACCAAAACCACTGCAACAACTCAACTTGTATGAGAGCATCATAATTCAAACAGCGCACCCATTTCAAGCAAAAATACACCTTCAACCAAAAACAGCAAAACTACCTCCCTCTGAATTACTGAAAGGTATTTGTGGCAAAGTAATTTATTTGCCGTTAGATCTCAATGAAAATGTACACACTCTGGGAGTGCAACTTCCAACAGATCAATCTTTGATTATCTTAGTAAATGGTGTACCTGCAAAAGACACAAAAAATTGCAACAACTTACATAAAGTTAAAGAAGCCCTGCAAAATCTAAAAGACAACAATGAATACTACAAACAAATAAATATTGAAGAAAACCTGAGGGAATCCACCAAAATAATTCAATACTCGTCAGGAACTGGTCAATATCAACTTGTAGATCCTGCTACAGAATCCAATATTTTGGAGCATCATACAATTCACCCATTACACTCTAAAGACACCATAGATGATGCACTGGAAACTTACCAAATGCGTCAAGCCAAATGATCTCCAACAGCATATGGAAAAAAAGTATAGAAGCACAAGCCTTTCCTCTACTCTTTCCTACTGGAAAAAGAGGAAGGTACGATGAAAGACCTACACAAATAACAGCATCATCTTTACGAATGTATTCTGAAGACCCCAGATCAGACAAAATGTGGAATATATATTCTACCTTCCCTTTGAAAGTGAACTAGCAACTCTATGCTACGGAGTTGCACACACATTAAAATCAGGTACCAATTTTCAAAATATGTCAGCTATGCAATTACTACAAAAAGTGCAAGAAAAAGATGAAGTTTTATAGTCAAGCATGACAAATCTTTTAGCAGACGTGAGTGGAACAAAAGAATACTGGTTCTGACATCATGTAGATGTGTGCTGTATGATAAGAAACCTTGGTGAACCCACGTGGTTTGTGACATTAAGTTGTGGAGAATATGCATGGGAAGATTTACACGATTTCCTACACATAGCAAACAAAAACAAAACAAATATAGATATTAAAAAAAACAGGAGAACTCTGCTCTCTAGATCCTGTAAATGTATCAAGATATTGCCATCATCGCTTCATTGCTATGCTACACTTCATTTGTAATACAACTGTTCTTCCCGTCGGAGAAGTGCAACACTTCTTTTGGAGAAAAGAATACCAAGTCAGGAGCACCACACATCCACATGCTTTTGTGGATTAAAGATGCTCCTAAATTTGGTCAGGACAGTGATGCCACTGTTTTGCAGTTCATCCGAAAATATGTCACTTGTGAAATCCCTTCACAAACAACACATTGGGCCTCATTACAAGTGAGGCGGAACGGATTAATGGGACCCGCTAAAGGAGGTGGACCGTTAAACCCATTCCGCCTCATTACAAGCTCCCCTCGCGGGAGCCAGTAAGTAACACCTGGTCAAACCAGGCGTGCTTACCGGGTCCCACGAGGGGAAGAGGGAGCAAACAACGGGCTGCTCGTAATCGGCCTGTTGTTTGCTCCCTCCCCCATTCCCATTCAGCCCTATGGGGGCTGAAATGGGAATGGTGAATGTCTGGGTCCGGGTTCCTGTAGGGAGGAATTCCTGGGCCCTCCGAACTCAGAATGGCCCGGTAATTCTCCATTCTGGGAACCCAGGCCCGGACTAGATTTTGGCGGCAGACATGCCACCAATAGCGGCATGGGTACCGCCAAAATCGTAATGAGGCCCATAGTGACCTACATGCACAAACTTTACAATTTCAAACATACAAATGAGGGAAGTATTGTCTTCATAAATATAAAAACAAAGGGAACTACTACAGCACATGCCGCTTGGGTTTGCCCAGACCATTTTCAACAACAGGTCAAGTAAACAACTTCATGTCTTCAGTTAGGCATAGTGTCAAAGGTAAATCACCTAAGAACATATATTACATAAAAAGAACAGAAGGATCAAAATACATCAATGATTACAATGCAATCATTGCCCTCCTTTGGAATGCAAAAATAAATGTGCAGTACATTGCAGACAATTCCACTGCAGTTGCACGATATGTCACAGCCTACTTAACCAAAGCAGAAAAAACAGAGCTCAAAGACCTCTGGGTTGACATATCATCAGACAAAACACTATCACAGAAATTGTACAGCTTAGGCATAAAAATGCTCTCACATAGAGAATGTGGCTGCTACGAAACTGCAGACCGTTTAACCGGTACTGCCTTGTATGGAAAATATAGTATGGCTAAGCCTTGGTCCTGCTAAATCTAGATAAAGAGTTCTCAAATCATATGAATACATACAAACAATAGCCACAAATGATCCCAACAGCTAAGACATTTTGAAAAACACCTTACTAGACACATACTAGCCAAACAGATATACCACTTTTGAAACCATGTGTCTACACCACATAGCCCAAAACTTCACATACAAAAATAATATTAAACCAGATGAGAAGAAAGGTAGATACAGAGTGAAAAATTGTGAAGACAGCTTAGTAAAAGCTTAATTAATCATATCAAATTGTCATTAAAAACTTCTCAACATAAAGAACTATATTACATGTCCCTGCTACAACTTTTTAAACCATGGAGAAAAGAAGAAGATTTACTAGATACCTATGACCCGTATGAAGATGCTTTCAAAGCAAATGAAAGCACTATAGGAGATGTAAACTTGACACAGTACAAAACCATGTTGCACAATGAACAGCAACAAGAAGAAGAACTCCAGGCGCAACTAGATGTGGACACTCCTGACAGTAGTCAACCTTCTGTAATAGGAAGCCAAAAACCACTTGGACAGCCACTAATAGCAAATGAGGCAGAATTAGCCATGACTGGAGTAGAAAACACCATGTGTCCGTATGAGTAATCTACAGAAGACTTTGCTATACTAAAATCACAACTAAACAATGAGCAGTGTAGCATTTTACAAGAAATAACAAAACATATTGAACATGGTATGCAGCATGAAACTAAAAATGGTATCTGCCAAGACTACACACCTATACTGGTATACGTGAGTGGTCAAGCTGGTTCAGGCAAAACATTCTTAATCAAAGTCATCAGCAAATTCCTCCAACAATTGACAATCAACAAACTGTCACCTGTTCTAACTGCACCCACAGGTTTAGCTGCCTACAGCATAGGGGCCGTCACTTTACACTGATTACTACTTCTTCCAGTAGAACAACAAAACAAATTAGACTGTTACAAACTTTCTCCAGAAGCTGCAATGGAACTATGCAGAGTTTTCAAACAAATGAACATTCTGCTAATAGATGAGGTAAGCATGGTTTACAATCTAATATTAGCCTGCATTCACCTCAGATTAAAAGAGGTCCTGAAAACAGACTATGAACAACTGTTTGGAAGAAAACACATTATAGTTTTTGGATATCTTCTTCAATTAACACCAGTTAAAGGTGGACCTATTTTTAAAACCTTAGGGCACAAACTATGCCATAAAACTCTTGGTAGCATAGGAAATGTCAATTTTTCGCAACATTTCCAATACAAAGAATTAACTGAAAACATGTGTCAGTCTGCAGACCTCACATACGGCAACATTTTTAAAAGTATTAGAGTTGGTGTACTATCTCAAGAAGCACAATCTATATTAAAAAAACAGGCACGTCCATGCACTCTATGGCCATAAGTGATGTGCTACTGATGTCATGGAAAAACTAGCACACAAAAACGTAACCTGTATGACCTTGATGCCAACTCTTGCAAGCTGTTCACAATTCAATGAAACAATGTTGAAAAAAGAAATGCAACCAATAGTTCAAATTTGCTCCACAGAAAAACTGGACGTGCCTGGTATGACACTAACTATGTGCCAACAAGCTACAACAAGGCTAAATACCTTAGAAAACTCTACCTCTAACACAGCTAGTTTGGAGAAAATATTAAAATGATCTTTAAAATGGAGAGTAATGGTTGAATGTAACCTTGACATGGACCAAGGACCAGTTAATGGAGCACTTGGTACAGTTGTTGACTTTCAAAAATACCCATGTGACAACAACATTCAGTTTGTCAATATTCTCTTTGACAAACTATCAGAAGTTAAAAGGATAGGACGCTCCACAGCCCGCTTCCTTCTTTTCAAAGACATGTATGTATGCAGAGAACAAATTTCTCTAACTCTAGCATACTCAGTCACCATTCACAAATCACAAGGTCTTACCCTAGATCTTGTTCCCCAAAAAGCAAAAGTTTGTAAAAGAAAACAACTTCAGACTCAAATCATGCAGGATCTCACAGCAATTCCTCCAAAGAAATTAACAGAAGCTAATACTTCATCAAGGACCACAACCAAAGAAGGATCTAGTGCACAAACAAAGTCAACTATCTCTTCAAAGAAACAACGCACTATCCAAACAAATGACTTTGACACAGAACTCTCAGGTCCATTCAAATTTTCAAATACAATTGCTGTAAATTTCTATGCAAATCAATATTCTAATCCAATTGCCACCAATTATTGACAACATTTACTTACATGGGACAGACCAATTGTGTTTGCAAATGTTAGTCCTTCACAGAAATGCAACCAGCAATCCTGACAACACTTACAGTGTTTCTGGAATAAGGCAGGAATAAGGCAGGAATTGGACTACTGTGCTGCAATGGTCAAATTCACTATAAACATACAATAAGATCCACACGAATGTCTAATGTACTTACTACAAGTACTGGAAAACAAAAACATACCTATAAATGAAATCTTCCAGATTTCATACATGTGGAAACATACATGCACTCTTTGCAGCCATGTGGCACAAGTCCCTAATGAATGCTTTGTGTATGTATCCATACCTAACTGTGAATCCAATCCATTCCATTTCAGCAACTTGTACAAAATGCAAACTATGGCAGATTATGTACTACCTGCAATTCAGATAATCGCTCCACTTTACAAATACAGACACATAGTAAACACGTAAAAGATTTGCTTATACGTTACAATGCAGATGGTACCAAAAACAATTGCAAACTGACTGGATTCACACATGGACAAGTATCACTTGGTAAGAAAACCTTCACAAAGGCCTTCACAACAATAGGTATAATCTACCACGTAGGAGCCACAACCAATGCAGGTCACTACACTGCATATATAAAAAAGAATTGTGGATGGTTCAAATGTAATGATACCACCATTACTCTAAAACAGAGATTAGCAGCCAATTTTGTAAACACATACTTAATATTCTTTAAACCAAAATTTCATAACTAATCTGTGTATGAACATCAACAAAACTTCAACTTCAAAACTATGAACAGTTAGAATACGCCAAAAGGTGTACAACTGCTCCAGGATTCTGCAACCAGCAAACGGATAAATAAATACCACCAAAATGAAACAAGAAATAAACAGTTATAAAACGCCATCAGGTATCTAACTGCCCCAAAATTCTGCAACCAGCAAACAGATAGATGAATACCACTAACATGGAACAATTAGAATACACCAACTGGTATCTAATTGCAACAATACTACCACCACTTCCAAATAAAAAACCATACACCTATTCAATTCCTCCTATTGAAATCAACCAAAGAAATATATTGTACCATAACGTAGAAAGGGATATATATAGATATATATATATATATATATATATATATATATTAAAAAACTTTGTTAAAGGGACGTTATGGTTCCAAGTAAAAGCGAAAAACCCTTGACATTCCCCAGTTATGGTAAGCTAAGCAACCATAACTCGCGCCACCACCGTGTACTGCTAAGACTAACACCCAGGACATCAAAGATGACATCACAAATGTCATTGATTTTTCAGTGAATTTCATAGGTTTTTAGTAGCACAACTTAACCATAACATCCCTTTAACAAAGTTTTTTCACTGAATTTCATAGGTTTTTAGTAGCACAACTTAACCATAACATCCCTTTAACAAAGTTTTTTCACTGAATTTCATAGGTTTTTAGTAGCTCAACTTAACCATAATGTGCCTTTAACAAAGATTTTTCACTGAATTTCATAGGTTTTTAGTAGCAAAGCTTAACAATTTTAACTTTGACTTTATGTACATGTAATATGGAACATAGTGAACCACTTCTACTGAATGTAATGTCTGCGAACATTTTTGAGGTCCGCGGACATAATCGGACTACAGTACCACTACCTAAAAAGTCTGGGGGGGAGCATGTTTCATTGTTATATTACAACATGATAACATTTAAAAAATTCACAAAGTAGTACACATACATATTATATGTAGTAATACATAAGAAATGTAACCCATATATATACCACACTAACCATTCATTTAAATACAATATATTCTAAAATGGAATATACCAAGAGAAGATAAATAGGCTTCCAACATAATTACCTCACAGACACTCCACAACTAAGACCAAGACCAGACCTACAGACTACTCAGAACATATTTTACCTGCAATAGTAAGTGTACATCATTTTACTCATATCTTTATAAACTTTCTGTATTAGATTAAAAAAAAAATATATATATATTTTTTTTCCTCACAGAAATGTCTAGTACTCTGGAATGGCTACAGGAGCACTTCCCACATGACGAAATGTCAGAAAATAGTGAAGCTAATGGTACACACTTTACAATATAAACCATTTAAGTGTTATTATTTTATGTATATTTAACATATATATTTCTTTTTGTACAGAGCATACCAAAATAGAAAATATGTCTGAAGAAACTGTTATGGAAAACACGCTTGACAGCTTAAAAGAAAAAATGGATTTATTATTGAGCAATTTTAATCATTTGAAAACTTTTGTTGAGGGTCATTTTAAATCAAAAACCTCATACCATTGTCCCACATGTTCTTGTCCCCCCTCACCATATCCCAGTCAATTATCCCCAAACCCTCTCCATAATCCAAAACATTTTGATGAGACTTTTGTTTCTGTTTCTGCCTCACCTTCTCTGTCATAAATTATTAATATATGTGAAATAAAGTTACATTTTTATATTGTGTTGTAATTACTTCACATTTTTTTTCAAACAATGTAGATGTCCGCAGACAGCGCGTAGTGTTCTAAAATGTTCGTAATTAAAAGAAAATGGAGGTGTCCAAATAAAGAGCACTATACCTGTCCGTACTGTTCGCTACCAAGTTGAAACTGTTCTAAGAACACAAGCGGTGTCCTGAAATGTTCGTAAATAAAAGAAAATGGAGGTGTCCTGAAGAACACTATACCTGTCCGTATTGTTCGCTAGAAAGTTGAAACTGTTCTAAGAACCCAATTGGTGTCCTGAAATGTTCGTAATTAAACGAAAATAGAGGTGTCCTAAAGAACACTATACCTGTCCGTACTGTTCGCTAGCAAGTTGAAACTGTTCTAAGAACACAAGTGGTGTCCTGAAATGTTTGTAATTAAACAAAAATGGAGGTGTCCTAAAGAACACTATACCTGTCCGTAATGTTCGCTAGCAAGTTAAATGTTCTAAGAACACAATTGATGTCCTAAAAAGTTCGTAATCAAATGAAAATGGAAGTGTCCTAAAGAACACTATATCTGTCCTTAGTGTTCGCTAGCAAGTTTAAACTGTTCTAGAACATACGCGATGTCCAGAAATGTTCGTTTGATGTGTGACGCACTTTTAATTAATTCAGGACCCGAACACTGTCTGTAGAACATCAGCGCGCAATGTCTGTGCATTTGGTGTCCTGCGGACAGGAGCTTCCTTCGCGGACCTGTTTGCGAAGGGATCATGTGACCGCGCCCATGCTGATCCCATGTTCTGAATGCGGACACTGTTCGTGTCCCCGAACAATTTAAAAGTACATTTTCAAGTAATCCACAATATTTTTCCATAAAAACTCATCATGGCACAAGTCCCACATAGTAATCCTGAGTTTCTACATATCTTTTGAAACTTTTTGAACCCTTTTTTGTGTTCGATCCGTCCGCAGACAGCACGCATGTCCGCGAAACGCGTACAAGCACCCCCATAAAAGACCACTCCCTAGAGCTTATTCTCATTGTGTTTCTGGCTATTCTTCAGAGCACAGCTATTTCTCCAGCAACTTGCTGATTCCACCATCGAGATGGCATCCCTGGCTGCAGAACTGCCACCTGGTGCTGCACCTGCTTCAGCACCACCCCCAGCCCCTGCACCACCACCACCTTCCCAAGGGCCTGAAAAGGGGAACAGGAGTGAGGATGCAAAGGAGGAAGAAGAGGATGATGATAATGAGGTAGTGGAAATCCCTACTACCCGCACTAGACGTGAGTCTTGGGTGTGGCGGTTGTTTACTGTTCATGGGAATGGTCCTAAGGCTCGTGCGAACCGCGTCACCTGCAATGAGTGCAAAATGGTACTCAGTCGCGGGAGGCATGGTTTGTACAGCTTTGGGACCACTACCATGAAGCGACACCTCAACTCATTCCACACTGGGGCCATTCGCCAGGTTGTACCTTGCAAAGAGCGTAGTAGGTTGATTGCCTCTACTTCATCCTCCGTTTCTGATCCTATCACCACAAGGAACACCTCTGTGGGACAGCGTCTTCCTCAAGCTGCCTCACAGGCCATACAGAATTCTGATTACCCTTACATTTTGAGGGTCACAGTTCTATGTATGTACTGTGACACAGTACTCTGCAGGGGGGAGCGACTTCGGAGTGCTTTTGAGACTATCGTCTCACAGCACGAGAAGACCTGCTCACTACCCAAATAAAACCCACTCTACATCTTCCTCTCTCAGCTCACGCTTTCTTATCCCTGTGGTTGGTGTCCCCCCTTTACCCTCCTTTCCCCTCCTCTCCTAGTGTGTCGTGTATAAAAAACCAAAAAAAATACAAAATAACAAAAATAAAAAAAAATAAGGCTCTTTTCTGAGCCGCCTTTCACAGTTAAAAAATAGAAGTGAAGATAAATAAAGCAGGGTCCTTTGTATTTCTTGAAAGTCAGCGGACAGTTCGCGAACATAAAAAAAATGGGGGTACTACCCTATTGTAACCATTGCATTTTAATCTGGGAGGAAGTGGTGGCTCTGAAAAGAGCCTTTGGGAGGTGTTTGTATGTCAAAAATTATAAATACTTAACACCTACTTCAAAATGGATGCTGTATTTCTAAAAAAGGTCGCAATGCATTTTGTACATTTTTCAGAAAAATCTGATTGCCAGCATAAGTAAGATGGACTCCATCTCTGCGAAAAATGTTTGTACTACGAAACATAATATTTTCATTGTGAAAAGAGGACATGCCAAAATCTCTTAATCTCTTAGGAAGGCACAAACAGCCTTATTAACATTAAGCCTTGCTTTCTCCATTTGTGGACCACATGAGAAAGAACAAAGCCAAATTTGTCTCTGCGCAATCCGTGAAAAAATTACTTTGGAGTTTGGAAACATGTCCATGATCTTCTGAAGTCCTTCTTTCATTGCAAATTGCAAAGAAATTCCAGACACATGTCCTAAACTGTTCCCTCCACAATGAATTACAATTATGTCTGGATGTTCCTCTATCTTCAAAGTTGCACAGAGAGGTAGCAAGTCCAGCCACTTCATTCCACGCACTCCATGCCAGTGCACTTCCACATGTGTGAATCCAAGATCTATAGATACTCCACAGCTTTCTGCATGCACCTTCAACCAATGTATCCACGAGTCTCCCAAAATCCACACAATCTGTTTTTTGAAACACTCAGCCATAGCTATCTGTTCTTCTCTCAGCAAAAAGAATATCTGAGAAAACCTCTCCTAGCACAACAAACTCACTAAACTTTACTGACCAATCCCTTGCTACATTCAATCTCATTTGCATGCCTCCCCACCCCAAATTCCCCGGATGTAATACGTGGTGTCCTAGAACTACCGCCATGTCCGCGAACATATCGTAACATGGACAGCCCTTCTACCATTTCCACTTCACTCTCTGTGCCCTTCCCTCATTGGATGTAGCTAAGAAATCACATGACCATCCACCAATCAAATCCAAGACCTCTACATGTAACTACATCATCATAGATCAGCACTGCAAATGTACGGTGAATCTCTCGGAGTACAAGTCTCATACCATTGGCAAGCACGATCTACAAGAAATACTATACAAGTCTCCAAGATTTCTACTTGCAGCTTCGTCCATATCCATATGCATGAACACAAAGTACAGGTATGCATATTTTCTATACAGTACATGAACACATTTTCTAACCGACTTTTACCTTGTATAATCTGTAAAATGAATCTACGATAATTTTTTCATTGTCCTAAAAATGAACTGTGACTTACAAACCTTTATACCGTTTAATTTATTCATACATACACACACACACACGCAAATAATGTTAAACTAACATTTTTGAAATAAAATATATAGACTACCTATAATCAAACAAAATTACATGCACACTCTATGATCAAATCTCAAACAATAATATTTCTACAAACACATCATTGGTTTTATTTTTTTTAATTTATATAATTACTTACATTTATATAGGACAAGCAGGCTATGACATTGACTCACTATTACGTGGAAAAGCAGGCTATGACATTGACTCACTATTACGTGGAAAAGCTTAGTTACAGGAATAGTGGTATACAGTGGTACATTATGAATTTCACAAGCCATAGTAAAGATATTTTCTTTCCTACAGTTAGTCATAAGATAGTTTTAATGGTTTTGAGGAAGGCGCTGAGCATTTCAATTAAAAAAACCTATGTCTAAATTAAAAACAGTGCTATATACAAACCAAATTACTAATTTCCTTCTTTTACAATTGCAGTGAAGACCATTCTCCTGAAAAGAAGCAGCCGAATTTGAAGTACAAAGAACAACTAAGAAGCAAACTGCTAATTTTAGAAAAAAGTAAGTAGAATGTTACCATACTATTTGAATTATTACTCAAACACACTGTAAGGTTAATTCATGCTATTTCTGTGCCTAAAAATAGAGATTCTGCACCATTCTGAACAGTGGTTTTCTGGCAGAATGGCCCACAAATTCCTATTTTTCGACACACAAATTACCCAACTCGGCCGCTAGAATTTAGATGTTGTAGAACAAACAACTGTTTTAATTGTATAGCTTTAGATATACTATTTATACTCCTCCACACCACTGGCTTACTTTTTTCTGTCATCTGAACCCCAGTTTAGTAACACATTAATTCAAGAATAACCATCCCTAGTAGTTGTACTTCCGAATGCACAATCACACACCATTACATACATCTTTATCATCTTACTCAAACACTCATGCACACAACACACATGCATTGCAGAACACCCCAACCCATACCTTCTGTATTTTTTTCAACAGACCCTAAAGAATGCCTACCAAAAAGCAACTCCGTAGAAAGGAACGCAGAAGTAGAGCAAATGAAAAGAAAAGTATCCAACATAAACATCCATCTATAGCAGAATTTGTAAAAAAAAGTTGAAACACAACAGCTAATACAGTCATGTAGTGAAACAGAAGTTTCTAGTACAAAAACTTTGCCTCCTCTATCAAAAAGTAAAACAACCCAAAAACAATTAACAGAAAATCAACTATCACTACAAATAAAACTTCTTCTATAAATATTGATATAGTACAAAGTAAGCATACCAAGAAAAGTATTTTAGCCAAAATGTTCCGTCACAAAGTCCTTCAAAATCTTATTAAAACAGGGGAGAAACCAGGTTCAACACTTCAAAACTATCGTAGGAAAGTAATCTTAGAAGCGTTGATAGACAGTGCAATTCTTCTCAAAAGAAAGTTATTTATTTTAGTGTTAAACAGAATGAAACCACTAACAAAACTAATAACTAAATTACAAAAAAGACTTCTCAATAAACGAAATGTCAACAGAGATAACTTCTTAAATATCTTTTGAGGTGAATGGAGTCACACTACAAGCACAGAACCATACTTTAATGAAGAAGCGTACAAACAAAAGCAAACAAATACAATTGCCATACATAGCAGTGGTCGAGGTTATGAACAAGTTAATAATACCATAATGGAACAAGAAGTACTCCTTACAAAAATATGCCCTGAAAACGTAGATGTACCCCTCCATTCAACTGAATCAGAACATCTAGTGTACAAATGGCCATGCACGTCAATGTGTAACATTCCCAAAAAAATGTTCAAGTCTTTACACCAATTCCTCAATCAATATGTGAACAGCAAAGTCAAAATCAAAATTAAACTACTGCAAAATATTGATGCTTGTCCAGTACGCAAGTACACAGGACTACAAGCACATTCATTGGCCTGCATTACAGGACCTACTTGCAAAACAACCTTCCATGATATCAAAAGGATATCAACACATCATGCAAGTATAAGAAATCTCGTTTATAAACTGTACTATGCTAAAAGTCCTGCTTTAGCACTAGCCAATTTAAATAACATTCTTCTACATGGTACAGCAAAAGACCTACTAGAAGAAATCGACTATATCCAGACAAAATATTTTGGAAGTGAAACCCACTTACAAGATGAATTAGCTGTAAACCAACTTCGTAACAATTCTGCACATGGCAACCTTTCACTACACACATACAAAAAAGAAATACTAAAATTTGAAAGTACTTCAGCTGAAGTACCAAACCACGTGTGTGTATGTTGCCGCAGAACTTTTTATAAAAGTAACGCAAAACCTGTAGACCTATCATACAAAATAGAAGACAATGAAGATTCTAAATGGTTTGAATTAGCTCTCTACCTTATAGCAGAAAACAAATACGAAATAACTGACCCCATAATACTTTGCAGTCACTGCACTGCAAAACTTGACAACAACCAAACTCCTTCACGTGCTATCACAAATAACTTGGAATTATATCCACTACCAAAACCCCTTCAACAACTTAATTTATATGAGAGCATCATAATTCGTACAGTGCACCCATTTCAAGCAATAATACGCCTTCAACCAAAAACTGCAAAATTACCTCCCTCTGAATTAGTGAAAACTATTTGTGGAAAAGTAGTGTATTTACCATTAGATCTAAAAGAAAATGTGCACACTCTAGGACTGCAACGTCCAATGCAACAATCTTTAATTATCTTGGTAAATGGAGTACCTACAAAAGACAAAAAAATGTGGCAACAACTGGTAGATTTACATAAAGTTAGAGAAGCCAAGCAATATCTTAAAGAGAATAATGAATATTACAAAGAAATTAATATTGAAGAAAACTTGAAAGATACAACTGAAACGGAGCTTGAGACGAGGTTGAGACAGTCTCCGGTAGTGGCACCAGTCTCTCTACCTTGTCTATCCTGGGAGGACCCACTTAACTACAGCATACACCGGGGAGCGGTGAGCGGAGCTTGAGACAGTCTCCGGCAGTCCGCGGTCCAAAGCCGCGGTCTAAAGCCCTCTGAATGGAGTCTTGCGAGCCTTGTGAAACGTTGCATGAAACTCTAACCAGTACTCCTAACCCGCTGGCCGAGCATGCAGCAGAGCAGCGCTTGTTAAGGAGTAACTTTAAATCTACGGAACCAGTGACACTGAAACCCCCGACAAAAAAAATGAAGGCTCAGCGAAATACTTCTTCAGCTTCTTCGCTTTTTTTCCACAAGAAAAAAATCTAGCAGTCCGATTCGACTTTGAAAACCCTTTTGACAGAAGCCAGCGTTCACCCTTTGTCTCCTGCTTGACACCCATGGAGCCCTTGCTTAACGCTGTTGAAGCGAGTCAAGTTATGAAAGCCAAAAAAATAACAAACGCAACAAACACAAGCACTCAACTCTCCCAACATGACCACAGGGAATTGATATTTTTCACCCCTGCGGTCCCACCAGGTTTCTCGTAAGTTCCCCCAACAGCTGCGACCCCCCCTCAGAATTCCCCGTCTTACCTGTTCAGCAAACCACGAACACCGAAGACTCTCAGGACCCACGGGACTCTCGGGAACTTCGCAACGCCGCAGTTCCCGCATCGCTGCAATCACCAATTGCACTGTAATCTCCTCCCTCCTCTCCTTCTAACACCAGCGATCAGCCTGCTCAGCCTTCCCGCCAGGCCCTCACAGTGGCGAGAGGTGTGGATGATTTGACTGTTGGAGGACGGTCAGTGTCCGCCCCTGTGCTTGCAGCCTGGGCTGCGCCGGAGGTCGAGGGAGACTATCCAGTCGCTGAAGAAAACGTAAGCAAAAATGAGGGGGAACAGGATCAAGTTTTGCCGGCTCAGACTTTGCCTCTCAACAGTGGCCATCTTCTCCCTAGCATGGCCCCGAGAGCACCGCCGGAAAACCAGCTCCCGTCTGCAATTCAAACAACCCAAACAGCCGGCGCTGTGGTGCCCCCGCAGGGGTCCCCTTGTCAGCTAGTGAAACCATCAACAGCTACAGTTCTAACTCTGGTCCAAATCCACACAGCAATGGATCAAACTGCTCCAGCAAACCCGCCAAGGGAGCAAAGCGAGGGGAACCTTCTAAGCTCAAAAGACCCCTCCTTGTTAAAAATCACCAAAGCCAGCACTATTAAAGCATCTCACGAAGTCATTGAAGCACTGCCAGAGGTATTTGTTCCCGAAGTCACTGACCCTCAAACCCTGGCGTCGAACAAGATGCGCAATCCAAAAAATACAAAACTCAAAAAGAAAATACAGGAAAAAGGACATACGGAAGAAAATCCTCCCTCTCCCGCTGCTATCTTCGGCTCTGAAGGACTTCTTTAAAAAACAGTGTAAAAGAAAGTTAGATGAGGCTAACGAACTTTCGGATGCAGACATTTTGGAGGCAATCCAAGACCTCCCACCAGCCACCAAAGCTAGAAAAACAACACCACAAGCAAAAAAACTAATAGACCCCTTGAGTACTGACAAAAGCGATTCAGACCCAAGCAACGCGGAGAAAAGGGTTAGGCAAGCAACGAAGGCAATAAATGGGGTTAGAGAAGCTAACCCAAAAGAAGTCATACCAAATACACCAACCGCAACCTCACAGCCTACACCTCCACTTACACTAGGCTTAAACAGCTTGGGAAAACCTGAACCAGCAGACATCATCAAAACTTTGTTGCCTCCCCAAGAGGAAGACCCAGCTGGCACCCTGTTACCACCAACCACAAAAAACATTCGCAAAGAAAAACCTTTTGATGGAATTACACCGTCGCCTCTCCCAGTCCCAAATTCCGAATCACTACTTGAGACTCAACCGAAGACCCAACCGCTTCAGGTCCAGCAAATTCTGAAACCTACAAACCTAGATCAACCTACTCAGACAGAGGAAAGTATTTCCAACATCGCCATTCACACCTCGAACACGATCTCCCCCAAGAAATAGGAGACTTAGCGAAATAGCTTCCACAACCCCAAAAGACTCACCATCTAAAAAAATCTACTTGGCCACCATCATGTCAGCTATAACAACAGCTCTAGCACCATTTGGGAAGCTTTACGAAAATATCAACGATTCGTTAAAAGATAGCATCACAGTTACAACAATGATGCACACCAAATTGTTATTTGTGGAAGGTTTTATCACCGCTCTAGACCAAACCAACAAGAAGCATAGAGAAACCTGGGACCTGAAGCTGTCAGTCGTGGAGGAGAAACTACGACTCCTCCAAAACACAAGTCAGAAAAAACCCACTTCAGACGACAAAGAAACCCAGACCTCATGCCAACCACAAACCATTAAAACGGCTCCCCTTTTTGATATTCAAAAAACCAAAAATTCACCACAACCAACGGTGACCACGAAACCGGCACTAAAAAGTGTCACTTCAACAAAAGCAACCGCTTCAACGGCTAAACAACCTTTATTGAAGCTATCCAGAAGCCCTCAACACGACTCAAGTGCAAGGAGCAAAGAACCAACGCCAGATTCAACAATTAGTTCAAATGGAAACCACAAAAAAACTAGAAGAGAGACCTTGCATGAACTGAACGAACTCGAAAACATTATCAATACTACGACTCACCCTATACCTTCACCAAGATCGGCTGACAAATTCATCTGTCAAAGTTCCTTGATCGACCTATCACAGCATGAGGACTCAGCAGAAATTTGCGAGCTCGACACAGAAACGGAAGATATTCCTGGAAACCAAATTTCAATTGAATCGCCACTAACAAAAAGAAACACTAGCAAATCTCCACTCTCTAACCCGGGCACGAGGCCATCTAATACAAGCCAGGCGAAAGACATGAGCATTGAACAACTATACCGAAAATTAAAATCTACCCAATCTAACTCCTCGACCAGACATTCGCCTACTAAAGACAGAACGTCTTCAATCGAACACCGAAGCGGACCGTCTTCAAAACCTAAAAGCAAGTCTGCAGACTCTGTCCGCCTGTTCAAAATCGAACAAAAACCATTTGAAGATCACTACATGATCCTGAATAGAAGAACCATCCTCAAGATCCTCAAACAGGTCGACATCCTTAACACCTTAAAGTCTGATGACTTCACACTCATAGAGCCCTACCACAGAAACAAGCAAGCAAAGGCATTCTTACACATCAAGAGCCTGGCGGTCCAGGAGATTCCCCAAGAAGTCTATGCAAAATCGGATCATGCGGGCTTCATTTTGATGGAGATCCACATAGCAAATACCAACAAGAGCCAAGTGGAAAATTCCAAAAAAACGCTGGCTAAGAACTATAGATACAAATCTCAAACTGAGTACCTGTACAGATCTAAAAGACGGGGAAGAACACCGTCTCGGTGGGAAAGATTTGGTCACAACGAACGCAGATATTCGGGGAAATATCGGAATAGATCGGACTACTCGAAAAATCAACACCACGCCAAAGAGAGAATTGAAGAAAAAAGTGAACCAAGAAAGTACAAAGAGTACCACAAAGAACGAAGACCTGTATCACCAGATCACCTTGTACGTGCAAAACGAATTAGAGACCAGTCTACTCCCCATCCAGACACCAAGCCAACAAAAGGCACATGGTCTTGGTTGCGAGATGCCTTTACACCTGGCCTTAAAAGATAGCAGCAAACGAGGGGAGCCAACTCTCTACGGTGGCGGCCCCAAGCAAACTACGAAGCGCTTCAAAATTCTACCATATCCGTAGCTTCATGGAACACCAGAGGCCGCACACACCTTACCAAAATTGGTAGTTACAACCTGGGGTCCACGATATTCTTTCCCTTCAAGAAACTTGGTTACTGAACAAACCCGCTTTAGATGGCTACACCATTGAGATCTCGCCTGCCCTAAAAGGTCAGTTTGGCAGACCATCCTCTGGCCTACTGACCGCTATCCGGACAGGATCGAACATAACTATCAACAAGACAATAGCAGCTACCTATGCTTTCTGGCAGTACTCATAACAACGAGCGATGAAAATTGTTCTGAAGTCTGGGTGATAATCAACACCTACTGGAACCCGCAAAAAACGTCACCCGGTAAATTTTGCAACGAAGCAGCCAACATGATCGATGAAATAATGATTAAACATGAAACCTCGAACATCCTTATCTGTGGAGATTTCAATGCCAATTGCTTGAACCTGTCAGAGTTAACACCGACGGCAGAAATAGGAAAAATGTGGATCACGCTAATGAACTCCAAAAACCTTCAAAATGCTGCAAAATCTACTAATCAAATTACAATTCCCACATGGGAGCGCGATCAATCTACAGCAAATCTCGACTATATCTTTGTTTCTGAAAAAATCTACTCGAATATAGCTTTTTTTGAAGTAATCAGAACGGAAGTGAGCGATCACAACCTCCTAAACCTCACCTGCAGCACCAGCCGTCAGGATCAGCAATTCTATAAAGTTCCAATTGAGACCAACACGCAGCTCTCTCGTCTACGCATGACCGAAAACGATATCAAAACTTTGTCAGCGAATACAAAATCTTAACCTCTGACATCAAAGCAGACAACGCAACCTTCAGGTCCAGCTATATCCCGCTGCTTCTGACCTACAAAAAACCTCGAAAAGGGCTAGACAAGCAGACCGAAAATCACAACCACATTTATAATCGGTGCCTAGTGATCAGGCGTCGTCTCTTAAGAAAATAGAAAAAGAGGCTATGACTTCGAGCTCTCCTACGCTTTGGGAATCCTATCTTTGCGAGCTGAGACTCTAAAAACAGTGGATAAGAAACATCAAATCAGCCCTCTACCAAGCCGACGCCGAAAATATGATGAAGATCATAGCCAACAAAAAAAAACTTGAGAATTTTGGAAAATAGTTAACAACACCAAACCCCATCCTAATTCTCAGATGATAAACGCGGTCTCCGAAGATTGTTGGATTAACCATTTTTCAAAACTGTTTGATCATCCTCCCTCTGCCATCGAGAGGACAAAACCTTTTACAAAATCTAACTGGGTTGATCTCTCCAAGATAGAAGATATAAGGTCTATCATTTCAAAATTGAAATTGTCGCGCGCTCCTGGGCCCGACGGTCTAGCAAAAACTGATTTAAGGCAACATCAGGAGGCTTGGTCAGCGGACCTGAGCATGATTTTCAAAGACTGCAAAGAACGAAAGACAATCCCTAGCTCATGGAACCAAGCAATCATCGTTCCGATCTTCAAAAAAGGCATCAGGGAAGACACCTCCAACTACCGTCCTATAGCTTTATTGGACCTCATCGGTAAAGTCTTTGCTACTAGCCTTTTGACCCACTTCCAGAACTGGGCAAGAATCTCTCCGGCCAGGGACCCACTCCAAACGGGATTTCAGAAAATCGTCAGTACAGGTGCTAATAAAATGATTCTAAACATCCTGAAAGAAAAAGTTTTGCTAGGTGCCCCAAGAATTTTCCTCACCTTTGTGGATTTATCCCAGGCCTTCGATAGAGTTGACAGATCGAAACTCTGGACCAAACTGAAGAAGTGGAACTGCCCTAACCGGATCCTTGACCCGATCATCACCTTACACACCAACACCAGTGTTTCAGTCAAACTAAACCATCAAGGGCTACTCTCCAACCTCATACCATCTAATCGTGGAGTAAAACAGGGATGCCCTCTTGCCCCTGCTCTCTTCATCTCCTTCCTTGGCGATTTCAAAGCCTCACAAGATCTGATTAGATCCTTTCCGCCGAAAATTGGAAATACAAAGGTTAACAGACTGCTATACGCAGATGATCTTATCATTCTGGATCACACTCAGGTGGGCCTTCAACGCCAACTGGATAACTTGGCCCACTACACCAAGGAAAACAATTTGGAGATCAATAAATCTAAAACGAAAGTCCTGATTCTTCAGAAGCAGGGGCCGAAAAAAAAGGAGTCCTTGAAGTGGTACCTTGACCACTCTAAAATCGAAATTGTCTCCACATTCAAATACCTTGGAGTCAACATTGACAGCACGAAAAGAGGTTTAAGTATGCAGGCAACCCTGTGGACAAAAGCAGTCGACAGAAAATACGGTAAATACAGTCTTCTACCGGCAATCCAATTCTATAAGTCAAAAGTAATTCCAGCATTAATTTATGGCATGGATGCCAGCCCCGCTATTCCTTCGACCCTATGGACCAAATTAGAAGGTTTTATCTGGAGAGCAACACTAGGCCTACCGAAATCGACAGGTGCTATAAGATGTGAACTTGGGCTGCTTTCCATGGTGGCAGTGGTTGCTCAGAGTACCCTTCAACTCTACGGAAAAATCAGGAACCCAGACAGACTGGAAATATATAGGATGATTTCTGAGGAATTATCTAAAGGGAGCAACACATTCCTTAACAACTGGGCTGAGAAACAAAGACGTATATTGCAAGATATAGCATGCTCAGAAGAAGAACTTATCCAGAACCCTCTGAGAATAAAAACAAAAATGGAATGGCTCAATTGGATAAAAACAAATGACAATGCTGTAGCGAACAAACTGCTATCCCACTTGCCACCAGTCTTCAATAAACTGAAAAAACCGATGGAATATTGTACGAAATACCCGAACAAACTTCTTATGAGAACTCTGTTGAAAGCCCGTCTAAATCTTTTTCCGACACAAGAAGTTTTAGCCATCCGCTCAGTAACTGAAGAAAGATCCGGTAGACTCTGCAGAGATGCTCAATCCACAGAATCTATCAAACACCTCTTGAAGGTTTGTCCTGCAATTGACCAAGAAAGAAAGGCCTTCATCGGTCCTGTGTACGAACTGTCTTACGTCGTTGACGACAACATTTGGTGGAACTGCCTCATCACGGGACCCCAAACAAGGTGGTTTATAGCAGCTACCAAACTGTTAACCATTGCATTAGAGAAGACGTTGCAGATGACACAGAAGTAAACCATCGGAAAAGTCTCTCTCTTCGCTCTTTCTTCGCTTTCTTGGTCCTCCTTGAGAAATTACCAATTACGTCCTTCTTTCACTTCAAGAACTGAAAAACTTTTTTTTTTGTAAAAATCTAAACAGATTATATACAAATAATTTAAAAAAAATAATAATAATAATAATTCAAGAGACACAAGAAGCTGGTCAATTTGAGCTCCTAGATCCTGCTACAATATCAAACACTTTAGACCATTATACAATGCATCCATTGCAATCTAATGATACCATAGAAGATGCACTGGAAACGTACCAAATGCGTCAAACAAAAGGATCACCAATCAGCATATGGGAAAAAAGTATAGAAGCACATGCTTTTCCTCTACTCTTTCCTACTGGCAAAGGAAGAAGATACGATGATAGACCTATTGAAATATCAGCATCAGAATATCGCTCATTACCGAATGTATTCTGAAGATCCACATTTTGTCGAAAACTGGGAATACATATTCCACCTACTCTTTGAAAGTGAACTAGCAACTTTATGTTACGGAGTTGCACACATATTAAAATCAGGATCACACTTTCACAATATGACAGCTAAACAATTATTACAAAAAGTTCGACAAAAAGATGAGGTTTTACAAGCAAATCTTACAAATCTATTAGCAAATATGCGTGGTACTAAAGAGTACTGGTTTCGACGTCATGGAGATGTACGTTGTATGATCAGAAACCTTGGCCCACCCACTTGGTTTGTTACATTAAGTTGTGCAGAATATGCATGGGAAGATTTACATGCTTTCCTACGCATATCAAACGAAAACAAAACATACATAGATATACTAACACCTGGAGAACGTTGTTCTCAGGATCCTGTTAATGTTTCAAGATATTTTCACCATCGCTTCATTGCTATGCTACATTTTATTTGTAATAAAACTGTTCCTCCCCTTGGAGAAGTGCAACACTTCTTTTGGAGAAAAGAATACCAAGCCAGAGGAGCGCCACATGTCCACATGCTTTTATGGATTAAAGAAGCTCCTAAATTTGGTCAAGACAGTGATGCGACTGTTTTACAGTTTATTGAAAAATATGTCCTTTGTGAAATTCCATCAGAATCCACAAATAGTGATCTTCATGCAAAGATTCTACAATTCCAAAGACACAAATGTGGCAAATACTGTCGTCGCAAATACAAAAACAAAGGGAAATACTACACCAAATGCCGATTTGGTTTCCCTAGACCAGTTACAAATACAGGTCAAGTGAACAACCTAATGTCTTCAGTTAGACATAGGGCCTCATTACACGGTAGGCGGTGAGCCATGGCGCTATTAGCGCTATGGCTCATGCCGGTAAAATACCGGCACTGCCTTGGCGGAAAGGGGATTTACCGCCCCATTCCAAGGTTGGAGGGGCGGTAAATCCCCTTTCCGCCATTGCCCTTCCCCATTCCCATTTCTGCCCCATAGGGCTCTATGGGAATGGGGAAGGCGCTAATTATGGTACCGCAATTTTGCGGTGCTGTAATTAGCTCTGAGGTCCCTTAGCGGGTTGGATTTTAACGCCTGCAAAAAGCAGGCGTTAAATCCCCCAACCTGCAAAGGGACCTCGTAGTAAGGCGGTAAGGATTTACCGGTACCGGTATTTTACCGGTACCGGTAAATCCTTACCGCCATCCGTGTAATGAGGCCCATAGTGTTAAAGGTAAGTCACCTAAAAATACATATTGCATAAAAAGAAAAGAAGAAGAAAAATATATCAATGATTACAATGCAATAATTGCCCACTTATGGAATGCAAACATAGATGTGCAGTACATTGCAGACAATTCTACTGTAGTTGCATGATATGTCACAGCATACTTAACCAAATCAGAAAAGACAGAGCTCCAAGACCTCTGGAATGACCTGTCATCAGATAAAACAGTGTCTCAGAAATTATACAGCTTGGGCATAAAAATGCTGTCCCCTACAGAATGTGGATCCTATGAAGCAGCTGATCGATTAACTGGTACTGCATTGTATGGTAAATCTGAAAATATAGTATGGCTAAGTCTTGGTCCAGCTAAATCTAGAAAAAGAGTTCTAAAATCATACGAAGATATAGAAACAATAGCCAAACATGATCCCAACAGCCAAGACATTTTAAAAAACAATTTATAGTACACATACTACCCAAACAGAAGTACCACTTTGGAAACCATGTGTCTATACCACATAGCCCAAAACTACACAAACAAAAATAATATAAAACCTGATGAACAAAACCGTAAATACAAAGTGACAAACTGTGAAGGCAGCTTAGTAAAACTCACCAAACCAAACTTAATTAATCATATCAAATTGTCATTAAAGACTCCTCAACATAAAGACGTATATTACATGTCCCTGCTACAACTCTTTAAACCATGGAGAAAAGAAGAAGAAATACTAGATAACTATGACTCATATGAAGACGCTTTCAAAGCAAATGAAAGCAGTATAACTGATGTAAACTTTGCACAGTACAGAACAATGTTGCACAATGAACAGCAACAGGAAGAAGAACTCCAGGCCCAACTAGATAAGGACACTCCTGACAGTAGTCAACCTTCTGTCACAGGAAGCCAAGAACCACTGGGAGACCCACTAATAACAAATGAGGCAGAATTAGCTATGATAGAAGTAGAAAACACCATGTGTCAGTATGAAGAAAAAGAAGACTTAACTATACTACAATCAAAGCTAAACAATGGGAAACGTAGCATTTTTCAAGAAGTAACAAAAGAAATTGCACATGTTGTACAACATGAAAACAAAGAATGCACCTGTCAAAATTACAAACCTATACTATTCTATGTCAGTGGTGAAGCTGGTTCTGGCAAAACATTCCTAATCAAAATCCTCAGTAAGTTCCTTCAACAATTGACAAACAATAAACTGTCAGCTGTTGTCACTGCCCCCACAGGTTTAGCTGCCTACAACATAGGTGGTGTCACTTTACACCGATTACTACTCCTGCCAGTAGAACACCAAAACAAATTAGATTATTACAAACTTTCTGCAGAAGCTGTAATGGAACTACGCAGAGTATTGAAACAAATGAAAATGCTACTAATAGATGAAGTGAGCATGGTGTCCAACCTAATGTTGGCTTTGATTCACCTCAGATTACAAGAAGTACTCAAAACAAACTATGAAGAGCTCTTTGCAGGAAAACACATTATTGTTTTCGGAGATCTTCTTCAATTGACACCAGTAAAAGGTGAGCCTATTTTTAAAACATTAGGACACAAACTCTGCCGTAAAACTGTTGGCAGCATTGGAAATGTCAACGTTTGGCAACATTTCCAATACAGAGAATTGACAGAAAACATGCGCCAATCTGCAGATCTCACTTATTCCAACATCTTAAAAAGTATCAGAGTTGGTATACTTTCTAAAGAAGCAGAAGCAATATTGAAAACCCGGCACATTCATGCACTTTATGGTGATAATGCATGTGCTACAGATGTTATGGAACAATTAGCCCACACAAATGTCAATTGTATGGCCTTAATGCCAACTCTTGCAAGCTGTTCTAAATTCAATGAAATAATGTTAAGTAAAGAAATGCAACCAATAATGGAAATTAGCGCCACAGACAAACTAGATATACATGGAATGACACTACCCATGTGTGACCAAGCCACAACAAGACTAAATAGTTTAGAAAAATCAATCTCAAACACAGCAGGCTTAGAAAAGATATTAAAATTATCCTTAAATTGCAGAGTAATGCTGAAATGTAACCTTGACGTGGACCAAGGACTAGTTAATGGAGCACTGGGTACAGTTGTTGGCTTTCAAACATACCCACGTGACAACAAAATTCAGTCTGTCAATATTCTCTTTGACAAACTTTCAGAAGTAAAAAGAATAGGACGCTCAACAGCTCGATTCCTTCTCTTCAAAGACATGTATGTACGCAGAGACCAATTTTCTCTAACTCTTGCATACGTATTCACCATTCATAAATCACAAGGTCTTACCCTAGACAAAGCAATGATAGACATTGGAAACACAGTCATTAAAGAAGGCATGAGCTACGTAGCACTATCACGCTTACGTACACTTGACGGTATATTTCTAATCAACATTGATGCAAGTAAAATAAACGCTGATATTCCTTGCATTTTAGAATACAATAGACTTCGTTCACTATACACTCCCCATCTAAACACATATTCTGTTCCACAAAAAGTAAAACATTATAACAGAAAAATAAATCAAACAGAAAAGCAACAGGATGTCACTGCAAATCCTCCAAAGAGAGTAAAAGAAAGTAATACTTCATCAAGTGCCACAAGCAAAAAAGAATCAATTAGGGAAAGTAAACCAGATACTTCATCAAAGAAGGAAGACAAACTCCAAAAAAAGCAGTCAGATACAGAACTACCTGGTCCATTTAAACTCTCAAATATAGCTGGTGTAAGTTGCTACGCAAATGTAGCAATGAATATTCTATTTCAATTATCACCAATTGTTGAGAACATTTACTTACACAGTACAGACCCATTCTGTTTGCAAATGTTAGTACTTCACAGAAATGCAGCAAACAATCCTGAAAACACGTATAGTGTTTATGGAATAAGACAAGAATTGGACTACTGTGCTGGAATGCTGAAATTCACTATAAACTCACAGGAAGGTCCACAAGAATTTCTAATGTACTTACTATTAGTACTGGAAAACAAAAACATACCTATAAATGAAATCTTCCAGATTTCATACATGTGGAAACATACATGCACTCTCTGCAACAATGTTACACAAGAACAAATCCCCAATGAACGCTTTGTGTATATATCAATACCTAATTGTGAATCCGTTCCATTTCAGCAACTTGTACAAAATGCAAACCATGGTAGATTATGTTCGACCTGCAATTCAGATAATTGCTCCACGTTAGTAATACAAACACATAGTAAATACGTAATACTAATGCTTCTACGTTACAATGCAGATGGTACCAAAAACAACTGCAAGCTGACTGGATTCACACATGATCAAATATCACTTGGTAGGAAAACCTTCACAACAATAGGTATAATCTACCACACAGGAGCCACAACCAATTCAGTGCACTACACTACATATATAAAAAAGAAATGTGGATGGTTTGAATGTAATGAAAGTACCATTACTCTAAAGCAGATATTACCAGCAAATCTTACAAACGCTTATTTAATGTTCTTAAAACCAAAATTTGATAACTAAACTGTACTTAAACCTTAAGTACACTTGTAGTAAAAAAATATAAACTGTCACAATATTCCAAAAGCTATCTAACTGCCCAAAGATGCTACAACAACTAATCAGATAAATTAATACCACTGAAATAGAGAAAAAAAATAGAGTTAGAATACGCCAATTGGTATCTAACTGTCCCAAAATTTAGAAATATCCAAACAGATAAATCAATACCACGAAATTATATAAAACAAATAAACAGTTAGAATACGCCTACTAACTGCTCCAAAATTTTACAATATCCAAACAAATACCTAATGTCTTACTGCTCCCAAAAACTAGAACAATCCAATGTATAAAGCATTAGCCAGAAACAACAAGTAAACAGTGAAAACAAACAAACAAATAAACTGTAGCATAACAGAAAAATGTTTATTTTTAATCCACCATGGATTTTTTTTCTCCCACAGACCCAATGATTTTAGCAACAAACACAGAAACTGAGCAAATTGCACAGTACTCTGGTTTGTCATCTACTAAATATGAGGGTAAAAAAAAAGAAGAAAATGTTGATTGTACAATGTAATAAGTCTTTATAAAATACTAAAACTAACATGCTATTTTCTTTTATCACAGAAATGAACAAGAAAAACATGGACTCCCGTTACTAAACCAAACCGTAAGTGTAACATGATAAATACAACCATCGCAGCATATCACACCCATAGTGGCTTATAACATTGTTCCTTATAAATTTGTTTTTGACCCAAAGTTATAAGCCACTATGAGTGTGATATGCTGCGGTGCTTGTTGCCAGGGCATAGACTCTTGGGTGCATGGCATATGAGTGTGATATGCTGCGGTGGTTGTGGCCTGGGCATAGAGTCTTCGGTGCATGGCCAATCCCATAGATTCAAGCATTGCAACCATTTTAATGTCCGCGGACACAAGGAAGTTCCTAGAACACATTCAACTTGCCAGAGGACGATACGGACAGTGTCCTCAGGAAACCCCCATTTTCTTTATGTACGAACATTCCAGGACCCCACGAGTGTTCATAGAACACTTTCAACTTGACACCGAATCCATTCTGTTTATTTACGAACATTTCAGAACAGCTGTGTTGTCCGCAGACAAATCGAACACAACAAAAGCGTC
Organism: Ambystoma mexicanum; assembly: GCF_040938575.1. Classification (NCBI taxonomy): domain Eukaryota; kingdom Metazoa; phylum Chordata; class Amphibia; order Caudata; family Ambystomatidae; genus Ambystoma; species Ambystoma mexicanum. Next base: position 372,517,499 of record NC_090923.1, read on the forward strand.
TAGCACATAAATAAAATACAACATTGCACCTATCTCATACTCCCCCACCCTCCCCAAACACTCTTACACACCAACACACTCCACTAAATACAATTTTTAATCCAAGTTTCACTGCGCTGTCCGCGGACGTCCGCAAATCCAAGATGGCGGGCGCTACTAAAAATCTGACGCGCTTCAGGCACCACGGAGTCCAATCAGAGAACACGTGGCATGTCCGCGGACATCACGCAATCCGCTTGGCCAATCAGGGCACTGACCGCTGAGCGAACCGGGAAGTCCGTCTGCGTAGCGAACGGAGATATCACTAATTTTCTTGCCTTACATTTTGGTCATTTAAAAAAGAACTACTGGACAGATTTACACCAAATTTGCGAAAGCACGCTTTCGGGACCAAGCCCCCGCTCCTGCCGCAATTGGTGTAAATCCGTCCAGCGGTTTGGGCTGTAATGTGTGCGCAAAGTTTTTTCCCATTATGTCTATGGGAAAAAACAAAAGTTTTGGGACCCCCCTATACCTTTGCCCCCCCTGGACCAAACCTCTCCAAACTTTGCAAATAAATTCAGAGTGGGCCATATACTTTTTTTTGGTGAGGATTCGTCCAGAGGGAGCGGAGTTATAAGCCACCCAAAAAATGCTCTTCCTATGGAAACACCAACTTAACCATAATTACATGGACGCTACCGCGTCCAGGTAATATATATATATATTGTATATATTGACGAGGATATGTAGTTTCAGCAAGAAACACATCTCCCACAGGATGGCAGTCAGCTGTCTTATGCTCACCTCTACTAAAGATATCCATCTCCATGGCCAGAACATCCCATGCCCCCCTTTTCCTCAATATTATTTTCTCTTAACTACCTCAAGCCTTGCCCTAAGGCTCGAAATCTTGTGGTACTCTTTGACAGAGTGCAGAACCTCCAACAATTCATCTGCTCTACAGCTACTGATACAAGGATTAACTTGTTCAATTTCAGGAAAATCCACCCTTTATCACTTACAATTTTACAAAAACTAATCACCACTGAGATACTTAGTTGATTTGCCTATTGTTCAAGCCTCCTGTCTGGTCTTTACTTCTACTCTTTAATATGCCTTACAAAATGTTCAACTTCTACCTGCACCCTCTGCACCCTCTCCCATTCTTCACCCACTTCCCTTTACTACCTCAATGATGGCTGGCTCTCAACACATAACATATCCCTCAATACATCTCTACTACTGGTCGTAACAGTTATTCATGGTCTAGCACCCTCACCACTTGGTTGATTCTATCACCACCAACTCCCACCCTTTGTTTGAGCACACTTCTCAATCGCTCCATCCATCTCCCACCATGTTCCTTCTCTTATTTCCCCTCGTTTTCATGTCATGCCTCACTCCATACACAAAACATAAAATAGTTGCTCTTGATACCACTAACAGCTAGGTGGTCTGCTCAACTAGTATACGTGTCACCCATCCTACACTACTGCTATGACCCATTGTATAATATGTATCATGTTTAATGTATATATGTACCATTGTAATTACACAAATTGTATTAATGATTACAACTGTCTATACTATGCCATGTAACCACTTCCAGCCTCAAGCGCCCAATTACCTCTGGGTCAGGTGCGCGATATAAATAAAATAAACAAACAAACAAACAAACTCCCCTGGAATCATCTACCCCATGATATTAAAAGCAACAGACATGCATTCAAGTCTAGACTGCAGTGTGGCAGCTGGGCTTAAATCTCTCTGCAAGTGATCTCATTTTCTTTTTCCTTTTGTTTTCTTGACATATGACATAACTTTTCTGCTTTCATATACAGATTAGGCACAAATATTGTGCATGCTCACAAATGAACTAAATGGGTTTTCATAGAAGAACATTGCTTCAGGCGTCACAGGCAGTCCACAGACTATGGTGTAGATAGATGTTTGTACCTCATTAACAGTTATGGTTAATGAAGCCTTCCACAAGAAGAGCATTTTTAGTGGATTATAATTTTGGCAACATATGATGAATCCATAGAAACCTTTCCAAAAAATAATGTTATTATTTTGGAAAGCTTTGCATATTTTCATCCAAGTGGTGTACAATTATAGAGCATCTCAAAATAGATGTTATCCATGTCGACTCCAGAGCCACAATTTGTATCCCACCTACAGTCAGGATTGTTGGATCATTATGTAGAAAACATTAGTGAGGACTTTACTTCTGGTCTGAATTTCAATCGTTTTGTGGTTAGGTGCACTTCTGTCCAGCAGTTTCTTTTAAATGCTCCCAAAAGGTAGCCAAAACTGAATTATACATTGGTTGGCCGTCTGCAGTGCGAGATACTTAAAAGGTCAATGTACCCTGAAATTGACTACTTTGTGACAAGGTACACAAATACACTTCTGGGTAGATAACAGACCAAGGTAAGGGGGAACCAGATTGGCTAACTGAAATTCACCAATTCTTGAAAAACAGCGTTGTTGCCATTTTGGTTCGGGAACACCTAGCGGGGTCCCTCAGTCATAGCACTGGCAAAAAGTGGGAAATTGGCATATTGCAGGATCTGGGGTCTAGGGATAATTTATATGTGTAGAGTATGGTGCAAAAAAAAGCAAAAATCTGCTGTTTTATCACAGAGCTCACAGACCTAAGGGTGCCTCTGCGGACCCTTGAATTTGGTAATGCGGCCGTCCCATCGGTACGTGGGCCAATACTGGATCTCAGAGCTGGTCTGGACCCAGTCAGGACCCACGGACTGGGTCAGGGGCCAGTGCTATCCCAAATACCCACCATGGCAATGTCCAGGTCACTTTGCCCAGAGGCTCACAAACCCACAATGGGGTATATAAGCGACTGGCCCAGTGGCCACTATGGGTGTTTTTGCACAGCCTTGGGTATAGTCGTAGGTCATGCAATTTTTTTTCTTTTTTGTTCTATAGTACACTGCTTTCCTACAAGATACTTTTGAGTGCAGCAATAGAAAAGGGGATGGTGGATTAGGAACACAACCGAATGGAAGAGTTGCATGTACGGAACTATGTGATCACTGCGTGCCCAGAAATACCGCATTCGGAAGTTTCAAATGCAAATATGCAGGCGGGCAGTGATCATATATAGATCTGTGCCATTGAAGAATGACACAATCCCTGTGCTGCAAGTACAGAGGACACTCCTGCAACCCCCTGCCCCATTATACTACACATGGGGAGCGGGGGACACCCCTACAACTCCCAATCGCTTTGTGTGATATAATGGGATTAGGCATTTTCGTATACTGCAAATGCACAGTAAACAAACATATCATTATTTTGGCATGATGCTGAATGTAGTAGTGTTGATGGACACTAAAACAAGACAAGTAGTGTTTAGCTCTTCATATTCCAGTCTAGGATTAAGATGCATCATTAACAATATTAATTAAAGATCATAAAGTATGTTGGTGTTAAACTGAATGTGAGTGGTTACCTTGAAGAAATTCTGCAACCGTAAGTCTTTTCATTGTTTCCATAGAACAGGGTTGTGTCATTTAAGCTGTACTAGAATAAGAATGTACATAAAACTAAAAGAATACTGGACAGAGATTTGTACATCACTGGACGAAATGGCCGACCAGCCCATCGATTGGACTCCACAGTTATGTCTCTTGGGAGCCATAGGAAAGATGAACCAGACATGGCGGAAACTTCTAAATCTAGGTTTGCTGATAGCCAAGAGGGCAATATTGCTGAAATGGAAGAATAGTGCACCTCCTACAAGAGAAGAATGGGAAAAAGACATGATATGGACAAACGGCACTGAGGAATTGTATATAAACTCGGTACAACTCACTTCCAGGCCCAGGAACATATGGACTAGATACAAACAATACCTGTCAGATCAAGCAAAACTCGAGGAGTCGGATTGATAGAAAATGTCATGTCATATGTTGTACTGTTTGGGATTCTCAACAAATGTGTGTATGATTCATCCCTGTGCAATAATAAATAAAGGTTAAAAAAAATGTCATTTGAATGAATTTCTGCATGTTTGTTGCCATTTGAAAGATAGTATGATAAACTGTACTACTTGAATGTTAGTACTATATAAGGAAAGAATACAAAGAAGATTCATTATCATTCACATCAAAAGTAAGACACATATATTGTTAAAATATTTTTTATGGACAAGTGCACATACTAGAGGGAAAGCTTGTCTGACGAAGCTACCCAAGATCATTCAGTGGGCTTACCTATCCCGAGCGTTTGAAAGCCAAACAAAAAATGAGTACCTTTGACCTCAGATTATTAAAAGATGTTTTCTGAAAATGTATTAAAACCCAGTAGAATTATTTTCCCAGTATATGTATAACCCCATTCTAAATGTATTTTGGGAACCCTGTTTAAAAGTATACTACTGAAAAAGGGATTGTAGTACAAGGTGTAAGTGTTCTCTAATTAAAATTGAAACTATTGGTAGTATCTTCCTAATAGGGTTTTTTTGCATTCAATTTGTGTTTTCTTGAAACTTTTGACATCTCAAATGGAAACTTGAAATAACAGGTGTCTGCCATATTCTATGAAGTCATGGAAATCGATTCCTTGTTGAAAATGTATTACTGGGGTGTTGTGAGTATGACCCTGATCCTCTTAAAATACAGAGTGAGTTAGGCCTGACTGTCCCAGAATTCCACAAGCTTGAGAAAACCTAAGGAACCCAAGCCTTTAAAATTATTTTCAACAATTCCAAAATCATACAAGAAGCAGATAAGTAGTGTTTGTCATTGATTGTTTCCAACAATTTATATTTTATTCCTGATAATTGAAGAACCATATTTTAAAGTAAGCACATTACTCGGTTGTCAATAATGTTAATAGTGTCAGAGTAACTGCCATGAATTGCTTTTCGTTTTACATTTTATTCTGAAAACTACTTCAAATTTTTATATAGCGAAGGCATGGGTTTAATGTAGACATAATTCTCTACTGCATTATTATATTTGTGTTTAACCATCAATGTAAATGTCAATAATGTGTTGAACTGTGCTTCGAACCATGAGCATCTTCATCATCAACTCCAGCTTGAACACACAATTTACCAAACCGATTTAGTGCATTTTCCTCCCTGTTAAGTATCTGTAGGGATAGTCATAAACAGCACATGTGTACAGAGTCAAAAAGAGCAAAGGTGGGGGTTTCATTGGTTAGTATATAAATACAGTTAGTTTGAAATTGGTGCTAGGGGCAGCTTTTTAGCAACAAGCCAGTAAGCATTACTTTTTGGAAAAGCATTATTTTTAAAAGGATTTAGTAAAACATTTTTCTTTTTAGCAACACATCAGCAAACATTAATTTTTGGAAAAGCATTTCAGAAATATTTAGCACAATGTGCTGTCATTTTAAAATGCAGAAAGGGTGCATAGGTGCAAATTGGGTGATTTCATATCTGTGTGGAACTTCATTGGAAATATATAATGAACTAATCCTATACTAATTTGTCCCACTAACCCATTAACTGTTCCTCTAACATATAATTCAGTTCATTAAGCACAGTTTGAAATTCATGCCATTTTAGAAACAATTTTACAACGAAACCTTCATTGTTCTAACAGACGAGGAGCAAGGGCAGGACATCCTTGTAATTTGATTGGTAATAAGGGGTGGACTAGCTCATGTCATGCAAAGCTGACCTAAGAGTAACTGACAGGGAACGTTTTTTTAATCAGCTGGACTGGGGAAAGTAGGCAGAGCTGTTTGGGATCTGAATGCGAACAGTCCTTCCAGGGATTCAGAGCTGCCACTGTCTCCTTGGATGGGGGCTCGGTAAATGCAGCTTTGAAAACAGCTGGCAGACCATAAAAAAAAGAAAGGGACAGCTTGCTGGCATTGAAACCGGAGGAGTTCCGACTTCTGTGTCTGTGAGCTGTGAGGTTGCCCTAATAAGGTCCTGGCAGCATGAAATTCAGACTTCACATGTCTGGGTGAGTTAGTTTTCAAGTGAGGGGTGCGGAGAAATATGAATGAGAAATTATGTATTTTTGCCAGACAGTGTAGCGAGTCAGGATTAAAAATAGAATGTGTCAGATTTAGGCTCGATGCTGTAACCAATGTGGTACGAGCAAATGATTGTAGCATCACCTAAAGCAACCTTATTATTATGATTGTGTAATACATTGTGTACTGAAAGTAGATCAGGCTTTTCCTTTGTGCTTCATTTCTTTTCCTTTGTGCTTCATTTCATACGTCTGTTGGTCATTTTTCAAGTGAAAGTGTAATCATAAGAGTTTGATGTTTATAACAGAGCAGTAAAGTATTTGTCATTTTACCACCAAAGCTAAGTAGTAAACAAGGAAGAGCATATATATATCTCTCTGCAAGATAGGAAGGTGTGTGGGTGTGTGTGTTTTGAATGCGCTTTTCTCTTCATGATGTGAAGAGAAGGCCATGCCTTAGAGCACATAGGTTAATGAATGTAATAAGTCAGTAGCACGAGTTACATGCAATAAGTGGGATTCTGAATAAACTCACTGGGTTCCCTAAAGGTACTAGGTCCACAAAATACATAGTCAGCCAAATGTGGGTCACAATTGTAATGAGGGAAAGTGTGTTCTATGATGGGGCGATAGTATAAAAGACATGCTCACCACTATACCACAAAAATTAGGTAATTCTATAAATACCACCAAAAATAAGATAGCACTAATATTACCACCAATATAAGCTAACACTATATTATCCCCAAAAAAGGGTGGTACTGAACTATCTCTAATGATAAGGCCATTTTACCGCCAGTTTACAACCAAATTACTATGGTAAGAAAATACCGCCAAATCCAGAATTTGCCCCAAAAGACAAAACCTCCAACATATCTAGAGTGCTTGCATAATTACAGTCTGCATTTTCTCAGTCTTCCGCAAAAGACAAAGGATATATATCTTTTGACTGTCCCTGTTTCATCTTTAAGATATGATATGATAAGTCATTTATAACACACCTGTACACAAGTGTTTCTAGGCGCAATTGGGATGTTGTGTAGAACAGTGAGGGCTGAGTAGGCGGTTTAGCCATTACTCATCCTGTACTCCTGCAGAGCTGTAGTAATTCTTTCATAATACCTATCACATTTTTGAGTACTACTGCTCTACGGAACACATTATCACTAAGCACTGCTGCTTCTAAAAATATAAAAATCAACTAGTTCAGTCCAATCAAAGGTTTCTATAAATGTCTCAAATCCAAGTCCAGCAGTTTTGAGAAATTATTTTGCCTGACTTTGCTGGTGAATGTTGTAGCTCTCGAGGGGATTCGGTGCCACTACAAGCCAGATGATGCTGTGCCTGTGCTTAGGGGTGGCAAAGGGAGCATCTGCTTGCTACTCCCACCATACCATACATGAACGGCAGGGGACAACCACATTGCCACTGTAGTTGCTCCTGCCCTGCTGAGAATCAAGGAACAGTGGTCCCACAGATAGAGAATCTCATATAACCTACAGGGGAAAACAGATGTAACCATATCAGGATAGGAAACATGAGAGGCAGTCACCCAGATATCATAGAATGCCTCTACTGTTTTTCAATTAAAATCCCATAGACTAAGCGATCTCTCAATGGGGGCAACATCAGGGTGTGATTACCAGAGAGAAGATCACACAATAGGAAATACTAGCCATTGCAAGATGAACATCATATTGGCAAGCTATCCTTAGGGAGGAGGTCACAAGCAAACCCCAATACCATTTGCATGTAGAGATATAGTTGAGATCCCTGCTACCCCAGAGAAATGCAGGAAAGCAGGGCCGGGGTGCTCTGGCTACAACATGCATCTCAGTGCTTACGTGCTAGAGCAGTAATGCTAATCTCTGTTGAAGGAGACACTTGGTGATAAAATGATGTCATCTTGCACTGCCGTATCAGTTTCATCTCACGGATATTTTGAAGCTACAAAAGAGGTATTGTATGTTTTGCTCTCGAATACACTGTAGGAAAAGCAGGATTGAAATTGTGGCACGCATAGATAATTAGAATACTGTACAGCTGCTCTGAGTAGAAGAGAAAACAACACCCATAATCACCTGCAGACAAGTATCATTCCCCTTCATCCTATCATCGCTTCCTCCACCATGCACAATTTAACTCAAGCTGTGAACAGAGACACCAGTGATGGTCTAACCTACTTCATTATTAAAAAGTACTGAACTAATGACAGCATGGTCCTTGAAAAAGTGACTACTCGCCAGTCTGTGAACTCAGAAGTGGTATGCGATCTCTTGGTCAGTGTCCTTCATCTGTGAATTGCCCTGGAAGCAGCTTCTGGGTGCTGATTATTCTGTTAAAGATTTTATGTGAGTTCTTTTGTATGGAAAGGCTTGCTAAACCTTGCATTATTGAGTGATTGTTTTGGGGATTCAAAGAGGGAACTGCATTCCCTTCCAACAAAGAGGTTAAAATGATGACACTTGAAACAAGCGTAACTTGAGTGTCATGTCTCCGTTACTATCTCTGAGCTCTCTAATCTGAACTGATAATGATGTTTCCAATCCAATCAAATCATTATTTGTTAAAATATTGTAGTGAAAACCAAACTGAATAAAGACATTAATAGTAATATTGCTCAAACTTCCCATGAGCTCTGTTGCTCCTTTAGTGGTCACATCAGTGTCTGTATCCTTTCACATTGAAGCCGAATAATGAACTTTATTTCCAGATTATTGCTGGCTAACAAACTATTGTCTATGTCAGTGCATACAACACCCATGCCTACCTCACACAACAACTATGACCAGAGCCTGTAAACAGTCCAGGGCACAATACATTATTACCCCATGAAACCTGGTCCAAGCATCTGCAACTACCAAATCTGAGTTGGCAGCTGGGTATGCATACCTAGTACCAATATAGGGACGTGCATTCTATAAATTCCCTCCCACCCAAGTTAGGAAATAGTTCAATAAACAAACATATGCATGTGGACATCATGGTCCTAATAGGTAAACATGCTGGTTGTATCAGCATCTGATTTATTTTTAAACTTTACACATATATAGGAAAACAAGTCTAAAAGTCTAAAAGAGATCACTAGAAAGGCAAACATTCACATCTTTGACAGAGGTCAATGAATGTGCTATGCATTTTTAGAAGAAAATAATAGCCCTATAATTGACATTATCCTCAGCGCCAACCTGGCAATCTCACCTTACTTAAACAATTAAGTGTGCCACACTAGAGTTGAAAACGACAGCAAAGGCTTTCCTCCTAACCTCATAAACTGTAACATCAAATAATTCCTTCTACGCAGGAACAATAGGAGAAATAGTCCGATACAATCAGTAACACAGTATATAAAACATTAGTTCTCACTTGGGCAACACACCCCAGGGGTCATGTAAAAACTAGAAACCGGAAAACAAAGCATAGCAATCAAGAGGATGACTGATTCTTACAATAATCCTCTGAACGCCCGATCAAGGTAGTGCCATGCTAGTAGGGGTCATTTGGCAAGTGTTTAATGGCAACAACTTAAAAACTGCAAAGGTCAGGCTCTATCCATAAAAGAAAAAAATACACATTTTATTACACAATAAGACGTGACAATGGTGTGGAACTGAGAAACATCTATTATACAACATGGTGTGTGCCTTCAGGTCTTTCGATAAGGAAACTGCTTTTAGACAATTTCAATTGAAACCACACATCTTCTGCAATTCAAGCAATATTTTATTATTGTAGGAAACATACGAAAAAAATGCTTAGAACTGTATTAAGGACAGTGAATGCTATGTAGATGCCCTTTATAATTTATTAATAGTATTATTATTGGTCAGGTGCAGAAATTGAACAGGTTGCAAGTTCAACTTTAGTGTTTATAGTGAGAAGAAGGACTACATGTTTCCCCAGTTTTCTTCCCTGTACTAAAGGCCAATTGCAAAGCCATAAGCCATCATATATCCTGGTAGACTGAGGAAGGAATTAATTACCTACCCTCATGAAATGATGAAGCCGGGGGCCATAGCTTGGAGGAATGGTCATTATTCTAAGTGATAATTACCCATTCTGTGGTGTGAAAGGCTATATAGTGACAGAATATACTGTGTGGGTCTTTGGTGGATTATTTACTTATTTTATTTATTTATACATGTATAAAGCGCTCTAAAGCCAGAAGCATCAAGGCCCTGTTACAGGGTTAACACATTGCAGTGTTGGGCAGATCATAGGAAGAATGGGAAAAACAGTAAAGTTAGGTGTGAAACTCAGTACCAAGTTGGTCCAGGTGAGAATAGCAGTGTCTTCAATTGTTTCCAGAAGACCAATTACATTTGTTCTGATTTAAGTGCCAGTGGTAGTGAGGTGCATTTTTTGGACATAATGACCCAGAAACTTCGTCCTCCTGACCTCTTTAGTCTGAATTTGGGCGAGATGAGGCAGTGGCCATAGGCAGAGCAGGTGGGTCTTGAGTATTGGGCTTTTATGATTTTGTTGGAGAGGTCGGAGGGGGCAGAATTAGAGATGCATCTGTGGGTAATGGCAAGTGTTTTGAAAATTATGTGTATCATATCGGTTATCAATGAATGTTTCTTCTGGCCGCTGAGATTTGTTCTCTTCTCGGGATGTTGAGTGCAACTCTGATTGCATTGTTTGAATGATCTGCAGTTTCTTAATTTTTGGACTGGAGTTACCAGCAAAGAGAGTATTACAATAGTTTAGGCTGGAGCCAATAAGATCTCGGGCGATGGTGAAACACCTGTCTGAGGGCAAGAATGGTCTACTGGCATTGATTAATTTGGTGGTGTATAGCATTAACCTGAGGCGTGAGAGAGAGTGTGGCATCTAGGTGGACACCCAGGGTTTTCACCGCATTGGATACAGAGAGTAGATATGTTGTTGATGGAGAATGTATTATAGCTGCGACCTAGCGTGTTAAGTCGGCCTTGCGATATAACCAGGAGGATTTCTGTCTTCACATTGTTAAGACAGAGGAGATGTAAAGCCATCCTGGCTTGGATAGTCTGGTACATGGCCTGCAGCATGTTGGAGTTGGAAGTGTAGTTTGCCATTAGGAGTAGAAGGATTCGTGTGTCATTGGCGTAGTTTCTATAGGAGATGCCCAAGTCGTCCCAGAGGTAAAAGAGGGGTTTTGTGAAAATTGTATACAAGGTCGAGGAGAGACGCAAACCTTTGGGCACACCATAGGTGACATGGGCAGGAGGGGCTGAGGCATTGGCTGTGAAGACTCTCATAGACTGGTTAGAAAGGGGGAAATCCATGTGATAGCTTCAGCAGAGAAATGGCCTAATGATGCCAGGAGCTGGCACAGAATTTGATGGTTGATGAGATCAAAGGCTGCAGACAAGTCTAGAAGCAGGAGGAGGGATGAGTTTTGCGTGTCCTTAATCTCCTCTAGTTGTTTTGTTAAGTCCAGTAGGGCGGTCTCAGTGCCATGACCTGGTCTGAAGATAGATTGTCACAGCCCTAGGATGTTGTTGGTTTCAAGGTATAACTGGATCTGGAGGTCCGCTGCCCGATCCAGGATTTTAAGTAGGAAGGGTACAGTGGTGAATGGAGGTAGTTGGTGGGGATGGTTGCATCCAATGTGGGTTTATTTAGCAGGGGAAGTGCCCAATTATCCTCTTGACTGGTAGGAACTGTGGAGGTGGAGAATGAGGCATTAATAAGAGTGGCGATGAAGGGTGAGAGGGTTTCAGCACAGTCCTTGATAACAGAGGTTGGGCAGACTTCTCCTTGGCATTGGAAACTTCTGTTTCAGTGACAAGTTTAAAGGTGAATGTGGGTAGATCTTGCCGGGTGGCTATCGGTCTAGTGTTCAGGGAACCTGCGGTAATGTTGTTGATGGCATTTCTTTTTTATAGGATTTGTTCTGAAGAGTGTTGATTTTCGTGAAGAGGGTGAATTGGATGTTTGAGCACCAAGTGAAGCCCTTAGTGCAATTGGAGGGAGGTGACATGGGCAATTCAAACTCATGAATGTTAGAAAAGAGTTAAAGAGGGCTTGATTTTGCATTAGAGATCCTTGTCTTAAGAGTGGCCCTTTTGGCTTGAAGTATGGCCAATTTATAATCTTGCGCTAGGGATTTAAAGCCAGCTTTATTAGGTTCAGATGGAGTATTTCCAAAATTAAATATAAATTGGGGGTCATTACGAGCTATTAGCGCCATAGATGCCTCCAAACCCGGTTCCGGTCTGACAGAATGGGGATTTACCGGGTCATTCCAACCTTGGAGGACCCGGTAAGTCCCATTCTGTAGACCATTCGCCATTCCCATTTGAGCCCCCATACGGCTCAATGGGATTGGGGAAGGTGCTAATTACGGGCCCGCAAATAGCAGGTCAGACCACACGTCCTTTGCTGGTCCCGCTAAGGCACCTCAGAATTGGGCGGTAAGGGTTTAACGGCACCGGCATCATTACAGGTGACCGTTAACCCTTACCGCCCTTCTCAGAATGAGGCCCATTGTTTGTATAATAATTGGAAAGTAAAAAAAAAACATGTCAGTAATTAAATGCTTTTTAAAATGTTCTGTTATTTAAATAACAAGGATGTCTTCATAAAGTAAGCATTACAATTGGAAACATGTTAGAACTGGTACAGTGTTAACCTGAGCATGCTTGAACTGTGCAATGTAAAAATAAACTGTTTCTCGCTACAAATGAGAAAGAATGTTTTAGCCTTCACACAGGGACGTCGATTCACCAAAATGTCTGGGGTAGTTGAAGTGACTTCACAGACCTGATGACATCACAAGAAGTGATGTTACTTGACCTTTGACCTGGATAGCATCAGTTCCTCTTTAACCCTGGTGACATATCGAAAATGGTTGTGGGAGTAAAAAAGTAACTAAACTTAAAATGATAAAATACCAAATATGTAATGAAGCAGACAATAATTATTTAGATACCAACCACATTTAAGGGTGCTGCCTTCAAATGCCATGGATGTTGTCATTTGCACACTGCCACATTGATTTCTATTGGTGCTAACTAGTTTTCAGATATTTTTAAATATTTGTATGACTTCATTAGCTTCTAATACTGTATCTTGAATATCCTGTTATTAATTTGTTTTTAACCTACTTTGGGTCACTATTAACTGCTTTTTAGCTTTGTTGTGCAGAAGAGTTGTATTTACTTTATTAACCCGTGCCTCACGACTATGTTGTTGATTACACGCCGTGAAATCGCATTCAAACTACATTACCCACCATTTTTGTAGTTCCCGCTAGTATTTAGCTACACATCAGGCACGTAAACGCTGGTGCGTAGGAGCCAGTTTGTTCCAGGTATTTTAACTGCTGTGCTCTTTGGGCAGTTTCATTTATAGGTTTCACACTGCCAGATTGATTTCTATTGGTTGTAACTAGCTTTTAGATATTTTTAAATATGTGTAGGACATCATTAGCTTCTAGTAGTGCATCTTGAATATCCTGTTATTAATTTCTTTTTGCTATAAGCTGCTTTTTAGCTTTGTTGTGCAGAATAGTTGTATTTACTTTAAAAGCCCATGCCTCACGATTCTGTTGTTGATTACGGGCTGTGAAACCACGTTTGAACTACATTTTCCACAATTTTTGTAGTTCCCATCGGTATTTAGCTACATGAAAGGCGTCTAAGCACCGGCACGTAGGAGCCAGTTTGTTCTGGTTCATTCAGGGAGCCAGGAGACAGGCCTATCCCCTGTTTGTTTTGTGCTCTGTAAGTACAGAGCAATACAATATGGGAATACGGGAAGTTCTTAATGCCATCCAGGTCGTCAAGGAGAAATTGGATGCCACTGGTGTGCTACAGCCAGCACAACGTAATTTGGCCTGTGATGTCCCCAAGGCTAAGGACCATAATAGAGCCCTCCTTACGTCAAACTCCAATCCCTCCCTCCATGAGGCTGTTTCTAAGGCCCATATGGAGGTAGAAGCGGTGGAGAGTACACAAGCAGACTCTTATGAGCAAGTGCTTGGAGGTCATATATACAATGGAGTGGATAGCTATTGCATCTATAATCCCCAAACCTCCACCTCGCAACTTGTGAGGTTGCTTCTAAGGCCGATGTGGAGGGGGAGTTGGTTGATGGGATGCAAGCTGCTCAAGTTACGCACTGCCCCACCTTGGGGTCTAATCACCCCACTTTTAAACCCTTGAATGTATGTTTTGAGAGATTTTCTAAAGGCCAGATGGTTTGAGATGTTTTCATTAAGACTGGGAGTTTATTCCACAACAGGGCTACGGCAATGGAAAAAGCACGTTGTCCAGGCACGACGGAAAGATGGGATACATAGCAAATCAGCAGTAGCTGATCGCAAAGTGCGCGTTGGGGCACAGCGTACAAATTTGAAGCGAAGATACTCTACCCCCTGATCATGCAAGGCCCGGTGTACAATACAAAGTATTTTCTGTCAGCCAGAAAAGATGATAACCAGGCTAAACCCTGACCAGATAGACCTATCTGGGCCAGGCGGGAGAGCAGGGTTGGATGATCTACCGTGTCGAAGCCTGCTGAAAGATCTAATAAAATAAGGGCTCCAATCCACCAGCCTGGCTAAGTCATCCTGGACAGAAACCAGGAGGCTCTCAGTACCCCTGCCAGGCCGAAAACCTGACTGAGTTGGGTCAAGGCAATCAGCTGTCTCAAGAAAAGAAGACAGGAGAGGAGAAACCAGTGATTCCAGAAGATTCATCAAGGCAGGAAGAAGAGAAATAGGTTGGAAATTGGAAAGTAAAGAGGGGTCCAGCAATGTTTTTTTTCAAAGAGGGATAACCGTTGCAGCTTTAAGCTCAGGTGGAATATATCCCTATTGAAAGGAGGAATTGACAGCCTCTGTGATTGCTCCTAGTAGGTCGGGTGAGATCTCCTTCAATACTCTCAGTGCCACCACATCAGAAGGAGTGCTATATTTAATTTGCTGAATACCCTTCAATACTGAATCCTCAGAAAAGATGGGGATGGAGTAGCAGCCTGGTTTCGCGGTGTCCAAAACCAAATCAGATGAGACATTACCAAAAGTGGGTGTAATGTTGGCTGACACAGAGCTGGCTAATATATCAGCACAAATAATCTCAATCTTTCTAATGAACAACTCTGAAAGAGAATCACACATCATTTGAGTTGGTGCAACACACAGTGTGCAGTTTTTCAGCAAATAAAGAGATTTAACAACTGGAAATAGTGTCTTAGGCCGGCACACAGCAGTTTCAATTTGCTGCGCAAAAAAAGAATTTTGCGACTGAGATAGCAGTTGCATAGGCCACCGAACATGTCTTGTACTGAATTTTAAAAGCTGAGGCATAATGTCGGTGCCACTTCTGTTCTGCTTCAGCCAGGCTAACTTAAAATTCTCCCAAAACCAAGGCTCTGAGCGAATTCTGTGAGGCTGAGTCAGCTGAAGTGGGGCTACTACATCCGCTGCTACTCCAAAAGCAGCGGAAAGAAGCAACAGAGAGGGAGTAGTAGCTGCCATACACTTTGCTTTAACAAGCGATGCAAGATCTAATAAGTTCGCCGAGCACCAGGCACGTTGCCAGACTTTAGCTGGCCTGATCTCAGGCTATCCTTGCACCCGTAAAGGTGAACAGGTCACCAAATAATGGCCTGACCAAAGTACGGGCTCTGTAGATATAGATTTAAGTAGAGCTTTCCTAGCCAGTACCACAAAAAGAGTATTTCCTAATTTGTGTGTGGGCCCGATAACATGTTGGTGAAGTTCAAGGTCAGACACACTGGCAAAGAATATATCATAAGTCAGTGCCCTAGGCAAGTTAAACTTCCGATTCAGGTCGCCTAACACAATTAAATGTATATATTTAACATGGAACTCCATTATCAAATCCTTCAGAGATTCAAGTGGGGTAATATTGGTCCCTGGGATAAGATATACAATCAAAAAATAGCAAGAAAAGGTAGGGGAAATCACACACCTCAGCAGTAAAACCTCCATAGGCAGGGAACAAGGGCAGTCAACCAGAGTCATTGCCAATTCAGTTTTAAAAATGGCAGCTACTGAACCCCCATATTGAGGAGCAGGTCGGTCCACATGTACCACTTTATATCCATCAGGGATAGCCTGAGCAAGGGTTTCAGTAGGAACCAACTTACTTAGTAAGCTTACGGAAGAAAATACCCAATCAAACTTCTGGATCACAGGATGATGATAATCTAGGAACACCTCATTCCTGTACACTGAAATGTATGTTGTTAAATACAAGATCTTTGCTCAAAGCTGATGTAGCCACACACATCGAACAGCGCAATCTTGATATTTGCGCCCTCACAGAGACCTGCAGTCATGAGGCTGCAGGACCCTCTTTAGCATTGGCTATACCAGAAAGTTACTCCTTGATAAGAAAGGATAGAGCTGATAGCAGGGGAAAAGGGGGAGGGAGTGGCGTTATAGACCTGAAAATTTGGGAAAATACGACCAATGGTATACCGGGTGTAGAACTCTTACTGGTGAAAATCGGCATTAGTGCCAAAACTGCGCTTAATATCCTGCTACTTTATAGAGCCCCGACACCAGCACCAGCCTTTCCATCACAGCTGAGCGATTACCTGCTATCCGCCCTTAATCCCAACACTAAACTAATCATCCTAGGAGATTTTAATCTGTGGCTGGGCAGTGATACGGATGCCACTGCAGGGTCTTTACAGAGATGGCGTTGGCTTTTTTGGGCTTCTCTCACTTCATTAGAGAGACCACACACATAAAGGGACCCACCCTGGACTGGGTTTCTACCCATAATCTTAATTTAGCAGATAATGAAGTCATACCATGTCCCTGCTCAGATCATTTCTGTATTTATTTTCAGACCTGTATTCATTATTTTTCCAAAGGACGGACTGAGACTATGGTTGCTGTACCAGTCAGAAGCTTTAAGAAACAGATCCTAGAGAATCTTAGACTCTGGGCTACGATCCTGAACACAGATAATTCCAACATAGGAAGATTAGAGTAGATTACTGCCACCTATCCCTAAGAGATGTCACAGAGAGTCTAGCTCCCATAAAGGTAATACCAGACGAAACACAAAAATAACACCTGGTTCTATAACACACTCAAAATACGTAAGGCTAATAAAATTAAATAATTTATGCATGGCGTCAGTGCTGACATTCATCCAGCCTGGATGCCTATAAAAAAGCTGCCACCACTTATAAAATGGCAACCATTTCAGAGCTGCAGAGAACAAAAACACCCAAATGGCCCTAATCTTTTTATTTTTATTTATATAGCTGGCATACGTTAACTTTACAATACATAAACTATTCCATTTCTAACATATTTACATAAAAAATAAACAACAATTAACTTCATAGAAAACCGTTACATTTATGTACATTTTCTTTGCATTAAAAAAGAAAATAATAAAATATGTAATTAACATTAAATGATCATGTGCATACTCTCAATATTCAATCAATTAGTTGAACCCTTTAGCATACACTTAACCCTTGTGTGCCTGGATGTGTTAAATTTAATTCATATAAAAAACCTAATACACTTATTCGTATATGTGTCAGGAGGCCAGAGTGATACATTTCCACAAATAATCCGTGGTTGCATCCCAGTAGGGTTCTATAGCCTTTTTAAAAAATAACATTCCCTTGTCCATTAACTCAGCACATTCTACTAAGAGATGTTTCAATGTCTCAATCTGTTGACGGTTTTTACAAAACCGACAGTAGCTTTCAGAATGTGGTATAACTCGACGCCGTGCCAACAGTGTCAGACTGGGAAAAGAAATAGGCCCGGTCACCCAAAACAAAGTGGCCCAGCCCTTGCCTCAAAAATGTGGCCCACCCCCCTCGCCTCACGACCCTTGACCTCTGATGATATCACTGGAAGTGGTGTCATTTGACCCCATTCCAAAGTGACATCCCGGAAAGCGATGAAACACGACCTTTCACCCCTTGACAAAACTGGAAGTGGCATCAAATAGCATTGTACCGAAGTACACTAAATTACTGTGAATCCAAGCAGACGTCCAAGGCCAAATGATAATATGTTATTGTATAGCACTTACGCGTAAGCTCTTTTTTATAGAACAAATATGAATACAATATCACCCAAACTGTGTTGGTACTCATTTATCGATCTAAGAAGGATGAAAAGCTTTTTGAAAAAAAATTAAAAATGTGAAGACAAAAACTGGCCCCCACTCCCCAGGGATGATTTTGGCCCAGCCACGGCCCGAAAGGCCGAGAGGCCAATCCGACCCTGCGTGCCAACACCTAACGAGTAAGCCAGAGATTGAATCTCACTCGTGTAAAATCCATTTCATGTGACTGGAATGGGGGTTTTAACATATATGACTCTGGATTGCTATATTTTTTTTATTGCAAATGAATTATTATTAAATCTCGATGTAGCTTACATTTCTCTCTGGTCAAAATCCAATCTTTCTGAAAAAGGTTTGGTCTTGACCCTCATCGGATTTTCAATGAGAGTTAATAAGGACACCTCTGCAAGTGATAAAGCATGAATTACTAGTTTACGCCACATACAAATAAATGTGTCTTTGGAAGTGAAAACATATTCAGACAAAATGCCCAAGACAGTAGGAGTAGTAACGCCAATAGACATTTCCTGAAAAGGGCAATCGGTTGCCACATGTACCTGGCATACAAGGAGATAAGGCCAGGCTCATTCAGTACACATCGGTAGATGTAAAAAACTTTGCCAGTATTTGCCCTCCAAGCAAACCCATATTTTTTCTGAGGCTTAGAAGGATAGGCACAACCTTTTGACAATAGTATGATAAAGCTGGTATAACTGTACATTTTCCATATTTGGCTTGTATAATAGTAGCCTGATGTATAAAAGTTGTTATTTTAGTTCTTAACGTTTGTTTATAAACTTCAAGCTCACCCTGCTTTGCAATGATTGTGCCTAAATAGGTATTGCGCTAGACACATTGCACTTGATGACCCTTGATGGTTCAGGATTGATTTGGCTTATTATGTTTTCTTGACGACATAAACTTTGGCATCCCTACATGAGACAAAATCTCTAGGGACTGCAATTTTACTGGCTTCCAAAGTACAGAGCCTAATATCCTGATTTTCGGGGTATGCACCATAGATATGATGGTTTCTGTTGGTACATTTAGTCTAGAATTTAACAGCTGAAGAGACAAGATATTACTGGAAGGAGAGCCACCAAGAGCCAGACTGGTTCATAGAATCTGAGTAAAAACTTTTTGAATGCAATTTAACATATTGTTCAATGGATTTCTCAATATGAGTATGAATGTCGCTCATAATCAGGACATGTTCATTGACTTGTTTATGTGTTGTTGAATCAACATTTTCAATTGGCTCATCAACAATGGTGACAATCTTTTCTTCATTAGCAATAATGGCTGCAACAAGATTATTTAAAGGAGAATAGTCCTTGATCTGACTACTTTCAGATGGTGGATAATCTTGTTAATATTTATAGTTTGATGAGTGCTTGCAGCTGCTCGAATTAAAAGAGCAGATGTATTTTTAGGTACTAATCTTTTCACAAAACGCTTAATACTAACTCGAGATCTTGGTGGTAATCCTTTTAAATTTTTGGTTTTCTTTAATTTCCAGTCAGAAGTACCATCTTTCATTTTGCCTAATTTAGCACTAAACAATTCATATTTGGTTGAGGGCGCACGTTCAGAGAAAGATGTTAAATTTGAATTGTGCCGCGAGACAGACGCATGCCCAGTAGTTAATTCTACAGTAGCTTGACTATTCGTCCTTCCATGACCACTTGATACAGTATCACGATTTCTATGCACATTAGAGAAATTTTGCACCAAAGTCAGGAGCCTCTCACTGATATCAATCTCATCTTCCTGGAGACCTATAATGGGCACTTATTAAACTTGGGAATCCCACCGTAATCACTCGCCAGTGATATTTCTACCTTCTGGTGGGAAGTGAGTATACAAATTATAAGTTGAGACACAACATTGAGTGCTAGAGAATAATTGACATATTCACCGAAAGGTATACGAGAAATTCATATGAAAATGGGCCATCTCCAGATGTATTGAGGATGATTTGGCATTTTTAGAAGGACTCTACCCACAAGCTGGAAAAGGTAATTGGTTACCTTTTCTTAGCGTACCTAAAATATGAAGATATAGAAATTTTAAAGTACTTCGTCCTGAACTTTAAATTTTTCTTCTATCAGCAGTTACGCCGACATTATCAAAATAACGATTTCAATTACGGAGATCTTATGAGTTTTTTTAAAACAACGTGACACTCCTCCTGAAGAAAGTCCCCAAATAACAGTTGAAGACTGAAACATGTTGAGTTCAAGAGTCTAGCAATTGCAGACTGTCCTAGATAAGCATAAAACTTCATATCGAACACTAGAATTTCACTACATGGAAGATGTTCTCTATATAAAATTAATCTACTAATTAGCCTGTGAAAAGTCTTTTTGTCACGCAGACTAATACAAGTCTGTTTATGTATGTATTGTATTTTTCGACATGTATGTGTATTTTTTGTCAATTGTATCTTAATAAAATTGTGAATTTATATTTGAGATAATTTTGTGGCCTAACTGCTTATAGGTTCTATATACCTTTTCTTATAATTTGACCTATAATGGGCACAATCGCTGGCAACACATGATTATTACATGTCCCATTCTTCACACACTCATGAGCAATACTCAAACCTTTTTTGTATGTTGTGCTAGGACATTTTTCGGTGTTCTTAGAGCAACTCCATCTGGTTTCAAACACATCTTTTCATTAATAATATTGTTTGTTTTGTTGTGTTAGTTTAAAGTCCAAAGATTCAAATAGTTTGGTTAGTGTCACTATTGTCATATTCATGGCTTACAAGGTGATTTCACGCAATGTGGTTTGTGATTTCATCGGTGGTTCTATATTGCAAGGATGGTTGTAACCACTTTCATAGGTTCCTGAGTTATCCTTGCCGTTTCTGGGAGAGTAAGCAGGTACTGTCTGAATGGAATTGTCAAATAAACTTGGCTACTGGTACAGGCTGTTCGCTTTAGAGTTAGTGAAAGATGTTTAAGCAATGATAGAAATATTGCCAACATATTTACATAATTCAACAACATCATTGAGAGGTTCAGGAATAAAAGATAAATTGCCAACCAGTGACTGATTCAAATGAGGGGATTCCAAAGCAATATGGGGTGATGGAATTGATAAACTTTGTATTTCTTTCTGTTTTGTCAGATCACTCTCCACATCAACAGTATGGCGCTGGGACATGATTGGCACACGCGGGGCTTCTTCAGACAACATTTGAATGTCTGTCAAAGAAGTAGTTAAAGGTTTTATGCATTCCACTACTGTTTGTTTAGGAGAACAGTTACTTTGTGACGGGTCTTCAATCGTAATAACAGTAGGTGTGGTGGCTGACGGTTTACAAAACTCGCAAATGTCGCCAGCACATATTTTTTTGTCCAGTAATTTAGAGGGCTAATTTAGCGTTTTGCGTTTCAAAACATTGACCTGCGATGGTCTCATTGGTATAGATTTTAATGTGGCAGATGCACTTGATGTTTTAAGTTCATTCAGCATTCCTGTTTTTAAAGTATAAACAGGGTTAGACATGAAACAAAACACTCTCTTCAAATTGCATGCAGAACCACTTTGTATCCAACACAGTTTCATGTCACTCTGCAAGCACAGGGGTGCTTAAACACACCAGGGTTGTGTGTAAAGAGATTTAAATTATCTTGAAGCTGTTTCACTGCTAAGTCACAGCCATTCAAAGCGCCACAGCACCGCAGTCATGGGCGTGAGTTCCTAGGTGGCGAAACAGGAGGTCTCTTGAGTTCAAGTGAACAAAGTACTTCAGGCAGCTCAAAGAGAAAAAGCTCCACAGTCACTGCCGTATGGTAAAGAATAAAGGCCAATTGTCAGAGGCTGATATTTAAAATCAAACCATGATGTCTGGCTTACCGTTTATCAAAAACTTGTGGCCATTCACCATTCACCACTCACTGGACACCAGACACTCTTCACACTCTGCTACGCTCGCTTGCCCAAAAATTTAAGAATGCGAGTGTTAGCAGGAGGTGGGATCTGACTCTGGGATAGAGCTAGTTGAAAGAATCTCTGTTCTCCGTAGTACGAGGAAACAATGTATCAGCCAGAATGGCGCTGCAGGCACGTCTGAGGCAGTAATCCAGTAGTGTCCCCTCCAAACACAAGACACTCTTCACACTCCCTAATCAAGATCCTATCAAATAAAATGAGATTTGGTGTACCAACATTCAGGTAGCCATGTGTAATAAATTGGAAAAGATAAAAGATGGTATTGAAGAAAAGAAATTGCTATTGACCAAAAGGACCTTGAAGCTAATCACCATATAGTACCTAAAAAGGGTAAGGGGCCTCAGACTTTAAATTTTTCGCCTGTGTCAGAAGCAGAATTATCTAAAATAATTGCACAGTTGCGCAACATTGTGTTACTGATGATCTTAAGAATGCCTGTATCACCCCTTTATTGAAAAAATCTAATCTCTGATTCACCAACTATAGACCTATTACTGATACTCCCTTCTTGATGAAGATCTTGGATAGTGTTGCGTGCAATCAGATCTCACAACACCTAAATAATACTCAGTTCCTCCACAAATACCAGTCAAGATAGTGTCAATGTCATGGGACAGATACTGCTCTTTTGGCATTAAAATCTCAGCTGCTCCAAGTTTTGGATGGAGGCCAAACAGCCCTACTCATGATTTTGGACCTTTTGGCAGCCTTTGACCTGTTTGGTCATTCCATCTTGTCCACCAGGTTAAGGGATATTGCCCACTTCTCTGCTCAAGTTACCCAATGGGTCACTTTGTTTCTGAGCGGTAGGCAGATGAGAGTGGCCAGCGGGTCCACAGAGGCAAAATCAACATCTTTGCTGCTTGGGGTTCCACAAGGAGCTTGTGTGTCCCCATGTTTTTATAACATCTTTATGATACTTTTTTTCCATATGCTGGAAGAAGAAGGGATTGTTTTCGCCAACTATGCTGATGACAATCAATGTGTCCTCCCATCGCAGGATCACATAGTGATGATGAAACAAATGTCAACAAAGCGTATCAAGCTATTCAATGCTGGATGGATTTGAATAGTCTGGTGCTGAATTGTGCCAAGACAGAGCTCTTGTTTGTCGGCTCTGACATCAGGCTCGCAAAGCTAGGTTCAATGTATACAAACTTCAATACAGAGAACTGCAATATTAAGGTCAAAACTAAGGTCAAGACTTTAGGCATCTTTTTGGATAACAACTTGAATATGAAAGCTCAGGTAAATAGTTTGGTTTCTTCTTCATCCTATTTCATCAAGTTGCTCCATCACCTCCGCCCACTGATTTCTGAGAAAATTCAGAGACCCTAGTCAGAGCCATTATTGTTTCCTAATTGGATTATTGCTGCAGTCACCGAGGTGGCATTTTGCAAGCAGATTTCCATCACCTCCAGGCTATCCCTAAAGGAGCAGTGAGGGCTGTGAAAGGACTTTGCCATAGGGACCATGTGTCGGATGTAAGACAGAGCCTGCACTGGCTCACTGTGCAGGCCAGAGTCTGCTTCAGATTTCTACTTATTAATCATAAATGCCTTAATGGTCATATGCCACTCTATTTAATGGAAGCAATTGTAGAAAAGCAAAACATCAGATCCTTAAGATTGGATAATACGAACATTCTGAAAAACACTGGCTGCAAATCTACTAAATGCTGTAATGGAGCATTTAATATAGCAGCCCTACTAGCTTAGAATGCCTTGCCTTCAGATATCAGAATCATTGAATCCAGAGAAGCATTCAAGAAGAAACTCAAGACATTACTATTTTGCTAGATCTCTTAAAGCTCACTGCCTGCTTCTCAATCTCGGTCCACCCTAACTTTATGATATGTCCTGTCTTGTCTTGTATTGTTTTTTGTTTGCGCCCTTAAGACTTCGGGTACCGGGTGCACGATACAAATTAACAAACATAAACATTAACATGAAATAATAAGGTTAGACCAAATAGTACAACATAGGCAGAGGCAATATTGGTTCCACCATTGGGTTTGCTAATTGAAGATTTAAATATATCTTTAAGCAATAATGACAACACATTGAGCAATTTTCGGGCATGCTGTGACCCGATCCTTGCTGAAATTGACCTAGACAAGCTTACATTGATGGAAAGTCCAGAGAAGATGTACAACAACATGAACATTGGAAAATGGGGAAAGATATACAGAGAATGTCATTGTATAAACTACAAAGGGACTTAACCACACACCTAAAGAGATATAAGGAAATGCACTCCTCCCTGAAGAGATTCCCAGGGGCGAAATATTGTCACATTTATATGCGATTTCGTCTTCACTTACTAGGTTCCCTACAAAGGGTTGGGGGTCCCATAAGAGGGCTCCCATGGCAAGAAAAAAATATTTGGCTGGGGGAAGCAGAAACAAGGCAAACAAGAAAGGTTGGACCAGTGGATCGGGGTGTATGTCTGTTATGGGTGGTGATGAATATATACACAACCCAGAGCAATTGTGAAATTGACCTAGTCTAATAGGATATTAGGTGCTGGTTGATGGATGGATTCCACCACTTCTATCTACATCCCCGAAGTTGCTATACAGGGATTTGGTATGGCTTACTCCAGACCATGAGCGAGGCAGGACATCTTGATTGTGCCTCATGTCCTGAGGAAGGTCTTGAGAAGAGAAGGGCAGCATTTGTTGTCCAAAGTGACCGAAACACGTGTCGACAACCACACAAACTGTTTGAAAATTATAAAAGAAACTGTATATGACACTCCTAACAAGGATAGGGTCAGAGAAAATAGATGTTGAACAGTAACTTGTGAATATTGGTGTATTATTAGATTGTGCTACACCACGTATAGTAGCCATTATGGTTTTATGTATGTAATGTATGAATGAGGGATTGAGAGTTTAGATGCCTGATCTGTGAAAGACTTGTGATTTCTTCCTGTTAAATTGAAAATGTTATGTTAAAGGAAACATACTGATATATGTTTATTTTTGATTTTTTTAATAAAATGTGTATTAATTGAGATAGTGAGTTGTGTAACCCCGATCTACTGGTCCAACCTTTCTTGTTTGCCATGTATTTTACCTGAAGGACCAGGGTTTATGTTGCAGGTATATCCTCTTTATATAGATAGGAAGCAGAAACAATAAAACATTGGCTGATTGCCTGTAGCGCAGCACTACAGCTGTGGAAAATGTGGTTGGGAAAGTTCATCAGGAGATTAGAGGACTTATCGACACTCCACATCAATGACCATTGCAATAGAGAATATTTGAATGGTAATACACAAAAAGTCGATTATTCCACAATAAAGTAGAGAAGGGAGTAATTTGTTGAATAGATGGAAAATGTCATCTTGGAGGTTAGTAAGTGAGGCCATGATGGGTATGTAGTATATGATACTATATTGTGTTGTGTTGAATTAATTAATGTCTGTAATGGTTGTTTAAGAACGCTGTGCCTGAAGACATGTATTGCCATTTGTAATGAATTAAGAGTTGTGAAGTATATGATGAGAAATTGTCACAATCCATGCCCTTGACCCCTCAGGTATAACAACCCCCTGGCAGCAGTGGGGCTAAAGCCCTTCACACTGGCCCCAAGGGCCTTAAAACTCCATCAGAAACATACATGGAGTCAGTCCTCGCGCCTTTGGCGCCGGGCTCATTATCAGGAATAAAGCAATGCCAGTTTTGGACCTTAATCCAACATGGAGGCCTATTACACAGCTCAGTTCTTTAGAACCAAGCCATGTGGTCTAGTGTTTTGCGTGTGGCTGGGCCTGGAACTACTTGGCCTGGAACTACTTTACCTGGGATATTTAAATGACACGAAAACAGCAGAACACGCTTTGTGTTATTCTTCACTCCTGCAGCGTAACGCTCACAGTGTCCAGCTCCTGCTCATCTGATTCTCCGGCGGCCCAATCCTGAAGCCCTAGATCCGGATTCCATTAATAACCTGGAAGAACAAGAACAGCATTAGCAAGCAAGAACACTTACCTGTGAAGTAACCGCTCTTGAATCCATCCTGCGCTTCTCTTACCTCGCCCATCTCCGGAGTTTGCCGCGACCTGCAAAGGTAAAGAAACAAGGACAGCATTAATAACAATTCTTACCTGGACAAGCAGCGAGTCCTGGCAGCACCCTGCGCTTCTCTTACCTCACCCATCTCTGGGTTTCACTGCAACCTGCAAGGGAGAAGGAACAATGTCAGCATTAACAAAGGACTTACCTGGGCAAGCAGCGCTTCGATCGCTCATCACTCTGGAACATCACTTCAACCTGTACAAAGAGAAGAGAACACAGGTTAGCAATTAACACCAATAAACAGTGCAGCGCTCCGCGCATCAATAACTCCCTGTGATCTTTGCCATTGGTGCGGCAGCTCCGAGATCGCAACCATCCCTGTGAAAACAAAAAGAGACATTGTTAGGGAACAGCATAGTGGAGCAAGACGCCGAGAAGACAGAGAAAACGGAGGGACAAAAAGAGACAGAATAAAGATGGAAATTACATTATAACTCACCTGGATGACACCAAGCAGAGTCTGAGTCACAGCCAGTCTGGACCCGACATAAGGGCACACGGACCAGTGAAGCAACTAGGTCCACGGAACGCCCGCACCAACCACGCGCCCCTGCACAGAGATGCAGGACGGAGAGTTCAACGCACAAAACCCTAAGCTGAGCAATAACCCCATCCAAGAGAGGGGATTTGGACCAGAGGGAGGTGGGAGTCCACCCATCACAGGACCAGTATCTTAACCCTCCATTCCCCTTTTATAGGCGCCACCCAATGTCTGGCACATAACCAAGCAGAGCGGGGTCCGGGAAAGCGCTTAGTCCTCCATCCAGTATCGTGTGGCGCCCCCGTGGATACCAGGTGAGCGTAACAGAAATGTGCTAAAGTTTTTAATAAACTAAAAAACCCACAAATAAATAGGTCTAGGCAACTGCCATAGATATGACACTTCAACATTATATGGGCAGTTACTTACATATTATGCCAATCAAAGCTGTATGTCGGTTATGGTCAATATATGAAAGGTAGATCCCCTACATTGCTGGTTGCTGTGATAATACAGTAACGAAAAATACAATAGATGCAAGTCACTTTCAGTGCAAAGGAAAATTCATACTTTAATGATAAGGGAATAGTTTCTTACCTGTAACTCCCTTTCTCCAGCATTGGTATCTTTCATGGATTCACATGCTTCGAATATTCTCCGTCGTCAGGCTGGGAATCCTCGGTAAGTTATATAGACATTTTCCATAGGAAAAATTCCAACACTTTTGTGTCCTATCTATGTTGTTTTGGGCCGCACACGCCGGCGCCACTAGGACGTAGGGGTATATATAGCTCCGCCCCCGCGGCTCCCTCAGATTTCAGCCCCCAAAGTAGTATGGGGAGGATCTCTGGTTTGCATGCTCAGGGGAGGCCGGCGGGCGCATGTGAATCCATGAAAGATACCAATGCTGGAGAAATAGAGTTAAAGGTAAGAAACTATTCCCTTCTCCAGCATTGGATCTTTCATGGATTCACATGCTTAGAATAGATTGTATAGCAGTATCCCCCAACATTGGAGGCGTGTATGCAAACCAACATCACAACAATCACAGTGCCCACTTACTATGGCAACACATTACATTATAGCATGTTAACTGTAAAAGACACAACACTTTAAAGCATAGTTGCCGAAGGATGCAACCCCACTTGGGGCTTACCTTATTGGAACATGTGACGTAGTACTGCCCGCCCCATCTGTGTATCCTCAGCATGTTGCTGTGCGAGACAGTAATGTCGGGTAAACGTGTGTGGTACCGACCAGGATGCCGCCTGGCAGATATCCCCCAGCGGAATTCCGGACCACAAAGCCGTCGACGCCGATGTAGATCTCGTCGAATGGGCCCTTGGACGCTTTTCTAGCAGCTTTCCGGCCTTGGAATGACAATAAGAAATGGCCGAAGACACCCATCTGGATAGTCCTTGTTTTGAAATCGCTTTACTCCTAGCCGCAGGACCATAAGCTACGAAGAGTTGTCTCTTGTCTCTGAAGCTTTGAGCGCGATGGAGATAAAATTTTAAAGCTCTTTTCACGTCCAATGTATGGAGAGTCTTCTCTGCCACTGAAGACGGTGTTGGAAAGAATGTAGGCAACACTATAGCAGCGTGTTTATGGAACATGGAAGGCACTTTAGGTATGAAATGCGGGTTAGTGTCCAGCACAACTTTATTACTGAAAAACCTCAAATACGGAGGGTCGATCACTAGAGCTTGTATTTCCGACAGGCGACGAGCAGAAGTATTGGCCACCAGGAAAGCCAATTTCCAAGACAAAAATTTTAATGATGCCGATGACATTGGTTCAAAAGGGGGTTTCATCAGGGCTGCCAGGACCAGGTCAGACTCCAGATCGGAGGAAACTTCTTCTTGGGAGGAAAGGTTCGAAACAACCCTTTAAGGAAGTGTTTAACTAGGCAGTCACTGAACAGTGGAGTGGAATGTCTCTTCCGAGTAAATCTCGAGATGGCAGTTAGATGCACGTTTGTGGATGAAACAGATAAACCGTTATTTGCCAGGAGCAACAAGTATGGTAGGAGTTGTTCCGGTGTGATCGCCCGCGGGACCAGACCTGGTTGACCTGCGCACCATATGCAGAACCTTTTCCATTTGTATGTGTATGAAGTGTTCGTGGAAGGTGCCCTTGCAGCTTGCAAAATACGACGACAATCCGCTGGAATCGCTAACGCGCCAAACTCGGCGAAATCAGGAGCCAGCCGGTCAGACTGAGGCTGTCCGGGTCGTGATGCCAAACAGTCCCTTTCTCCTGAGACAGAAGGTTGGGGATCTTCTGGAACCTCATTGGTTCTGCCGCTGAGAGGTGAAGTAGATCGGAGAACCACACTTGTCTGGCCCAATACGGGGCCACCAGGATCACCCGACAAGGATATCTGTGGATCCATTGCAGAGTCCGACGGATGAGAGGGAATGGGAGAAGGCATACAGAAACTTGCCCGTCCACGGGAAGGAGAACGCGTCCCCTAGCGAGTCTTGTTGTGGCCACCTGCTCGCGTATTGGGAGCATTTCTTGTTGTCTCTTGTCGCAAAGAGATCGAGGGCCGGATGACCCCATTCCGCGAAGACACGGTGCAGTTGCTGATCGTTCAGTTCCCATTCGTTTAGACAATTCATCTCCCTGCTGAGAGCGTCTGCTTGCACATTTTTTACTCCTGGTAAGTGGAACGCCAACAGATGTATGTCGTGTTGTAGGGCCCAATGCCAGATCTCCTGGGCTTCCGTCGACAGGCTCCTGGAGCGAGTTCCTCCCTGCTTTCGTAGATAAAACATTGTTGTCGTGTTGTCTGTCATGATTCTCACCACTGAGCCCTTTATCTGTGGCAGAAAGGATTCTAGGGCCCAACGCACAGCCCTCGACTCTAGCAGGTTGATGTGGAGGGAGGACTCTTCCGATGACCAACGACCCTGAACCTGTAAGGAGTCCAGATGAGCTCCCCACCCAGTTAGAGAAGCATCCGTAACCACTGTCTTCTGGAACGCAGGTTCCAGTAAGGGCATTCCCTTCGTTAGGTGTATGGAGATTCTCCACCATTGAAGCGCCTGCACAAGCTGGCCGTTGATGGTCAACTTGTCCGACCAGCGTCCTCAACTTTGCGCCCATCGATCCGCCAAGAATTCCTGAAGAGGCCTCATGAAGAGGTGACAGTTGTCTATCAAGGGTATGCAGGGCGACATGGTCCCCAGCAGGGACATGTACCTTCGTACTGACACTCTGGTGTCGACCTCCCATTCCGATAGCTTTTGTTGCAGTCTGTGAATCCTTTTGAGGGATAGCTTCACCAGCCCCCACTGTGTGTGGAACTCTGCCCCCAAAAAGACCAAGGTCCTTGAAGGCTTTAACGAGGACTTGTCGAAGTTCACTGCGAAGCCCAAACGTTACAGGAGGGACAGGGTGGCATCTAGGCTTTCTTGTGCCCTTTCTTGTGTCCCCTCACTAGCCAATCGTCCAAATAAGGGTACACATGGTGACCTTCCTTCCTTAACCAGGCTGCTATTGGAGCCAGACATTTGGTGAACGTCCTGGGGGACGATTTTAGACCGAACGGGAGGACCTTGAACTGATAGTGGGTTCGTCTGACGATGAACCGCAGAAATCTTTTGTGCCGTCGACGCATCAGGAAATGGAAGTATGCGTCCTGAAGGTCTAGCGACGACAAATAATCTCCGGGTTGTATCGATCGGATCACCTCCTGAAGCGTCAGCATTTTGAATTTAAAATTCTTGAGCAGTTTGTTGAGCGCTCGTAGATCCAGAATGGGACGCCATTTTCCATTTGGTTTCTTGACGACAATGTACCGGGTGTACACTCCCTGTCCCTTTTTCTGCCACCGGGACCAGTACTATAGCCCCTTTCTGCAGCATAAGTGCCACCTCCTGTAGTAGTATTTGAAGGTGGGGTTGGGCCGAGAACACCGGTGGAATATGTGGTGGCTTGCCCTTGAACTGTAGAGAGTGGCCCAGATGAATCTTGCCCAAAACCCATCGGTCTGTTGTTATGCACTCCCACACGTCGATGCGACGAGACACTCGGCTCCCCAGGATGTCCTGAAACATGTCATTGTTGGTTCTTGGTATGTTTATCTTTCGTCGACGAAGGGTAGGTACCCCGCCGTCTGGAGGTTTGGTAGTCTCTATCTCTACGAGAAGATTGGGCCGCACGCCTGTAGCCTTGGGACGAGTAGGAGGGTCTGCTGAAACCTCGGTCTCTAGATGACCCAAACCGGGAGTTACCAGAGGCCCCTCTGAAAGGACTAAAGGAACGAAAATTCCTACCACTTTGAGGGCTCCGAGTGACCACGCCGTGTCAGTATCCTCTTTCATGCCCTTCAAGGCCTCATCAACTTTTTCACCGAACAGTTGCTCCCCTTCACACGGCATATCCAAGACTTTATATTGCACCTCCGGTCTGAACGTAGTGCACTTGAGGCAGGCTTGTCTACGTAGAACTACGCCATTATTGATTTGCTTAAAACCGGACTCGGCTAGGTCGACGGCAATGTTTATAGCATGGTTGGAGGCCTCCTCTCCTTCCCACACTAGTAACATGGCGGACTTTCTATGTTCCTCGGGCAAATGCTCCAAGATAGGAGACAGTCGGTGCCACATTTCCCTGTCATACCTAGACACAATCGCCAAGGAGTTGGCTGCTTTAGCTGTAGTCGCGCCGACAGACAGCACCTTCTTGCCGAAAGCGTCCTGTCTCCTGGCCTCATTGTCTGGAGGGGTCGTGCATTTATGTTGAGACCTGGCCTTCTAGCTGCCGCCGCCGATACCACCGACTCCGGCGAAGGTTGAGACGTCAGGCACTTGGGAGTCGATTCCGGAGCCTTGAACTTCTTCTCCAAACGACCTTTCACTGCTGGTTCAGAGAACGGGTGCCGCATGGTCTTCAGGCCCTCTTGCCAGACATGATCCAAAATCGGGATGGCAAATATGGATTTCCTTCTCTTGCCCATATGATCAAAAAGAAAACAATCCTTTTTCTCCTCTTCAGGGACTAGGCCAAACTCCGAACACGCCTTACTCATCATGGCATGGAGTGCACCCACGTCGTCAGGTGGCGATGGCTGTGCCGGGCTTCTCGGAGCTTCCATCTCCGCTTCAGAGTCCCAAGTTGGGTCCCTTGAGGGGGATAGTGAGATATCTGAACCTGATCCTTCACGGTCAGAGTCATGTAGTTCTCCTTCTTCTTGCAGGATAGGGCAATCATCCGGCGCGTGGGAAGCGGGCGTAGTCCTGGTCACCGAGCGAGGAGCTTGGCCCGGCTCATCGACGAATGGCGTAGACTGTATCCGTGTCGGGGCCCTAGGCTGGGGTATTTGTGTGTCCAACGCTGTAATAGCTTCTGTAGCGTATTTAGCACCTCCAAGGACAGAACCGCCTGGGGGTTCAGTAATGACGTGTAGGGATGGAGCCCACACCCAAGAGCGACATTGCGCTGGCCGGCTGCAGCCCCAGATCGGTTGGGTGCGCGACTGTGTCGCGTTCCTCGTCAGCCGACGAGATGGAGAAAGTCGACTCTGGTTGAAGCAGGGCCTCCGGCGGGACGGGATCGAACACCTCCGATTGCCATCCCATTGACGGGACCACCGTCGACGATATGTTTCCTACCGCCGCAGTCTGACATGTGGGAGGAGCCGCCGATGACGCAGGCGTCGACGAGCGGGTCGTCGCCGAAGCCAGTGGCGCAGGGCCTTGAGGTGTTCCCGCCGCTTTTGGGGCCGACTTGCTGGCTGCGGCCTCTCGACTCAAGGTAGACTTATGACGGTCTCCTGAGGAGGATTTAGATGGTTCTTTTCTCTCCTTTTTAGATGAGGAGGAAGAAGACGCCGTCTTGTGTGAAGAGGAGGATGCCTTTGAATGTTTCTCCGAATGTTTCTCTAAGGGTCGTTTTTTCGGCCGACTCCGAGGTTCGTTTTTCGGCAGCACGTGCCTTCTTCGTCGGGGGTTCCGACTTACTTTTTGAGGCCGTGGAGCCCACCTCCGATGCCGGATACGCACCCGCTCCATCATTGAGCCAATCAACCAGGCGTCTTTTTCGATCTTTGAGGGTTTTCTGGGAGAAACCCTGACAGATTTCACAAGTGTCTCCCGTGTGGTGAGGATGAAGGCAGTAAATGCAGTCCATATGACCATCCCCTTCGTACACCTTCTTAAGACCGCATGTAGCACACGGACGAAACAACGCCTTTCCAGACATTCTCTTGAGAAGAACAAACAGTCACAGAAACAACCTAACCAAATAGCATATACGCGAGGTAATCCCACCACTTTGGAAGACAGTTGAAATCTGAGGGAGCCGCAGGGGCGGAGCTATATATACCCCTACGTCCTAGTGGCGCCAGCGTGCGCGGCCCAAAACGACATAGATAGGACACAAAAGTGTCAGAATTTTTCCTATGGAAAATGTCTATATAACTTACCGAGGATTCCCAGGCTGACGACAGGGAATATTCTAAGCATGTCAATCCATGAAAGATCCAATGCTGGAGAATGGTTTTTATATAGCGCGTTTGCCAAAGGACTGTACATATCTCATATTTACATACAATTGTCATCCCAGCCAAAATTGGTACTCATTTATCAACCTCAAAAGAATAAAAGGCTGAGTTGGTCTTGCCAAGATTTGAACCTGCGACCTACAGATCACACACAGCTCAACCCGCTGAGATGTCTTACAGCTTTACTATTAGAAATGTCCATGCCACCATAAGAAAGCAAGTCAAACCAGATTGCACAATGTAAGCCAGACACATAGTTACATGTATAATGTTTGTGGTTGCCTTGATGATGCACAGTGAAAAATGCCATGCCACAGTAATACATACCTAGACCAAAATGTCAATATATCCACGTAATAACACTTATCATGCTTACTTTATCATAGCTGCCCAGAAAAATATACAATACCACAGTAAGGACTGGCTGCACCCAAATGCCAGTCTAAACAGGTCATAACATGTATCACGCTTGCATTATTAGAGATGCCCTGAAAACATTTGATGCCACAGTAAGAAATGACTTGACTGGCTGTACCCAAATGCCAGACTAGACAGGTATTTATACTTAACATGCTTGCATTATTAGAGATACCCACTAGAAATGTCATGCCACAGTATGCAATTAATAAATTACTATACTAGCTGAACTCAAATGCCAAACTAGACAAGTAATAAACACTTATCGTGCTTACTTTATCATAGATGCCCTGTAAAAATGCCATGCCACATTAAGAAATGACTAGACTCACTGTACTAAAATGTGAGTCTAGACACTAATAACGTAACATGCCTGCTTTATAATGGAGGCCCATTAAGTCATAGCACACTCACCCCTGCCCAACCCTCCTGACACGTCCCCTATCCTTCCAACTCTCCTCCTAGAACCACAAACCCAGCCCCTTGGCCCAGCATTATCTCCATGTGCCTCATCCTCATCAAAGTAATTATGTGTGAGGCAAGGTGCTTCATGGGGAAGTACTGGGATGAGGAAGAGTAGGACAAGGATTAATGAAGAGGTATTGAACACAAGCACACCATTCACATGCTCATTTACACTGCACCCATCCACCATTCACGTACACACCCAGGCACTCATATAGCATGCACTCACTCACACACATTACATAATATGCATACATATATATATATACACACACACACACACACACCCTTTCATGCATACACATTTTAAAAAACACTTTCTTACCTTTTCCAAAAACATTGCTGCTCTGATGAACTCCTCTACAGGCAGGCCTATCCCCCATGCTCCACACACGCAAGGTACCATCTCTGGTTCCTGTCATGCACAGAGCATGGGAGACAGAGCCTTCCATGTGCTCTGGGAGGGGGGCGACGGAGAGGGTTCTTTTTGAAGTCAGTATAACTTTCAAAAAGGAAATTTCATCATGCAGACCATCTTCATGCTTACCCACTTGGGTTCGCATTTAAGGTGGTACCTATGATAGGATATGATATGGCATTTATAACATGCCTATGCACAAGTGTTTCAAGGCGGGAGGAGGCAAGGGAGGGGGCAAAGAGGGAAGACAGAGACAATGATCTTACTAGGCCAGGTGACATTGAGATTGCGCAAGTGCAGGGGAGAGGGGAGGGGAAAAGGGCAGAGGGAAAGAGGAGGGGGCAGTGCAGTACATAGGATAAACAGTCAAATAAATTAAACAATAAATAAAAAGTGTGGCCAGCTGGTGGCAAGTGCAAGGGTAAGTGCAGACATCAGGTGGTAGGGGGCTGTAGGAATACAGAAACTGCCCCTGAGTGCAATGGTTGCCAGGGGGGCAGTGCAGGTGTGCAACTGGCGAGGAAGGTACCTGTGCCCGAGATCAGAGGGTAGCCAGGTAACCAGTGCAGTTTCAGTTTCAGCCACAAGATCAACAGCGGAGAGGAGGAGAGAAAGCAGAAGCAAAGAGTTAGGTCTTGAGGTGCTGCAGGAACTGGAGATGGTTCTCCTCAAGTTTCAGAGAGGCAGGGAGGCTGTTTCAGATGGAGGCCCCAGGCGAAGAAACAAAAGGAGAAATCCATGTCTATCAGAAGGAACACCTGCCAAGCTTCAAAGTACTTCATCTGTTAAAATCTGGAGAGTTTACAGATTGTTGGGCAGCACTGCCAGTTGTATCCAAAATGGGATCTAAAATCAAATTTAAAGTCCCACCCACAGGCCTAGGCCAAGTGGCCAGAGCCTCTTCCATTTCAAGAAAAATATGTGGGTCTTGGTTGGTTGGGGCATAGAAATAGGCCTAGGTAAAACCATAATCTTTCATTCCAAATGCTCAAAAGCTATCAATCATTTGTATCTGCCACATGCTTAAGAACTTTAATGTTGATGTTTCAATCAGAATTGCTATTGCTAGACAAAGAGAAACCCGGAAGGAGGCCAAAGACCCACGTCTCTATGCCATTTCAGAATCCAGGTCTACACATAAGGTAGATGTGTCTCATGAAGATATACAATATTGTATTTTAGATCCACAAGCAAATAGCCTCCATTGCTCTATTGTTCTGGCCAGTCAAACCATATATTTTTATACATCTCAGCCCTATCCTTCTCTAACACACCCTTATTTCCATGCTTTCTGCCCCTTTGCCTGATCCAAAAAAGAGTATAATTACCCTAACCATTGGCCATAACCAGGAAATACAATGTTCAATGTCTTTCTCACCTCCCCTTCCTTCATCTCCTTAATTGCTATCTACAACGCTACCCTCCTCCTCTCTATGCCATCTCCTTTCCTCAAAAAGCAATGTCGTTTAAAATTTCACATATGACACAAGCATGGCATGCGCAATGGGGAGGGAACAGGGGATGTGATGAGGAAGTAGGGTCTATCAATTATATATCCACTTGTCAGGAAGAGTGTCAATGCCTCAAATGTCCCATTCCAAACTCCTGACAACATGTCTAAAGCTTATTTCAGGTATCACTAGATACATGGAATAAAATCATTATTGAATCACAGATAAAATGGACTGGACTGTCAGTATCTCTGAACATCTTTGATCCCTAAAAAAGGTTTAGCCTGGCATCAAATGGTCATCAGATCACACTTCCACACTTTTTCTATTATATCTTGGAGCTGGAATCTGGAAAGAATGGGGTCCAATTGTCCCTTTTTTCACAGCCTTTCATAAAACACGTTTACTTTCTACCAGTCTGACAGGGTCACTTTGATTGTCCTTCTCTTGTGTTCAGCCTCTAGACATTTACTCTGAGCCTTATGTCTCACACGATGAATGGAGGGTGTGTATCATGTTAAAACAGCACTCTCATTGACAAATTGGCATCGGTTTAAGCTTCAGATGTGCCTCTCCTCTCTATTGCCCCTCAAATGTTACTATTGGGTGTTTTAGCTCTCGTAATCTTTATGAATAATGGATCACGAGTCGGTGTATTGTTGCAGAAGTGCATTCTTGAAAACTGTGGAAGGCTGTTCAGGCCTTAGCACCGTCGGGTTTTTGTCTCAAGTTGAGGGTTTCAAGCCCAAGAATCCCGTGGTTACCTGTGTATTAGTTTGGAGGCCAGTCCCCTCACATCTTCCTTCACACTTCCTCTTATTTTTCATTGAGTCCCCGTTTTATGGTGGTTCTACATTAACACCTTCACTCGATTTTTGTCTAATCTGTGAAGGCAAATATAGTTGAAAGAAAAACAGCGGGGTCGCCTTTCTGCTTGTGGCCGCACTCAGTCCATTTATCTCGAGAGTCACGTGTGATGATACATGTGATTTATGAATGAGTCTGCCCCAATGTGTGTGCCTATCACCCTCTGAAAGTCCATAACCATGGTAGCATTCACAGCCCCTAGTTTTAATCTCGTCCTGCATCCCTCTGTAGCTTGGGTGCGTGAACATCCCCATAACTGTGTTCCCATCAGGACTCATCATCAGAACCATGACACATTTCCTCTTTGACACTAAAGCATTGGGTTCAGCACCCTCAACCAATAGCCAGTGCTTAAATGTCAGTTCATCAACCCCATCACCGTGGCCAGGCACATTTGTCCAACACTAACGGTGGCGTGCCATGTTGAGCTCCGCTCTGTATTGTCCTCCATTGCCCACAGTTTTGCCTCCAGGGACCCTATCTTTTGTGGCGTGCCATGTTGAGCTCTGCTCTGTATTGTCCTCCATTGCCCACATCCTTGCCTCCAGAGACCCTATCTTTCGTGCACCAGAGAAGCTTCCACAAGGATGTCATGCTTCAACCATTCTGGTCTGAAGGCCCAGAAATGGAGACCACACAGAAACCAGAGGACATGAACCCTGAATCCTGCCTCCTTAATGACACGTATGCCAAGCTGGCGCTGCTGGAAATATTTATTTTTGGGTACCGATATATGAGGTCTCATTTTAAAATGTGCATTTTATTCTTTCACGTTCCCCTTTTGTGAGGAGCTCAAGCATTGGCTATTGCTATCTGGCCTTTTCTAAAAGAAAAGAATGAGGAACTGTGTCCGTTTAATCTCTTCAGGCCATGACATATAAAAACTAAAATGATCTTAAAAAAGGTAGCACTGACCAAACGTATTAGTTCTGTGGTTTGTGTTCAAAATTTTTTTCAAAATCAATGATCATGCTTTTCTATTATGTTTAACTAGTGTGCACTACTACAAAAGTAGATTGTAGCTCTCTAATCCTGTTAGAGAAAATACTTCACTAACTAAACATGTTTTCGAAAAAGCTCCTAATTTCAAGTGTATGCAGTCAGTGGACCAAGAGATTAAAACGTGATCCCTATCTGGTGATATGGCATCTCGCTCTTTCTTAGCACTGGCATCCATTAGGCATTGCCATGTGTAGGAATTGGTACCCCAATAGAAATGTTTGTAATGCTCGCACATTACTTTGTAAGCCGCACATTCATCTTTTAAAATTATGCCTGTAACCTTGTCTGATATTAACATCTGGTTTAATGTTCCTGTTCCAAGTCTAAGTGCATTACATTCAATTGAGCACCCACAGACATCTATGTAGTAGTTTGGTCTGGCTACATAAACAAAGATGTCCTTTGCCCTACACTGCATGGTGTGCTTTAGAAATGGAATAACAACAATAATGTAATTCAGCACAAAAGTCAAAAACACATGGAAAATGATTGGGTACTACACTTTTCAAATTTATATGCTGCCCCATCGGCGCCTGGGACCCTGGACATGCTTGACACTGTGTTCTAAACCTTCCAGCTATCACCTCTTTGTTTTTGCTTTGTCACCCCGAGTGGGACGGGTATTCCCAGACGTGGGTCCCGTGCCTGCTGGGCCTAGAGACCCAAGCTACTCCTCACTGATGAGCCCCAACAAGGGCGAAACATGTTTGGGGATGCTTGTGGTCTCGTGCAGAAGGGATGTGGCCTAGCAGTTCGGTCTGGACTGCCCCTTTTGGGGTGAGGCCAAGCCTGATTTGCATATGGTCTTTCCCCTTCTGTAATGGCTTGGCAGGCGAAGAACGGTGGTCTGGAGGGTTGCCCAGAGCATTGCCAGTGGTTAAGATTAATTCTAAACCTTCCAGCCATCACCTCTTTGTTTTTGCTTTGTCACCCCGAGTGGGACGGGTAAGCCCAGACGTGGGTCCCCTGCCTGCTGGGCCTAGAGACCCAAGCTACTCCTCACTGATGAACCCCAACAAGGGTGAAACATGTTTGGGGATGCTTGTGGTCCCGTGCAGAAGGGATGTGGCCTAGCAGTTCGGGCTGGACTGCCCCTTTTGGGGTGGGGCCAAGCCTGATTTGCATATGGTCTTTCCCCTTCTGTAATGGCTTGGCAGGCAAAGAACGGTGGTCTGGAGGGTTGCCCAGAGCATTGCCAGTGGTTAAGATTAATTCTAAACCTTCCAGCCATCACCTCTTTGTTGTTGCTTTGACACTGTGTTCAACCTTGAGTTTGATGAAGACGATATTCGATATCTCATCAACAAATCTAGCATGTCCCGTGCTCCAGGCCCAGATGGATTATCTAATGCTGTTCTAAAAAAGAATGTTGATTTGTGGGTTCCCATTCTATACACTTTGTTTAGGTTAATCATTCGATTTCAAAAATTACCAACATCATGGACACACTCTATCATTGTCCCCATCCACAAAAAAGGAGATAGACAAAATCCCATGAGTTACCGTACAATTTCTCTCTTGGACATTCCCAGAAAAATCTTTTGCAGACTAGTCTTGCGTGACTTGAACTCATGGTCACTCTCAAACCAGCAGGGAGACCCATTCCAAACTGGTTTTGTCTCTGGGCTAGGGACATCGATAAATCTCACCCTTTTGAATGCCTTAAAACTATCATACGCTATGCGGAAGCAACCTCTACATGTTGCCTTTGTTGACTTCCGCATGGCCTTCGACTCAATTG
The DNA here is from genome assembly GCF_040938575.1 of Ambystoma mexicanum. Taxonomy (NCBI): domain Eukaryota; kingdom Metazoa; phylum Chordata; class Amphibia; order Caudata; family Ambystomatidae; genus Ambystoma; species Ambystoma mexicanum. Next base: position 372,556,930 of record NC_090923.1, read on the forward strand.
ACAGATATTTACTTATCCGAAAATTGTTGAAATTTGAATGTCCTAAATCTCTGATAAAAATTGTGAGCCTCCTACATTCAAATACTGCTGTACAAATTAAGTTGAACATCGAAGGCCTTCTATCTAAGAAAATCAGAACAGCTAGAGGTTTAAAACAAGGTTGCATATTGGCTTCAACACTGTTTAACTTGTTTTTACTGGACATAGCTGACGCATTTGCCTCAGCTCAATCTGATTCCCCAAAGTTAGGGAAACAATGCATAGCATGGCTCCTCTATGCGGACGATCTTGTCTTGATTTCCCAAACTTCAACTGGGTTACAAATTTTGCTTGACGTACTTGATCAGTATGTTTCGGAAAACAAGCTAACTGTAAATCAAAATAAAACACAAATTGTTATCTTGGCCAGAGCTAAAACAACTTCCCAAGATAGATTTCAGTGGACAACATGCAGACACAAACTACAAGTGGTTTCAGACTATAAATATCTGGGGATGAACTTTAACAATGTAACATCTGAAAAATCCCTTGAAATAGCAATACGAACCAAACTATTGATGTTGACATCGTAGGCCAAAATTGTTCACGCCAAATTTGGCAAATTTACGTGTGTTCCCATAATGTCGTTCTACCAGCAAAAGGTGGTACTAGTTATCACATATGGGTTGGAATCTGTGTTAGCTAAATCTGAGTTATTCTGGAATCAACTTGAAGCGAAATTCTGGAAAGCGGTTTTAAATCTGCCTAAAAGTACACCCAACATGTTATTAAGATATGAACTTGGTCTTCTATCAATCCAAGTACAAGTGACCTGGAAAATTTGCACATTATTCAGAAAATGTATCATGAGTATCTCGAAAAGAGACAGCTTAGCTATTTTAGCTGAATATTTGTTAACTTCTAATCACTCATTCCCTTTGAAATGGAGAACACACATTATAAATGCTCTTGCAGATGCAGACATTTCAATTGAGTTGTTGTTAATAAATCCGAATCGTGCAAAGGTCAAAACTTACCAAATAGATTGGCTAATGACTCAAGAAAAATGTATGGGGCTTAAAGATTTCAACAGGGATCTTTTTCGACATAAGCAATTACGTACAATGGCTGATTATCTTGCCAAATGCCCATCCCCAAGTTTAAGAACCAAAATGTTAAGATTACGTCTGAATTTGTGGCCGGTTTATGAAATCTTGGTTAGACGAGGCATTGTTAAAAAAGAACTAAGCTATTGTCGATTTTGCAATGACACATCTGTCACAGAAACCTTGCCTCATATTATTTTGAATTGTAAAGCTTTTGTGTCTCAACGGACCACACTTGTCAAATGTATGACCCCAAAATACTTATATCGCTGTGATGCTGAAATTTGGGCTGAAATGTTTTTGGATGCTGCCTTTCCTTATCAGCAAATACGTTATAAGTCTCACAAATCTGAAATAAGATAGTGAATCTAGATATAAATTGGCAATTAGAATGTGCGTGTTAAGCATAAAATCATCATGAAACCATTTCTAAATGGTATCACATGTTTACAAACTTGTTCTCTCCTCTTCTTTTAAGGAAGTATCTACAGTAATATGATGCAGAATGTAGATAAAAGATAACATATATTGATCCTTTTATTGTGAATGCAACTGAGAAGAGTATGTTTCACTATTGATTTTTAAGAAAACGATGTATCATATTGTCAATAATTGAAATTCTTGTTTTTCTTATTTACTAAAATATTTGTAAAGTTGAACTGTCAACTAAATCAAATAATAAAAAAATAAAAATAAAAAAAAAACACATCAGTGGTCCAAACAGCAGGGAAAGTAAATATACAAATCTCTACCCAATTTAGATGGTTCTATTTACTCCTCTCACATAGCCATTGTTATAACAGAGATTCAAACCAGGGGCCAGATTATCAAATGATTTGCACTGGTGCTAAAAAGTGAGTCAGTGGTTTGATAATGCAAAATGAAGCAAACAGATTTTACCACAATTCATATTATTTACACACTTTGCACTAGGGAAAAAATGAGTCAGGCTTTCTATACTGGTGCATAGTTTACAACAAAAGGTGTCTACTAGATTTAATTTCATGATATGTAGCAAACATCTCAAATAAAACAGGCTGCTCCAATTTCCCCCAGTGAAAACATTTTTAGATAATACTGATTACAGCTAAACCTGTTTGCTCCATTCTCTATTATCAGAGCAGCAACACTGGAGCTAAATTAATTTGCTCCACTGTTTGCACCGGTCTTTGATAATCTGACCAGATGCAGCAGTTCTGTGTTAAGGCAGATCTGATGGGCACTAGACAGCTTCTATTATGTATCTACATGAGCTCTTGCAGAGAGCTACATCACTATATAGCTACACCTAAATTCAGGTGCACTCATCCAAAAAAGTTTGTAACTGGCCAGAGGAACATTCCCACTAGGTACGCGTTACATTGGCTGAAAGGACACACACGAAATTGACCCGCGCAGGCTAACTGCTGAAAAGCGTTTTCTTAATGCGTTCACTATAGATGCTGCATGAGCAAGTCGTTGTTTCATGCCATGGAGAGGAGCTAAACCTGGTTTTCTAAATATGCCATGGTGAAGAACAAGGTGCCGATGAAAGAAACGTCGTCTGTGCGACCCATGCTGACTGATGTGGGTGGTGGTTGGACTTATTTATTTATTTAATGTATTTCAAAAGTTCCGGGACAAAGCCCATAGGCATAGAGGTGCTGAGACAGAAAACAGGGACAGGAAGACTTTAATTATTCAAACAGAATAGTCTTCAGTATGCGCTTGAAGATAGAGAAGGGCAAGATCTAAGGCCCGGAGCCAAGGCATTCCACTTGCATGGCACTGCCACAGAAAAACACCCATCTAACACTAGAGCCAGCTTGGCTTTGGGGGAACACAGCAAGCAGGAATTATTTGATCTCAAGGCCCGCCTAATCGGGAGCCACTTGAGCTGTGTGGAGAGGTAGAGTGGACTTTTTCGGTACAGACAGGAATGGGTAATACACAAAGTCCTGAAGGTAATCCGTCTTCCAATGGGCAGCCAATGTAGGGACCTTCTAGCAATTGAAACGTGATCAGATTTTCGCCGCCCCTTGACCACCAAACAGCAGCCAGTTATGCAGCAGGCATTTATAAAAGAGAGACAACGCTTTTACTTTGATCGGTTCATTCCTTAATGTGCTGGGCCTGTGCTGCTCTTTAATATGTGTTTCTGCATACCGAAAACACATTTCATGTGTACGATTTACAATTCATAAAAATGGGTAAAGAGTTCTTTAAAACTTATTAAGGTTATGGTTATTCAATGAGTTGGCCATAAAACCATATTTCTATCAAAGACAATGATGCTATTGGGTAATTTGCTGAGCATTCGTAGGTGTTGAAAATTAGGCCCACATTCAAAGGCATGCCCTTCAGGGTGCAGGCAGCTGTCCAATGCGAGTGAGTAACTCGCTGACATATCTTGATGAGTAAGGCTTTTTATCCAAGATTAGGCTAGGGAGGTTCTTAACAGCACAAGGATGGAGACAGGGTTCTGTTTTACGCTCATTACCAGGCAGTCATGTGATCTCTTCACACGTGGTGACACCGGATTTCATTATCCCTATGGTTATTGGTTGGAATTGCTATATTCATTCCAGCAGGCTGAGAACCTGTATCATGTCTGATAATGCTTAATGAAATCAGCTGTACACTTTCTCACTGTCAAAATCAAGCATCCGTGTGTTGCCCCCACCAAATCGCAGACTTGGGAAGTTTATGGTTTTAAGACGTGTGGTTATTTTTATTTTTTTTTTTTTATTTTGGTTGGCTAATTAGATTAACCTTTCAAAACAACATTATTCTCACAAAACATATACAAAAAATAGGAATTTTTTTTAACAATAAAATAAAATTAAACTTAAGCAACTTGACTTAAATATATCAAATGAAAACAGATAAAAACATCATACTATATCAACTTATGATTAATATAACTACTCATCCAAATCAAAATCAAAGGCAACACCTCGAAACCAAATATGAACACACTGTATACTGGTAGATATCAAAGCGTTAAAAGTAGTAAGAAAGCCATAATTTGCATTCCTTCTCCCGTTCACCAGACATCAGGTTACTCCCTAATTTATAGTGAGCACAGTATCTTATTTAAGAATTGAATAGTAGCTATTCTTACTGTGATCTTTGATGTCGCAAATAGTTCATGCCATAGTTCATCATTGGAGCGTGTGGTTATAACAATGCCCTTGAATGAATGACCCCTATTATGGTTTGCAGCGAATTACATTTCAAAGAAACCGGTCTTTCATTTTAGAGAGGTATGCATGAATATCCTGCAGTGCTGTTACACAACGAACATTGTACACAGTGTTCTCTAATTAACAAAAACACAGTCAGATTTGCGTATGCATTATTTTCAAATATGTCAGGGTTATTCAAGCATTTCTGCACATTATGCTTTGCAGTGTTAATTTGATTTTACTAGACTGTTCTAATAGTTAACATGCACGACGCTGTACAGCCTTTCTCTTCCACCCATTTCCAACTGAACTGGTGTTACCCTCAAGCAAGATAATTATACACAAACCTTGTTTCCTCCACATTAATAACAATAGTGTTGTCTTTAATGTGGTTTCCCGAAGTATATGCGAACAACAACCTTTTTCGGAGCTGGTGCAGACAAATCAGCTCCAAATTGTCCTTGGCCAAGTATTAGAGAAGTGATTTCCGGGTTGCAACAAAGGGCCTGATTAAAAACATGTTTTAACATGGAAAAGCCCCATCGAAAATGTATTTTGTAAATCAGATCCAAAGCCAATAAGACTGTTAATAAACTCATAAGATATTTGCTGTATGGAAATAATTCCTTTAGTCACATTCCCACACCCGGTGGTTCAGTATTTCTCCAGGCTGAGACTGTTGAGAGCTGGGCTACCATTTTCATATGTTTAGAAAGTATTCTGTTTTATTTTGGCATGGGCTGTAATTTGGGGTTTCTTTGCAACTTCTTTTCTGCTAAGAGTGAGCTAAAATAGCTCTGATCAATGTAAGTTAACTTTGAACCCTGCCACTGTCCAGTAGCGCTCCAATACTTTTAATAATTTGGGGATGACGTGCACTGGTTGGCTGGCAGCTAGCGGGATGCCGTCTGTACATGTAATTTTGATGATGATTCATATGTAGAATGCTGGGTGGTTTATGAACAGCAGAAATAAAACGTTGGACAAAGGCCATGCTTCTCTAGTGCCACACCACAACCCGACGTCCTCAGAAATCAGGCTATTAAGGGCCCTCCTTGCCCATTGAGAGTTGTAATTTGCCAAATAAAGTGTTCTATGAATATCCCTGATGTCGTGTTTACCCGACACCTTTACTACAAAGGGTGTCAAGTAAACAAGGACAGCTCACTCTTTTAAGGGTGTTTTCAACAACCCTTGAGATCACAACTGCGTTTGCTTTCTTCTGCTTTTTTTCTATTAGTTTCGCCAATGTATATCTTTCATGTACAAATACTAATTGATATGACTCTTAATTGAGGTGCAATAGGTTGTTAATCCAATAGGCACGTAGACTTGCAAACAGTGTGTAGATTGATGAGTCTTTTCAGACTTCCATTGAGCTCACTATAACTAGACAGCAGTTTTAAAAGGCATACAACTTGAAGCTCATCTCCATAATCTGATGCACTGGCTGTGGTGCATGTGCATGAAGAAGCCCTGTGATATTCTATGCCTTTAGTTATTTGTATATTCATACATACACGTGTATTATCTGAAATCAAGCATGCCACTCTACATAAATGACATACTTACATGTTCAAACAAAAATGTATCAACATTACATTTCTATCCAATTAATCCATACTTTCCTAAACAATTGCTGTATGTGAAACTTGTAAACTCATTGCAAATTGAACTCCGATACCCAGGAACATTAAAACACAGTATGTAAACGTGTTAGGTCATTTACAAATCATATAAAATAAGCAAATTGGTATACTTGTAAACCCACTCAAGAAATATACAGATGTTTCAAAGTTTCTTTCTCCAGAGATTTCCAAACCCTACAAACTCTCTGTTACATAGCAATATCAAACTGTGGGACAAGAACTTCCAGAGTCCCTGACTGGTTTTATTTAAAACCCATAAATAAAATTCGATAATCGCTACTGGGGAATTTGCTTATGTAAGGCTTTGTTGCTGAGACTTTAAATACCCTACAGCCAAATATCTGGAGGCTAAAAGCAAAATGTCTCTCACAGTCCTATAATAGTGTGCTGTGTTTTACTTTCCCCAGCAGTTCGTACTTCCTTGAATCTCAGGCATTTTACGAACCAATCATCTGCAGAAATTGCTAATTAGCTTTCACAAATTCATTTGGAAAAAATAAACGTCCCTTGTGCATCACCTTTTTTTTTTTTACAAGACCCAGACAACTCTTACTTCCTCCAGATATAAGTAAAAGGAACATCTCACAGGCAGGCAGAAATAAACAAGGAGGCCAAATATAACTCCAATAGAATATATTCAGTCAAAGTATTGTCTTGGATGGTCAATGAAGGATGCCGAAGTAATGCCTTAATGCTTGAGAGCCAAAGTTCTGTAGTCACTAATCAGCTTTCTACACCATAAGCAATAAATGGAATCATTTTTAAAAAAAATTCTTAACTACTGGAATAAGAGGGAAAAACCTTCATATTGCAATGCAAAGAGTGTATTGTTTTCTTAGCTTTCTCTATCAGGATCTCAGAGACTGACCGTCCAACCTCCAAATATATGGTGGCTGATTTTCCTTATTTGAACAAAAAATGTTACTTTTGATTTCTCAATATTTATTTTAAGATCAAGTGACAAAGCATACCTGTTTACTTGGCCTATACCTTTCTGTAATCCTTTCGGAGTGTGGTCTAATAAAGCAATATCATCTGCGTAAGCTACATAAGTTAAATTATAAGATCCAATTTTTGTTGGGAGAGTACCCCTGTCACATGTGGGATGTATCAACCCACTCATCCAAGCCCTGCAACATCACTGTGCATTGCTGGCAGCAGGAACATCATAAGGGCCACTGGGAAGCATGCTGCTCGCTAGAAATCACCAGAACATGCACAGTAAAAACCTGAATTATAGGCCACCATCCACTTTTGCCTATCTTAGTGAGCACAGGAGGTCACTGCCAAAAACCACCATTGGGATTCCCACAAAGTTGCCTGAAACCTTCTGGAAATAGCAATTCTGATTGAAAAAGAAACACAGAGCTGTTTGAAAATTCATTTTCTTGATTGTCAAAAATTGCTAAAATCAGGGCTCGCAAAGCACCTAAAAGATCCAACCTCTTTGTTGGGTGTTCCACATAATTTACTGCAAGAATACACACAAATACCATGTCAGCAAAAATCATATGTTCTCAGAACAAAAATCTATTTTAAAGATACTTGATGGAAAGACAGCTGTCAAAATGGGTGTAGTACCGTTACTCGCCTCTGTCAGGTGCTGGTGATTTATATTTCTGACAGGAGAACTGGTGTTTCAGAAGTTAAATATGCCCAAAAAGAGAATTCCATCAAAATGCCATATAGAGTGCCACACAGTAATTTCATGTTGAAAAAGACTTGATTTAAAGATATGTTGCTTATTTTAAGTTTATAAATGTTATTTTTTTGCTCAAGGAACTATGTTACAATTGATCAGAAAGTAACTTGATGCAGTTAAAACTCCAAAAGGCTTGGTTCGCCTGAGAACCCTTCACACCTTGTCATTCCGACCAGAAGGAGGATGTCGCATTGGCATGCTAATTAAAAAAGGGAGGAGATTTTCTCTGCAGCCCGGAGAAAGGAACAATAGATTCCTTGGACTGAATGGGAATGCTAATTTGGGGTATAACTGACCACAAACTGTTGGCAGGAAACAAGACATGTGACCCTCTGAGTCAGCCCAGCTCTAGGAGGCAAACCAGACTGAGATGTGAATTGAATTGAAAGCAAATGTATGTTTTATAAAAATGCTTATAACAAATTGTATCAAGCTGACAAAAATGGGAAACTTTGAGGTTCTTAAAATGAAAAATTCCCTCACGATTTAAGACTAAGCTGGACGCTGTGTGATGTTCTGATGCCAAACCCCGGAATGTATTCATATTATAGCTGTTGTGTTGTTGCTATGAACATAAGAAATTACAGTAATATGCCCAGAGAGGGTGGTGCAGAAAGTACAGACACAAAGGGGAGGTTTTTTCCCTAAGCCATACACATGACATGCTGATCCTATCTCCTTTCTCCAATCAGGGGACAGGGAATCATCTAACCTATCAAACCTATCAGGGACGTGAGAACAGATAGGACACACACTTTTCCATTACTCAACTATTCTTGGTGAAGCACCCTGCAGGAAGACTCCAGACTCCAGATAGATCCAGAGACCAGACTCTAGAACCCAACTCTAGAACTTTGAAGCAGAGAGGCCTAATTCACAAGCTGAACCCTTCTCAGCAGGCCTGCAGAATCTAGCAACCTGATTCTAACCCCTAAACTCCCAAGGGGCTCTCACCTTCCACAACCGGGCTGTGCTGTTTTGCTGTTCTAGCCAAGAACCCTGTGCTAGAACCAAGGTCCAGACCCAGAAAGCAGAGCTGTATGCAGAACCTGCCAGATCCAGTCCAAGAGGCTACCCCGACCGCCGTGCAGTGCTAAGAGCAGCACCCAGAGTGCCTGAGACATGTCCGTGTCTAGTGATGCCAAACCCTTAACCAGATCTTTGGCGAGGCCCATTCCAGTCCAAAGCCTAGGAGTGAATATTTAGTCTAGAACTGTCCATAGTCATCTCTTAGTTTAAAGTAATCTTATTCCAACCATCTCAACCTGTCCAGAACTGCATTACAGAACCTCTTTTGTCTATCCTAAATTCTTCTCTCCTCCGCATAATTCTTGATAATTGTAGCAATAATCATCTTTGCACTTTTTCTGAAGTGGGACAGGTGTTTTGACGGACAGAGATCAGAGCGGTGGCGCCGCTGTTCTGGTGGCTGCCCGTTGAGTGTCTTGCTTCTTCATAGCTCCTTAGTTTAAATCCATATTGGTTCCGAATCTTTAAAGCGCATCTGTCATTTTGAAATCTTGACTTTATTTCTGAAAAATCTACCTTCACAAAAACATCCGTAACTTTTGAACCAAAATGTAACTGTCATTTTGAAGCTAACATCCTACTCTTTCCAACGAACCTAAAACGACAATCCAATTCATTACAGTTTTTCCGTAAACGCGTTTCACGCATGTGGAAAAATTGCCACGAATCTCCATTTAGCTCCATTTCAACACATGCCAAAATAGCTGTTTCTTGTTTTGCAACTGCTGAGATTCGTTTTCAATCTGATAATCATTAATGAATCATTGCTAGTGTCGACCTGAACCAATCCAAAGTAACTCTCACTAGTGCTGAATATCCTCTAGTGAATTAAAATCATTTTAGCATATTTTCCCTTTCATGACAATCACATTCAAAAGTATTTTTGCCTATTTTAAAATCATTCCTGTGTCTCTCTAAGTTTGCTGGGGGAACTGGAATTGAACTGCAATATTGATTGTATTCCTGAAACCTGTGTGTCCTCATTTCCATCTCTTCATATTGCATAGTGGGGGAGTGAGTAGTCACTGGGGAAAAAGTGACCATATTATCTTTTGATTGAAATCATATCAAGTTTTATTTCTGTGTTGCATTTTTCCCATCATTGCATTTCCTTGAATAATATAAAGTATCCCCTGCTACCTTATCCTTCATATTCCTACTCCTAACTGATTCAAGAGATTGTTGATATTGTAATATTACCCATTAGTTATCATTGTCATATTCATAAGTGTGCTACTCAGATATTATTCTATTCATAAAAGTGTGAAATATATATATTGTTCAATTCTTCAAATAAACCTTTCAATTTGCAAAACAAACCTACATCTTGGCTCAGTGAGGTCTGGGAGATTCAAAGAGAGGGGTGTTATATAAGGGTTCAGATTTAAAGAACTTTGACATACACATATATAAATAAGGGCTTCCACTGGGCATCCCATCCTAAGCATTGACTTGGTTGGAGTGCTGGATTGAAGTCACTTACACACATAAGGCATCACGCACATTCGATATGTATAAAATAAACAGAGGGGTGAACATAAAGCCCTGTGGAAATATTTGCCTAGAGGGGATGGCCTTGGTACATAACCCATTCTGGTTTAGTCTAACTCAAAGGTAGATATCAGCTTGCAATAATACCAATAATTTCAGTCATTACCTAACACGCTCAGGTTATGCCATAAACTATGTATATTGACCCGGTCAAAAGCAGCTGGCAAGCTAATAACTCTGACATCAACTATGGATTCTGACATACAACAGAGGATTTCCTGCTTTATTTGCCCGACTGGCCAATATTGATAGAACAAAAAATATTATCTGCAGTGGACATAGCTGGTCAAAATCCTGTTTTTTCAATGGGGAGAATATTTTTTTTCTTACACAATCTATTACATCTTGCAAAAACAAAGAAGCAAAGGCCTGACTGTTACCAGCCAATAAAGCTACAAGTCTAAATGACCAGCGTTCTCTTTATTTCTCTTCTTATATATGGGGCCCAGGTACTCATCTTTCCATGTAGCTGGAAATTTAGGTTTTTCTACAACTTCTCTAAATAGAAGAAAATAATGATGTGACATAGGGAAAAACAACTTGGGCACCTCTCCAAAAGCTAAGCACAGGGAAATCAGGGGACTATAGATCAGGTGGATAGTGGGAGGGGTGAATCGTAAATTCTGATTGCAGAATTGGGGCACAGGGATCAGTGCTATTTATCATTAGACCAACCCTGCTAAGTCTTTTGTTGGAGCAGGATTGCACACAGGTGATGGCGTCAGTGTGAAGGGCAGCAACTGTAGCAGAGCCATTATGGGAAACTATCTATGTTTCCGAAGAACCCATTGCAACTGTTTTTGTTGCACATATACATTGGGATTTCAGAGCCTGAGGGATGAGTAGCAGGAGGGTGCAGGGGGTAAACAAGGGGCGGCATCATGATGAATTAACATGTTTATCAATACAATGCATCATAAGAGAAACAAACAAACATATAATACATATGCGTATGTTGTAAACCCTGCAAGCCTGCTGTTCTCCTCAACCCCCATCATGACCATCATCTTGAACACTGTGATTGAAAACTATCACTGATTACTAAATCCGGGTGGTGTGTTAGCATGTGAACTCATGGAGTCATTTTAAAGTGGTTCCTTTACAATGTATTGCAAAATCAGACGATCATCTACGCTAAAAAGAGTAACTATATACATCATAATAATTGTATAGACGTGAGGATACAACATCCAGACTTTACTCAGAACTTGAACAAGAACATATATTTCCTGGGGATGTTATTTTTAGTTATCTGCAGTTTGCAGCAGCTATTCCTTTTTCCCCTTTGCATTAGTGTTGGCAGGTTAGACTACCGAGTTCAGGAGCTGGAGGTGTTGATTCTGACCCACATTAGTTCGAAATGATTGCAACCGGCTCAGACAGGGCTCCGGGCAGTTCAAGGACTTGCACATGAGCAGAGGGCACGCATTTAATGAGCAGTCACCAGCAACGATAGCCTGTATTCCTTGTACTGAGCACACGGTCTTGCCAACGGCTCCTTCCGGCATTGTTGTTCATCATGACATTTGACAGCCTACAAATACACGGTGCACACGTTATGCTATGTTAATCGGGTTTTGCACGCCTGGCATGGTTGTGGTCTCCTAAAACTCCCCTTGATGCTTCTCTAAGGGCACTATAGGAGATGTCTTAAGTGCGTCAGTGGAAGGTCATGCAGATGTCCGCTTTTCGCTACGCCTATAGCATGTCAGCAACACTGCAAAAGGTGCTGGGCGTCCAATCAATGATGCGGACCAGTCTACATGGATATGCGTGCAGTCATGGTATGCTGGTCGCTGAATTCATCAGCAAAGTCAGTATTGATTATTTCATTTAATTGATACCTCATAAATGGAGAACGCATTCTTCAGAAAAGTCATCAGCAGATTATCTATATTGCTCAGTGTTCATTTTGGGGCTCGAGGTAACAGCCACACATGAGCATGGTGTGCATTTTCTGTGAGGTAAGACACACAGCCACCTTTACTCACCTTACTCACGCCCCAGCAGGAATATGTAAACAAATATTACAGAAGCAATACTAACACTAGTTCTTAGTCAATCATCTAAGTTCCAAAAAAGAATGATTAGGCTATGCTCTGCACTGACCAGTGGGTGGACGTCCTTTGATTAGTTTTTGGCACGTGGGCTTGTTCTTTTGTGCCACCCCGCGGAGCAAAACAATGAGCAGAGAAAGGAAGTAAATGGGTGTGAACAATGACATATTTGGTTGGCATGGCAACTGTCAACACTTACGCCAAACATTGGCCTGCGCATCTATAATAATTGTGTTTTCCACAGTGCAACCCAATGGGGGTGGGTGGTGGGGTGGAGGAGAAATTAAATAAACACCTACCAATCATTAGTTACGATATAGTAAGGTGTACGTAGCCGGCTCATCAGGTTTTCTTCTCTCTCAGCCATGACTGCACAAGTAATATAATACAACTGCAGAGCGTGTTGTGCACCTGTGGCTGATCTGCAGACCTCAGGGGAGATATCCCCTGATGTGATCAACCAATGTAGTAACAACACACTTTGTTTACACGAGGAACAGAACCAAATAGAAAAACTACTAAGTGAGACTCTTCATATTTTGTTCATGTATGTCACTCGTCCACATTTCTAGTTACCCTGCTTTGAGGACACCAAGACACTAGACAGAGTTTGATCAACGCTCTGTGATGACGAGCGAGTGATAGGCACAAAACACACTGGCAATACTGAAACATATAAAAGGTAAGTCAGTCAGAGACGCTTGGGTGGTCGTCATGAAGGGAACCATATCTATGATCTGACATACTACCTTGTAGCTGCCAAAAAGGCCACTGGCTAAGACTGAGAACGCGTCAGACCTAAAGCCCTACTTGATATGGTAGCCGCCATACAATCATTTGCTCTTGAAGGCAGAGTGTATGCCTGCCTTACATGCATCTCATCATGCCGGCAGGGCCTGCTCACCAACCTCCAAAAGGATCAAGAGCATGGACTTAGCGCATTGCCGACATCTGCAGCAAATGACCAAGGCAAGCATGTACTCACACCCTGTCCTTCTCGTGCACCAATAAGGCTACCCACTTGCAAACCCCCACTTAAAATAAATGGGGATGGCTGGGCACTGAATCACATCAAAACGCTGTTAGCTCACTGCCTCTGGATGCCTTACACAACTGTCAGCTAGTGACAGGGGCGAAGGTTGTCTCCACGTCTTCACCACCCACCTGAGATTGATCTCCTACACTTCAATGCTGGATCACCTTCTCACCCACCATGAGATTTGCCTGTCCAGAAATTCAGCATGTACATGTACAGGCACACCCCATGACAACCAGCCTTGGATGCGGGTAGTGTGTAAACTCTACACTCTTCTGCCTAATGAAAGGTTTGAAGCACACATTTCCAAACTGGACTTCAGCCTCCAGGTTAACCCACACACGCATCCAGAAGTAAGTAAGCCTGTGTTTCTGTTACAATCAAACTCTCCTGATCGTCACTCACTCACTCATTAGTATTTTCCTCACTCACATCTGGAACACTACCATGACCTGAGACCTGTCACCTACTTTCTTCCTTTTTCCCTGTCTTTTCTAGACGCAGGGACAATAGGCCGCAAACCGTGTCCTTCTCTGTAAACCTGCTATATGGCTATTGCCATTTCTTCTCTTTCCTCATGTTCCCTCAGACTGCTATTTCACCACGCTGTGGAGCTAGCTTAAGTGCGAGCCTAGTTCAAGCTTCACCTTGAGCTTAGGTATTAGCCTGCCAAAAGTAATTAGGAGGCCTGTTAATGCTCTGTGTATAGACTGGGTTTTCACCATCAGGCTCTGAGTCAAACTTCCTATATTTAAGGGGGAGAACACTTCTTAGCAGGGATGAAGTTCTTTCAATGGGAAAGTGGTGATTTTCTACTAGAGATGCATTGCAATCAGTAGCACATATCAGAAGAGGTACGGTGAACTTCACAACACTGGAGGCTCTCACACTGTATGCAGCAAAACACTCAAAAAGTTGGAGTCTAAACATGCCATTAAAGAGAAGACTTGCAATCATTCCTTCTCCTGCTACAACCGAATCACCTGGAACCCAATCCTGGTAGATGCTTCAAATGCCCCTACCATCCTCCAGTTCCACACGACACTAAACACGTGGCTCTTTCAACAGTACTTGATGGACAAATCAAAATTCCCTTCTCCATCCAACAACAGTACTGCACTACTGTATATAATGAAACGTCTACCATCTGTTGTGAAGCCTACTGCTAGTGAACTAGGTTTACACTATAGACAATAATATGAAACATAAAATACTTTTTAATTGGAGAGTACTGGCACTTCCCAGAAGTGATGCCTCAATTTTAATGGGAGAGTGGCAGCACTTCTCAAAAAGATTCAATGTGCTTAATGGGAGAGGGATGGCACTTTGCAGCAGCGATGCACTACCTTTCCTCGTTGCTGATTGTTCCTTTTTTCTTTCTATTTCTCAGCCTATGACCCCCACCATCCCATTTCTCAATACCATAGTCTTTCACCCACTTCTTTTCATGCTCTCGCAGTCATTCTAATCTTATCTATTCTCCCACCTCGGCCGCTTGAGCCGTCTCATCTCTATTTACCATTGAACGCACACTTCATCTGCAATAAAACTCATTCTATTCTTGATCTATGTTTCTGCCTTAATCTGCAATTTCTTTGCTTTACTGAAACCCAGTTTACCATCTCTAATACTGCCTCTCTATCCTATTCCACTAACAAACTCTCCCACACTTCCCACCATCATTCAAAGGGGGCTGGTAAAGCTAGAATTTACCCCTCGTCCTGGTCTCCTCATCCTAGTCCTGTGACTAACCTTTCCCTCTTTTCAACCTTTAAATATCATTTATCTGCTTTCTCCAAATGCTATTAATTTGCATTCCTAACTATCTATCCCTCTACTGGCCCTTCTGTTAGCTTCTTTGATGATTTGGATTCTCTTCTCTACCTTCTTCTCCCTGGATTCCCCGACTTCTTTTTTCTGGGGGATTTTAATCTTCATTTGTCCTCTACTCATGCACATTCTACCGCTTTTCATTTCCTTCACTCTTGCCCTTCCTTCTGCCCCTTCTCACATTTATGGGCCCTCTCTTATTTTCACTGCCATCTAAACACATTTTTTATTTTTTTATCTCATCCTAGTCTGATCACCTCCTTCTTTCATTCTCTATTCATCTTCCACATACCGACACCCCATCTCACCCTACCACTTATTTTCACTGTCACGTCTCACTCTCTTTTCGCAACACCTGGCTTGCATCTTAAATCTCTTCTGCTCTGCCTTCTATTGAACTCTTTTCTACCCTTTCCTCTGACTTAGCTATCTCAACTTTACCTAATACCCTCTCCACTACCACGGATTCTCTTTAACTATCACATCCCTTCTTTCCTTCTCATCAACCCCTTCAGCCTTGGCTCTACTCCACCCTTCTGTTACGCCACTCCGCCTTACGAAAAGTGAGCACCATTGGAAAAAACATGTTTCCATGATGACCACAAATGTCTGTCCGCTCTCTACTCCTTGTATGGCACTTTGCTTCTTAACGCTAAAAATGTTCATCTCTCACAAAACACTGTCACAATTTTTTCAATTGATTGATAATTTCTCCCCTCCTGATGCCTCCATCTCATTCACAGTTTTTGCTATTAATTTTGCTGACTTCTTCTTCTAAAGTCTCTACGCTATGTTCTTCCTTCACCTACTCATCTCCCTCTGCTCTCGATCCTTCCCTCCTACTAATCAGCATCCCACATCTGCTACTTTCTACAAATCTGTCTTCTTCACGGATGCAGACATGTACTTTTATTTCTTGTGCACACTCCACAACTCCCCCTCTTGATACTATCCCCCCATTTCTTATCCTCCTGATCTATCCTTCCTTGACACCATACTTCACTACACTCATCAATCTCTCCCTTTTCTAGTCTTATCAATCATGCTGTGATTATTCCTATCTTAAAGAAGTCTTCCCTCGACCTTTCCTCTCACTATTTTTCAGGCTTTCTCTCTTCTCATCCTCTTTTCCAAACTCCTAGAAAGAGTTCTCTAATCTCAAATCACTTCTAATCTTAATATTTATATTCCTCTGCCTATCACACAATCAGTTTTTCATCCTCAGCACTCTACTGAAACTGATCTCCTTCATGTCACCACTTCACTTCTCTCAGCTCCACATAAATCCTCTATTCTTAATCTCTTAGATCTTTACCCAGTGTTCAGCTCTGTTGACCACCCTACTCTACTTGCTGATCTCTCCTCCCTTGGCTTCTCTGGTTCTGTTCCGCGATGGTTCCAATCTTACTTCTCTGCATGCACCTACTCAATTGATAGTTGCTATTCCTTCCTCTCACATCACACCCCTCTGCTCTGTCTTTAATTCTGCTGTCCATCTTCTTCTGCCAACCCCGTCCTCTCTATTTCCATCTCTTATCTCCATCTCTTCTTTACATCTCTCTTTTTCACTTTAATTCTCGACTCCTTTTGCACTTTCCTTTTATTGTATTTAATTGTTGGCATGGCCTTGCTCTGCCCTACCTCTGCCGTCTAATCTCTCCTTAAACACACCACCGCCTTGTCAACATCTTCGTCTATTTGCTGTTGCCAAACCCTCTGCGCCCTCTCGTTTCCGCTCTTTCTCCCTTGTGGTTCATAAACTCTGGAATTTCGTGCCACCTGATATTGCTCTTCTTGCCTCAACTCAAAGCTCATTTACTCTTGCCACTTTCTTTCACTTGGCTACTGCCTCATTACATCCCGTATTTTTCTTCCTAACTTGTACCATTTTCTATAGGTGATGTACAGTGATATGGCGAAATAATTTCCAATGAAATACACATACTTTAAATGGAACTCTTTACAAATATTAAGGGCTTGATTCATGAAAGTGTTTTATAATGGCGAAATTCCATATGAAAACATTCCATGAATCATGCCCTAAGTGTTTGCAAATACTATATGGCAGAAAGTATTAGAACTTTTACCGTGATTGCTGTGTAGAAACTTTGCAAAATAAAGTACTTGCTTGGTTACGGCAAAGAACTGGGCCTGGAGTGGTCAGAACATTGGATCTGAAGATTATCCGAAGCGTCGATCTTAGCAATTGGTGCTCACAGCAATCTAGTGACTAGTGGGTTGTGGGTCTAGTAATCTCCCCTCCTATCTTAGACTATGCAAAAACATCCCTATGGGCTGTTCGAATTGCAAATTGATACTTTAGGCTCCCCTTCCCATTGGGCAACTTTCATTCTTATGATCATTTTGTCGTTATGTTTAAGATATTTGTATAGCTTTAGTTTCCTTGGCCCTCAAGTTAGGATGTTAGGAGACCACTGCATCCTGTCAGGTGGGTACAAACATTATCTTAGAGAAACACCATCAAGGGATAAGCCACACCAGCGAGCCATTTGAGTTAGCATTCAAGGTCATTTTGAACAAATTAATCTTTCGTTTTATTCTGGAGAAGGGATATTTATCTTCCAGTGTGAAGTTGGTTGATAGGTCACTCAAGATTAAAGCCCATGCAGTGCCTCGTGTTCTGCTGCCTAGAATCGTCTTCCTGACTGTGAGGTAATTCAGGTAACAATTCACCACAAAATTAAGCCAAAAACCGAATTGTTTAGAAGTGTCATAGCAGACAGGGTGAGTGTCAGACGTGAGCTGTGGATGCTGTTGCCTCGACACAAGGTACGTGAGGACAGTGCACAGATCAGAAAATGCCATGCGTGGCCAGGGCATAGTTGCAAAGGTGAGACAAATAGCTGGAAGTGGTTAGTATCAGTCATGGCACAGCAGTATCAGCAAACGATTCATGCACACGTCAATGCAATATCAGGATTGCAAAACGATATCATTATTCAAAAGAGATAAAATCCAGAAAAGTTTTAGCATATGGCATCACTGAGTTCCATCTATGCGTTTTAAAACTACCTGAAATCATTATTTCAGAAGCTGGGGGTGAGGGGTAGTGGTGTGCAGTGTCACAAAAAATGGTGAGCAAACAAGGAGGTTACATCGTGATTTAGGTGGTGCACATGCTATAGATTGGGGGGCTTGGAGGGAGTAAAAGGCAGGGGCACAACGCTGGGTGCATGCTCCTAGCAAGGCATGCATAGGAGATCTAAAGAAATGTAGCGTGGCAGATCCTAAGGCATTGTAGGATTGGGTGGCTCATGAAGGCACAAAGTGAAAGCAGAGCATGCTTCAGGTTAAAGAGGATGTATGAAGGTAGTACCTGGAGGAAAGGATGTGAAATTCAGCTAAGTAAGAGAAAAGTGAGTAAAAAGGCGAGCAGATGCGAGGGACCCGGGATAGAGTGTGCTACACAGCAAAAAGGGAGAGGGGGACCTACGGAGCAGTGCAGGGAGGTGGGAATGAACAAGCACAAACAAACATGGCGGTAGGAAGGTTCAGGTTGAGGAGATAAGTCCAAACAATCAGTGAGCAAAAGGGGGTACAAAGGGAAAATCCTGCAGTGTATAAAAGAGTGAGAACATTATACAGAATGGTGCAAGTGGGGAAGAGGACTGAACTGAGAGCTGAAGGGAGAAAGATGAGATACAAGAAGAGATAGGAGAGGAAATGAGACAGAGCTCACAGAGGTGGAATGATGTTGTTAAGCTACTTACAGTGAGGACCCTGGGAAGGAAGCCATCAACAAAACTGGAGGCCCGGCAGAGTAGAGGGGTTTGCTAGAGGCTAGGCACCTTAGCATAGCCTCTATTGGCAGATCAGCCTTGTTCATGTAGCAACTGGTGAATTGTTTATTTAGAGGGGCATAGAAATCTCCCATGAATATTCTTGAGCAATGGAGTAATGGAGTCCCTAACCAAGCAAAGGGGAGTTTGACAGGGTTCCCCCACATGAACTCTTTACAATAACGCGTTAAAATGGTGCTGCTTTTAGCACAGTTTCTGTGAACCGTAAAAAGAAACATAGTGGCACAATCAGTTCTTTAGGGAAATATGGGTAGAAATCATGAAATGCCAAGTCACCAACAGAGCACAGGAACATTTGCTAACACATTTTTTTTTCATAACATTTTATTGATTTTTACAAAATAATATATTCATTACAACAATGCAATAATTATCAGATAAATTATGAATAAGTGTCTCTCGAAATGTTTGTAGGTTGGGGGAGAGAATGATGCTGGTCTCCTGGCCGTTGACGGCGGGTCATCTTGGTCACGGATGGGTGTCCGACTTGATTCTGGCGTGTTTGGGGGATCTCCGGGATTCAGTCAAGTGGGCTACATTGAAGCCACCTGGTGAGTGGGGGTCTCCTAGTGAGGGCTGGGAATTTAGCCGCGTAATCCAAAAATGGGTCCCATATATTCAAGGTTCTATTTAGGGAGTCTGTTTCCGTGATTTTTTCCGCTACTGCTATTTACCAGCATTTGGCCCACCATAGGGCAATCGAGGGGCCACTTTCGTCTTTCTATAGTCGGGCCATTGCGATTTTTGTGGCTAGTAGTAGGTGATTGCATAGGTGCAGTATTTGTCCTGAGATCGGGAATGCACCGTCTCCGGTTTCGCCTAAAAGGACAATTCCTGGAGAGTCCGGATATATCTTTGATGTGTTTTAGGACTTCCTTCCAGTAAACCTCTGCCTTTGGGCAGGCCCACACTAGGTGGAATAGAGATCCGGGGACCGGGCAACCGCGCCAGCATGTGTCAGGAGTATCTGCGTTGGCTTTGTGGATTTGAGTAGGGGTGATATAGTATCTGTAGCACAGTTTATAACCCCCTTCCCAGTTCATGATGCATTGTGAGCTTTTGTGCAATCTAGCCCATATTTTCCCCCATTCTTCTACCGCTATGTCACGCCCAATATCCTTTTCCCATTCTGTCATATTTCTTTCTTTCTTTGTAGGGTCTGACCTGTCAAAGAGCCGGTAGATAGTGGACATTCTGCCTCTGCTGGTTGGTGTTGTTAATGTGAGTTCCAGCGGTGTTGGTTCTCTGAAGCATTTATCTCGGGTTTTCCTGTGGGACATCCAGTGCTTGATTTGGGTGTAACAGAATCTTTCCCGCTCTCCCACTCATAATTTTATTTTCCACCTATTGAATGTGATGGGCAAACCTTCTTCTAGAAAGTCGCTAGTTTTTGCCAGGCCCCCTGCTGTCCAGACTTGGAAATCCTGCGGGTGATTTCCTGGTGAGAATTCAGGGTTGTTCCAGATGGGGGACATGGGACCCAGGGCGCATCGTACTCCCCATTTGCGCTCTGTGACTTTCCAGCAATGGGTCGTTAGAGTCGTGGCTGATAGGGGCCCACTGTTTGCCTGTGATTTTATAGATGGTAGTTGCGGGAGATCGGTTAGTGGGACCGGGCACAAGGACTCTTCAATTTGTCGCCATTTCGGGGGGTCTACTTCTTGCACCCAGGAGAATGCGTGTGCTAAATGAGCGGCAAGGGAGTATCTGGCCAAGTCAGGGCCTCCCAACCCCCCCTGTGATTTCCCCTTCAGCATAATTCTTTTGTGAAAGTGCCCCCAGATAAGTTGCAAGGTTTGTGGCAGTGAATAGCACATTGTCGACATAAAGCGCGATTTTGTATTCTTGGTCACCCACCTGTATCCCCATTATGTCCTCATTTTGTCTGATTCTGGCGGCGAAGGGTTCCATGGACAGGGCGAAAACTAGGGATGATAGTGGGCAGCCCTGTCTGGTGCCCCTTGAGATGTGTATGTGACCTGACCTGGCGCCGTTAATTCGGAGTTGTGTGGTGGCAATTTGGTAGTTGGCCATGACCCATGTGCTGAAGTTGGGGCCGAAGCCAAAGCGTTGAAGGACCGCTTGGATATAGCCCAGTCCACACAGTCAAAGGCTTTGTGGGCATCTAGTGAAATCACCATCATCGCTATCTTTGTTTTGTGGGTGCACTTAATCAAATTTATCGTTCGCCTGATGTTGTCGTGGGTCCCCCTTCCAGGGATAAACCCAGTCTGATCTTGGTCGATTAAGCCTGCGAGGACCGGGCCTAGTCTTCTAGCTAATAATTTGGCGAAAATCTTGCCGTTGTTGTTCAGGAGTGATATCGGACGGTAGGAATCAGGTAGCTCGGGGTCCTTCCCTGGTTTGTGTAGTAGGACTCTGATTGATTCGGCCATTGATTTCGTGACTGCTCTTGTGGATAGGAAGGAGTTGAATAAAGCAGCTACACATTTTAATGATGCCTTTGCCCACTATATATTAGAAAAATATGCCAGTATTTTCACATATGACCGTACTCATTTTTACTTTTCCCAACATGCCAGTTATGATACTATAAGAAACCATGTCCATGCTGCCAATATATGCCATCATTCCCGAATCAGAACATACTCCTGTTGGGTTTGACCTTAAAGTCAGTAAAATATGACATACCATAATAATAAAATGTAGGCCAGTATGGCCACATAAGAACACTCGTTTTGGATTTGCCCTTAACGCAAGGAAAAAAGTGAAGCTCCAATAAGAAAACACTTCTTTGATGGCTATTTGAATGGTTTAGATCGTATGTAAATTGGTCATAGCAATTTGACCAAGAAAAAAAATAAACACATGCAACAACTGATCGTTTTGTATACGGCATGGTTTTCAACACCTCCATTCCCCCTTCCCCACTTACCTGTTTCCCACGGCCTGGTCCACTTCAGCCCTGCAGCATCAGATCCATCCCTCAAACGCATGTCGGATCCGACACCGCAGGGTCCCTTTTTCCCTTTTATTTTTTTTTCCGGACACCCTTGCAACCCCCCCAGGGCTAATACATACCAATCATGGGGATCGGGGGATACTCCTGCAACCCCCGCTCCCCATGTTTGGTATTTATTTGCCTAATTGTTTGTTTCTTTTCTCGATCAAATGGTACTGGTGAAATTCAATCACAAAAAACGGAACAATTATGCTAATACCATTTGAATGCCTCCCTCTATGCAAGAACACTCATCATGTTTGTTTTTCCCTTAACGCAAGGACAAAGAACTGAACCCAGTGGACACACAGACTGACAAACAGACTGCAGCACACAGTACTTCTCTACTGTTAGAAATTCCCTGCCCAAACGTGGTTACCCCCGGACTGCAAAGCAATCAACTGCTCTCAAGCTACGTCCGAACTTTAAACAATAAAATATAATCAACATAAATAACGTCAGGAAAGAAACCAAGCACCAATAAGAAAACAGGTCTTTGAGGGCTGTTTGAATGCTTCCCACCTTGTAAAAACACTCATAATGTTGGCTTTGCCCGTAACAACAGTATAAAATGCCATACCATAGTATACAACATGTCCTTGTTGGCTGCATACATCCTCACCCATCCAGGTAAGAAAAATCATCAGGATGGCTTTGTCCTTAATGCCAGCGTAAAAGGATATACCATAGCAGGAAACACGACTCTCCTGGCTAAGCAAATTCCCCATGTCTAAGAACAATTCTCTTGGCTTTTCATTTAATGAGAGCATAGCATGTCATGGCATAGTAAGATTTCTTTGTTGGATGCAAAAATAACATGTACGAGCAATCATCATTTTGGCTTTGCCCTTAACCCCAGCATGAAATACGATGCTATAGTAAGAAAACTTGCCTTTGGTGCATGCACAAGTGCCATCCTGTATGTTTGTCCTTAAGGCCAATATAAAAGGCTATGCCACAGTAAGACGAAACGTGTGTGCTAGCTACACAAATGCTAATCGTATTGACTGTGTCCTTAACATGTGTTTGAAATTCCATGCCCCAGCAAGAAAACATGTCCCTGCTGGCTGCCTTCTCCAACACTCCCCTCGGTATCGCACGTACACACACATTCATTCATACCCATTTATCACACACACAGCCACTTGCATGCATGTATTCATGCATTTACTGTTTAAAAAAATGAATTTTCACTCACACGCATTCCCCATTCATACACTGATTCAAGTCAGCACCATTCATTCACTCTCACATTCACCAGCATTCATTTGCTTGCACATTCCGGCATTTTCTAATCAGTCCCCTTTCTCTCACTATATAGCTCTCTCAGTATATGGATCTATGAAGCGCCTAAAAGCAATTTCGTTTTCAGAATTGCACTTTAGAATTATTTAGTCAAATGACATCAAATATTAAGAGGAAGACCAATATTGAACAAGTACAAGGTGCAGACCCTATATTACAGAGATGTATAAGCATCAACGTGGGGCTGCTTGAACACTCAGAACAAGCATGTATATATTAGTAATGATTGT
This sequence comes from Ambystoma mexicanum, assembly GCF_040938575.1. Taxonomy (NCBI): domain Eukaryota; kingdom Metazoa; phylum Chordata; class Amphibia; order Caudata; family Ambystomatidae; genus Ambystoma; species Ambystoma mexicanum. The sequence goes on from NC_090923.1 coordinate 372,580,354, forward strand.
CTAAGCTTATTGGCTTGAGTGTCCCTATCAATAAGGTGGAGATCACAATGAGCCTCCCCCCCTTACCCTCCGGGGAATTCCCTACAGCCACACCAGACTGGGGAAAACAATGACACAAACATGTTTACTAGAATAGACCTATTTCAAACCCCTCCTCTGTGAAGGACTGCCAATCAGAATCCCCCCATGTGCCTGAAATCACACAAACATTTTATGAATGGAACTTTCATTTATTTGTGTTCCTCCTACTGCCACTTCATTTCCAATAATGATGTGCAGGTGAGTCATTCATTGAGCGGGGTGACAGAGTAGGGGCTGAGGTGATTAGCTATCAAGACCTTTTGCTCTGGGCCACCTCCGCATACAGCACACATGATGGATACCAAGCGTCATGGTGGAGGAGCAGAACTGGCTTCATGATTGGAAGCATAGGAAAGTGGGGAGGCTGGGAGCAGCCCAACTGAGAAAGTGATGGAAAGAAGACAGCCGGCTTGGAGGGACCTCTATACAAGTCCAGATGACATATTAGCTGAGCCACCTCATTTCACTTAAAGGTGGCCAAAATGCAATTCCATAAGAACATTCCAAATCCAAGAAACAAGACTCCCTTGATTTCACCTGGCTTTAAGAAAGTTCTAGAACGCTAACAGCAACAACATGTGGTTTTCATACCCTTGCCCTAAAACCCAGACAGATGTTTCAAGATGATTTGTAGGTGGGACCATCCCCTGACATACAACATTGAAGGAGTAGAGCCCTCTGGAACCAACTCTGGCCCCCAGTCAAGTTACTGGTGCAGACAGAGGTGGTGGAGGAGGAATGGCAAATAATCCCTGAATAGCGCTTGACCACAGGAACATCCTGGGGATAGGTGCATAGCTAGGAAAGCGAAAACAAAAAATATGATTGAATGAACCGTTAATCAGATGAGTGCATCCATATTCTCGATGTGATTATCTCTGAGAACTGGGATAATAAAAAAGCAAAATTTGCGAAGCTACTATGAAGAGATACGTCCTGGGGATAGTGATTATATCATATAATTAGACCGGAGCCTGCGTTAGGTGCCAGTTGTGTAGTGATTTACCAGTTAGACCTCCTGTCTGAGGGGGATGGAGGGGGTCCTTTTTCCCTCTTTTTCAAACCCTAGAAAATTGCGCTCTCATGGCCAATGCCCAAAATAATGAGTCTCAGTCCAGACTACGCTCAAGGGTTGAAGTGAAAGCCATGCTGCTAGAACTGAAAGGCAGAATGGTAACAATGGACCATAAACAGTACAACATGACTGAAATGCTCCAAACAAACCAACATGAAATTGATGTATTGTAGCAGGCTTATAGAAGACCCACTTCAGGAATTACGCAATTAAAAAGACAGTCGTTGGGATCCAGGCAAAAATGCAGATCCAGGATTTGTTTTTTGGGGTAGCAACATACAAATTCTGGGCCTAACATAATCTGCAGGACTAGGGTTGGTGGAACTTTTTAGGGAGAAATGTTTGCATGAATTCTAGGGAAAACATGTCTTGTCACACAGGGCCAACACCCACGAAAACACTGTGCCCGATCATCATCAGAGTTTTTATCTACCGAGACTGTGACCTTACACTGCCGGCGGCCAGGGATAATGGACAAATTGGATATGACAATGCTTCACTACAAATGTCTCTAGACTGCAGCCCTTCAGAACAAGCGGCAAGAAAGATGTTTCCTGCATACTAAAAGGTCACTCCACCTGTGGGGGGATCGAATATTACATTCTGTTTCTGGTGAAACTAACTAAAGATTCTGTACAAGGGGAAAGCACATCTCATGACCTCGTTACAGGATGGCCATCATTTATTTGAGATATAGAATCTGAATAGCGCTTCCTCAGTCTAAACCAAACTGAATGCTACACTGTGTACCAGGAAGGAGGTGCATATAACTGGTTACATTAGCTAAGAAATATGTATGTATGCCGAACCATACTTTGGCCCGTAGAACACTGGCTGCCTAGGGGGTGGTGGTGCTTATCCCCGCAAATGTGCTACAGTGTTTTGTCATGTTTTTTATAGCTTTACTGTGCGCTCTGTTATTTTTGATTTTGTAGGATTTTCCTTTTCCCTTGTTCTTTAAAGTTATGGGGATGGTCATTTTTGTCTGGCTCCAGACTGAGCTGGTGCTGGAGGGGGTGGTCTTTGGAGTTACTCCATGATGAGTTATAAGTGAAGTAAATATGTCTTACAGGTGATGCAGTGGAAGAAGAGCCCGTTGTTAACTGATATGTTAATATGGAGCGAGCAATGGCCAATATTATGGAACAATAACATTATTGGAGTATTACTGGATGAGGCCCATAACTAGGTTTTCCAGTTGGAGGACTCAACACAAAGATTCAAATGAGAAAGCTCCTGGCATACTCTCGCAGGCTGGTTATACATGCGCTGATTCTACAAGAGACTCACCTATCATCTGAACACCATAAGAATATTGGAAAATAACTGGGTCCTGCTAGGTTGCAGATATCTCACAAATGATCAAAGGAGAGGCCCAGCCATCCAGGCTATTGCCTTACAGAGTGGCAGGGTCAAGCGATCTGTCCAGAATACAAACAATCCTTCCACAGTTTGCTTGTGCACACTGTTTTGACACTTGTATGATATCAATCTGAGGTGGCTTCTTGCAGTTATGAGAATGACTGTCCACCATAACCTAAACTCTGGTATGGCTTCATGTTTCAAAATTAAGCTGCCATCATAATAGTAATTCCTCATGACTAAGTGGTTTTGGCACAGAGGTGGAGAATTTAAATGCAGCCTTTGTGTCTGTAACCATGGCTGTCAAAGAGGCCCTAGGGAACCCTGGTTCTGCTCTGTGCCACTGGAGAGCAGGCACTGCAGGTAAGAATACTGATAATATACATAGTGTACAGCTGAGCCCTGACAGCAGGGCTCAGGTGTACTTTATGTTTTTGGCATGGAGCTTATGAAAGGGAGATCTGGTTATGTGGGGTACATTTACCAGCCCAGCAGAACTTCCCCTACATCACCAAACTGCATTTTCAGCAGTTACAAGAAGAATGGCTACACTGGCTCTGTGGAGCACTATTACCTTGCATCGAGCACATATGGGGCGAGATGGAACCTGGAACACCCCGAGAATGGCTGCAAGTGTTTTCTTCATGCGCACCAAAGAAAATAATTCAAAGGCAGCGCTGCTATGCTGCCAGCTCAAAACTTCCCACCGAAAAAGAAAATATTCTCTGTTTAAAATGACTGCGCACTGATGCCATTTCCATTTTTTCAACATTACACAGTTTGGTTCCAGTAAGACACATCAATGTTCATCTATATTCAACTTGTACACCAGCAAAGGAGGGCAGTCCTCCCTGAAAGGCATAATGTGTCAAGTAAAAACTGGGAAATAGCAGAGGAATTAACTCCATGCCGTACAGCAAACGTTTTCATTTTTGCAACAAAATAACATGGACAAACTCTTCACAACTCTTCACAAGAAGCTCTCTCGCTCTCTTTGCTTATGTCAATTTGAAATAACCCTTGTGTTGAACACATTCCTGTGTATTAGAAAATGACTAGGGCTATGGAAATGTTCAGAAGAAAGATGCGATGAAGAACCGCGTTTGTAAAGTAACATCCAAGAAAAATTAAACCACGTGTAAAATGGTGCTTTTGCCAATCAGGAAAATGCCTTTTCGAAAGTGAAATGTTAAGATGATGACTTGTGCTTGCACAGAAATGTGATGGAAGATGGTGGTTTGCTCTAAAATATACATGATATGTACTCCCAAAAAGACTTGATTTCTGTTTAAAGAAAGGAAAAAAAAATACTTTGACACCAGCAGAAAAGGTTTGGCAGGCACTGGCTTCAAAGGGCCCTGCCTCCCCTGGGAACGGAATTACCTTCCCCAAGTGAACTAGCCCCTGGGAAACATGAAAGGGGCCAAGGTGTGGGATGTGGCAACCTTGTCCGACTTTCTGGCATTTCTCCAGCCAAGAACAATGGATCAGGGGAACTAGCCTTGTCACGGGCAAGTGTGAATTCCTGGTGACAACTCTCTTCAGCTGCATCTGCCAAATAAAAGGTTGCTATGGTAGCCCTGCTGCCCAGAGATGACATGAAAATAAGACATTGTGGATTGTCCTAGCATTTGGGGGACACAAACAGCATTAAAGTGTAATTTCTGGGTGAAGCGCACATGCTACAGTTATAAAACTTAAATGCAAATGTGCCCGATGCTATTAGACTCATGTATATCGATTTGTAGGATGTTTGATAATTAGCGTTTGGATAGAAATGTTCCTTGCGAAACATGGTATTTGCGTATCTAATTTTTATAAGGGTGACGTTTATAAAAATGAGTGTTTTGCTCAATAACTGATTTTAGCAAAAGTAACTTTAGTAGAACAAAGCACATTGTAAAAAAAGCAAACACTAAAATAAGTCATTGACTTCTGTCCAATCTGCTGACAGGGAGGCAGCGCCAGCCACAGTCTGACCTATCCGATTCTTAGGAGGTAGGTCTAGCTTAGTTCTGCCACATCGTAAAAACCCTCTGATGTCATCCGGCCTTTATAAGGAGGAAGCTTAGGGGGAGTCCAAGATTCAAAAAACCAAGATTCAAGAAAATCCAGCATTCATAAATTGACATCCAGGGATCCAGGCATTCCACATTCACCCTGCAAGATTCCAGATTCCAGTGCCAGGCCAGGGGTAGCTGAGAGCAGATCCAGGCAGAACCTCTTACCTAGGTTGAACCTCTAATCCAGAATGAAACCCTACAAAAATCTCAATATTTCAGGGAGAAAGGGGGAAAGCCGGTAGAACCCTTTATGGGATTATTCAGTGACCAGACCAGCTTTTGCCCCGCTACCCGTTTTGCCCAGCTGATGCACCTCGCTGTCTACAGTGACCAGACTAGGTGCAGCTGTCCCCTCCAGGAGTGCCCGCTGCTGTGCAGGACCAGATCTTATCTCGCTGTCAAGAAACCCAATTCGCTGTCCAAATGACCCCTTTCAAGGATCTTTGTAAGTATTTCCCTTCCCCAGTAACCAAAAAGCTGCATCCTTTGCTTGGTTACCTTGCCATTTGTCAAATCCTATAAGAAACTCTATAAGAAACCCTATAAGAAATCCCATAAATACCCTATTAAATTCTTAAATTGTCAGAATTCGCTGTGTATCCTGTCCTTAGGAAAATCTGTGTTGATCTCCATGTGTTAGCGCCATTCTTTCCTCATCATTTCAGTCCATTGTATAAGTCCCTCGTACTATTTTGAATAATTTAATTAATTCCCATATAGAGCTGAACGCGGCGTGGATAGGTTGCCATTGAAAGTAACCTCCTCACATACTGTGTCTTTCTTTAAAAATCTAGTCGCTAAGCTATAATTTCAGTAAAAGAAATCACTTTACTAACAAAACCGAGTTGTCCCGTGAAATTGTTCCTGTTTAAAAACTGAGTTTCCTTTCCCTTTAAAAATTCCATACTGTCATCCATCCAGAAGCACCCTTTCACTTTCATATCGTACCTGTGATGTGTCTTTGTCCTTTAGTATTTAAACCGCATTCCGAATTTGTCAGTTTAGCTCATTTTCCAAGCCGTTTTGCTATTGTTAACCTGTTAAAGTCAAGAAATTGCAATCCTGCTCAGTGTGATTTTGCTACACTGTTTTTCTTCCCAAAGTTGATTGTTTAAACTGTATGCCCATTGTGTAGTACATTGCCTTGTAGCTTGTCTGTTTTCGTGCTTCTTTAGTACACCCACACTCATTTTTGCTTTATTCATTCAACCGCACATGTAAAATCAACATTTAGTAATCCAACTGCCATTTTGCTCATTTTTCAAGGGAGCACAATCTTTTGCATAGTATACCTGACTCCTTGCTACTCCTCTCCACCAACACAAAATTTGGTTAACCGGTGTTTGAGGGGGTGTTGCAGGGGGAATGCTTAACTGTGGTGCTATTTAAAGCACTACCCCAAAAGTAATTTTGCTTTCTTTCAATCGTCCATTGTGTCTTCTGTGCTAGAAGGTTAAACTAAGTGTATTCTATCATTTTCCTGTGTAATTATCACCACACTGGTTATATTGAATGTGTTTGATTTTTATAAAAAATTAAAATAAATAAATATTTCATTATTACACACCGGCCTGGTTCATGGTCCATTGTGACACCGGGTGTACGTTAAGGGGGGTGTGAGACGGGTTGGATGCCTTCTCAAAGCTGAATCCAAATTCATAAATTTAAAAGCATTTTGATTGTGCGCTGCATCCCTGGCCAGTATAAAGTGTCCTGGTCTGGTGTGTGACTCCCTTTAAAATCCATAACAGTTAGCACCCTTTCTGAGATGGAATTGCCTGAATCATTGTATTAATCAATATAAATCAAAGAAGCCAGGGATTGCACACCCTTGCTGGATGGGTATTCCTCACAGCGGGAGGAACTAACCACATAAGTGGTTTGGGGACCTAAATGGCGTATGGTAAATTGGCCCACTGTGCTGTAGCCTCTTAGTGTGGGGGGATGTGGCGTCCCAGACTTTGAAACATATTACTGTGCTGATCAAGCATAACGTGCCAGTTACTACGACCTAGATGGACAGAATATGAACTATGACAAACATCTATTTTGCCAAATGCCCACATTGGACAGCCTTGGGGCTGCCTGGTAGACATTGACACTGCAGACAACACCATATGCATGCATGATTCAATCTCAAGAGGAACTGTTCTGGTTGTCTTTACTTGGATAAAATAGCTGGCCTCCATGTCACCTTTCAGCAGTGATTTATAAGAGGCTTTGCTGAGTTTGACTTGGTGCATCTGGAAAACCTTTTCCAAAATGACTTGTTTATTGCACATCCGAGAATTGGAAAGAACAGATATAAGATACACTTTATGGAATCTAAAACTCTGTAAGGCCTCCATGAGTATGTTTCTTTCGTCCTTGCCAAATAACACAATATTATATGATAAATACTTTCATATTAAATACCACCCCTAATAGTAGCCTCCATCATCTCTGAAATCTATCAGGAAAGCCGATTATTTCGATAATTAGGGACAAATGGGAGACAACTCTGGAAAAGCAATTGACAGACATTCAATGGTCCTATATGATACAGCATGTCAAAATAATATCACAAAAAATAATCATAAATGTATGCAATTTAAATATCTGCACGAGAACTACTATACTCCCACAATGCTTGCAAAATTCATGATGTGGATTCTGTATTCTGAGCTGTGTCAGATGCGGGTATGCTGGCCCTGATTTTCTACACAAGTCGTGGTCGTGCCCACAATACAGTCCTTTTTGGCAAATGTTTGGGAAGTGATGATCTCAACCGTGGAAGATAAAACAACTCCATTGTCACTGGAGGTCTGTATTTTAGGAACAATATGGCACATTGGTATGAGGCACAGGTGCTTTGTGAGCTTCACTAATTGCTGAAAGATGGATAAGTGGAACACCACCTGTTGCAAAGATGTGCTTAGGGAAGTTTGTTTGGTACAACGACCAAGAGCAGACTGGAAGAACATATTCATTGGCTGTTCCCAAACCATGAGAATACTGTGGTGCCTTTAGAGCCTAACTTGATGCGATACAATAGCTATATTGATAAGCATGTGTACACTCTAGGATATTATGCTGATGTGTAAGGACTTAGGTTGTACTTTAAAGAGCTAACGTTCCTTGTACAAATAGCTGTAATAAATTGACTTCTGACCTGGAGGTGTACAAGGATTCGTAGTGGCTAAAATTACCACTCAGCCCTCACACTTCTCCAAACCAAGAGCCAACACAATCATAAAGGTAGAACAGGCACAGTCAAGAGATATACCTCCTTTGTCTTTTGTGGTAACGTGGGCCAGGGAAGGCTATACTCTTAAGTGGGGCGTGAACCTGGTTCAGTAAAAACCCAAAAAGCGAAGTATAGCAGTACAAAATAAAGGAATGTACAATCAAGGTTCTATAAACATATATACTTTAATCAGACACTCCATGTACAAAACCAACTAGAAAAGGCTTTAAAAACCAACCCCTGTAGAGGAAGCACAGAATATGAACAGATATAAAAGCAGGGTGATGAGACAACTGGAGAAAGGCAATCAAAAGACCCCAATGTACAAAAGGATATATCTTTGAGTTGCAAAAGGGGATTAAAATGACCTATTCAGTCCACAGGGCTCAAAGAAGATCCGGGGGGCGGTGGCAGATATTGGTCAAGAATACCTTTGCAAATGTCTTTGTGTTTCAACAGCATCAAACCAGAACCTCCTGTGCTGATTGTGGTGGCAACTCAGTTCGAGAATGCAGCAGTCACAACTTCCCAGTGATAAACTGGTGTCGAGTTGGGGTGGAACGGAAGGTGGCTGTGGTCTTAAATTGTCTACTCAAGCTGTGTGGATCAGGTGGTCCCCCAAAAGAAAGCTGGTACCAGGATGCACAGGCAAGTGGATTATTTTATGCAGAGACATGGAGGTTGCTGCTCGTGGAACACCAGAGTTAGGTTGGTTGGCTTACAGGAGTGGTGATAAAGAAGCTAGTGTTTTGGACAGTGTCTTCAGAAAGGCAAGGTAGCAGTACTTCATAGTTTGAGCCGAGGCAATGACATGCTTCTGCTGACCCAGTGTAGCAGTGAACAGAGTCGAGCAGCGGACAGAGATTCAGAGAACAATGGACACCAAAGGGTAGCATCGAAGGCCTATGCTAGATTGCTCTGCGTTGAGCACACTTGAGTCACATGGTTCGGAGGGGCTCGTCGACAACAGAGGCCTTGGCTGTTCTGGCTTCCAAGTGCTGTGAGTCCAACTCCAGTATCTCAAGGGCCAATGTCAGTCCTTTTCTCATGATCCCAAATACGTGGGAGGCTAGCACACACATTCAGGGTCCCTGCAAATGGTGAGACCTAGGCAACAGGGTGGCTGGCAGAGAAGCAGGCTTATGGCCCAACTGCAGTGTTCACCCAAATCGTCCCTGGGATGGTTAGGGGATAGAGCTTCAGCATTGGAACCTCACAACTGGAGGACTTTAGAGAGGACTGGTCCAGTGAAACATTCTCTAGTGATGATCTAACGATGCTTAAAGATGATTCCCAAAATGATTCAAAGAAGTAGTGGGAGTCCCCTTCTTTAATAGACAAACGTCCTCGGGTGATTGGACTAAAGCTATCATGCTTTAGGGGTTCAATCTCTGCTCTTTAAACTCTGCCCCTATGATGTCACATCCAAAGTTCTTTACTCCAGAGGAAGTAGAGGTGACAGGAAATAGAAAGAGAGGCAAGAGAGTATCAAGATGGCAGAACCCTCCCAAAGCTGTACAGATACCTCTCTTGCTATTGTACTTCTGCCCGCCGGCCTTCTTAATAGAATCAAAGGTGTGAGGCCTGGCTTTCTGTGAATGGGTCTACCTCTATGTTTCTGCTCCCAGGTGCTGCGAATCAGGATACACACACTATGCTTTTGGCATGGATCTTATGAAAGGGGAATCTGATTAGCAGATTTCCCTTACAGAGATGGAATTACCTGCATCATTTTATTATTTAATAAAAAAATAAAAAGGCCAAGGCCAGATGGCAATTCATCACATAGACATTATACTAATAGTTACATAACGTGTATAAAATATTGATCTCTTCGATCATTGTTGTCTAACATGTTTGCCTGCTGAAGTTGCATTGCCTGTGAACTTAACTCCCTTGTCTTTGCCATTGTATTACATGTGCTATAATTACAAAAGCATTTAAAAATAAAGGTTTAAACAAAAAATAAGTCAGGGCAGACACTGATATTTCTGTGCCTCCCTTGGGTCATAGCTGTTCCCGCAGAGGAAAGGCAGTGTTTTCTGCTATTATAGGAGGGGAGTGAACATTTTGAATATGATGCTTATTGAACTATTAATTTGAATTCAAAATCGTGTGCGGAGGCTAACATGTCACTAATTCAGCTACAAGCAGATCTCTTCCAGCAAGAAAGAACATTGGTGTGTCAACAGGATAACCCCCCTCAAATGTCATTATAGAGTACTCTATCCACGAGTATGTTTCCCAGAAGGCCCATATGGTTAATTGATAGAGACTGAATCCTGAAGTCATGATTTCTGATGAGCTTCTTCCTTAAATTTAAAAACCTAACTTCGAATAGGCAATGTAAAACATTGTCGTATTACATTTTATTATAATCGTACTGAAATACACAGAGGACATCTGCTGGTCTGATCGAAAATTGCAGCCCATAGAATCAAAGCTACGACTTAAAACAGAGATCGCAGAAACAACACAGTTTCAAATCTAAGTTCAATTTACAGTGAAAGCAACGCATTTGCATTGCAGTATTGATGGATAGAGGACCTTATAAGGCAATGTAACAGCAAGCAAGCCTGGGAGAGAATTGAAGTATTATAGGAAACTAACTCACGTTCACTTAAATTGGATTACTCAGCTCACTGAACGTGTATTATACTGTATTTTAAGATAGCTCTCACGAGCTGGCTCCTGTAGAATAGGTGTACATAATAAATAATAATAATTGAACATTTCTGGTTTTCATAGATGACTGAAATTGTGGCATTTATTGCAAAATACACGTTCCTCATATTATTCAGCCTGTTTGTTAAACATTCAGGCATCCCATTGTATCTGTTCTTATGGCTCTTCTCAGCACTTTATAGAAGCAGAAAAAGCAGGTCTCGTTTTTGACATTATCTCACAAATATGCCAATTGAGTCCACAAGAAGAAGGGGTGAAAAATAAAACAGTGCCCCTCTGTAAAACCCATCATGTACTACACACACTGATGCTCATGTTTACAAAGTGTCCATTGCAACCAACTCATAAATGTGGGGAGTGTTGGGTTTTCAGTGAATGAGGCTTAGCCCAGCTCCCACTGAGAAAGCCATAAACTCTCTGTGGCCCTCATTACGACCCAGGCGGTAAGGGGTTTACGCCGGCGTAAACTTCGCCGACCCTTACCGCCCGAGTACGAGTTCCCGTAGCGCCATGGTGATTTTAACGCCTGCTTTTAGCAGGCGTTAAAATCCATGGCGCTAAGGGACCTTGTTGTTAATTACGCCACCGTAATTTACGGTGGCGTAATTAACGCCTTCTTCACTCCCATTATGCCCTATGGGGCAAAAATGGGAATGGGGAAGGGTAAATGGGGATTGGGGACTTACCGCCCCGCCAAGGTCGGAATGGGGCGGTAAGTCCGCCAACCACCATGGCGGAGTTGGCAACTTAGCGCCATGGACCATGGTGCTAATAGCACCATGGTTCTCCGCCAAGGTCGTAATGAGGGCCTGTGTTGCTTGGGTGGAGTACAGTCGACGTCAGCTGAGACCACCAGTCGATTTATGCATGTGGTGAAATAGTAAGACAGACAGTAGATTTGGTCAAAGTGGGTGTCCCTCTGATAGAGTGTGAGACTGATAAGCGATAGTTTGAGAAATTGTATTTCCCGAATTTGCCTCACAGCCTTCCTGGCCCAGCTACGGGTGAGGCTTCTTGTCAGGTAGGTAGCCATTTGCGTGCTTCCGATATGACCTTTATACAGTGCCCAGAGCAGGACACATTTTTGAATAGAATGTATTTACCAAATGCCACACAGATCCATGTGGACTAAGTCTGTACAAATGATCCCTTTGGCCACCAAAAATCGAAACCACAGGGTCCAGGATTGGTTAGATCCCAGAGTATCATGAGGGGAGCCAAAGGAAGTGAGGGTTGCGGTCAACCTACACACGATAGTAAGTGGGGTAGTGAGGGGATATTTGATGATGTCAATGTTAATTATAGCATTGACTGCAGGTTACAAAAATAATACAGATGACGAGCCTCTGGGCCCTCTGCAGCCCTAATACTTCAGTGTGTTTGAACCAGGGAAATGTACTTAAAATCTTTGTGGAAATTCCGAGCCTAAGCCTGTGACCTTAACAGGATTCAATTTCCAGAACAAGACTAATGGGAGAAATGTAATATTTACTTTAACTCCCAACTTGTATTGAATGTAGTTATGGCAGAAACTGACACCTTGGGAAAATTGGGTTTGAGGTGAAATTACTCGAGGGGAAGCAAAATCCCTTAAAGGTCAACTTCAACTATGGTGGGAATCTGAAAGTTGTGTTTCAACCAGATAGACATAACCTGTGGCAAACGAGGTAAAAGTATAGAGGCTTCAACAAACAAAATGAAGATTGGGCCCAAATTAAAGCTACCTTTTGGAACTGAACCCTTTCCAGTAAATATAGATCTTAAAGGGGTGATTGAGGAGGATCGACACCTGAAACTGCTGTCTTGGAACACAAGGGGGAACTCCTATTTGTCATCCAACCACGAAACCACAGCCATGTTTACAGAGAATAACTATTTTTTTGCAAGAAACATGGCATGTGGATAATCTGTCTATAGATGGCTATGACATGTTCTCCTAACTTGCAAAGCACAATAAGGTGTGCTTACGAATACGCCTTCGGTGGGTCTGCTTTTTGAAATCAAGGAGGCATTAGGTTTTATCTCTAGGCCTTCCTCACTGGTTGACCTTGAAATGTTCCTGGTTAATGTCTATTGGCATCAAGGGATAGCTGAATTAAATGGCTTTTTGGAAACAATGACAACACTAATCTGGAGCTGGCAAGGGGCTGATCCTAATGGCAGGGTTATACTGGCAGGAGATCTTAACTCAGACTGTTGTATGTCAGATAATAATAATGAACCATGGAAGACCTTGCCAGAGCAACAATGGGGGAAAATGTAGAATCTATTGCTTGAGTCTATGGGTCTGGTCTGTTTGAATGGGTGATTGGATGTCTCTGATTCATCAATACCAACCTGGAAAAGAGGAGATAGTTACTCAACCATAGACTATATTTTTCGTTGATGCTCTTTCTTTCAATCTGAGTATAGGTGTTAAGATTAACCCCAATGCATGGAGAGACCATCGTGTCCTGAAAGCAGACTTTGATATATTAGTAAATAAGTCGGCCGAAGGGGATTTAATTGACCTTCGAATAGAGTGGGACAGGGTAAAGGGATTAGATGAACCACACAAAATATAGGGATCCTAAACAGCGAACTAGTATCCCTTATGAGTGCTAGTACCCTAGAATGGAAACTCATTGCATTTACTCCTACTAGGTTTGACACTTTTCTGGGCTGCTTGATTAATAGGGCTAATACTAATCCTAGTAAGAGTTTTGGCACACCATGTCATAGACACAGGCATATCTTTTTAATCAAACATTTTATTAAAGTATTCATCGAGAACAAATTGACATTCGCATAGTATTACGCATCAACACAATCTGACAGAGATAGCATGCAGCATGTCCAGGTGGCTGCATGTTGATAAAGGCAATAGCAGTAGGCACTTTTCCACAGGCATATCTTTAATCAACAGCTGGCCTGTGTGAAAGCATCTATGCATCAATCCTAGAGGTCGATTCGCTGCTCTAATTGGAACCAAGTAAAAAAAAAATATAGAATTAAAACAAAGGTATACAAACTATTTTAGGTCCAGAAAAACACTGGTGCTGCAAAAGGATGTAGAAACCTTGCTGTGCACCCTAGTAAAAAGAGACTTAAGGGCATTCTGGGTGCTGAATCATTGTTAGTCTATTCAATGCGGTCTCGGAAACCCAATGGGTTGACTTTTTTTCTAATTTGTTTGTGGTTATTCCGGTGGGTCCAGATGAGGATATCATCGGTCTGACTCCATACCGTGCCGGGGAATGGCAGCCAACTATTCACTATGAGGTAGTGATGGGGCTTATTAAAAGTGCAAACATCTCCTGGGTGGCAGGCCCGAATGGTTTGATCAATAACACCTTCAAGGGTCATCCAATTGTTTGGGCGCATGTCCTCACCATGCTTTTTAAATGTATTGTGAAAAATTGAGACCTCCCGATCTCTTGGCAAACAGCTTATGTGGTCCCTATTTTTAAAAAGTGGGGAAAGAGATCAGGCTAAGAATTATAGCCCTATTGCCTTGATAGGCTCAGACTACAAAATGTTTGCCTCCATACTGTTGATTCACTTAAAAGAGTGGATGAACACATCACAACGGAAAGCCATGGTGGAGACATTTATGTGGCCTCAATTGACCTCTGGGCAGCCTTCGACCACGATATGCCGAGCCACCTGTGGTCTAAGCTTGAGAAGTGGTGATTGCCGGGGGTTCTGCTGCAGCTAATTATGGCTCTCTATGAAAATGCAGGGATACGTGTCAGACTTAATCTTGAAGGGAATGTGTCCTGTAGGATTCCAACTTGGGTGGGTCTGAGACACGAGTGTGCTCTTGCCCCCTGTCAATTCAACCTATATGTATCCGATATTGGTGACTGTTTGGCTGAGTCGGGTTTGGTTACCCCACTGCAACAAAGTGGGTCTTCAGCACTTAATGAATACATTTGCTTATTTTGCAGAAGAGAATGAACCCCAGGACAACACATTTATTGATGCTGTCGAGGGGTCAGAAAAAGAAAAGGCAGAGTTGGAGTATGCAAGGTGTTCCTATTGATAACACATTTAGTGAGCTTTATTTGTGGTTCCCTTGCTTTGCTCAGTTGTCGGGGACCGGACTTTGCACCTTCCTCAGACAGAAAGTTATAACTTTTTCCAATAAAATTACTAAACTGGAGCAAGAATGTTGGCGTTTTTTACACCAAATCGTCGGTCTGCTTATATGAGGGCAAGGCTGTGCCAAAACTCATCTACGGGATGGAACTACATTATCATGAGTTGGCAACATTTTGGGAAACGCTAGAGGGAGGGTAGGGAGATGGATGCTTAAGCAACCCAACTCCATTCCAGCAGCGGCTATTAGATATGAATTGGGAATAGCATCCTTGGAGGCATGGGTGAAATGGAGACTGTTATCCCTTTTCCGTAGAATGATTGCCCGGCTGCCGAATATGCTTTATGTAGAGTTAGGCAAATTGTTGGAAATGTGTGGACCAGGACAAGACTCTAAAATGTTTTTGATTGGAATTATGGATACATGTGATCAGTCCTTAATATGGATAGAGAGACTCTGGTCACTAATCCCGAAATGGTGAAAAGATTGCTATATTAGAAAGACTGGATCACAAACATAGACAGATTCCACTCTTATCCCTCTTTGATTCATCTACAGTGGGACCACAAGAGACGCAGGGTTATCTCGCTACTTCTCTTACAGTTTCCAAATCATTACTATCAGACAATTCTGCGAAAATTACATTTTGTCAACTTGCAAAGTATTATTATTTAGGAAGGTGATAGGCTCAGAAGATTCATATTGCTAATTTTGTAAGAAGGAGGGAGGAAATGAAACAGTTAAGCACTTCCTACTTTTCTGCCCTGCACTTTGTAGCACAAGGTCGACCCATATGGCAACATTTGCTAAATGGGGAGTCAGTGGGGATGATAACTATATATGGTCCCATTGCATCAACATTCAGAATACTTCAGAGGGTATAGCAATTGAGTCATTTTTAAGTCTATGGATTTATACAATGAACGGAATACAGCATAATGGGCTCCATAATTTCTTATTTTGTAAACACTAACTTATGTATTCGTTCTCATATATGAAATTGAATAGGGGTGGACATACCGTTTGAAATTGTTGCAATTATTATTTTTTTTTTTTTTAGTTTTTCACTGGTTCATATGTAATTTGTGATGAACTGAGATGTATTGAATGGTCTTTGTACTTGGTGTTATAAATGTTGGATTGTGTGATATTGTCTAAAATTGTGCAATAATGTTATTTGTGATGAATTGAGATGTTTTCACTCCATAATATTTGGTCTTATAAGTGTTAAATTGCATGATACTGTCTATAATTATGCAATAATGCTATTTATGATGAATTGACATGTATTCAAAGGTTTTAGCATTTAGATTTATTAGTGTTAGATCATGTGATAGTTTGTCAAATTGTGTAATAATGTTCTCTATTCCATATGTAAACCATATAACATTTTAAAAAAGAGACTGTAAAGCTGTAGCAACACCCTATCAAGCAACAGCCAGAAGGGTCCGAAATACCAGTAATATGTATTTCCATTTTCCTTTGTGTCTTTTTCCAAGAAACTCAGAGTAAAAGCCATGGATGTATCGCATGTTCTCGCATTGGGGACATTAAATTCATTCTCCCACTAATGGACATGCCTCGCACAGTAAGACCTTTACTTCCGTTTAATTTTGCAGTTGTGCAAATCTTCAGCTCGGTTTGGGCATCACAATTCTGCACATTTCCCATATGGGCTACGTAATTCTGCTAATTTCCCTAATGGTTTTGCAGTCAATTTGAATCACTGCAGCATGTATAAACCCGAGGTGTGCATATCGACTTGATCTACACTTTTCGGAGCAAATCATCCGAAGCAGCAAACTCCTAGTAATTTGGGGGCTTTTACAGAGATTGGCACATGGTAGGTAGGGCAGCCCAATAGGTTGCTCTGAAAGGTGGACTATATTCACTAGTACAACCCAGCATTCTGCGGTGCATAAGTGCTGCACACCCCTGACCCTGACTGGTGTTCCCCCGTTGGGCACAGACAACACCTACCCACTCACTCTTTAGCACCCACGATCCCAAGACTTGGGAACTAAACACGCTAATATTGCTTAAAATAAGAAAAATAAAACTTGCCTGGCTCATCTGTGATGTTACACAATACTCCATAAGTCTTTTGGAAGGGCTATGAACACGGCAAATGTACTTCATCGGAATGGTGCCGCTTTCCAGATACCCGAGGTATTTTCTTTTTAATTAGCTATCTGCCTTTAGCACAAGTGTCTTAAGATTACGTTTGCCCATGGCAGTAGTAACTGTGATGGTGGGCCAACTTGTGCTACAAAGTTGCTGAAACAATTGTTACAGAAGAGACGGGGAATGGGGGTTCTGAACTGAGAATATCTGGTTGGCATAGCAATGGGCAATGCCATGGCATGAAACAGCCAAATCACTCTAATCTCTTTTTACAAACTCCTTCACCGTACTACCCAATAAGAAGTTCCCTAATATTATTTTCTCCAATTAGCAGCTTTATAAGAAGCAAGTCGGGTGCCAGGCTTTCCATTTCCCAGCTGTGCAGCGATTTCATATTGGGCTATGTTGGGCTATCCCCCACACATACGCCATCCATTGGGCTATTTTGGGCTACATTTTACAGATTTTTAGTCCTCTTGAGTCTACCTTTCTACAAGATGACCACCCATCCACCACTCATTCCCTTTACGCCCCCACCACTCTCTCTATCCATGGTTGGGGTATGTTGGACTACCTTTGACAAGTCCTCCGGAGTCTGCTTTGTTCTTCATGTTTTTTGCACCAACCAACTACTATCACTCACCCACCCCACTCCCAGCACCACTCTCTGTAACCCTACCCACTAACCCAACCCTACCCATCCTAACCCCACCCTCTCACCCTACCCCATTCTCTCAACCCCAATCAACCCACCCTACCCCCACTCTTTCTACCCCAGCCCACCTTTCCCTCCACTCTTTCTACCAATACACCCACTCTTCTATGCCCTCATGCCTGCTCTCTGTCTCCCTTGAGCTGGCTTAACATAAAAGGCCAGATCACCAATACTGGCACCATCAACCTCATGCTTACATATCAATGCTTTTCCCCAGCCTTCAGATTGTGACCTCAGCGGCACTCTTCAGTTACCTCCTCCTTATCTTCCAGGCACTGGCATCCTACATGAAGTGGCAGCCACCCCAGAGTCAGTCTTGCACCAACTGCTCCCTCTTTTCCCTCTTTTTCATTGAACAACTCCTCTTCAATCGTCCCTCAGACAGTTCCGAAGTCCCACCCACCAAGTGGGTTTGTGGAGCATTGTGGAATAAACAATTCTTAGAGTTCCATGCTAAACCATTGGGATTAGTCATCTCATATAATGCAACCTACCCACAAGAGGCAGATTTGCAATATTATGCAAATTAACCCTTAAGCGTGCCAGAAGGGGCTTGAATGTAAGTTCTCTGAAACCTTCTATGTCATTTGCTAGGTATCAAAACCAGTATGGTTAAAACTTCAGAGCACAGGCTTTCAGTAGTTCCTCAGGATCACCCTATAGAGGCTTTAACACTGGCTTGGACCAATTAATGCCAAGCCAATTATATTCCCAAAATGTAAATGATGTTCATCTGCCTTGTATCATATTGTTCTGGATTGCCTAATTGTAGTACACGGTTGTAAGCATATAGAAAGATGTTGTTCTCTTCACTCCAGCGCCATTAAAAACACTTTATGAGTGGGTTAAGCTTTCTCCACCAGCTTAATGGCTTGGTAAGTGAAGAAAGGAGATAAGAGGGTGCATCCTGGTTTTACCTATGTTGGCAATTTGAATGCCCTGGAGAAACAACTGGTGACACTGACCTGTCTGTGTATGACCATCTAAAATTGAGCTATGAACGTGATGTAAATGATTGAAAAACATCCATGCACCATGAAATGAACACACAACTGAGGAGTGGGGAGTAGGCCGGACCAGAGTGGAGGGCATGGAAGAAGATCAGTGTCTGAATGGGAGGGTGGTTTTGAGACAACCTAGGGTGTACCCAAACCGATAGAGGGCCAAAGGGGAAGACAGGGGAGGGAGATGGGCCTAAGCTAATTGGAACACTGATAGAGGTCCTAAGATGGAAACAGGTGAGAGAGAGGGGTCCCGCTCTCGCAAGGATGGACCGCAGGGCACAGGGAAACATCCCCCTAGCAACCGGTGGGGGAAACACACCCTTCTGCATACATCCCTCAAACTCTGAACTTACCATCAAATTGCCTCTAGCTAACTCCCAAACACTGACCATCCATCTTATCTACAGACAGCCTGGTCCCATAGGGTCGTTCGAGGAGGACATCCACAACCTATTCTCCAACAACCTCAAAACCTCCTCACAACTTCTTGTCCTAGGAGACTTCAACTTAGTGTTCAGTGACCCCCCTTGATAAAAATGTCACAATCATCGCCAATATTTTCTTCGACCTGGGTTTAACACAAAAAACCCTCGAACCAACTCATATCAAAGAGAGAACCCTAGACTGTCTAGCAGATTACAACTGCACAGCCAACATCAAAGTCATCAGCCCACAACTTTGGAACTTCTTTGTGTCCTTTGATCTCTCCACCTCTAGACCACTCCCACCAGTACCCACCATGGCCCGCCATGTCCTACAAGAAACAAGAACATCAACAAGGATAAAGTCATTCCAGCAATCCTTCCCAGTCTTAACCGCCTAGCAGATCACTTAGACCCTGAATAACTTGTCAAACGAGTATAATAAAATCATGTTAACCACCCTGGATGACGTTGCCCCTCTAAAACTTAGACCGAGTAAACCCAAATTCCACCTAAACAAATGGTTTACCCCCGAACTAAAGCACCTTTGATTACTTAAGAGAAGCTGTGAAACAGCATGGAGATTCACCCCCTCAGATGACCACAAAGATAAACTCACTGAAATTTCCACCCATTACAAAAAGGAAATCCATCTTGCCAAGCAAAACTCCTTCAACAAACGCATAGTCAATGCTAACTCAAGTATGAGAGAATTGTTCTCCATCCTCAAAGAATTAGAGTCACCTATCCCCATTCCGGACACCTGTTCTAAAGATAAATCATGGTGTTCCTATATTCAACAAGCGCTATCGAACAAAATTACCATGCTCAAACAGAAAATCGCCAAGAAAAAAGCCTCTCTCACTCAACCCTCCCGACCAAAAACTCCACTCCTAAGGAACAGGACATCAATGCACGATTCATGTTCACCAAAACCTCTATCCTTGAGGTGGAGAAAGTTATCCTTTCTCTTAAAAGTTCAAACTGCCAGGTTGAACCATGCCCTGCCCAACTGATAAAGGACGCGGCCAGGGATCTCTCCCCATTTATCTCAAAGCTCGCCAACGCCTCATTCACATCCGGCATTGTGCCAACCAGCCTAAAACAATCCTGGGTACTACCCTTGCTCAAAAAGCAAACCCTAGACCCACTTATACCCACGAACTACTGTCCCATTACGACAGTACCTTTTCTTCTTAAAATTTTGGATAATATTGCATACAATCAAATCCAATTTTTTTTTCGAACAGCGTAAACTCTTAGGAAAACGCCAATCAGGTTTTCGCCCCAACACAGTACAGAGACCGCCCTCATTGACCTGAAAGCGCAAATAGATGAATTACGAGATAAAGGAAAAATGGCTCTGCTTCTGCTGCTGGATCTCTCGGCTGCTTTCGACCTTGTTGACCATGGGGTCCTCTGCAGCCACCTACACTGAGCGGTACACTTTTCCAAAGAAGCAATTACCTGGATCAAGTCCTTCCTCAGCGACAGGACTATGAGGGCGTTCTCCCCTGCGGCAGCAGCCGACCCGATTCCCATCCTGTGTGGAGTTTCTCAGGGCTCCTGTGTCACCCCCACACTATACAACATATTTACCAAGCCCCTCTTTGATGATCTGGACCTTCTTGGTATCACCTACACTAACTATGCAGATGATACCCAGATTCTCCTCCCACTTCCTGGGGATAACGGCAAGGATTTGGTCTTGGTGAATAGGGTCTACATCATCATTCAGGCATGGATGGCAACCCACGGTCTATGCCTGAATAATGACAAAACAGAGCTCATCATCCTAGGAACCCACACTAACCTCAACAAACTGAGCCAAGCCTACAGCTCATTTGAGATTGACGGTAATATTATCAGGGTATCCAAGGAAGTAAAGACACTTGGATTCTACCTGGCCTTCACCCTCTCCTTCGAAAAACAGGTGAAAGCTATGGCATCTGCCACAGCCTACACCTGTAAGCTCATCAGAACTGGCAAACACTTCCGGTCAGACAACAATTGCATTATTTTAGCCAGAGCCTTGATATTATCTAGGCTTGATTACGGTAACGCCCTCTACATTGGTGCTAATAAATCCATCATCCAAAGAATTAAAATCCTACAAAATAATGCCCTGCAAGCAGCTCTCGGTGTGTCCAAAAGATCGCACATATCCAGGATCAGACGCCATTACAAATGGCTGTCCACCCAAAACAAAATCCACTTAAAAGTGGTATCATTGGTCCATTAAGCTTTGAGCAACACCGCCCCAAGTTACCTCATAGGCAAATTCCAAAAGAGAACCTCCACCCACCCAGCATGAACCCACACCACAAACAGCCTTAGCATACCTAGATTCAGGCTAGCCAAGGCTGGGGGAGGTAGCTTCCAGGTACGAGCAGCCCAATTATGGACCGCACTGCCCCACCCTTAGCGTGAGGAGCAGCCATTCCTTACATTTAGATCCAACTACATCAACATGTTAAAAACTGCGCACCTCTACCCAGTTCTATACTACCTTATCCATAGTCTTCCCATAACTGTTTTGCCTTACACCCTTGCGCACATCCTCACTCCTCTCCCCCGGACAGGTTACTGCATTTGTCCCTCCTGTGCATGCCCTTGCTGTCCGCCTTGTATTTGTATATATCCTGTACATATTATGCAGCCTGACTACACTTATCTGTAATTGCCTGCTTATACTGTATGAACTGCCTATACTTTATTCTGTAAGTATCTCGTAACTGTACTTAAGCCTCACACATACTGTACTGCTGCGCCCAGCTACCCTCGGGTTTGGTGCACATTATAATCGAATAAAACAAACAAACAAACAAACAAACCTCCTTGCTTACAGATCTGCCAGAGTGCCAAGAACCCATGAAGGTGGCAACATTGTGCAGTATAAGAACCTTTAACATAAAGTAACATAACATGATAGTAAACCCACTTTTAAACAGTGGGGCCTCTATTATCTCTAATATAACCCATATAAAGGACTAATCAGCTAGGTTAAAGGCCTTGAAAAAGTCTGGTCCCATTATGCCTGGGGCTGAGGAGTCCCTGAATGTCTCTAGTTAAGATTGAAGCAATATGGCCTGGTTGAGTAGAGAAGCTTGAGGTTACTTTGAGCATTGTAAATCAGGGCTGGGATTATCTTTTGGTCAATGGCTAGTCAGGCATCTTGCCCTTACACTTAATGACATAAGTGGGACAAAATGAATTAATACATTATGGGGGTTTGTCCTGATCTTAGGGATCACTGCCATGCTGTCTTGCTGAACATCTGGGGGCAGAACGCATTTGTTGCTTCTCGACCCCAAACATTTCAAGCAAAGGTTCTCCAATAGAGCCAAAGATGGTGTTCCCCAAAACCATTGTGAATCTGTTTAAATCCCAGGGTCTTCTCTAGTTGGAGTTAGGCTTATGGCATTTTTGATTCCCTAGGAATTGATGGTTTCTTCAAGTGTATACGTATGTTTTGCAGTGAGGGGTGGTACCAGAATTTCCCTTAGGAAATGGTGAATTTAAACTGTTGTGAAGAATCATGTGGTTCCCTCACTGAAACCATGTCTTCTCCCTGGTGGTCTGGGGAAGGCAGACACTTCTTGATCCCAACCGTGGGGTGTTGCACTATGGGAGGATCACCTGGGTGGAGACAGGGCCCAGGGTAGCAAGGAGATTCCATGGGATAGACACAGCATTTCTCCTCTGATAGGAAAACTCTTGACACTGTGCCGAAAGATATTATGGCTTATTGTCTCTCAGACTCATATTTAACCTAAGGAAGTGAACCCTAAAGTTATAACAACAAAGCATACTGTACCAAAAGAAAGACTCTTTTTTGATTTCTAAAATGAAAGGCCCTCCTCAATTCAAAGGGCACATTACAAAAGAGGGAGGACATGTTGTCTTCTCTAAAGCATCTAAACCATCTTCCTCTATAAAAGTTAAAACCTATAGCCCTTCTGTGAAAACTGTTACAGGAATTAAATTGACCCTTAAAAATAATGAATAAGTGATATTGCCTTGCATTTCCAGAGTCACCATTCAAAGCAATAGCTTCTTCATCACAACTCCTGTAAATTGATCAACCCGACCCTGGTGTTTCCAGAACTGCGACCTCTGAGCCCCTGCATTGAATCACCAGATTGAATTGACAAGCCTGCGCATCCTGGTACCAGTTTACCAGTGTCAAATCTCGAACGCTAACCGAACCTGGTGTCTGCCCAATCCACACAGCTCTAGTAGGCTTCAAGACCACAGTTACTTAACATTCCACCATGACTCTATGCCAGCTTGAACCATCCCGACTGCTGCATCCTCGAACTGAAAAGAAACTGCAAAAATATTACTGACTGATTTCTGTCCCCCCCAGTCCACCTTTGGGCCCTAGACACTGGCTAGGTCATTTTAATCTCTTTGCAACATCAATAAATAGCTTTTTGGAACATTGTGGTCTTTTAATAGCCTTTTCTCCACCTGTCACATTACCCAGAGTACTGCATGTATTCTATCTTCGCATATTCTTTTTCTTTCTACAGGAGTGGGGTTTTACAGTATTTTCTAGTAAGTTATTATTGTAAATGATGTGTATGATTAACGTATATATATTTTTATCGAAAATTGATTGGACATTCCTTTATTTTTGACTGTTTCCTTCACTGTTTTGGTTACTACTGAAACACATGCACACCTTTCTTTAGACTATAGCCTTCCCGCCACCCACATTGCATCAAAAGGCAAAGGATGCATATCTCTTAACGCAGCCTGTTTTAATTTTATGATTGTGTTCCCTCCTGGTTTGTAGAAGTGTGAAGGCTGAGTATGCACTTTAGCCACTCATTTGTCAGAATAGCTCAGCTTCTGTAAACTCAAGCTTGTAGATGTTGATGTAACCCCCATAGCGTGTAGTTCATTACATGCAGATGCTAGAAACCAACCATGCCACATTGCACATGTGAACACATTGCTAATATGAAATATTTAATAAGTGCATTTTTCGGTGTAAGGTTTCTCTGATACAACTACTGTTTTTTTTTTCATTTTGTAGAAAATAAATGCAACATGTGTATGTGTAGCAAAAGCATAACTTATATTAGGTGGTATTCGGCTTGCATGGACATACAAACTGTATGTGATTTCTAGAATTAATGGCATTTTAAGGCTGTTTGATTCTTTTTGTTGACAAGCTGTCTATGTTTAATAATTACATTGGGGTGACTTCCCCAGTTAGCAGACCATTTATTTTATTATTTTAATAAAACAAAATATTGATTCCTAATACAGCCTTCTTCTTTTCCCATCATTGCGGGTCATATTGTATACCAGGGGGTGTTCAATTAGAAGGTGACATTTAGCAGGGGTAAAAATAATACTGTAATTCCCAAAACACCTTTCATATGTGCATAGACCCATCAGACTAGGACGAGGTGGCTGAAAGAATTCCATGCATTGAGAAGCACAACATATGCAATTGTGGGAATTAACTGTGAGGCTCATATGACATCAGGAAATCTAGGAGGGTATAGTCTGACGAACAGGTTCAATGACCTATAGTGAAGCAGCATTTTCACAGTTGGTTGTGACAGAAGTTCATTCTGTGAGGCGATAAAGCGATTAAGAGTCTGTTAGAGAAGGTATTCATGGAATCGGCGCGCTGAAGGATTTCAGTCGGTATGATGGTTACTCTTTTTTTCCCCATGAGCGCAGCCGCACTTGGAATTTAGTGCAGCATTGCCTGATGTATTTGCTTTACACCCGCTTGAAGCTTTACAAAACCATGCATTACTGGGATATTGTTTGACAGCAAAGTTTCTGTTCTTTGTACATAGCTTGGTGCACCAACTTTTTTCTTATAATCAGTGACTCCCTCACATTCCATGATGGTAACAGTAATGAAATAAAAATTAGAATATGTTAATGATGTGTGGCATATATAGTGTTAAATGTTAAATGTTAAAGGTATTTATATAGCGCACCATCACCAATGGAGTTGGTCCCCAGATGCTCTGGCGGATCTGTAAAACAAGAAGGTGGGTGGGGTTGGGTTAGTTAGGAGGAGAGGGAATAGAAAAGTGAGAGAGGTTTTGTATTATTGGCGGCTTCAGTTCGGTATACACTGCCCGCTGAGCTTTAATGTAAGAATTGGACCGGGGGAAAGACCTTGTGTACTGTTGGTGCTGTTTATATGTGTTGTTGGTTTGTTGATGATACAGTGTGGTCAAGTGTGTGTGGTTTGCTGGGCGAGAGTTGGTTGTGTGAGTTTTCTGGGGAGTTAGGTATGCAGAGATTTGAAGGTAGGGTTAGTGGAGTGAGAATCCTGGTAGTGGTACATCTGTTTTGATTTAATTGTATTACTATGGGTGGGATTAGTTGCTACTATCCTTTCTTGACCGCCTGACTTTTATGGGTGTTAGCGCAATGCACTCCCTGCTGTATTCTAATGAACTTTGTATAATATGGTTGGGTGTGTTTGTTCTCCTCATTAGGGATGGGAGCAGGGGTTGGTGGCCCCTATTCCTTTCTATCAATGTGAAATAGGTCTGTTGAAGCTTGGTTATGGTACAGGGCCCAGATGCTATTGATGAATCATCAAAGTGCTTCCATCTTAGTCTACCTATGTTTTCAGACTTTAGTGTCCTCCCCTCATGGCCAGCTCTCATTATGTGGTTTGGTATGTCATGGAGAGTCTTCCTGAGATTCTGTTTTATAGTTGATTGCTTGGTGTGAACCGGGATCAGTGTCTTCATTCATCATTGTTTTAGCTGTGTGTGTGTCCCTGTGGGTGGTCTTCCAGTTAAGCAGTGAAGAGCCAGGATTTGAGCAGTTTCCTGAATAGTAGGTGGTTTCTTGTGTTCCGTATGTTCTTTGGTAAGTTGCTCCAAGTTTTCAGTACCTGGTGAGAGAACGAGGATCCTCCGAGTTGTGCCATATTTGCATTAGAAAGTGCGTAGATGGCTGGCTTACACATACAGGGGTCTCACTAAACTTTGACCGGTGGGGGGCGTGGCTATCTGGCCATGGAATAGGACGTGCTTCGTGAGGAGCTCCTGATGATCCGACTTTACTTTTGCTAAAGTTACCCGCTGAAACTGTAACGAGCGCCTAGAACTTTGGGGATCAGGCGTCGGAAGCTGCACGCTAAGTGGAGTTCGTGGGAGAAGTTCATGGTCCCGAGGAATCATGAGATATATATGTTTTTGTTGGTACGGCTGTGTGGTCACTTCGGTGCCAAGATGGCGGCTAACAAAGGAAAGGCCACCGAGAAGAAACAAAACTGATTTCCCGGGACTGCGGGACAAGGCTGCGGACGATTGCCTGGAGGACGAGTACAACAGGAAATATGGAAAAGTGTTCGAGATAGCACCGTGAGAGTGCCCGGCCTGGCGTACGCTAATGGAGCCTTGGCAATCTGACTGCAGGAGGAGATAGCATTGGATACTTGGGCGACAAGGCCTACGGAAGTTGAATGAGGAGTGCGAGGCCATAGCCCACCTATAAGACAATTCGGAGTGCCATCTTGAATGTGAGTTAGGAGACCTGGGAGCCAGACTGTTGTCGGACTAAGGACAGTGCAGCAGCTGCACCAAGACGGAGCCGTACAGGAGTGGAGGGCAGCGCCATGTCGGCGAAAGGGTTGAGAGTCAAGTCTAAGCAACCCACGATGGAGGTTTTTACGAAAACCAGCAGACCCTCTCGACATCGGTGCAGAGCATGGTCGTGACTCCCGCGGAAGACGCCCCCGAAGGAGATAAGCACCAGATCCTGGAGGCTATAACGGGACTGAGTGCTAAATGGGACTTGGCAATGGCGGACCTCCGCACAGCCCTGGAGAATAAGATTGATGCTGTGGGCACGGAACTCACCCTGTTACGTCAAGATGTCAGGGCACTTGCAGAAAGAACCAGTGGTCTGGAAAGTGGGGTGAAGATCAATACCGACGTTAGCACGAACAATGCGAAGGAGATTCATGTCTTAAGACAACAGGTTGCCAACCTGGAAAATCGTGTGGAAGAGGCGGAAGGAAGGGCGAGGAGGAACAACATCCATGTGGTTGGTCTGCCGGAGGGGGAAGAAGGCCAAGACCCCACAAACTATGTTGAAAACATGATCATACAAGGGATCGGAGAAGGGAATCTTTCGCAAGGATTCACGGTGGAGCTGGCGCATCGCACCCTAATGAGGAAACCCCGGCCGGGGGCCCCGCCAAGGCCGATCATCGCGAGGATCCTGAATTACAGGGATAGAGAAAAGATCCTCGAATATTTTCGTAAGGGCGGCACAATAGAGAGAGCATCCACCAACATCACAGCATACCCGGAATATACAATACTGGTGCAAAGGCAGAGGTATAGTTACGTCCCCGTCAAAAGAAGGCTGAGGGCGGCGGGAGTCAAATATATGCTGCTGTATCCGGCACGATTGAAGGTGATACATAAGAACAAAGCGCTATTTTTTGATACCCCGGAGGATGTTGTCGCATGGCTGGACCTGCAGGGTTGCCCGGAACAAGAAGCGGATCGTGACCGGCAGGAGCATACCGAATGAAGATGTTGTAATACGGACATTGCGAGGGTGAGTGGGAGGAGGATCCTGATTGTACAGAGAAATTGTAACTGGGTGAACTTTCAGCACAATCCGAGCCTGGTGCTCGACATGGACTAGAATATAGTGAGTGTAACTGCAATTGGTAACTGTCTAGCATCTGTATGCGTAATATTTCTTAAAAGGACCAACAGAACGTGGACGACCTACCCAGATAGATTATTAGTTTCAGCGGCCATTAGGATGGCTTACCCTACTGAGCCCTCAGTAGAAGCTTGTGCTAGGCAGGGCTAGATGTGGGGGTGCCTGAGATCCAGGAATGAAGCTGAGCAACAGTTGGGGGGGGGGTGTGGTTGGGGAAGGGATGGGGGGGGGGGAAGGCAGGGGGGATGGGAAGTTGAGTGTGTGTGTGGTTATGGGAAGTTTAAGTTTTGTTTCGAGCCTATTTGGAGGAATCAGAATGTTGCACTTGCGGCACATGAGGGGGCGGGATCGGCGGAAGATCGAGGGGGTGCTTACCAACGACTTATGGGAGACCTCAGGATAATAACGTGGAACGTCAGGGGCCTTAACAGTTATCTGAAAAGAAATAAAACCATGATGTATCTGAAAAGGCAGAAAATAGATATTGCACTACTACAGGAGACATACTTGACGCGAGAGAAGTTGGACCTGGTTAAGAGAAAGTGGAGAGGGACTGTGGTGGGCTCGCCATATTCTGCGTACGCCCAGGGGTGTGTTAATCTGGGTGGCACCGCATGTCCCGTTCCAATCGATACAAGAGGTAGTTGAAACTGATGGAAGGATGGCTATATTGCGAGGGCTGGTGGAGAGCAGGGAGGTATGCATAGTAAACAGCATATTTCAGAGCCCTGTGTACCAACCTTAGTGTGCGTCTAGGGAGCGCGGTGATCTGGGGTGGGGACTTTAATTGTGTGTTGAATCCTGTGGTGGACAGATCTGATGGCGGGGTGGGTAAGCCTAGCCCAGCGGCGAGAGCGTTGCAGACGCTGCTAATTGATTTTGGCTTTACAGATGCGTGGAGGATGAAACATCCCACTGAGAGGCAATACTCACACTTTTCAGCCCCACATCAACTGCACACTAGGCTTGATTATGTCTTTGCTACAGCAGATGAGATATCTGAGATTACTCAAGTCGAATATAAGGCTAGGGTCCTCTCAGATCACTCGCCCCTGATCCTCGGATGGCAATATTGCCCCCCAAGGGCGAGGATCGAGCAGAGGCGCTTAAAGATCCAGTCTTTAGGGAAGATATAAGGGAAGAGATCACCAACTTCTTTGAGGAGAATACTGGGAGTGTTGGCTCCGCGGGCACATTATGGGAAGCTTTTAAGGTGGTGATGCGGGGGCGGCCATTGCTAAGTCAAGAGGGTTACAGGGTGGGGTCTTGGCTGACCTACAAAGGACGGAAACTGAGCTAGAAACAGCATTGAAGAACGGTGACGTAGACACGGAGCTGGTACCCCAACTACAGCAACAATGTGCAGGGCATTGGGAAAGACTCTGCAATCTTAATTATAGGAAATATGTTGAGAGGCAGCACGCAGGGGGAGATAAGACAGGCCGCCTTTTGGCCTGGCTATACAAAAGCGAGACCCCTAGGCCTCCGATTAGGACCATTATTAGGGAGGACGGGGATGAAGGGGCCACGCAAGAAGGGGTTAACAAAGAATGTGCGGATTATTACAGAGCGCTGTACGGGGATGATGAGATGAGTGACCAATGCAAGATAATTGAAACGTTAGAAGACATAGGGCTGCCCAAGCTCAGTGAAGAGGAGAGGGACGAGCTAGATGAGCCAATCGTGTTAGAGGAGTTAGAGGCAGTTGTTAAGCAGTTCCCTACCTGAAAAATCCCGGGAGCAGATGGGTTCCCCAGCGAATTCTATAAAGTATACAGAGAGGAAATCCTCCCCCCAATGCTGGACATGCTTAATGAGCCGTTTGAGATAGGACGGTTGCCTGAGAGAGGCGAGAGAGGCGATCATAATACCGCTGCCTAAGCCCAACAAACCGGAGCATAGATGTGGTTCCTACAGACCTTTGTCGATGCTAAATCAGGACAGCAAGATTCTAATGGCTGTCTTGGCAAATCGATTGCAGAAAGTGATTGGTAGACTGATACATCCTGATCAAACGGGTTATGTCCCGAATAGGAATATAACACACAACCATAGGCGTCTTCACTGGGTGGTCGAATGGGGTAGCAGGAATGAAGGTGAGATGGCGATAGTGGTGGTCGGTCAAAAGACCGAAAAAAAAATCTCGAAATACAATAATCTCGAATCCAAAATCCCGAAAAAAAAAAAGTCGAATTTTTTATTTATTTAATTATATGCTTTTTTGGGGTCAGGTAAGTAAAAAAAATGGGTTAAATAAAAAAAAATAGAAAAAAGGGGGGTTGGGGGGGGAACCCCCCCATTTCGAACAAAAAACGTCATTAAAAAAAAATTCGACTTTTTTTTTTTCGAGATTTTGGATTCGAGATTATTGTATTCGGGATTTTTGTTTTCGGTTTTATTACTATAAACCGGCGATAGTGTCTCTAGATGCAGTTAAAGCTTTTGATTCGGTCAAGTGGTCATGGCTATTGGCTGCCTTGGACGGGTATGGAATCGAGGTGGGCTAAGATGTTGTATAGTGAGCCGCTTGCCAGGGTCCGAACTGGAGCGGTGATATCTGAGAGATGGCAACTTGGTAGAGGAACCAGACAGGGGTGCCCCTGGTCCCCGATGCTTTACATTTTAGCCCTGGAGCCTCTGGCAATATGCCTCAGGGCACAGTATGATGCGATAGGCATTGAGGTAGGAGGGGAAGGACACTTGATATCCTTGTACGCAGATGATTTATTATTGTACCTGCAATACCAAGAAGAAAATCTCCTATACATACTTGAAGTGATGGAAAGATATGCAGAGTTGTCGGGCATATCGGTGAACCCCCAAAAGTCTGTCATATTCCCGCTGGGTAACTATAAGGGGACCCCTGTGGATAGACTACTGGTGCTACAAGTACCATGGGCAACTAGCTCTTTTCGTTACCTGGGCGTAGATGTATACCACACGGTGGAAGAAGAACATAGACATAATACAGAGTAGCAATCGAGAACATTAGGAACAACATGCAGTTTTGGGCAAAACTGCCCCTGGCGATGATGGGGCGAGGGGCAATGCTCAAGATGGTAGTGCTGCCCAGGCTCCTGCATTACTTTAGTAATATCCCATACATAATACCCAAGAGGTTTTTCAGTAAATTGAACAGCATGTGCAGGGAGTTCCTGTGGCATGGTACCCGAAATAGAGTGGCGTTTTGGAAATTGCAGAACTTTTATGAAAACGGAGGTCTCAGACTGCCTCATTTTGAGGTTTAATATTTGGCGGGACAGCTACAGTATGTGGCTAAGTGGCTCTCCGATGAAGTGACCCCTGAGCACAGGGTGCTTGGACAGGACTGCGCCCCGTTTTACTTGAAAGAAATGATCTGGCTGCCTGAAACCGAAATGAGGGGGCGTCCTGCGATGTTGAGGTTTGGGTGGAAAATGTGGCGTAGGGCTTGTCGCTTGATGGAAGTCCCATGCCCGTGCCTCCCGCAGATACCGCTGGTTGCTTTGACAGGAGGGGATAATCAGTTGAGGGTGAATATTAGGACCTACTGGGAATCGGTGGGGCTGGTAACGCTAGGCGATGTTTGGCAAGAGGGGTCCATTAAGGAGTTTGTAGAACTCAGCGAAGAGGCGGGGCTACATACGGGCCAATATGTCACGTACATTAGATTGGTGCGGATGATTAGGTACACCTGGCCAGAGACAGTTTTGATAGGAGAACCAGATGCAGTTTTGGGAGCAATATATGATATATCCGAAGGAGGGCATGAGATCTCGAGACTGTATGAGATGGTGATGGCTAAGGTGGGGAAAGAATTAACACATCTGAGACTGGACTGGGAGGCGGAAGTGGGGGCCCCAATGGAGGATGGGGTGTGGGAGCTTGCCCTGGGCTATCACAAAAAAGTGTCTAAAAATGCCAGATTAAAACAAATACAGCTGTATGTAACGCATAGGGCATACATGACCCCCTTGAGGATATCCAAGTTTCCGTAACACTGGAAGACAAGCGTGTCCCAAATGTAACTTAGAAAACGCTGACATGACACATATGTTTTGGTCGTGCCCGATCATTGGGTGTTTTTGGGAAGAAGTGGCGCAGAAACTGGCTGATAAGGGGGTTACTCTTGTTACAGGCACGGCCTGGGCCTGCTTACTGGGCGGGTTCCCCAGGCCACAGAAACTCAAGCATATTGAGAAACTGAGAAATCTGGCGTATGTGCTTGCAAAACGTAGGATTGCCATGGGGTGGAAGAAATGCCACAAGGTGGATGTATGGTGGAAGGACTTGCAGAAATGGGCGGAGGCTGAAACGGTGGCATGGCAAGAAGCGAGTAGCCTGGCTGGAGAAGGGGAGGCGGGCACCCTGTTGGCTTGGAAATCGCTAATAGCAGAATTGTTTGGAGTAATATCAGATCCAACAGACTCCGAAGAGAACGAAACCCGGCCGCATGTGCCATACATTGAATGAGATTGACAAATAGGCTCATGGGGGGAGGGAGGGGTTATGGGAGCAGTGATTAAGATAAATTGATGTGTAATGGAATTATTATGATTATGCTGCTTGTTTGGTTTGTGTTGTTTTAAAATCAATAAAAGAAATAAAAAAAAAAAGAACTTTGACCGGTGGAAGTACTGTATATTTTTACAAAGATGTACATCATGTATCTGAAGTACATTGGGCCTCATTACAACCCTGGCGTTGGACCATGGTGCTATTAGCACCATGGTCCATGCCGGATTCCGCCATGATGGATGGCAGATTTACCGCCCCATTCCAAGGTTGGCGGGGCGGTAAATCCCCATTCACCATGGCCCCTTCCCCATTCCCATTTTTGGCCCATAGGGCTCAATGGGAATGGGGAAGGCGCTAATTACGGCACCATAAATTACGGTGCCGTAATTAGCACCAAGGTCCCTTAGCGGGTTGGACTTTAACGCCTGCAAAAAGCAGGCGTTAAAGTGTGAATCCGGCGTTAAGGGTTTAACGGCGCCGCAGCCTTTTACGGTGCTGTTAACCCCTTAACGCCAGGGTTGTAATGAGGCCCATTGTATATGATAAGCTCAGAGTTCACCTCCCATATGTCAGGAACTCAGGCACCATGCACCCCCATACCCCTTTGTGGAACAGAGGTTTACTGCATGCAACCCTTATGGCATGCGGCTAGATGATGAACAGAGGTAGACAGCTTCGGAGAACAGAGGCTAGCATGAACCCAATATCAGCTGTATAATTAATTGTCTGCAGCCACTGTCTCAAGAACGCACAACGCCCAGTCATGTTCAAATCATACCATCTGCGATCAGAGCAATGGTGTGTAGCCCAAACATTGCATTGTTGGGCACCTTTCACAACAATGAAGACAATTGTAACAATAATAATCCCAATAAATATGAAAAAAGTCCAAGCATGTCAGGAGCAATATCTTTTCCCATTGTTCTTATATGTTATTACTGTACGGTGGTGGACATAATATTTAGCCAACAATGTGGCATACGTAAATCTCAGAAGCAGATAATTGCTATAGAACAAAGTGTATGTGTGTTCAGCGCTCTTGCTAATGCTAGTTAGTCAAGCATTTCCTCTGATTCTGGCACATCTACTTTGTAATGATATGACAAAATGTTATTTTCCTGACGCTTCATCGCACATTTTTCAAACTGTGTTTCCTTGTAATTAGGATCTGCTGTTCAGCATACTGTATGCAAATTATTATAATGAGGCTAAAAGCTTTTCCTGAAACAGCCTGTGCCCTGGAATCATTAACTGAATGACAAAAAGGGGATGAAATCTCTCTGAAAATTACAGATTCTGGTAATTACGTAGAGGGAATTCTGGGTAAAGCTGACATGTCTTTTTGCACAGGCTTCCTTGCCATCATTTGATGTGATAGTGTGCAACATCTGCATTAAAAATTCGTTTCCAATAAATAGAATTTAACTTTATTGTATGCATGCCGATACAGCGTAATAATGGGTGAGTATTCACTGAAATCACACCATTGTGACTTACAAAAACCGTCGTGCATTACCACTTTTTTAACTATTTTCTTTTTCTACATAGTGAATGACCTTGATGTCTCCTCTTGTAAAGAAACATGGTTATTTAGAACCATCTTCTTGCCAATTCAGATGGTGACGAATAGATATTGACTTAATGCTCGTAATGCCTTTCTTATAAGACATTTGTTTCAAGTGACATTTTATTTTGATTAGGAATAAGAAACAAGGGATACTGAAAAAGGAATCTGTCGGTCATAATTGAAAGACACTTGTGTCACTTCTGGCTGCCATCCATCCTAGAAGCCTTTTGAAAACAAGTGAGTAGACACGAACCAGGGAAAGTACTAATTTGCAGACTTTTATCGTGATGTCTGTTATGTTTTACCCATTCTGTGTTTGCAGCTATTGCCTATCCATGATGTGTAAGTTGAGCTGAAAAATGTAGTTCTGATTGTTCATTATTGCACTGTAAGGACAAAATGTCTTAAATGTGTCTTCCTAAATGCCGCAATAGCAGTAGTGGGAGACTTTTCCCGCAGCCCAAAGACCACAGTGCTACTATTCTTATGGGTGGGGAAACCAGCCAGGGTGTCCTGGGACAAATTGGCAGCAACAACACACGAGGGAGGCCTGGGCTTACCCGACTTTCAAACGTATTATAAGATGGCACGAGCCGGGTTTCTCACATATTGGTATGAAATGCAGAGAGATAGGAGACATGTGGAAATAGAAAGAGCGGTTGCTGCACCAAACCTCCTTAGATCAATCATATTGATGGCACCACAGAGAAATCAACACCCGAGGAACCTGGTGGGGCTGACATGCAGAGCCTGGGTCAGAATAGAATGTAAAATAGGGGGGTAGGTGCTATACTCGCCCTGACTACCGGTGATGCACGTACCAGGGATACCGATTAGTAGTGAACTAGGGTTTGTGACTATGGTTAAAAAATTGTGCATCATGCAATTTGGAGACATATTCCCTGGAGGGCAGTTTATAATGCTTGACGGGTTGCAGATCAAGGGGACCCTATCGGCTCTAGACATATTTTTATATTACCGACTCATGCTGGATAAACTGCTCAGGGGTTTGATGGGTAGCAGGGTGACATCTGGTTTATACTCCATGCACATGCAAACCAGAGGGATCATTGGGTCACTGCCATGCCAGATTCAAGCTAATTCATTTTAAGTACATACACCAATTCTACTACACACAAGCCCAACTAAAAAATTACTTCCCAGATAAGTCGGAGAGATGCAATAGATGCCGAGCAGAACAAGCTGACTTCCTCCATGTAGCTTGGGACTGCCCGGACATACAGCAGTTTTGGAGAGAGGTGTTTGATATGCTTGGTGGAATTACAGGTCAGACGGTGGACCTAGATCATCTGATTGGACTATTGGGCTATACTAAGGACATCCCGAGGAACACAAGGAAATTGGTTGGGCTGCTTCTTATTCTTGCTAAACAGCGGGTGGTTATGCAGTGGGATAGGAAATGGAGTCCCAAGATCTCACAATGGAAAGCCGACAAAATGTACTGTATCGATATGGAGAATCGGTGGGGGTCACTGTTCTGACATCGGTGTCATGATAAGAGTATGTTGGATGCGTATACAAACTATCTGCTTCAACAACAGGACGCTGAGGGTGCGACATCACCAGTTGATGAGGAAGCAATACGAGGGACCAGAACATAACATGGTCAGGGGGTGGGGTGGCTTATTGATACATTCTTAAAAGCCTTAAACAACTCATCGGTTGAACTTACGGAATTGATTCGCACTATTGTGAGATGTATGTGTAAACAATGAGACCAGACCAGGTGAATATTCAGCCATGATGGGGTGCACTGGGGGTCAAGGGAGGGGGGATTAAAGGGGTTGTGGGTAGGGGATATTGAATATGTATTGTTTGGTTTGTGAAATGCCAATAAAGAACGTTAAAAGAAAACAAAAATGTCTTAAATGCCCAAACACTGGGTTTTGAGCAACTCAGGTTCTGCTTCCTGCTGCACATGAAGAATGCAGATCATAACATGAATACTTCATACATATGTGTAAAATGTTGACAACCACAGAAGACAACATAGTTTGCATTACTGAAGGGATTACAAATGTAACTGCACATTAAATTGCACTTGTAAAAGCAAACCATCTTGACATTTTGTAAACCAAAATGTTTGCACATGTTTTCAAACATAGAATACATGTACAAACCTGTAATTCACAAAGTAATACCAACAGATATGCATGTAGAAATCTATTGTGATTACACAATGAAAGGTACATGTAAAGTTTTAAAAATAGGTCATATATTAATGTTCAAATGTATAACAAATCAATGGTTCTCTAATGTGGGTTTTTGACATGTGACCTCTCCAGTGAAAATTAATGACAACCATTTCCTTCCACTTCAGTCCTGCATACATGGCCAAATGGGGAAAGGTATATTGTGACAGAAGACTTATCTTTGCCATCTGGATTGAATATGGTTGAGAAACTGTGATGTAAGAATACAACTGCAGTGCATGATCTCGTGTTGTATGCATTGCCAATCAAATCTACCACCCTCAACTCCACATGCCATTACCGGTGGTCACTTCCACGGGGAGTGCCAAACTTACTACACACAACTCACATGCAGCTTAACGGTTGTGACCCTCCTCAATCTGGGTCGTATATGCCTCCATTGACCACCTATGCATATCGCATACCTCCTGCCCCTTCCTGCCACTGGCTGCTGCTGGATCATTAACTAAAGAGTGCCCTGTGATTATTTATAACTCCCTTCCTTGCAGCCCTAACACACAGTCCCAAACCTGTCTCCACCGCAGCACTCGCCACTCACACATGCTGCATCTCCTCTCTGTGCTACCTAAGCCCATGTCATTCTTGCAACCTGCACTTCCCATTCCGATGCAGCTCAGTGCACCAACAATACAAATATAGGTCTTGTGCCTTCTCCCTCTATACGTACCTCCAGCCCCTTACTGCCCACCCACTCGGGCAACCTGCCTAAACCTACTTCGTTCCCCCTAATCTTAATGTTACTTCCTATCCTGCATACGACTCCCATGCTCAACCAGATTCTGTCCAGAAGCACCTGGAGTATTTATTTATTCGCATTTGTAAAGCGCATGTACAGCCCGGGGGCATCGTGGCGCTTGTTACAAGAGATTGCAAAGAATTTTCATTGGGGAGGTTACATCTGACCAAAAGGTCTCTTAGTTACAGGATACAGTAGTCAACATTTTTCTTTGAGCTGACAAAAACACAAAACGCAGCAGGTTATGTTGGTTAAATGAAGAGTAGTGTTTTGAGTGCTTTGCGGAACGCAAGGTGGGATTGTCAGTATGTTGCACAAGTCTCTCAAACCCACCTTACTGTTGCTGCTCACATCCCCCCTCCAACACAGATGGCGTGAAGGCCTCGCAGACCACTACCACCAGAGCCTCCTCCAGATGCTAGACCAGCATACTCCACTAAAACTCAAAACTCTGAAACCATTCAAGCTGCTAATATTTGGTTCTCAGACAAGCCCTCTGTAGAAAGAAAAGAGCCCTCAAACATTGCTATAGGAAACACCCTACCCCAGCTAATGTCCTTAACCTTGCTTATCTCCAAGGCACACAAGACAGTGGTAATATTGAATAAAACCTCCTCTTATGACAACAGCATTTCCAACAAAAGTTCCAATTCTAAAGTATCATTCTCCATCCTGAGAGAATATCCAGACAAGGATTGAAAAATCCTAATTCTCAACCATTCAAGTGGACCTTGCTATGTAGTAAAATCACTGTCGATAAAATACTACTTGCTGCCAAACCTACACCTCAGATTACCCTGGGCCCTCCAGTCCCGTTAATCTCCACCACCCCAAATGAGACGCCCTCCCAATTCTTTTTCTCATAAGTTACCCAAATAACAGTCCTGGATACCATTCAGACTCTAACACCCTCCATTTTCAAGGGAGACTCTTGCATGCTTATATCATTAAGCGCTGCACTGCCTCTGTGACTCCAATACACTGACTTCATCAACTCCTTGTTTAAGGCTTGTGCAGTCCCTATCAGCATTAAAGCACATTGGGTACCCCCGCTGATTAGAAAACCTTCTTTCTACCCGGTTGTGCCCACTAATTACCAGCCCATCACAAACATACCCTTATTGCTCAAAATCTTAGACCACATTGCCTACTTACAAGTTCAACAATTCTTTGAACAACACCTATTCCTTGGAGCCAGATAGTCTGGATTCTGACCAGAACACAGCACTGAAACAGCCCTGCTCATCAAAAAAAATGCATCTCGAGCGTATTTGGGATTCCAGTAATCTAGCCATCCTTCTCCTCCTTGACCTCTCAGCTGCATTTGACCTGGTGGACCATGACATGCTCTACCAGCACTTTCACTAGCTCCCACTTTCACTTCCCCATGGAGGCTGTCACCTGGGTCAAATCATTCCTTAGCTAAAGCACTTGGAGAGTATTTATTGACGCCCCTTCAGCTGACCCCAACCATGTCCCTTCAATGTCCCTCAGGGAGCTTGCCTATCCCCCACTTTATACAACACTTAAACTAAAACCCTTTTCGACATCCTTGACTCACTTTTTATTATATATACCAACTTTGCAGATGACACTCAAATTCTCATCCCTTTCTCTGCCAATCACCTTAATGACTCTATTGCCATTACCAATACCTCAATTCCATCCAGTACTGGATGGCCACTCACACCTCTGTGCTAACAATGAGAAAACCAAGCTACTCATAGTTGGTTCACCCCACCGCCTAAAATCCCTTGACCCATCCTATTCTTCTTTCCTCATTGATGGCACTTCTATACCTGTCCTTAAGCATGTTAAAACCCTAGGGGACTACTTAGATTCCATGGTTACCATAATTAGGCACATCAATGCCCTGGCTTCTTCCACAGCCCACGCCTTCAAGCTAATTTCACTGAGCAGACAGTTCCTTTTACCTAGCAACTGTCTCACCCTCTCAATATCCATTATCCTGAGCAGAATGGATTATTGCAATGTCATCTTCAAGGGCATGCCAGATTCCAACCCTGCAAAATTCCAGTTCCTGCAAAACAAAGCACTATGCTCTACCTTGGGACTTCGGTGCTCCGACCACCTCACTGTGACACGTCAAGAAGGACACTGGCAGCCTATAAAAGCCCAGATTGACTTTAAAACCCTCTGCATTGTGCACCAATGCATCTACAAAGAAGCCCCCCTCTACTTGAACAATTATATCATGAGGAAACACCAGAGTCTGTCCCTTCACTCCTTGAGCCATATCAATCTGGCCTATGCCCATTTCAAACTTGCCAGGGCAGGAGGCATGAGCCTTTGCATCACTGCCCCAACTCTTTGGAACTATTTTCTGCCAAACATTATACATTAGCCCTCCTACCCAGACTTCAAGTGACTTCTAACAGGATGGTTGTTTGACAAACATGATTAGCATTCCACAAACTTGATGCTGCCTAACACTTCTGTCAGCCCTTATTTTATGTTCTTCTGTCCATTCTATCAGACGTGTCTAACAAATCCCATACTGTATTTTTTACTATACTGCCAGTAAGTTTGCTGTACAAACACTGTGATACCTGTTGGTTTTGGCATTACAAAAGTGTAGTAAATTAATAAAATAAATAAAGTGTATTGGGTTAACAGAACAAATGTAATTTGTACCATGATTCATGAGCTAATGAGGCGTCTCCACACTTGAAAGCCCCTTTAAAGTGAATATCATAAAGAACATATTTTAAAATTCCAATAAAGGCTGAATCAACAGGTTCCTAAGCTGATATGAATTAGACAGGGTCATGTGACAATCTAGCCTGTTCTCCTAATGATGGGCTTTTTACAAACCATTATTGCACTTAGAGTGTCACCTTTCACATGAGTTAACACAATAAAGCCGGACAGATGTTCCACAGTGGAAAACTAACAAGCGCTCCTCCGAGAGCTGTTTACAGGACTCTTCATGCTGAACACAGGATTTAACAATTCTAAGAAATGAAACTTTACGACTGTTGCAGAAATATAAATAGGTCATTGGAATCAACATAATTCATGCAATTAAAAAGTATTTTTGATATACATCCAAACCCATATGACCTTGAAACAAACAGGAAAGTGTGGTATGACCATAATATATGAATCTATTATATGAGTCTAAATCTGTATTGCCTAATGTTTTTAATAATGAATACAATTATGAATATTAATTAGTTAATGCCAAATTATTTTATATACTTCTAACACATATCCCGACATGTGTAAGTGCAGAGGGATACCAGAAATCCATATTTCACTGATGTGGCATGTTGATAAAATTAAGTTTTTTTTTATTTGCATTTTTAAAGCACTCACACAGCCAGGGGGCATCTAGGAGCTGTTACAACAATATGTCTTAGTTGTTATTTATAACACTATTAATACCCAGAGGTTTCTAAGCGCGGACCCGAGGATAGTGTCATCCTGTTTCAAGGTGAGCAGGTTGCACACTGAGCCATCCTCCCGGGACGAGTATGGAATACACATCATTTTTCATTCAAAAGTGTTAAGAGTATACAACCCCCACTCTTTCCTGTTCATATGTATATAAAATATGATCTACATATGAAGAATGGGGGGCAGGGTGTATTCTCACTGAGTTTTTGACCATTGAGGAAGCCAAGGGAAAGATTTGACCTATCAAAAAAATGTAATAACATTACAAAGCCTGGACATTTCAAACATGATTACAAAGGAAACAGGGAAAAGGGATTTATCCCTGGGATCAAAAGCTGCATTCCTTTCCAAATTAATGAGGTCTGAGTTGGGATGTTACCTGGAGTATTCGGCCTGATCAATAAGGATACTATTTCCTTTTCCAGACCTACTGTAGAGATTCTGTAAAACTCATGAGTATCCATCCTGGCTCAGTGCCATTAAGAATGATTCCAAATTAGTATACAAATTCCCCAAATGTAATGCTATAGGTGCTCTATTGTCTTACCCTGCTCAGTCCCCAAAAGTGAGGGAAACGGGCAAGTGATGGCTCTAGGTGGTGCCGATTTCCAATGGAATACTTTTGTATTATAGTATGGAAATGCACTGTATTTTCTCACTGTATTTAAAGACATGTGATATTTTCATTTCAATGAAAACCAGTAGCATTTTCTGTGTTGTCTGTGCAGTGTACATAAACTGACTTTTATGCAAAGTAAAAGTGTAATACTTTGTAAATTAACTAGAATACAATTTTATTCAGAGTGTTTTTACAGGTGTAGTTAGCTAATTAGGTTATGATTCAAGTATCCTTGTTCCATAGCCTAATGGAGAATTGCATGATAATTTGTGATCTGGGAAAGCCATGGATATTTAAAAAGTGAACATGGAGTTGAAAGAGGGTTTACACAAACTAATTTGATTTCCATGTAAAATGGTATCAATATAAATGCATCT
The DNA here is from genome assembly GCF_040938575.1 of Ambystoma mexicanum. Classification (NCBI taxonomy): domain Eukaryota; kingdom Metazoa; phylum Chordata; class Amphibia; order Caudata; family Ambystomatidae; genus Ambystoma; species Ambystoma mexicanum. Next base: position 372,621,324 of record NC_090923.1, read on the forward strand.
TTTCCTCTCTCTTGACATTGCACCTGCAGGTCCAATTCAGAAAGTTAAGTTGGAGGGGCACTCATTCTTGTATTAGAAAATAATAAAGCATGTTCCTATATTGGGTCAGTAGACCAATGACGTGTGTGTTCTAAATTGATGACACTGTTTTCCTCAGCCAGAAATTCAGAAATAGATGAAATGCATGTATACACTAGCAACCCCTTAACATCACATTTAAATGGGCGGCATTGATTCAAATTAAATAATAGCAGTAATATTCATGGAGCCTTTCTCTGGTACCAACTTGTTTTTGATAATGGAGAAAATGAAATGTTCTATACTAGTTGATGGATTCTAAAGAAACGAATGTGATGAACCAACCACTTGAATTATTTCAATATACTGACATGTAAGCAGTGATGCAATTATGTGCTAAGGGGAACAAAATGAATAACAAGAAAACATGATCCCCATTGTTATATTGCCACATTGTTCTAAACATGTCTAAATATTGTGTCTTCTATGAGCATATGTATGAATGTATGTAATGTATAAAGTGCAAACTTAGTCATAAACAATGGAGTACTGCAAATATGGGACTTACCTAGAGTGTTACAGGTAGGGTGAGGTGTAACAGATGAGCTGTGATGGGCAGGGGGAATGGAAGTTGGGTGCTAAAGACCATGGTGTGACACAAAACGTGGGGACCCACAGCAAACCATGCTGAAGGACTCCCTCTGATTCTGAGATCAAAAGAATGGGATGCTCCACACTTTGTGCTAGCCTGCACCATAACACATGCATAATTCACATGATCATCACGTATGTGTTTAAATCAAACATTCAATCTTTCACCTACTTTAGAAAACAGGGGGGCTAAGACTGACATCTGAGTCCTGATACCCAAATGTACCAGCCAACGTGTCTGGCCATTAATATTACAATCAGGAATGATACCACAAGAAAACATATTCATGTTGGCTCTGTGAATATATGCCAGTATCCCCATGTACAAACATTCTCTTGTTGACTTTGCCCTTAATGCCAGAGGAAATCACATTACACAGAAAGAAAATATCTTATTGCTGCTGCACAAATCACATGTTTGCTCAACCCCCGTACCATCATGTAAGAATACTCCTCATGTTGGCTTTGCCCTCAATTCCAGTAAAACATGCAGTGCTACAGTATGGAAACATTCTTTGGCTACACAAATGCCTCCATCCTCCATGTAAGAACACACATCATGTTAACATTGCCCTTAAGACCAGTAAAACATGCAATGACACAATAAGAAAACATTTAACTGCTGTGATGAATCTGATGATGTCATCACTAGTTTCCCTTGGATATCCTCTCCTCATGTGACCAGGAAACAGCAGCCACTACCAGATCCTGACCATGGGGGCGGCTATTTGAGAGAGGACCACATGGTGGGAGGTGACGCTTGGGGATGACATGACATCATCAAATGAAACATGATATTTTAGGGCTATTCCCTCCATTCCCCATGCCCTGATGACTTTCTGCCACAATCCCCTTCGACAACTTGCCAAGTCTACCGACAGTACTCTTCAATTTCAGATAATGAACAAAGTGACAAGGACTGAGATGAGGAAGAGGCAAGGAGCAATGGTGATTACTCCCAAAGAGAACCAACACCTGCAGCAGCTGCAAGAATACAATTGGCCCAATTACTGTTTAAAACCATGCCGGGGAGAGAGGTATAGAGTTCATCTTCTACATCCCGGTACAGCTCAAGGATACAGCGAGAACGTGAAATCCGACTGGCTACATTTTGCCGGAGACACCCAGCTGTGGTGAGGTCTGGAGAACAGACAGACTGGGAGTACGGAGGCTGGTGGTAGTGCAGAAGATGGAGTGACAAGGCAGATCAAAAAGGCAGCCTGGTGAGTGACGTGCCCAGAGAAGCTCAATTGAGGCTGTGGCGAGGTGAAGGGAAGCAATCGGTGCTTCCTCACAGCTAAGAGAACTGGGATGCGTTGAGTCAACCATGGATTGCTGCGAGAGACAGGCGATTGTTTCTCTGGATATTAGCATATCACGACACTCGTGGCATAGCGCATATAGTCTGAGGGAGACTGAGAGGAGGCTGAGAGGTGAGACACATGACGATAATGTCAGACAATTCGATGCTGGGAACACCGAGATCTGTGACAAGGCGTGCGACCAAAGCCACCCAGTTATCTCACCCCCCTCCCAGGCCGGCTACCCCGTGTTTGCATACAAGACAGCCGCAATCACTGGAATTTACGACATCACATCAGCACAGTCTTCAATCATCGCCATCCAAGGTGAGTGTCGCTACATACATTTTTCCAGTGCCGGTTTGTGAACAAACACTTTTGCACAATGATAGTATGCAAGTATCCGTCATCTACGTAGACCGCTCTGCCTCGTCACACAACCTAACTAACACACCATTGCACACAGCAAATGTAAACAAAAAGGTGTTTCCAGAAGAAAATTAACATATCCAACTAGGAACATCAATGACAGCAATACAGACAGAACATCATTCCATAATGCAGGAATCAAATTGTAATGAATGAACCCCCTGCAGGTGTTTTACCCTACCCATGGGCAATGTATTAACACCCACCTCAGTACGGAACGTTAAAAATGACCAGAACTCATTGAGATCACCTCCGATGTGTGAGATACTGTGTGCTAAAGCAGATAGCGACAATAGTATTTCTACATCCGCTCAGAGAAACAAAGCTCTACAAGCAAAACTAAAATGGCAGACCAAATATAATGAATCTAAAAGACATACACTGACATTAGAAAAACCGAAAAGCAAACAAATAGAGAGGTTGTCATTGGATCTTAAAGAAATAGAAGATTTTATGGAAAACCAAGAAAAATAAGCCTTTGTATTTGACATACCTGATCCCTTGAGCATGCAAAAAATAAAGGTACCTATGATATGATATGATATGGCATTTGTAACGCGCCTATACACAAGTGTTTCAAGGCGCGACGAGGCAGGGAGGGGGGAACAAAGGGAAGACAGACAACGATCCTACTAGGCCAGGTGTCATTCAGATCACGCAAGTGCATGGGTGGAGGGAAGGGAAAAGTGCAAGGGGAAAGTGGGGGAAAGTGCAGTACAGGGTAAGTAGAACAACAAATAAATACTAGGGCCAGCTGGTGGCAAGTGCAAGGTAAGTGCAGACAAGTGCTGGGAAGGGGGGCTGAAGGGATACATAGACAGTCCCGCAGTGCAGGGGGTGCCAGGGAGGCAGTGAAAGTGGAGAGTGGCTGGGCCAAAGACCGAGATCGGCGAGAGTGGCCCAGTTGCAGATTCATTGCAGTCAAGAATTTAGCAGGGGAGAGAGGAGAGAAAGCAGAAGCAAAGAGGAAGGTTTTGAGGTGCTTCCGGAACCGGAGATGGTTCTCCTCAAGTTTCAGGGAGGCAGGAAGGCTGTTCCAGAGGGAGGCCCCTACCGCGGAGAAAGATCTACCTCCAACTCGTTGCTTGAAGAATCGGCTGACCCTGAGGGAGTTGGAGGTGGATGAGCAAAAATCTCGAGAAGGAAGATATTTAGGAAGAGAGAGTTGAAGGTATTTAGGCCCCAGGCCCCAGAAGGCCTTGTGGACAACGCAGAGGGTTTTGAACTTAATACTCGCAGCCACTGGGAGCCAGTATAGAGATTTCAGTCCTGGAGAGATAGGGTCCCTGGGCTTGAGGCCAAGGACAAGTCTCGCAGTCCTGTTCTGGATAAGTTGCAGAGGGCGGAGAGTAGAGGCAGGCAGATTAAGATAGAGGCTGTTACAGTAATCCAGCTTTGAAAGAACCAGGGCTCGGGAGACAGTGAGCTTCTGGGTGAAGGAGAGGAAAGGAAGAATACCTCTGAGGAGGTGCAGCTGGTAGTGTGACTTCTTGGAGATGTCAGATATGTGAGGAGAGAAGGAGAGTGTGGAGTCGAAGATTACCCTGAGGTTTTTTGCCTTACAGGTAGGAGCAGGAACATCAACTCCCCTCTTGGAACTGATTACAGACCCACCTCAACTGAACTCTTTGCTGAAATCCCCCTCTAAGCAAATAAAGGAAGAAATAAACAGATCACATCATGGTGATAGAGAATACGAACAATTGGAGAGTGGTCATTCGACCTCAAACTCAAAATGCTCCTGCAAAAACTCCAGAGACCTTCCCTGAGAAGCTATACCAACCTCTATGCTGGAATTGCAAAATATCTTGACGGTGGAATCAACGCATGCGTTAATACCATTTCGAAAATTATACGAAACGATGGCAGATAACATCAGAGATCAAGCTACCCTGCTGGCGATGATTCAAACAAAACTAACTCCCATGGAGGGACTTATAACTAAAATACAAGCGAGATTGGACCGCAAAGCAGAAACCTCTTACCAATGGCAGACTAGATTGCTCGACATTGCCAGAAATGACAGTTGAAAAAGCCCAAATCACAGCAACAATGCTAGAAATTCTAGCCGATAAACAACGTAAAAAAACACCAGATTTGGAGAATGAGAGCAATAAACCCACCACTAGCCAGACACCATGAGATGACCTTAAAGAAAGTAAATCTGAGGGGAATAAAGGAACTACAAAGAATCATGAAATGATTGACACACCACAGAACATGCAATCAGAAGTAATGGTACCAACATCAGTGATGGCGAACAAATGGCCAGATAACAAACAGCTACAAAATAAGGATTCTGAACAAAAAATGAAAAAAGGAACTCAAAAGGCAACATCTCAGAATGCAGACACAAGGAAGCAATTAGAATAATTTTCAATATTTGATCGTCAAAACAATGAATCCCAACCAATGCCACCATATGTTAAAGATAAACCAAAAAAATCAATGAGACAAACAAAAAGAAATAAATATGCAAAAAGAAGCTCACATGCTTTCTTAAGAAACTAAACGATGCCGGGAAACTCACAACCCAATGAAAAATGAGGAACTACATCACAAACTATATCGAGAGCAAAATTAAATCAGATGGAGATAAAACTCAAACACAAGACGACAATATACACACCTGAAGAGCTTGCAGTCCAAAACCGAATGATGGATATGTCCGTCTATTTGCACGAATCACATGAGACTGAAATAATAACCAGGTGATGGACTGGTCCATCTGTCTGAATGATCCACATGGGATTGGAAAAAAGAAGACGGAACACAAGAGTTTACATCCCTAGTCACAATTGATGGATATGAAAAAACCACCAGTGACCGCTCCGCAAAACAATCGTTCATAGGTGAAACCATTTCAGAGAAAGATCTGACTGCCTGTGATTATGAATATAGCAATATCACAGATGACTCGCTACCAGACGAATCTACAGAAATATACTACAATGAAAACAACAAAGCTTCACTGAATGGATCCAATAAATCTCTAAGTTCACAAATTTGGTTGCCAACCTTCTTAGACCCAAGAGCAGGAAATCAAAAGAATGCGATCTTAATAGAGCACAAATCACCAAAATCAGATGGCCTGATACTAAATAGGACGGACACCCTAAGACTCGTGCAGACTATTCCTCAATTAAAAACAATAGCCTCAATTGATATCAAATTGGTGGAATTTGGTGACCAAGAAAAAACTGACCAAGTGTACATACATTTCACAACGCCAAAATGATATGCAAGGGTGTTGAGGAATGCACAAGCATTATCAATGCTAGGCTTCAGGTGTCAAACAGCCACCCTTGCATGAACCATTAAACCAAGGACAAGGATTTCATCGAAGGGCGTAGAATACGACCACGATCTCAGAAGAAGTGATAATAATTCTATGAAAAGAAGCTTTTGAAATCACCCGATTAGGCGGCAATATGATAATTTCAAAAGCTCCCTACTGGAAAATCAAGGACATTTGGAATAACAATTAACAAATAAAGGGAGTGAGCTGCTCACCTTATGTGACAGGAACACAAGGGGCTCGGGTCACATGTTACAAAATGAGCACTCTAATCTACAATGTTATCAAATTATTTGTTTGCAGGAAACATGGCTTACGTCTGCCCCAACTTGTGAAGGATATGAAGTGTGCATGAACCCAGCTATTACCAAAACTAAAGGACGTCCAGCTGCTGGTTTGATAACTTTAATCAAACTAGACGGCACTATGGAAATGGACATTACAATAAATCCAAATTCATGGATACAGATTACAACTGTACAATACAAAACACAAGATCATGTGGGAAAATCAGGAATAAAAACCTTAGGAATATTCAATTTGTATTGGAATCTGACAGCAATTTGCCCGACGACCTGCAACGATAGTGTTCACGGCAGTAGATAGCATGCAATTAAAACCTTCTAAAATATACTTCATCATTTGCGGGGATCTAAACATGCATCTATTCGCAAAAGATGGCAGGGAACTAGACATATCAGCAAAATTTTCTAAATCAAAAATGTAGTCTAAAGAAATTAATAAAAGACAATTTACACTGATCAATGAAATTACAATTAAACGAATAGTCCCCAAACCCACGTGGAAAGGACATTCCTTTTTTTCAATTCTGGACAACATTTACTCTTCCGTCAGGATTGCGGGAAAAATTGTGGATTTCGCAAATGTGCCGACTGAAAATAGCGATCATAACAAACTCTCAATCCAATGGTCTGCGAACCTGGTTGCAAAACAAAAAATCCAACTCCCAAAATTGGACCTGAACACCGGCATGACTCGCTTAAGAATAACACTGACGCAATTGCCTAGCCTACTGGAGAAATTTAAGAAGATTCTATGACATCAAAACGACAATCTGGATTACAGCAGGATCTTAAAAACGTTCATCCAGGTCAATAATTTAAATAAAAAACCTGACCAGAACCATATAACACCACCATAGCTTTGAAGAAGCAAGAACTAACTAAGAATCTGCACCAAGCAAAACAAAAGAAATACCCTTGTATTGCTGAATCCGTCCAAAAACTGAAAGAACAGTATTATAACTGGATTAAAGTCATGAAAATAATGATAGCCCAAAACAACTCAAAATGACTCAGAATGTGTCAGAGAAGGCCTGGATTGCCCACTTCTCCACTTTATATAAAAACTTAACACCACAAGAACAACACACTAATACACCAAAATGGGAACTTGCATGGGATCGTACAGATATTGTACAACAGATAAAAAAACTAAGTCTGTCTCGGGCGCCCAGTCCAGATGGACTTAGTAACGCCCGTCTGAAACAAAAGCCAGAAATATGGACGGACATCCGTCTTGAAATCTTTAAAGCAATTGACAGAACCAATACAATCCCACGAACATGGAAGACCGCCATTCCCATTCTAATTTACAAACAAGGCGATAGAAAGCTGGCAATAAACTATCACCCCATTGCGTTGCTAGACCCGATGGGCAAGGTCTATGCATTGCTTCTTTTACATAAATTAGTGAAATCAGGAATGATCGATCCACGACAAACAGTTAAAAATGCTGGAACAAGTATTAACCTGATTCTGTTAAATGTGTTAAAACTTGAAGCCTTTAAGGGGAGAAAAACAACTTATGCAGTGTTCTTTGATCTAGATCTCGCATTTGATGCCATAAACAGACAAAACTTTGGGAAAAACTAAAAACATGGAATTGCCCGAACGATATTCTTCAACCGATTAAAGCCCTGTATAGTAACACATCAGTCAAAGTCAGACTTTTCCAAATTGGTCATCTCTCTACTACAATCCTAACATCGAATGGTTTGAAACAGGGCTGCACCCTTGCAGCCACTTTATTTAATCTATACATCTCTGATTTACCAGAATCTCAACTAAACATGAATGCTAATCTGCCAAAACTGAACCAAACTAAAGTATCACATATACTATATGCAGATGACCTGGTGTTCTTTGATAAAACAAATGTAGGGCTGCAAAGGAGTATTGACAACCTTGCTTCATACATTAAAAAAATTACCTAAAAATAAACGTTAAAAAAAACCAAAGTAATGGTCCTAACATATAATGTTAAAACAAAACATAAAAACTCCTTTGCTTTTTCTTAAATGAGTCAAACTAGAAACTGTAACATCTATTAAATATTTGGGACTCATAATAAATCAATCGGAAACCAAAAAACAATAGGTGGAGAAAACAAAAGAAAAAGCTTTATCTCTTGCTCATCAAGGCGGCATGAACTTGCATTGCAATCACTGGAAACTTAAACAATTTTGAAATCTCCTATGCTATTTAGAAAGACTCTTCTCACGGATAATTTACCATCAATTGATACAATTCATAGAAAACTCCCGACAACAAATGCAACAGCTCTTAATATGTGTAAAGAAGCTTGCACCAAACTATGAGAACGAGAGGAAATCAGCTTAGAAATGCTTCTCAATCGACCACAAAAAGCCAAAGAAATCCTGCAAAGAAATGATTTGATCCGAACGATCAAACAAAATACAACATACAAACTGTTGCTTACCCATGATATTGATGCCCACTCCCTGCATCAACTTCCACAGTACCTTCAGCAGTTCCCAAATCGTGTGATGAGAGATCAGTTCCTACGGTTACGACTGAACATACTACCGAGCAGGGAACGACGGACATTGATTAAACAACTGCCCGATTAACTTTCCTTTTGTCATTTTTGCCAAGACAAAAAACAGGTAGAGACAATCTACCACATCATCATGGAATGCTCAGCGCTGAACATTAAAAGACAATTGTTTAGAGAGATGTGGATACACCAGAGTCCTCCACTTAAACCAGCACAGCGATGGGCCACAATATTGTCAGGAAATGACAAGAAAACAATCTTCACAATCATCCAATTTTGGGAATCAATAATGGACATCAATATTATAGAGTAAGAGAAACAATTTAGCTACACTTGCATGAAACAGACATGGATCGTAAATCTCAGACCCTTTATTAACATTAAAACTGAATGATTTGTTTTTAGCTAATAATAGAATGTTAAAATGAGTGAAAAAGTTTGGGATCAAACTAAAACAGTCAATAAAAAATAAAAAGATTCCTGCCGGAGGTGCCTCCAGGGTGAGAGAGTGCCACAAGAGCTGGAGAAACACGCAATTTGGAGTCGGGCCACAGAGAAACCGGTGAGCCCAGGGAAAGGGTTGGGACACCGAATCACTGTCTGGCACAGCATTGGTCCATGACAGTGGAACTGGGGTCAGGATCCCACACTACAAATTTAGGGAACACCAAGTAGGGAAACAAGATGAGCATTGCGTGCAAAGTTAACTGCATAAATAAAGTCCTAATTGGAGAGTATACCAGGCAAAGTCAAGTATGTAAATTGATCCGCATAGAGAAAGTCCTGGCAGAAGAGTATACCAGCGAAAGTCAAGTGTGTAAAGTGAACTGCATAAAGAAAGTCCTGGAAGGAAAGTGTACCAGGCAAAGTCAGTGAATCACATAAAGAACGTCCTGTGCAGGAAAAGCTAAGCGTGTAAAAGTGAACTGCCTTACGAAAGTCCTGGCAGGAGTGTATACCAGGCAAAGCCAACTGTGTGAAGCAAATTGCAGTGAATGTGGAAAGTAATCTGGCAGAGGAGTACCAGACGGTGGTCAGTCAAAAGGCCAAAAAAAAAATATCGAATGACAAAAATATCGAAAAAAAATATCGAAAAAAAAACATCGCATTTTTTATTTATTTATTTATATGTATTTTTGTGGTCAGGTAAGTAAAAAAAAGGGGTAAAATAAAAAAAATGAAAAAGGGGGTTGGGGGGGAACCCCTCCATTTCGAAAAAAGAACGTATTGAAAAAAAAAAAAATTTTTCGAGATTTTTTGGTTCGACCTTTTTTTTCGATATTTTTTTTTCAGTCTTTTCACTATACACCGTACCAGACATTTGTGAGACAATGAATCCCAAAGAAGATTCAAACCCTTAAGATTTTGGAGTTATGATGCCAGCGGAAAATACCTGGGGAAGGGAGTCATTCCCCTTGAAATGAATTGCAGCACCAAGAGGAGGGGTTATCTGCTTGGGCTACAACAAATTTGGTTATTCTTTTTGAACTTTAGTTTTGATGGACAAAACGCTGGGGAAAGGAGTAATTCCCCGGAACTGTGATCATTATCCATTTGGAACCTTTGTTGGATTTATACCTTTTGAACATTTATACAGTTTTCAAACTAGAGACATTACCCTTTTCACCTTAGAGTTAGTTTTGAAATGTGATTGCTAAGGTTTTCGGACACAGGACATTTTTGCTTTGAAAGTCTTGATGCAGGATAGGCCCTTTTCGTTAAGGGAAGGAAATACCTCCTAGATTAGGGACAGTGAGGCATTTTCCAACCCCTTTATTATTTAACAAATCTTTATGGCAAACACCATGGGCTCCGATGGGATTGCGCCATTATAAATTGATTCTGTGAATCAGGCCCCATAAGTCTTCTGTGTCTGTGTCTCATTCCTGGAGCCTAACATTGCTGATTGCGCAACTACCCCCTCCCTGCCCAAGTATAAACACCCATCATATTGGTCTTGCCCCTTATGTAAGTCAAAAATGCAATTCCACAAAAAGAAAATGTCCAATCTGCCTGACCCATTGTGCTATAAACCTCCCACTCCTAACTCTCCTCCAAGTAATACCATTCATCAAATTGGTCTTTCCCAAATATACCAGTAAAACATCAAAGAAAACATCCATGCTCCAATATGCATTGCCTGGACTCCAGCCACACACGCACACATTCATACCCATTGAAACAACAGTCACTCATCCACTGGTGACTGGTGATTTTTTTAAATTGGAGGCGTGCAAACTGTTATCATAAATCTGGCAGAGTGACAAAGCATAACCCAAATCATCCAAAGGGACTTGGGAGGGTTTGAATGGTGCATTATAAAGCACACTTTCTGTGAAAAATTGGGTACAAATCTAAAAGGTTCACAATTGGCTTTGGAAGGTTACTCAAATCCAAATATTCAAGAGATGCAAATCACCAACAATGCACAACAGCATTTACCAATGCATGTTCATGATGTCTTTACCCATAATATATGCACATATAATAACATTATCATGCTAGCTGTGCACACACCTTTCCACTCTGGCTGCTTCAATATATGCCGGTATTCCTATATAAGAACATAGTCATGTTTGTTCTGCACATAATGCCAGTAATGATGCATTAAGAAAACATGTCCAGACTGGCTCTACCATTATATGTCAATATTCTTATGTAAGGGCATACTCCTGCTGGCTTTGCCATTAAATATGCCATGCCAAAGTAAGAAAACATGTCCAACCTGGCTGCACCAAATGACAGTCTAGCCACATAATAACACTCATCATGCTTACTTTATCATAGACACCTAGAATACAATGCCATGCCACAATAAGAAACGGCTAGACTGGCTGCATCAAAATGCTGGTCTAGCCAAGCAATACAAAATCATGCTGGCTTTATCATAGTAGCCCAGTAAAAAATGACATATCACAGTAAGAAATGCTTACACTGCCTACCCCATACTACCAATCTAGCCAGGTTATAGCACTTGCCATGCTTGCTTTATTATACATTCCCAGTAAACAATATCATGCCACAGTATGAAATGGCTAGACTGGTACAACCAAAATGCCATTCTATAACACATAACATAATGGCTTTATCATAGATGTATGCCCAATAAAAAAAAGTCTTAGTAGTGCTCCCACACCTCAACCCCCACCTGCTAAAATCAGCTCGCCGGGCTGCCCAATCACAAACACATGCACACACCCATTCCACAACATTCACTCACTCATTTAATTACACCATTTACTTACTCATTCACGCGCGCATCCAGCCACCCATACATCATACACTCACTCATTCATGCACATATTACATAATGCATTACCCATACACACCCTTGCATCACACATACCAACATAAAGACATACAACCTACATTTTTAACATGCAGCCATACACACACACAAACACGCACACAACATACAAAAAAAAGTCTTACCTGCTCCAGACTCAAAGCTGTTTTCCCAGAGGAAGGCCTATGGCTCTGCTTCGACTGTCTCCTTCCTTGTTCCAGCCTCCATCATGCAGACAGGAACCAGGAAGCAGGGAGAGCTATCTGGGTCCTGCCATGCACAGGGCTGAAGGGGCCCCTGTTACGTCAGTGGCTCCAGAGGTGGAAAATTAGGTTTGAGTAGAGAGAATAGCTATTGGTGACATCTTCTTTGAAGTGTAGGGTGTTCAGTTGCTTCCTGATGTGTAAGATGGAGGGGGTCAGTCACATCTGTGTTGGTAACTTTCTCCAAAGACGGGTGAATAGCGGTAAATGGCCAGATTTCAGATTTATCTTCTTGCAGTTCTTTGTTTGTAGCCTGACAGTATTGTGGCGCCTGGTGGTATCCTGGTTTATGGAGATGGCGAGTTTCTCAGCAAGATAGAGTGATGTTTTAGTTATGACTGCTTTGTAGGTTTTGCAGGCTGTCTTTACATGATGCATGCAGGAAACAGTCTAGAGTCTCATGTGCTATCCACTATTCTATTTATAATTCTCCTATCCAGGAATGACAAGTGATATATGAGAAAATATGCTAAAAGGGAAGAAATAAACACAATGCTGGTGTTTGAAACAAATAACAGGGTACAGAAACATATTTAGCAATCACATGCTCATGAAAATCTCTGGTTTTAAAAGCAAACACCATATTTGATTGTTACTGTACATTCTGCTGTTTTGTTTTACAATTAACAATAACTAATCACTAAACCCTGACGGACGGACACATTACAAGATCAAGCAATGCCAATGTGCCCAATTATAGACACAGTAATGCCCACACCCAAACGGATTTATTGCTGTTAGCACCCCGACATGTTTTTCAAGGATGCCAATCATTTGTTTTTAAGTTTAGAAACTGTGTGTTCGCCATTTGTCAGCTTATAAAAAGCTACAAAACAAGATGGCCACCAGGAACTGGGAGAGGGGAACTGTGTGTAGTACCTTCTCCCTTTCCATAGTGGTCATTACCACAACGGCGAAGCGATAGATGTTGCTGGCACCGGTGATTGACAAGGTGTGGGGTGGTGGTGGCTGAGGGATGTGGACATTAGTGGTGGGGGTGATGAAATGGGTCACCGAGGAGCATTTATGCAGCTGTACCCAGTGGGGAAAATGGCAGCCTCCTGCTAATCAGAAGACCTAGGAACACAAGCTTTACCATGAGGTAAACCCTGTGTTGGGATATCACTGATTGGCTGGGTGGTCAACTGACCACCCCCCTTCACCAGAATGCTGATACAATATAATCATATTGGATAACATAATTTATTCTAGTATTTTTAGCAGCAGCCATGACCAACAGATTTCTGGATCTAAGGAGGCACTTTTAAGGTGATACATTTTCTGATTGCAAAATACTATATGTAATTACACAAAGGGCCTCATCATGAGTTTGGTGTTAATTTGCCAGTAAATCAGCCAAACTATCACCAAACTCGATTAGCATTACCCCCACTTGGTCCTGCAGATTTACCACAGGATTACAAGTGGTGGTAGAATGGTGTTAATCCCATTTTTCGAGTCTATAGGACTCATGAGGATTTCAGCAGAATTATCACTGATAGTAATTCTGCTGCAGTAATTCCACCGATTTTTGGTGATTTTCTGTGGTAAGGTGCAAGGTTAATCTCAAGCTTTTTGCTGGAGGTAAATCCTCCACCTTACCGCCACACTCAGAGAACGGCAGTGTGGCAATGCAGCAGTAACGGAATTATCACTGCATTACCACCATTGTTCCCCACACTGCTTGATTTATATCGAAGCACAATATGCCTACATGCAAATGATATTGGTTTTTTATAGTCACTGTTTAAAATTAATGCTGTCCCTGAAAAATAATTATGCTATTCACTATAGTAACGGCAGTTGAACACAATTTCCAAAAATCTACTACTTATCAATATCAACTGAGAGTATTGCATTTTATTTTGCACAGCATCTGGAATAATTCACAATTTTGGAGCTACTACAGAAACTTGCCAGAAAACCCTACCACTTTTCTGAATGACTGTTGCACTTTAAAATGGCAATGCAACTGTGATGCTGCTAAATCATTCCATGATTAGATTACATCACAGAAATTGACATTGCTAATTCAAGAATAAGGTTTCCCCAGCCTTCACCTTTCTTGTGCTTCCACTATTAACAGAGCACATGGAAGCCTTTCCAGTTAATAGGACATGCGTCCCTAAATGTTACATGGTCTGATCTGATTTCCCATCCATTACGCAGCAACTAATAAAATGTTACACGTTCTGGACTGTCCCTTACTTGATAATGAGCTTCTTGTGGGAATAGCATTATATGAATTGACTGAAACATGGTGTTGATTTAGACAAGAGCTCCTACAGTGCAAGCAATCATTAAATGTGTATAAATGTGTGGTGCAGCATTTGAAAAACCCAACGAGGGCACAATCTTGTCTTGAGTGGGCATGTGAAGTATCTATGTAATGGAACACAATGCAGTTTGATGCAGATTAATGTCTGGTATAGTCATCATATGTAAGAAACGCCCTCACATGTTCAGTTGCTGCGATCATATGCCAAGTGCATCCTCAATTTCCCCATGATACCAGTCAATACCCTTTAATGCCTTCTAATATCTATATTTTATATAGTGTTTCATTCAAGTTGCTCCTGCTTGTATGCACCATATCTGTTATTGTTAGCTAGTTCAATATGAAGGGCTAAGCCAGAACTACCAGGTTTTGACTTTAAAGTGCAGGTTTGACCCATGTCATATCTGAACTCTTACCTCACTAGCTATCCAATAGAGATAATTTGCAATATATAGGGCCTCATTACGACCCAGTCGGTAAGTTACCGCCTGGGTCGTATCCTTACCACCATGGTGTAAACTATGTTTACACCATGGTGAATGGCGGATTTACCGCCCCATTCCAAGGTGAGTGGGGCGGTAAATCCCCATTTCCCATTTTACCCTTCCCCATTCCCATTTTTTGCCCCATAGGGCATAATGGGAGTGGGGAAGAAGCTAATTACGCCACCGTAAATTACGGTGGCGTAATTAGCACCATGGTCCCTTAGCGCCATGGATTTTAACGCCTGGAAAAAGCAGGCGTTAAACTCACCATGGCGCAAAGGGACCTCGGAATCAGGCGTTATTGGTCGTTAACCCCTTAACGCCTGATTCGTAATGAGGCCCATAGTCACTGGATGCAAGGTTGAGCCTCACATATTCATTTGATGTCATAATATGTCCAACAAAGCCTCAAATACCCTTATCAATATGTTAAGAAAACAGCTTGTATTGTTTAATTATTTTGGTAATATAAACATGTGCATAGATTGTCAGAGAATGCATGCCTTAGTTTACAGTTTATGCATGATTTTTGTTGCAGGCAATCAAATCAAAAATGTTCCTGACTTACATAAAAAACAGCAGAAGTGGGACAAAAATAGGATTGCAATAAACCAATGTCCATGCTGTCAGAGGTGGCATTTTAACTATCTGCACCCTTATTAGCTCTATGATCAGGGCTTACCTATGACAGAACTGACGTGTATTGGTGTTTTACCATATATATTGATTAATATATGAATTCCAGGTTAGGTCACATTGCCAATATTAAATTCTCTCATATACAGTCCCATTGCACAATTTTGGGACAGAATTATGCAGTTTGCTCAAAACGTAAATGTATTTAAATGAAGAAATTAAAGATGAAATCGAAGAAAAGGTAATCTATTTATGCAAGGGATGTCATCACAATATTACACAATCACAGACAGCTGGTCTACAGAAATGAAAATGACTGCCTGCATTAATCTCACTATTAATCTCACTATGTCTCACTGAGATATGATAATTGTGGGTTATGCCAGACTTTTGTCTGTAGCCAGAGAAGGAACAATGGCAGATCATCCAGGCCAGGAAATGGACATGTGAAAAGGTTGTAAACTGCTCCTTGAAGGAATTCCCCAAAGGATGGGGCTACTCCTTGAGCTCCAGGGAGAAACAAAAGGCAGATGCGGCTAAGAATAAATAATGAACCTTTTTTAGAGACTCATAACTTGTTATGGTAAATAATATAAAAAGGACAGATTGCATAGTCTAATTTTTGGCTTTACGTTTCAAGAGGCGGTGGAACTGTGTAACATATTCTCGACAGGAATGGCAATATATGTGGTTTTATGTGAACTGTATTAATGCTTGAATTGGTCAAATTTACACACACATCCTTATGGTAAACATACATATTTGTGGAAATTTGCAGAAAGGTTGGAAATTGTGTTCATGGCGAAATGGACAAAATTCTGCAGAAAGGTGAAACAAGGTCTCACAGCTGCAGGATTTTGATGAACAGATACTACATACAATCTGGAATCTTTGTGTGTGATTTTCATGGAGGTTACAAATGTATAAATCTGTTTTTAGGACAAAATTCGATTTTGATACTAGTGGCTAGGGGAGGTTTCTAAGGATGGTAAAAGCCAAACCATAAATGTGGCATCATCTGTCCTTGATCCAATCACTCAGATGCAAGGCGGAGATGAGGCTCTGATCCAATCCCCTTTCATAGGGGCGAGTTTAGTTAAGCCGGCGGATACACCCATTTTTGTGATGTCATTTGAAAGGATAAAAAGAGACACTGACAACACATAGGGAACTCACTCTTCTGATTCCAGCGAAGCACTTGTTCCAGCATTCCACATCCAGACTTTAATATCCTTCCAGATCCAGATGCCAAGAATCTTACCAAGCAGTAGCTGAACCATTTTCAGCAAGGCCTCAATCCTCAAACTTATTCTCACAACCCAGTGTAGCGCTGTGGTGTGGGAAAGCATGCTGAAACTAGCATCCTGAAACTATCTGGCTTGCTACCATAAGGCTGGCCTGATGATCTCACCATCCCACTGATTTGAATACCCAGAAACAAGAAGGGCAGATCCTGTGCAGCAGGGGAGTTGCTAGGTCTGGAAAAGACCTGGGGCTAAGCTGATGTCAGAACTGTTGGGACTGGGGGCTAGCTAATCTTTTGGCTGTAGCTCCTGAGATTCTATCCGGGGCTACAACCAAAAGATCAGGGGCTATAGCCCCCTTAGCCCCCCCTAGCAACGCCCCTGCTGTGCAGCTCTTCTGACCGACCTAGCTGATCCAGTCCCGCGCCTGATGTGCTGTCCAATCCATTGACCAGAACCGTGACTGTCCAAAAATCTTAAATCCCAGTGGATTGTGAGTATTCATAGGACACTAGAGAACTATTGTATACTTATCTTGTTCCACTCTAATCTCTGAACTATCCCTACGTTCATAACTAGTAACAGTGCCATAATGTTCAGTGCTATCTTCTTCTCTCTAGTTGCTAAAGCGCCATTTTCTTAGTAATCTTATTTGTGTAACTCTGATCCATAAATCCCACTTTGAGTATTTGGATTGGTGCCGCCGGTGGAGGTGATGGGGATCTGTTACTGAAGTCATGAATCAGTCTCAGAGCTTACTTTGTCCAGACTTGGTTGCCTAGCCCAAATGCTCTAGCCTTGAGTAAAAGCATACGCCATATTTTCTGATTCTAAACTGAAATCCTTGTCCAAATTTGTGTCTTTTGAAAAACATCTCTCACTAAAACCTCTGTAACTCCCTCAGTTTTTAAGATAGAAGCGAAATTACAACTCCAACTTGTACCTAACATCCTTAGCTATCTCTACAACCCGGGAGACCTGCGATTGACCTGTTATATCAAAACCGCATAAGTAAAAGTTTGCCACAAATTCCCCTGTTGAAAAAGTTTACATGTGTGAATTGCCTTTAAATACTTTCCCACTTGACCTTTGAGATTTCAAATGTTTTCTTTTGATTAAATCATTGCTTGTGATTGCTTGCATCTGTTCAAAGCGGCTCCCATAGAAATGTATAATAATTTAAGCATTTTTTACCACATTTGGTGTTTCTGATCAGCCAATTTCAAAGCCATCCTGACAGTTGAAAAGTCAATTCCGTTTTCTCTTGTGTTTAAAGGGGGAAGGTGGGAGTGATATTCTGTTTGATCTGTCTTATTTCTGAGTACCTGCTCTCTCCACACATCTATTTAAATTGCCTATTGGTGGGTTGAGGTATGTTGCAGGGGGAACCCATAACCATACTGCTATTTGTTCTAAACCACCCCAAAAGTATTATTTTCTGTGCTGCATTCTTTTTGTGTTCATTACCTGATTCCCAGTGCATTAAAGACATTGGGCCTCATTACGACCCAGGCGGTAACCATGGCGCTATTAGCGCCATGGTTGCCGGCGGTACCTTACCGATTCCGCCATGGTGAATGGAGCAACTACCGCCCCATTCCAAGGTTGACGGGGGCGGTAATTCCCCATTCACCATGGCCCTTCCCCATTCCCATTTTTGCCCCCATAGGGCTCAATGGGAATGGGGAAGGCGGTAATAACGGTACTGCAAATTGCGGTACCGTTATTACCTCCAAAGTCCCTTTGCGGGTCTCGTCCTTAACGGCTGGTAAAACTAGCCATTAAGGGAGGACCCGCAAAGGGACCTCAGAATGGGGCGGTAAGGGATTACCAGCACCGGTGCCCTTACCGGTACCGGTAATCCCTTACCGCCTGGGTCGTAATGAGGCCCACTATTCAGTGTTCTGTCACCCCACTGGTGATTGTTGTTGCCTATTAAAATATACTGTGATTTTAATTCTAAATAATTAAATAAATATTCACCTTTGCAAACTAGCCTGATTCCTGGTTCAGTGTGACGGGGGGTGGGGTCCTCAGGAGAAGGGTGTGATATGAGTGGTATATCATTCAGAATATTGAACTTATATATAAAAATAAATAAGGGTTTCATTTGCGCACTACATGCTGGGCGAGACTTGGGTGTGTGCCGGATTGAAATCACTTACAATAATTATGTCACCGTATGTGATTGGTTAAGTTGTTTGTTTGACCTATCTCATAGCTAGACACTCCTATTGTTATGCTGTTATGGTAAATGATTTGTATTGCGCACCTGGTACCCGAAGGCTGATGGGTGCAGACTGACAAACACAAAACAGACCACAAATACAGCAGAATAGTTATCTAGACCGAGTCACCATTGGGGGGTTTAGGCAAAGAGCAATGTTTTCAGTTTCTTTTCAAAGAGTTCTGTTGAAGCCAGCGTTCTTAAAGCCGTGGGAAGGGCATTCCATGCAATGGGGGCTGCAACTTCAAATGACCCCTGCCTTGTTTTGTTATTCTTATTCCTAGGTACACTGAGTGTATTAGAATTGTCAGACTGAGAGACCTACCCTTATCCTTCACGACTATTGCCTCCTTCAGATATGATGGCATTGTACCAACAATGCATTTTTGGGTGATGAGCAGAAGCCTAAAATGAATTCTCTTTCCAACTGGCAGCCAATGAAGACTTCTTCTGGCATCTGATACATGATCTCTTTTACTTAGACCCTTAACTATTCTCACAGCCCCATTTTGAATTACCTGAAGACAATGAATCTCTGTCTGAGGGGTACCCACCAAGAGACTACATACATAGTCTAATTTGGAGCCAATGATGGCTCTCGCCAAGGTTTCAGCGTTTTTTTCTGAAATAAATGGACAGAGATGACGGAAAAGTTTAAGAAAGTAGGAAGCTGATGAGACAAGACTACTCACCTGAGCCTTCATATTAAGGTGTGTATCCAAACATACGCCCAGGGTCTTAACATTGGACAAGGTTTTGATAATACAATTGTCCGGATTGATGTTCTTGTATTCTGCTCCTAACTTATCCAATTTGCTTGGCGAGCCTACCAAAAGAAGTTCGGTTTTAGCACTATTTAGGGCCATGCCGTTGGAGACCATCCAGTCTTGTATTTTCAGATAAGTTGCATTAATGAAAGCTATGTCCTTTTGGTAAATTCCTGAGATGGGAAGGATGCATTGCGTGTCATCTGCGTAGTTGGCAAACACGATCCCTTCCTCCTCCAACATCTGAAAGGGGATCATGAAGATGTTATAGAAACACGGAGACACGCATGCTCCCCAAGGGACTCCAAACAGTAGTAGCATTGGATCTGCTTCTGCCAATTCGCTGGCAACTCTAATTTGCCTATCCTTTAGAAAGGATGATATCCAAAGGATAGCCTCTTCTGAAAAGGACGCGTTTTCTCTTAACCTGGTGGACAGTATTGAATGGTCCACCAGGTCAAAAGCCGCCGAAAGATCCGAGATCATCAGTAAGGCAATATGGCCCTTACCCATATCCTGAATGAGATGGGATTTAAGGGCTAGGAGTGCTGTTTCCGTGCCATGATTGGCACGGAATCCTGATTGATACTTATGCAGAATTTGATTCTGTTCCATGAATGAGGAGATCTGGTTATATGCCACCCGATCTAGAATTTTAAGAAGAAAGGCAGTGTTGGTAATAGGCCTATAATTCGATGGGGAAATTGAATACTGTGGTAGTATGCATTGGATGATCACAATTTCTATACTTGTGATGAAAATATAATGGTGCTGTCCAAAAACACTCCTACTTTTGACAGCAATTTTGTTTTCCCTTCATAATTTATGATAGTAATATGCACACCTAATGAAACCAAGATGATTGGGCTCTATATTTTCGTAAGCATTTGTGCAACATTTCTTTGGCATATTGCTTCATGAAATAACTGTTCTCATTTTATTAGTTAGTAAAAAGTCAAAATATGATGACAATATAGAGAGGAGACTTTCATATTTGACATTCACTTAATTTCATGTTTCTATGCCTTGTGGTTCACGACTTATGAGTCATGGCACTTTCTGCATGTAAAGTCAATGTGAATTATGTGCTGCTTTAAAATCAAAGGAAATATACATAATAGTAATAATATTAATTTTGCATTTATATAGCACTACAAACCCTCAGGCATCTGAGTGCCTGTCTGACCCACGGTGTGTGGTGCTCATTTATCAACCTTGAAAGGATGAAAGGCTGAGTTTGGCCCTGCTGAGATTCAAACCTGCATCGGCAGGTTCTGCACAGATGTCAAAGTGAGTGTTCTACTCGCTGTGCTATCTGACCGGCTATCTATATTGACACTATACATGCCCGCATTTGCCTTGTAATTCACCTGAGAGCCTCGTTCTCGGTACATGAGAATAGCTCTTTGTGAGGGCTTAATTAATGAGTAATGCAAGCCAGTTGAATGGGCTCTTTTTAGTACAACACACGTCATAATTTACGGTGTTCAGTGTCAGTAGGATGCCAACTAATGCGGTCTTTGAATCTGGCTATAAAATAGCACAAGCTACAACCATCTGGTAATTCCAGGTCTCAATCTTGTGTGAAGCCCGCAGATTGCATATTCTTGTTTTTTTAATGCATTTTCTTAACAATGTCCTCCTCCAAATGAGGGAGGGATTTTGCTCCCAGGTGAAAGCTGGGTTAACTTGCAGCCATCACAATTTCAAACTGAATTGAATACATTGTTATCCAAATCAATAGAATGATTGTGTTTTTCTTTTCTTCATTTATAAATGAATGATGTCCTTTTTTGGGGGGAAGGTGTTATTTGGACTGCGCTCTGGCCATCAGTGGGCTGTTCCTAGGCTTGTATTTCTGCTATAATATTTAGATGGATCATTGTAGTTAGCACATAAAAAAAGAAGTACTGAGATGTGTCGATTTGTAATTTCTGCAGAATGTTTGCCAAACCCCGATCTGCTAGTGAGGACTTTTGGCTCCAGTGTTGTGTGGAGAGGAAGACACATCTGAGTCTTGAATGGGTCACTGATGAACAGCAGAGAGGGTGGGAGAAGCTGACCCAGGCCAGTTGGAGGACAGAAGGCTCAGAAAACGTTCCAGTCACCTAACGATTGGTATGTTGTATTACAAGGATATAATAAATTGCATAAAGCAGATTGGTAACGTGTCAATTTTGACATAACACAATGATTCATTAACCTTCTGGTACCAGGGGTTAGTGAGTAGGCTCTAGTACATTTATTTGGATGACGTTATTCCTTTTTAATTAAGAGGCTCTGAAAAAATGTGAGCAGCCATTCTTGTGGGTTGCTAACTTGTGTGTGGGAATGCTGGTGAATTGGCATGTTTTTCTTACCTTGTGAATAATTCAGCATGTTCCATCCTGAATGAAATAACATTGCCATTTGTATTCACATTGTGATTGCAATTTTGTATGAAATGTGGTTTCATATTATTGTGTGGTAAAGAGAGGCGCATTCAGATCTGTTTGTGAAATAACAGATGACTTGCTGTTCCTTCAATCTGTATGACGGATACGTTATCGTATATTATATTAATTCTGGTGATAATTTTTATTATTACATCAAAGTGTTTTCACTCATATGGAGTGTGAGAGTATTTGTATACAATACCACAATTATGCGTGATAGTGTGAAGTCTGGGAATGTAAGCCTCGCAATCCATTACATTGCACCATTTTTACAAACACCAATTCCTATTTTGCTCATATTAAAACATGTAAGAGATAGATCGATATCTTGATGATCCGGCAAGATGATTTCAAACCTTGGAACTATTTTCAGAGTGGATCAATACCTGTAATTTGTGTATTCAAGTCACTAACGAGCCACGACTTTACGTTTCTAGATCTCTCCACTAAAAATGGGGATGCGGGGACGGCCACCAGGGGCGCAGAGACCAGCATGCTCTCTCCGTAAACTCCGTCACTAACGCCCCGTAAGATGGATTGAGCCCCCATTCTCGGGACCCCCCCGCGGATCAAAATACGGAATTCAGCTGTGTGAACATCCCCCCACCCCTGGGGAAAAACCAGACCGAAATCGGCCTCCCGCAACCCCAGAAATCAAGAGGTGAAGTTGGGACCTCCGTGCTCCGCTGGAATCAAAACTACGCTTGTATCTTTTGCCGCCAAAGAAGGCCTAGAGACGTCCGAGCAGTTCCCGAGTGACACATCCTCCGACGCAGGCGAAAAATATATCAGCCCGCCCAGCAAACACGAAGGAGTGCGAGAAGAGAGGGACTGCAAAGATAACAACACATAACCGAATGACTCTTAAAGAGACGCCGAGTGGAGCCCCAGCGAACCCGCATATTTTCCGGATGAGCCTTCCGGCGGAGCCGTCCGGACCAACGGCGGGGCGCGAGCTCCCTGGAGATCGGACCCCACATCCAAATTTAACGGGAGGCAGTGCACACACCCCTGCCCCCCAGGGGCCGGCCCCGCTGCACAATTCACCACCCGTGCGCTGAACCACCTCAGGCCCCTACAAGGCCCAGCGCTGCTTCTTCTGAGGCCCATCTGCTGCACAATCCGGGACCAGAGGAAGCGGAACGTGCCAGGTATTAACAACGACCAGGCGGTAAAATGACACACGGCGTATACCCCAGCAAAGGCGCTTGGTATACAGAAGTGCCGCGAACCCTAGGAACCCAATGTACACCCACTGACCAATGCGCTTGTGTCTAGTGCTCCCACATACAGGGGTGGACCAACCCAATTGAACGCAAAGAACCCACGTGCATCCAACGGGAACACAGTAAAGAACCTTGCCGCCCTTCAGTACTATTACAGTGTTTTAACGCCACAGCATTACGGGGACCAAGAGAGAGGCTTAACAAACCCACCCGCACTCCCACTCGGCAGCGTTCATTCTTGGCCGTATCCCCCTCATTTGCCTACTCCATATGTACCACCCCTACCCACACGGGTCTTGCAGTGATCTTATTGAGAACATATATCTCCCCTCCACCGAGTGCAAGGAAGCGACAACAGTGCACAACCTGTCACACCCGACCACATTCGCAGTGTGCAGTTGTTGGTGTCCACTAACAACTGAACCCTTACAGTTCCGCAAAACTCTGCGCTTCCGGAATGGTGCACCCTTAGGATCATCCTACAACCCTGGCAATAGTGCACATCAATCCACAAAGGTCCTCGGGACAACGTACGCAATCCTTAACCAGCGTTGTCAAAGGTGACCTGCATGAGTATTAAGCACAAGCTAGCTCACTTCGCCTACACCCCCTCCTTGCCTATAACCTCAGACGCCAAGATGGCGGACTGCGTCACTAAAGGAGACAACTTAGCTGCAGCTACAAAAGGAGACATAGCAGCCCTGCTAGGGGAGATCAGGAACCTAGGCACCAACATAGGCGGCAAAATAGACAGAATCACCCAGAGGCCCGATAGCATGGAGCACTAATTAGAGGGCGTTGAAAACAATCAGGCCTCCATTGACACACTTGAAGGGCAGCTCGACCAGAGAATGTCGGAACTAGAACAACGCGAACATGAATTCAAACTCAAACTCGACGATCTCAAAAACAGAGAGAGGAGGAACAACATACACATTTTTGGAATTCCCGAAAGAGAGGGGGAAACAGAGGCTGACCTCAAGGAAACTCTCCACAACATTATCAAACTGCTGATGACAGATGATGAGGTGGATGAACCGGTAACAGTGCGGACCCATAGAGCAGGCGGCCCTGCAGGTGGACCACGTTCGGTCCTCGCCCGATTCCACCGCTTAAGAGACACCGCTTTAGAGACAAGGCTAGAATCCTTGAGAAAGCCAGTAGGAGCGAGATGATTACACTGGGCGGAGCACAAATCTCTATCTACCAGGATCTTTCCTCTCTTACCCTGGCCCTCAGAAAAATGTGCGGTGCCCTGACAAAGAAGCTCAAAGAAAAGAATGTTTGATACAGGTGGGGCTACACCTTTTCACTCACGTTTGAATATGAAGGGACCAGATTCAGACTGCGATCGGAGAAATAAATAAAAACATGCATATCCGACCTCCTGGGTACCCAAGGAGAAGACGCCGACCAAGAAGGGACAAATCGAGAAGGACGAGAATGGCGAATCCAAGGCCCCCGGAGAAGAAGAGTGAAGGGATCTCGAAAATTCCAGAGAGGCAACCTTTCCCCGGAAACAGATGGCTGAGACCATGAGATCCCGGTAAGACAGTTCCAATCAAAAGCTGTAAATGGTGTAATGAGGTGGCACTGACACACACACATTCCCTTGACTCTAATGGGGGGAAAACTAGGGGGGAACCATCGAGGGGCTCATTTTAGACGAACATTACTTATTTTGGTTACGGGGCGTGAAGTAACGACCCCCGGAAGTGGTCCGATGCCGACCTGGAATGACAATCCGGGCCCGATCGGACGCCAGCAATTAGGGGTGGGGTGAGGGCGGCATGAGGGTGTGGGGGAGGTCAAAGATCTACTGAACATCAGAACAACATACATATTGAGCCACAACAGCCGATGCAACAAGCGACACATGAACAGAAGGCATAATCGAACACACACAAAGAGACAACTCCCGGTGAGAAAGAACAATGACTGCAAACATTAACATAAGGGAATCTGTCTTCCTAAGAGTCAGGACACTTAACGTCAAAGAACTCAACTCACCGACAAAACGGTCCCTTATTGCTAGGGAATTTCGTAGAAGTGGTCTTGACATTCTTCTACTTCAAGAAACAAAATACATAAAAGGAGAAGAACGACACATCCTTGGGAAGCGTGCTGGGAATGAATTTTGGGGCTCGGGTCCACTCAGAAAGGGAGGGGTGGGAATCCTCATCAGAAAAGGAGTAGAGTTCGCATTAACCAAGACATGGTCCGATGTAGAAGGATGAGCAATGTTGGTAAATGGGCAACTAGGTAACCTGAACGTCACAATTGCAACCCTGTACTCACCGAACACAGGCCAGTCCAGATTTCTCTCCAGAACGATTCCCAAGATACTAATGGAAGCCACGGGGCACATTATTTTGGGAGGGGACTTTAATCAATGGGCGAACCCGGCAAAAGATCAGAAACCTGGGAATCCTGATACGGCTCATCAGAATAGATCCGAACCAACTGAACTAGCGCTTATGATGGAACTGTAAAATATGATAGACGCATGGAGAGCCCACCACCCGGAAGAACAAGGCTACACTTTCTATTCAGCTCCCCATAATAATTACACCCGCATCGACTACGTCTATCTCTCCAGAGAGCTCTCTGAAGTAATATCACAGGCACAGATAGCCCCGATCACATGGTCTGATCATGACATGGTCCTCACAGACATTCAGTGGGCCGATCTCCCAAAAAAAGGTAGAAAATGGCGCTGCAATGAGAGCCTCTGGAGAGATGTCGTCTTCAGAACTGAAATGGAAACAGAAATCTCTGAGCTCCTCAAAACAAATGACAATGGCGAAGTGTCCAGACAAACGGTGTGGGAGGCGGGAAAGGCTACATGGAGGGGGATTCTGATAAGGGAAGGTGCGACAAAGAAAAGGGAACGTAATCTCATTGAACATAGACTCCGGACCGAAATCTGCCAGTTAGAAAGTAAATTCAAAACAGACGAAGAGTCAGACCCACAGAGAATGATTAAAGCCAGACAGAAAAGGAACGAACTGAAATTATTAGAACATGAGCAAGTAGTGCGAAAACTGAGATTCTTGAAACAAAAATTCTACGAAAAGGGAGACAAAGCTGACGCACTTCTCGCCGCCATGTTGCGAGAACAAAGGGCTGAGCGCAGAGTACTAGAAATTAAGGAAGACCTCTTCCCCATATCGCATGCCCATACCAATATCCCAGAATGTTTTGCCAACTTTTATGAAACATTATATTCCTCGGAAGTAGACCCTGACCAATCGGATACAGAGTCTTACTTGTCCTCAATAGATGTACCCCGTATCCCTGAGCTCAATGCCGACTCACTAGAATCCCTGATCACTGAACTAGAGGTCCAAGCTGCCATATAGAGGCTAACCTTAGGCAAGTCCCCGGGTGAAGACGGCTACACCACAGGATTTTATAAAATGTTCAGCTCCACACTGGCTCCCTTCCTAACACTCCTCTTCAACAAAATAATGGACACAGGGAAGCCCCCCGATTCCTACACCAGGGCGCTGATTACGGTTATCCCGAAGGCCGGGCGGGATCCCACGAAATGTGCTTCATATCGCCCCATCTCACTACTTAACCTTGATGCGAAAATATACACCAGAGTCCTGGCCGCAAGGCTTGAATCCCTCATCCCGCAACTCATACACCCCGATCAAGTAGGGTTCATACTGGGCAGACAGGGGGCAGACACGATCCGTAAAACACTCCACTTGATCCATGCATCCCAGACCATGGAGAATGACCCCGGTTTTACTCTCCATCGACGCAGAAAAGGCCTTCGATAGGGTGGAATGGGGGTTCCTAAAAACAGTACTACCTAAGGTGGGAATAGGCTCGAGATTCAGACAAGCAATACATGCAGTATACACAGAACCTAAAGCATCTATATTTGTCAACGGTGAATATTCACGATGGTTCAACCTGCAACGTGGGAGCCGGCAGGGATGCCCTCTTTCGGCGATTCTCTTTGCCCTCTCCCTAGAGCCTTTAGCAATAACAATGAGAGCGGACCCCACACTAGAGGGTATCCGACTGGGGATGTCAGAATACAAAATCGCCCTCTATGCTGATGACATCCTCCTTCACATCACGAATCCCTCCTCTTCCATCCCCAGGGCCCTCTGCATGATGGAGGAATACGGTAGACTCTCAGGGTTTAAAATAAACAAACCAAAATCGACACTCTTTACCCTCCACGGTCAGGAGAGTGAAAATGCTGCCAAGTTTCGCTCACTCGGTCTCAATATTGAACACTCCAAACTGCAATACCTGGGGATACAAATAACGAGAATTTGAATGATCTATATAAAGCAAACTTCCCTCCCCTTCTGGAACAGTTCAAATTAGACTTGACAAGATGGGAAAAGCTTACGATATCCTGGTTGGGCCGACTCAACGCAATAAAGATGGTATCCCTTCCCCGGTTCTTATACCCATTCCAGACGCTGCCCATTAGGATTCCCAAAGCTTCTTCACCGAGGCCAAAAGGGCCATGCTTCAATTCCTAGGGCAATGGAAAAAAGCAAGGATCCCATATAAGACTCTAACGCTCCCTAAAGATAAAGGTGGGGTTGGACTTCCTAACCTCCAAAAATATTACGAAGCCTCCCAACTAAGAGTATTGATCCCACACTTACGTGACCAAACAAAGATCCAATGGGTCAATATGGACAACCACTATGTTTCTCCAGCCACAGTATCTGAATGGCTTTGGACACCTAAGAGAAGAATCTGCAGAAAACTTAAAGACCACCCGCTACTAATGACTATCTGGGACATTTGGACAAGCGGTAAAAACATGCAGAATATTACCACCTGGCCGGCTCCCCTAAGCCACTTATGGTCCCCAGGAATCAACAACCATATTCCAGACGTGGGAAGGTTCCAAACGTGGTACGAGGCAGGCCTAGAAAGAGTAGGGCAATTGCAAAGGAAGGATTCCTTCATCTCACTCCCTGAATTAACCGAAGCCCTTGGAATAGGCACACTATCCACCTTTCAATATTTACAAATAATAGGGGTCCTGGCGAGATCCATGTGGAAGCCCAAACTAATGAGACAACTCACTCCCTTTGAAAAAATACTGGACTCAAGAACTGTAATGAAGGGCCTGATAGCTGACATGTACAGAGCACTGATGGAGGGAGAGGGGATAAACACGGAAGCATTAAAAGGCAGATGGGAAAAAGACTTTGCTGACCAGTTTACCCCAGAGCTATGGGACACCATATGCCAAGCAGCCACACAGACATCCATTTCGTACCAATATAAGCTCCACGCAATCAAACTGCTGCACAGATGGCAATATGATCCCGCCAGACTATCCAAAATGTTTCAGACTGCAAACCCGGAATGCTGGCGCGGATGCAGAGAAAGAGCAGACTACTGGCACATGTGGTGGGGATGTCCCCGAATACAAGTATTCTGGTCAACAGACCTGGGCTGGATTAAAGAGGTCGATGGCATTGTCAGAACAGCTACTCCTTACCTCATACTGTTAGGCCTCGAGAAAGATGAAGATGACTGGGTCAAAATCAAAGACATAGCCCCACAACTGTTACTGACTGCTAGGGCAACACTAGTAATGAGATGGAAAGCCCCTACAATCCCCACGAAAAACGAATGGATCCAGGTATCCACCAATATATGCATAATGGAACATATAACGGCATTGCTCCATGGAAAACTGTCACAGACTGAAATCTTATGGATGGAGTATAAAAGCATATACTTGCCCGGTGGCCTATCTCATACTAAACCTCTAACTCAGGTAACAGAAGAACAAAGGTCGATTTCAGCGCCACATAAGCTGAACCCCCCAACAGACATGGTTACAAATGAGGTGATCCCGACAATGTACACTGACTCTGTTCTTCATATGATAAACGCTGTTCGCTCTGTGATAAAGGTTCCGACCAAGGGGGAGGGGGTGGGAAACAGGAGGGGGGGGGGAGTCATGTTTCTATGTTAACCCTATGTATGAAGGAAGTGTTTGCGGGACAGACACAAAATACATGGAACCTTGAGGGGTTGTTGTTTTATTATGAAAGACTTAATTGTTTATTCATGGAAATGTTCCTTATGCATGACTTGTAAACCTAATAAAAACAAATTTACAAAAGAAAATGGAGATGGCAAGCAGGCATATGCCCTTTACATCCAGCCGACTGACACAAACACACTGATCCATTACAAAAGCCATCATTCACGGAGGCTAACAGATAACATCCCATTTGGTCAATATTTATACACAAGAACTGCACATCACTTGCTGATGATTTCAAGCTTAGCACAAGAATATTAGATACTAGTCTAGCGCAACAAGAATATGGTAAAAAAAAACTCTTTAGTCACTCTAGGAAGAGGACTAGGTTTACTCTTAGAAAAACTGGTTTTGGAGGAGCAGGGGAGCATGTGTTTGGATGACACTTTCATATATTAGACTTGTCTAGAAACATCAACAGGTGTTGTCAGAGAGAAAGAGAAGAAAGGAGGAGACAGAGAAGCCGCATGAGGGGGTCAATTGAGGTAGAAGGAGTGGATGATGAGAGCAAGGACAGGATTCCCTGTGTTTTTGTGGTGAAGTGAGAAGCCAGTGCCATACAGAGGGACTGGGAGGGAACAGGAGATGAAGAAACTGCAGAAAGATTAGCCAGCTCCTTGCAGATTTTAAAGAGTTTGGCCACGTTGTTAGAGGCCACAGAGACACAGGCTTGCATTTGGGCTCTCTTTGTGGACAGGACCGTGAGTCTGTATTGCCTTTGGAGCAGGCGGCAGGCCAGTTTGTCAGAGGATGGCCCCAAAGCCTGCTACTTCCTCTCAGCCCCCCTGCACTTGTGTTTCAGGCAGTGAGGTCAGAGTCATACCAAGAGTTGCACTTGGTTGTAAGATTCATAGGGATTCTCATGACAGGGGCAAGGATGTCCAGAGTATTCAATACAGAAATATGCAGGTAAGAGAGGTCTGTGTTAGAATGTGAGTCAGCTGAAGGAGTAGGAGAAGCAGAGAAAATAGAGGCAAAGGCATCAACTGGCACATTCTTCATGGGCGAATGACCGAGAAGGAAGGTCATTCCTTCTGTCCCTCAGGCAAAGCTGGGGTGGGCTTTGCCTGAGGGACAGAGAGTTTCAAGTGAAAGGAAAGAAAGTGGTTGGCTCAAGAGAAAGGAGTGTTGAGAGGGTTAGAGAGGGGGATGTCCGAGGAGATGAGAAAATCCAAGGTTTGTCTGGCAGTGTGTCAGACCGGAGGGTGGAATGGAAAGAGAGAGAGTATTGCAGAGATAGTGGAAGAGCCCAGTGGAGGCATTAGAAGCATCCTGTTGGATTTTGAGGTCTCCGAGGATAATTTGAGAGGTAGAGGCAAGAAGAGAGGAGGAGAGGTCCGCCCACTCTGTGAGGAAGAGGGCAACCTGGCCAGGAGACCTGTAGATAGTGGCCGCAGTCAGGGGGAGACCAGGAGAGATAGAGAGCCTGCAGACCAGACATTCAAAGGAGGAGTAGCCCTGCATAGGAATGACACAAGCAGGGATCCACTCCAGAAAGATCAGAGCTACTCCACCTCCGGGACGGCTGGTTCTGAGCTCTGAGAGGATCTTGTAGCCATTATGGAGGAGAGTGTCAAAGTTAGTGACAGAGCTGGCCCTGAACCATTTCTCATTGAGAGCGAGGACATCGAGGTCAGGTTTTTGGAGGAGGTGGCAGATGTCAGAGGAGTGTTTGACAGCAGAGCGAGAGTTTAAAGTGGCAACGTGGAGCAGGTTGCCACATTTGAAAGTCTTCCAGGGTGGGTCACAGGCTTGAGGTACACCCAGTGGAAGTGGTGGAGGGGCCAGAGAGTGGGTAGACGTGGTAGCAGGGGGTGGCAGAGGAGACAGAGAGGTTCTAGTAGGAGTATCAGGAGAAGGAAGGAAGTTGATAAGATGTGGGAACGGAAGAGATTGAGCTGAGGGCCCTGGACCATTCAGATAGACATTAATAATGGTCTTGGAGGAGTGGAAGGAGGCCAAGAAGACCTCCCACCGAGGGCCACCATTAATGGGAGAGGAAGAGATATGAGAGAGAGCTGATACCATATGAGTGGTCCATAGGTCTGGTGAGGGAACGACAAGGAGAATGTCAGCGAGAGTCTGTCTGGAAGAAGCACTTATGTAGGTATCAGCGATGAGGAGCCCTGGGTTGTAGACCAAGATTTCCTCCTTCAACTTCTTCCTTCCAGACGTAGTGGGAGGGATAGGGTAGGAGATAGGGTGGCAGTTAGAGAAGATGGAAGAGACGGAAAGAGCCATAGAGGGTACCAGGAGGAAAGTAGGAGGAGGAGAGGGCAAAAGAGAAAGAGAGAGAGACACAGCCCAGCGAGGCACAACACAGGAAGCACAGGGGGGGCAGGGGTCACACAGTAGGAAGCACACAATAGAAACAGACAGGACACACACAACAGTACAAAGGTACCCCTAGCATGGAAACGAACCAGATGTGACTTTCCTAAAAAGAGGAAAAGACCTAGTTATACACACAGCAGCAATGCAAAAACCAACCAGATTTGACTTTCGTAACAAGAGGAAAAAAGGCCTAATTATACACTGAGGGAAACACGGGACATGTGAAACAAGCAGCAGAGTGGGAAAAGTATATATAATATCCCCAATTTAGAATGGAGTGAGCACAGTTCACACGGAGGACACTCACCAGGCAAGATGCTGAGGCTGCAAATGCTGATCCAAGGCACAGGGATGACCACACCCTCACTGCATTGTGTAGGACAGGGCACCAGGCCCAATCAGACCCAGGGGGAGGAGCGAGAGGTGGGGATGGAGGAGGGGGAGCAGGGCAAGGGAAACGAGGCACAGGTGAAAGAAACCGCAGAGTTCTGCTGACTAGCGGCTGCCAATGTATGATGTAGGATGTGCCATTTAGGCAGAGAGCTCTGATGTTGAAGATACACACACAGGTCTGCCAGCATAACTCAATATTGACCTTTAGCATCCCTTGCTGTTTCAGTGTTAAATAATGCACAGCTATGCCTGTACAGCTCTCTTCTGATCTGCAGTGTAAAACTGCTCTTCCAGTACCACTGCCAATACATCTAAATCCTAGCCTTCAGCAATCACTGCTGTTCCAGCATTATGTTTTACACAGCTCAATCCTGATATAAAGTATACATTACCGTTCCGGTACTAAGACACAATGCTCTTTCAACACACCTCATCCCTGTCCAAAGTGATGCAACAGCACTACTAATACACCTCAATCCTGAACTGTAGCATTGCACTGCTGTTCCAGTGATACCTCACAGCTCTGCCAGTACACCTCAAACCTGACATGTAGCTTTAGACTGGTTTACAGTACTGCATAACATATATCTCAGTCAGTACACCTCAGCGATAGCCTTCTGTTCCAGTATTACATAGTACATATCTTTGCAAATAGTGCTCAATTCTACATGTGTTCAATGTCTGTTAAACCTTGCATTCATATGTTCTTCAGCAAGCTAAAATAGATGGCTAACTGACATGTGACCTCTACAAAAGGTCAAAGCACAGAGAACACATTAGCGAGCAGCTGCCGCTGGCACAGGGTAGTGAATGCCAGTTTGAAGCACTGCTGTGAATGTTTAAATAAACTGTAATGACATTGCACTGCTGACGTTGTCTTTCCAACATTTGCAAAATAAATCTTCGACGTGTAGCCACGGAAGTCTTCAGGATGTGCAGTGGCAAAGTTTGGCTCATACACAATTAGTACAATTAATATTTAGCATGGTAAGCATGGCTGAAATGTGAGCTGACTTTTAGGACCACCCATACCAATTATTTCACTTGCTGAATATTGCAGATAAAGCATGCTAAGACAAGGTGAAGAACATGTGCAAAGCAGGGGAACATGCACTGTCCTGCCAATGGTATGATAGGCACGGAAACTGCTCTCCTGAACATCTGTGAAGACCTGCTCTCCAACCTTGATTCCAACACCCCCTGTGTCCTCATCTTACTTGATCTCTCCTCTGCCTTTGATATGGTCAACCATGCCATCCTGCTCAACCGTCTCCATGATAACCTGGGTATCACTGGTCAGGCCCTAAAGTGGCTGACTTCTTTCTTCTCTGACCGACCCTCCCAGATCCAACTTGGGTCCTTCCTTTCCTCTATTTTTATCTCTACCGGTGGTCTCCCCCAGGGGTCTGGCATCTCTCCCCGGCTGTTCAACCAATACCTGGAACTTCTTGCCCACTGCATTGGCACTCTCTGCCCCAACTTTCAGTGCTATGCGGATGACACTCAGCTCATTTTCAGGCTACCTTCGGCCACCTCTTCTCCATCTCTCATCCCTGACGGTCTGCTATCTAGGAGTGGTGTGCCGCCAATGATCTCGGCCTTAATGCCAGTAAGACAGAGAGTCTCCACATCGGCACACCCGCTCCCTCCTTTCCTGTCACTCTCTGGCCGGCCTCTCTTGGCCCTCCTCCTGCCCCCCCAGGCTAAAATCCTCAGTGTAATCTTCTACTCCACACTCTCCTTCTCTCCGCACATCTCTGACGTCTCTAAGAAGTCACACTACCAGCTGCACCTCCTCAGAGGTATTCTTCCTTTCCTTTCCTTCCCCCAGAAGCTCACTGTCTCCAGAGCTGTGGTTCTCTCTAGGCTGGACTATTGCAACAGCCTCCTTCTAAATCTGCCTGCCTCTACTCTCCGCCCTCTGCAAGACGTGTCCTTGGCCTCAAGCCCAGGGATTGTATCTCTCCAGGACT
Organism: Ambystoma mexicanum; assembly: GCF_040938575.1. Lineage (NCBI taxonomy): Eukaryota > Metazoa > Chordata > Amphibia > Caudata > Ambystomatidae > Ambystoma > Ambystoma mexicanum. Next base: position 372,655,437 of record NC_090923.1, read on the forward strand.
GAAATCTCTGCACTGGCTCCCAGTGGCTGCAAGAATTAAGTTCAAAACCCTCTGCATTGTCCACAAGGCCTTCTGGGGCTTGGGCCCTCAATACCTTCAACTCTTTCTTCCTAAATATCTTCCTTCTCGAGCACTTTGCTCATCCATCTCCCACTCCATCAGGGTCAGTCGCTTCTCCAAGCAACAAGTTGGTGGTAGATCTCTTTCTTCGGCTAGGGCCTCCCTCTGGAACAGCCTCCTGGCCTCCCTGAAACTTGAGGAGAACCATCTCTGGTTCCGGAAGCACCTCAAAACCTTCATCTTTGCTTCTGCTTTCTCTCCTCCTTTCCCCTGTTGATTTCCTGGCCGAAACTGTTACTGTTTACCTGGCCACCCCCTGATCTCGAGCCCAGGTCCCCTACCCCATGGTTACACACCTGCACTGCCTCCCGGGCAACCCCCGCACTTGTGGAATGTGTCTGTACCCATACAGTCTCCCACCAGCGCTTGATACCTGATGTCTGCACTTACCCTTGCACTTGCCACCAGCTGGCCCTACTTCTCTTATTGTTTTTATTTATTTATTCTATTATCCCATGTACTGCACTGTCCCCAGCCCCTCCCATTCCACACTTTCCTCTTCCCCCTTCCCCTGCACTTGCGCAATGTGAATTACACTTGGCCTAATAGGATTGCTGTTTCTGTCTTCCCTCTGTTCCCCCTCTCTTGCTGTGTCGTGCCTTGAAAAACTTGTGTATAAGCGCGTTATAAATGCCATACAATATCATATCATAGCAAGCCCAAATTGTAACGCCTTTTTTGCCTTCCCTCATATGTCACCTCCATACTGGTTATGGCCGTAAAAAGCATACACAACGTTGTCTGGCACTGGACTGTATACACCTGTTGTCTTCTTGCATTTCTCAGAATCTCCTCTTGGCTGATAAAGAAAATACATACCATCCAGTCTGCTGGGATTACCCTGTAGTCAGTGTTCTGACCACTAGTCCACATGTCCATTGTGAAGTGGAATTTGGGCAATCAGATTGATCCAGTAATAACGTCAATTCCACCTTGTCCATAAGCAACCTGTAATGTCTGTGCTGTAATCAGATTTTCCCGAAAAGGCACTAGGATCCAAGATGTGCACCATTCATGACACAGTGACGGTCAGGTTAGCATTTAACATTCAATGTGACTTGTGATATTTTGGTGCACTAAGAAAAGCTTCCACAACACTGGCCTGAAACAATGGAGGATCACTGCTATGCTCACTTGATTCATAGGAGTAGGCTTGGTGTCCCACGCCATGACACAACCACAGTATTTTCAGGTGTAATTTTAAAGACTGATGGTGGTGGTATTCTGCTTGTGAGATGGTATGGGTAGGGACACACTTCAGAACGTCTTCCCATGTCTGTGCATGGTGTCACATTATTTGGGACTACAAAGATGTGGTTTTCAAGTGGATCCCTGTCTTTTATTGATGTGCTATCAGCAGAGTGTTCATGCTTTTACGGTTCACTGTGAGTTAACTACTCACAGGCAAGTCTCAACTAGGTGTGATAGTGGCAGTGGTAGCTGAAGTGGTATGCTGCACGTTTCTATATGTGACAGGATGGCTGTTTTTCATACAGATAGCACACATGTGGCAGGGGTTGGTGGGTGAGCTTCTATTATTTCATCTGCCTCTTTGACACTATCCTCTTCGTCCTCCTTCTCAGTACAATAGCTTTGCTGTGTCAAAGCATGTTTCTGGCTGCACTATGATGGATCATACTATTTACTTGAATTATCATCCATGTCAACATCAAAGTCCTCATCATTATTCTCCATGGGGCGCAGCAGAGAGAGATCTGGAATTTTCACTCTACCCATGCTGCTCAACTAAATCATGTTTCTGCTCATCCCTGATCTTCAGTACATGGGATATGTAACTCTCATGGTTCTGACCATGTGAAAGTGGACGGAATTGAAATTGCAACCTACTCTGTCATTCTTTGCAGATGTTCTTTGTAGTGCAAACCCTGTGCATGTACTTGTACTGGGACATGATCTCCAGAGAGACCGATTAGAGCTTTATATGACCATTTGCAATTCTGGCATCCTCAGTGTCCAGAGGAAGAGTTGCTGAAGATGCGAAAATACCATGACCAACATGTCTCCTTCTGCCCACCTCTGACTTGTTTGAGAACGTCAGACATGCATAAATGTCATTCACTCTATGAATAGTATCACATGCCTTCTTGAACATCGGCTCACAACTATCAGATGAGCATGTGCATCACAGAAGCTTCTCCTGAGATTTCTCTATTCTACCACCTCTTCCATTCAGGAGTCATCCGATGGCCTGTGTGATGTTCGCTCACATTAAGAGATGGACACTGAATGATATCTCCCACACGGAGACTCATCCACTTTCTCTTACAAATATAACATGTACGTGTGTCTCGTACACACATATCCAGAGACCATTATATATCCACATCTCATATCCAGAGACATTCTCTGCTTTTCCTCCTTCACCAAAGCGCTGTAGATGACCTGTGTGTCATTCACTCACTTCAAGAGATGGACACTGGATGGTATCTCCCAACTCACTGAACATCAGTTACATGTGTCTCAGGGTCACTTAAAGAGATGGAATGCTTCCCACAAACACTGGTATGCTCTTCAGACCCCTGCAGGTGTAACACAAAACAAAAGCCAACTGTTTTTGTCTCTCGTGGTCACCCAAGCTGCTTTCATGCAGAGGGAGTCTCCATCCCTAGTCTTACATGATGCCAATTGTGTTATTCACTGTTAGGAAAGATTTCATGATTCTAGGTAATTTTCCTTCCCTGTGGCAACCCCCAAGCTTTTTGCTGTTGTTTTACACCCTGATCTAGACTTTGCCGGAGAAGCGCAGCCTTCTGCCGCACTCCTCTGAGCTTTCGCTCCATTCTTACGGGGAAACTGACATGCCCTTAAGACAGTCAGTACCGGGAGACTTTGTTTCCCTTAGTCCTTTCCTCATGTTGCAGCTTTTGAGCAACATGAAACAAGAGTGCACCATAACTTACATTACCGCGTTCTTGGGTCTCTAGTCATTCCAATAGCCCTAGAAACTCTCGCTGGACTTATCATGAAATGTGCAAGTGTGTCACGGACAGGACTGGTGGCAGCTATCGTTTCTTTGTGTTTTGAACACCTTTTTGCCATGTTAACCGTGCTTCCCGCGTTTGGCCCAAATGGGTGGCCTGGCCTCCAAAATGGCCATGCCACAAGGTTCTTTGTCCTGTCCGCTGACCGTCTTGCCCCTTCACCTTCCCTCAGGTCGAGCCGACCCGGGCAGTCCTTATTTGGTCATGCACTTTCCCGCGAAACACAACGCTTTCGCAGGCTTCTGCATGCCTTGTGTGTGCCTCCAGGATGTGGGTTGGGATGTCTGTTCCCAATACATATCCTGGGTGCCAGAGAGTCTAGAGTGTCTTGAATGCCTGGGACCACCGTGGTCCGTGATAGGTCCACGTATGGTGTGAGTGTTTTGTGAGCAGATCTCCCATTGGGTCCTCTCCGTTTTGGCGCGAAGGGAACTCTGGATAAGAGGAGGCTGGAAACACCACTACCATGTCGATCTCTTGAGTTCTCACGAACAAAGGATAAGGAGTCAAGTATCCTGCAACTAAGAAGCTGAGTTGAGGAATCGCTGGTGACCTGCTGAAGGTTTGGCACCCTGCACTGCTGTCGTCCTGTGTGACCCCTCTGCCTCTGATCGAATGAGAAGGTCTGTACGGGCGCTTCAACCCTTTAGAAAAGTGGGAACAACTATTCTCAGCATCTTCACCAAATCCTGTACGTAAGCCTTCGGAAGCGTCCCTGGGCCATCCAGTGGACTGACCAGCCTACACAGGAACCTTGCTCTGTCACCGCCATCTGGCTCACTGCTAATCTCGTGTCCTCGGCACTCTCACACGATTCGTACACTTGGCATTCCCAGGTCTGAAGTGAGATGTGTGCTTTGGGAACGGAATACATGCGGTTGCCGAGTTGCCCTACTGTGGTAACAAATCTGTGCATGTTCGCTGCATTTGGGACACCCTCGACCCTCACTCCTGCTGTCGCGGAATCTACACAGCGTCAAGACATCCTGCTGATCGCATCTGAACCTGCCAGTACCGAAACGGAACCGGAGAAGCCTGGGTCTGCCTGCATCGGGGACCGGTGAGTAGTCAATACCCTAACCAGTTGCCCTCCCGCAGGAGCCTGTGGCTCTCCACCGCTGTTGTAAACAGCAACCCTTTTTCGCACTCACGCCCTGCTTCTGCCCACAAGTGGAGGCCGCGCTTGAGTAGCGGGGAACTGTTCATCATCGTTTTGTTCACCTCTCTGAACTGCCTGATCTCCCCGAAGAGACTATCCTTTGCCCGTTGGCACCCGCGTGTGCAGGTACTTTTGAGCATAAGGCTCCACTCTTCGTAGGGCTCGGACTTCCTTCTAGTTAGGTGGCCGCTGATGTCGAACTGGGACGATTATTTGCACTGCCTGTTTTCCTCCCCATCTAGGTGGTCTGCATATTTCGTGCTTCTAACTCTTTAGACCCCTTGGTCTTGTATATATATTGTATTGCTTGTGATGTGTTGGTTTATTGGAGTTTTACCGTGATTCTTTGCTATGGTCGATGTTACAAAGGCCTGGTAATAAAAGTGTCTATATGTTTAATATAACACCTGTAATTTGTAAGCGTCCTTTTTTTGTGTGCTCATTGTGGGCTTTCAGTCACCCTCACCCCTCTTGAGACCTAGTCTTGACCGCCGCCATTGCTACCCTGATTGGTCTGGCTTGTCCAGAGGTTACCCTGTTCCAAGAAACTAGGCTGGCCTTCTCAACCTCTGCCACTCCAGGACAGAGTTCAGAAATCCATCTTAACATTCACCTAGCACAAATCACTGAAGGATCACACAGTAAAATTACTATAAATCTAACTAGTAGTCCTTGCTACCACCACATCTTATTTATACGAAACTACCATAGATGCAGTGTACATATCCTTCCTTAAATTTCCTAAGCCAAACTCTAGCCAGCAACAGATGACTCTTTGGAAGCAACCTAAAATTGAGAACAAACTTCAACATGTGTGTTCCCTTGTATCCCACATGTTCCGTCTCAAACAATCTTCACAGAATCCTCTCAATTCCAGTGATTTGTGGTTCATGCTGGAATGTTCTCCTCGGAATACCTCAACTTCAATGGCGTTTTGCAATGGAAGTTCAACCTGCTTCTAGTTGTTTGAAATCTACATTTTAGAGAATACACAAAGCAAAGTGGGAATAAAACAGCTGGACACATGTTCATTCGTTATGTGTTAAGTTTCATACATGGAATAGAAAGAAGTTCACCAAACCAAAAATTCTTTGATAAATAAATAACAATGCTCAAATGTGCCTTTAATAGAAAACAACCACTTGCTCAAAATTTTAAACAATGAAGCGACTTTTGATATTTTATTTATGAAACTGCATAACACATGTTTGGCATCCTACTGGTTTAGGTAAACTGCAATATAATGTAATAGTCATTCATAAAACCTCCCAAAAATATAAACAATCATAGTTGAATAAGACAAGAAAAAGAATACCTCTGATATTACTTTTAATTTATACAACAAAAGGTGATATTTTGGTACTGCATTTTAAAGCTAACATGGCATGCTTACAATAACATGGTGTTGGCTAGATAGAGTAGTTCTAAAATGCATCAAGTAGTGTCTTGTGATCTTGCCCAGATGCTTCAGAGATGGTCCATTTACGGGAGATAGGGAAGCATCAGCACTTGCACAGAGGGAAACATTAATTGCTGCCAAATCTTGTGATCCTCAGCAAACTCCTTAGACACTGCACTCTTGTATCCAAAAGAGGGAAAGAATCAAACCAAATGTGAGCTAGAGACACTTGTTACAGCTCTTTGCTTGTTGGCAAGAGATACATTGTGAGTCATTCCATTCTTTGAGGAGGCCAGCACTTGGAGATGGAGGACACATGTGCTAATAGGCAAGGGGTATATTGCAAGGCCTTTTTATCCATATGCAGAAAGTAACATAATGTACACATGCAGGTGAAGGGTTTTCATGCAGTGCAGTATCACCTTATGTTCACAGTTAAGTATGTAGAGTATTGTCATCTTTTTCGTGGTGAGTAACGTAAGGGAATCAGCTCACAGAGAGCAGAGTCAATGCAGGGCGTTCATGTTGTCTTTGGTGAACAGTATATTCAGCCTTGGAGAATAAAGTAATTACAACAGTAGTAAGTGCAGATGTTCTAGGTAATTACTACAGAGCAGACTTTGGATGTTGGGCAAACTGCACACCCAGAGCTCTAGAACGGCAGCCAAAATGGCGGAATCGAAGCAAACACAATATAAAAGTGCAGGTATTACTGGTGAGCAGCCCTGTGATATTGGACAAGCAGTGCATTCTGATTGTTTTTGTTCCTGTATGAAACAGCACACTGTTCAGAGGTCTCAATTCCTTTGTGGTGTTTCCTCCTCAAGCTCACCCACTATTTCAGAAAACCGATTGTCCCAACACACCCAAGATTTCGAGGAGGAATTGCTATTAATTTCCTTTTTTTCAAACTTCGAACAAATGTTTCCAATGCAAAAGAACCACTGATCCACGACATGGACAGTGCAGGATAACACAGAACAGATACAAGGTGATTGCACACCTTTAGTGATTGTTTACTTGAGGTTTTACACAGCTATGGTCAGGGCAAAGTGCACAACACTTCTAGTGATGGTTTTACCCTGCACAGGCTTTTCTAGCTTCTAACACATTTGTGTGTTAGGTGACCATGTCTAGTCCTACAAAACTGTCCATCAATCAAACCCTCACCACATAAAAATTGGCAATCACATAAACATTGGCAATCCTTCCTAAATGCAAATATAATATGATTCACAGCAAGAAAGCAACAGTGCTTAATTAAAAAAAAAATCCGTATGTATGTAAATGCAAACTGATTTGTGGAGAATTCATAAGCTGTGCTGGTCATAGAATTTAAATCAGATATTAGCCTACAGAGCAATCTTGCAGACATTATGAAGGGGAAACATGGATCGTTCTATTAATGGCAAATCTCTAATGATATGCATTGGGAAAACATATAGATTTCGTTTTGCGAATGTAGAGAGTATGCATTTTCTGTTCTGTGCGCAGTTTTACAGAAATAAACACCTGCCGCTCTACATCTACAAAGCCAGAGCTGGTGACTTTGTCAATTTTATTTGCACTTACAGTCTTTGACTTAACATAGTTTGAAGATGTGACTATGACCCATTTTTGCAACAAAGGCAATTGAAAACAACCCCACATTTTTAAAAGGAGCCAATGTAATGTCCAATAGGTTAACTAGATCTATTTTGGCCAGACTTCAGACCACACAAAAAGCACATACGCATGGGTAAACACATTGCTCCAATTTCCAAATCACATTTTACTTTTGAGCAACTGTGACATGAACTGAACTATTTTCAAATTTAGCTGCTGTTCATGAGTCAGTCTAGAAGGTCAGAATAACAGCGGTAGAACGTGAAATACCATCTGTAGGTGTAGGCATAGCTGCATCGACTGTGCTCCTCTTCCTCGTCACATTCCTAACACAAAGAAGGTGAGTCAGTCTGTGAAACTGACAACGCAATAAACCCTTTACATTTTAACAATTGTTAGAGACCCATGTCCTGTCTTGAAGAAATACGGCCCCTGAGCAATTGCTTGGTTGTGTTCCTTAATTCAGAGACTACTGATGCCTAAATGCATGCTCTTTATCTAGCAACGTTTGCTTGCATTTTTTCAGGAACATCTGAAAGCCATCCAGTTCATGATGTATCGTTTTGCGTGCATTGTGTGTGTGTGTGTTTGTAGGTAGGTTGGTGGGCTTCCCGCTGAATAGCGTTCCCATCTGTTTAGGATATCTCTGTTTGTATTAGAATTCCCGACCCATGGAATATCAAAAAATAATACACTGGACACCAGATAGTATCTGTAGTTTATGGGGTACTGCAAAACCATTTTGTGTACATCAAAGAAGGCTTGGGGTTTGTATTTTAGTTGCGAGCCAAGAACTTGCTGTGCATGTTCAACGCCCTCAGCCACCTTATTAATTTCCGTTATTGGGAGTCACACACTCCTCGGCGTCTGAGACATGTTTATCTCTAGGTGTTGTGTGGTATTTGGATCCCTGCTGTCAGTGCTCGAGATAAAATTTTGAGAAGGGAGTATTTTACTCCCTATTTTTTAACTTTGAGAATACATTTGATTTCAAGAGAGTAAAACATTAGTTTTCTCCATTGCAACAGAGTAAAAAGTTTGTGGTATCCAGCTGACGTGTGCAAAGAGTTAAAACAGTATGGAAATCATTAAGATGTGTCAGCTTTCTGCATTGTGACAGAAAAGCAGGTTTCTCACACAATTAACAGATACAGCACATGGTGCAGTGACACAAACCCCCTCTCACAAATGGAACAGATGAGCCCTAACACTCTGAGTTGCCCTTGCATATAAAGAAAGGGTCATACAGCAGTATAAGCATTTTAATGTTTCACTCACACACAGCAGGTCAGCTTGAATAGGAACTGTGCAGGATTTCCTCACATAAGCAGAAATGGTGAATCAGGGCAACCCTAAGGCATGCTTTAATCATTTAGAACAGATGGAGATCAGTTTGAGGTGTAAAGCAAGGGTAGACGATTCCCAAACATACAACAGATGCAGAATGTGTCTCTGAAGTGGAAGTTCCTCTCATATAAAACATGTGCAACATAGCCTTCAGTAGTGCAAATTCCACTCCTAATCGATCTCGGTAGATTATGCTTTCCTCATAGCAACAATGCAAGATTACCACAATTGGAGCACATGAGTTGTGGGTGTCAGGGGTTTTGACCCATGTTCGAGTTATTATGCTGCAACATTTGGGGCCGTGGGCTCAGAAAATCCAAGATGGTCGAAAAAGCCCACATTGCTCCAGAATCCAGGAAAAACACACAGTTTTTGCGCACACCAAAATGGTCGCCTGACCTACCACCCACCAGTGCGAGCATGATGGGCCAGAAGCGCCATGAGTGAAACATGGTGCCAAAGGAAAAACAGCAGTGCCTGTTAGCTCAACAAAGCGCTTTGAAATTACCTTTGTTTCTCTGAAATGCAAGCTAAAAATGCCTATTTTAAACATTGCAAGATATTCAAAAATCTCACTGAACACCAGATGAAGAGCCTACAACAATGTTTATAACCAAACTGGCTGAGCTGTGGATGTCAGCTGCTGAAGTGAAATTGGACTTAAAGCCACTAAAATCGAAATGTTTAAAATAAATGAGTGACCTACTTTGAGTGTCACATAGGTTGCAACTGTTTAAATAGTTTTGAACTTAGAATCTGCGTTCTAGCTGCATGTGTAGAAATTGTAAGTTTGATTTGAATGAAGAACAACTGGGAACAAAAGTGACATTTGGCTGAAGCCTGGCTTGAAGAGATCGAATTTTGCCCGGCAACTACCCCCGACAGGATTTGAAACGTGGTCAGCCACTGCATTCGCAGGACTGGCTGCCTTCAGCTGTTCACACCAAAACGAGATGACACCTCTCTGATTGAATCAGGGGAGGAGCATCTGGGAGAAGGGAAACAGAACAATGAGCCTTCCTCGGCTCAGGCAAATGTTAAATTAGGGGGGGTCGTAAATGGCTTCCTCTTGGGAGAAACTGGGAGGAGCAGTGCCTCTGTGAGCAACTTGAGTTGGAGGAAGTGGACAAACCAGAAATTCCACCTTGTGCTTTGGGAAACCACACCCCTCTGGGCCAGAGCATAATTTTAAAAAAGATGGATAATTCATAGTACGGACTTGTCAAAATTATATAATTAATATAATTTTTCTGTGCACATTTTAAGAGGTGTTAGGACTCTGTGGGGGGTAGTAGCGGAAAATAAGGTATTACTCTGAATGTCTGTATGTTAAAAATCTGACACTTTATCATCTGATGCCCATATTCCGTGTGCATGTTTGTGTAAATTCTGGAAAAGTTTAGAGGTTGTGTTCTTGATGAAAAGGGCAGAATTCTGTCATAATTGGACACGACATCTTACAAAGTCAGGGATCGGATGGTTTGGTGCTACAGAAAATATGTTAACTGGACATATAATATTAGAAAAATGGTACATAGATAAATATGTATTTGGATCAAAAATAGATTTGGGTGCAAATTGACAAGGGGAGTGTTCTTTCTGTATGCCATAAAATGAATGCCTGATGACACTCCATTCCTTCCCCCAATCAAGGGAGAGAGGAGAGCTTGGCCAATGATAAGTTGTGAGGGGCAGACTTAGTTATGCCCACGCACACACCCATTTTCAAAACTCATAAAAAGAGACTGCTTTGGACAGGCAACACTCACTTTCCATTTTCTTGCAAAGCATTTTGCTGGACGACTTCAAGATCCAGAACTAAACTCCAGAACTTAGAATCCAGACTTCAGAACTTGTAGCATTGAGGCCTGAACCACCAGCTGAATCCTTTTTCAGCAGGCCTCAAAATCTTTTGCAAATTATTCAAACAGCCGGGCTGAGTTGTTTGATTCTACCTAGAACCCTGTGCCGGTATCCAGAAAGCAGTGCTGTATCCAGAATCCACTTGATCCAGACCAGCAGAACCAGAGACCCAGACCAGATCGCTGTGAGCAGAACCAGTATTAAAGACCGTCCGTGGCGAGAGAACCAGCCAACCTGACCAGACCTTGACGGCCTATTTCAAATTTGTAGTGTGAGTACTCAGCTAGAACTGTGCAGAACCCATCTCTTAGTTTAAAATAATCTGATTCAAAACATTTGAATGTGTCCAGAACTGCATCATAGGAATCATGTGTTGATTCTGTCATTTCAAAGTTGTAAAAGTGTCATTTTGTCATTCTGAAGTTTACTTTCATTTCGAGAAGCTATCTCCACAAAATCATTCGTATCTCTGGGACCGCGTGTGCTAGGAACGAAATGTAACTTTCATTTCTAAGCTTTCCAACAAGCCCTGAACCGACTTTCTACTCCTTATAGTTTTTCCGTAATCGCGCTCAACGCATTCGTACAAATTGCCGCAAATTGAAAAATGAGCTCTTGTCAAAATAGCCGCTTTTGCTTGAACTGCTAAAAGTCATTTTCAACCTGCTAATCCCTCATTGAGCATCGCAAGTGTGACTTGAATTAATCTTAAATAGCTATCACCTACAATTGAACCTCCTATAGGGAATTTAAAGCATTTTTAGCATATTTTACTTCATTGCCACCACATTTTAAAGGATTTGCCTGCTTTAAAATCATACCTGTTTTCCTCTAAGCTCGCTGGGGGGAACTGGAACTTTGTATTGCATTTTGTTTGTGTTCCTGAAAATTGTGTGCTCCCCTTCCATCTCCTTCTATTGCATAGGGGGGGAGTGAATTGCCACAAGGGGAAAAGTGAACATATTATCTCTTGTGAAACCCTATCAGTTTACTTCTGCACTGCATTTATTCATCATTGCATTTCCTTGAAACCCTAAAGGCATTCTCAGTTTTCCTTCCTATATCAACTCCTAAGTCATTAAATAAGTGTACAATTGTAATATTATCCATTGTTGATCACCGTCATATTCTTAAGTGTGATATCAAATATTAATTTATTATAAAAGTGTGATATATATATATATATTTATATATATATTGTTTCATTTTTCCAATACATCTTTTAAATTGCAAAACAAACCTACTTCTTGGCTCAGTGAGGTCAGGGGGATTCAAAGAGAGGGGCGTTATATAAGGGTTTATCATCCAGAGTATAACTTGTCATAAAAATATATAAATACGGGCTTCTCTTGGGTGTCCCAGACAAGGCACTGACTTAGTGGGATTGCTGAATTGAAGTCACTTAACATGGGTCAGAACAGTATTAGTTCAACTTCCATAGAGACTGAACTGCATGTGATGGAGCAGTGCATGCACCCCCTCATTGAAGGGGTAAATTAAAGGCCTCAACACAGCAGTGCAAGTTACACTCACAAATGACTGTGATAGCATAGGCCTCAGTAATCCAGATGACTGTCATCAAGAACATTGCCAGCATGTGCCTCACCCATACACCAGTGAGAGAACCACCCACAAAAAAACAGGAACAGTGAATTGCCTCATCAGTGCAAGATCCTCAAAGATAGAACTAATATAACATTGATAGCAACTAGTCAAACTATTCAGGCTAACTAGAATCGGACAAGCTTTGCATAGTAGGAATTCAGTAAACCACAATTAGAAGGAATTCAGCCTTAGAAAATCATATGATTTAATTACTAATTCTATACCAATCCCCAGCCACTGTGCAGCTGGTTCACTTCTTGAAACATGTTGCAGAAGGGGGTGTTAATATAATGCAGATCAATATGTCACACACTGCACCTTTCATTATGTTTCTAAAGTCTGGCTCTTTCATCGCTTGTGTATATATTTACATTTTTAACACAAAAAGAAAACCTAGCCAATTACACAGTAAGGCAAACATGAATTGTATTGTGTGCTTCGAGTTTCAATAGCAGAATTATATGTTGATGTTTAATGAAAGTCCTTATTTCCTGGAACTAGCTCTACCTAATGGCATGCCAATGTTAAGATACAACAATGGAGAGAGGTAGACTCAATGCTAAATTCTAGATCTAATTTCAGGGTCAAATTTTGGCTGGACAGAGTTAATGATTTACACTGTACATGGAACATTGTTACATGCAAATATCACTAAACTGAAGTTGCCACTCATTTATCGACTTTGGAAGAATGAAAGGGTGAGTTGGACGGTATTTGAATCTATGAGCTGAAGATCACACACAGATTGCAGCAGCGAGCGCTTAACCGGATGAGCTATTTTACCAGCTAACTTCCTTCAGAGGACAGTAAACTATGGACTGAGGTATAATAATCACACTGCACTAGAAACAAAACAATGCATGAAGCACTACATAATACAGTTAAAAACCTATCTGAATTTTCACTACAGGGATTGGCTTTGCTATGTGTCTATTTCAATTACACATGCAACTGTTTCATTTTTGTTTGTATTTTAGCATCGCTTGAACTGGAGAGTCAGGTCTTGGATGTTTTAATTGTAGTCTTGAAGGTTTGGAAGAGGCTGTGACCCCTTGTGATTGGTGCAGTGACAATCACTCACGCTTGATCAACGACTATGCTGCCATTGACCATTTATTGTAATTTACCCCATTGACTGCAAGTTAAGGTTAAGTGTAAATTAAATTATAACAGTAAACATAATTTGCCTCCACAAGAGTGTAAACAGTGTGCAACAGGCAATCAAAACATGACAATCTTGAAAATGAATAGGACACAATAGTAACAAAACATTTGTTCAGCAAAAATGCCTGGTTTTCCAACAATTTATTATACTTGTGGAAAACCGTCTACTACACAATAATGTCTATGACCACACCATATGGATGCATCTTGCACAGGAACTCTGAAAAATTGTTTTGTGTTACATGGGTTTGCTTTCGCTGAAAAAAAAACATACTTGGTTACAGAAGATAATCCTTAATTGACACAGTTTTACATCTTTTCAATTATATGATCCTAAAATGCAAGGAACAAACACACCGTGCTTCTTTCTTCTCCATGAGCATCCATGAGTATCTAGACACAGAATACAGCAGAAGCAGACCAGAAACAAATAATTGCTTATGTGACTGTGGGTGGTTTCTTTCTGAAATACTTCATAGTAAAATTGTCTGTTTCAGAGGCTTTTCTCCATGGCCTGCAATTACATCCATGTAGATGAAAATCAAAAGAAGCATTCTGGTTTCAAAGAATAAAGCTGTTATATTTAGAATATTTGAATGCGTAAAAAGGCCTGGTACGATTCGTATCAGGAGGCCTGTTCTGCAGCTAAACATTAATCTTTAACCCCTCACCCTGTCTCATAATTCATTATTTCAGGCAAAGAAGTATTTCAAGGAATACTGCACTTGCCAGAAAGCCATCAGTTTCATAATTCCACAGGCTTGAGCACTGGAGTGGTGAAGATAATCTGATAAGAAGAAGCTACAGAGCTACTGTATTTCACCTACAAAGTAGTCACTACTAATGCTACTCACAGAGAGACATCACCATGCATCTCCTGCCTCCACAGCATATCCCCACCCTCGCTAGCGCTCAAATGGTCAAGCGCCCTGGTCCGCCTGGCATGCCACCCTATCAAAACACATTAATATTGCACTTTCCCCATCCAATGTGCATGCGCCACATGCACATGCTGATCAATGCTCACTCTGCAGACGCTTGCGCTGCACAGATCACTAGCCTCATCTCGTACAACAACCTTCGAACCCTGTTTATAGTCTACCCCATCCCACCCCCATGTTTTTGATGTCCTCAAACCCCAAGACTACTTTGTCCAACATGCCGACTGACCAGGAAGGGCAGGAGTCATAGTGGCAATCATGGACAGGTCATGCTCCATTATCCTCTCTCCCAAAACAAGCCCATTTGAATTACTTGCCTGCCGGTTCCCTTTATCTCACAAGGATTTCATCACCTTCCACCTCATTTACAGACCACCTGATATAATGACTCTTTCATTGCTAATGTCTCCAATTTACTCTCTTCTGCCAAATTAGCAAACTTTAATAATATTTTACAGATTTTAATGTCCATGATTCTCAAGCCGACAACCACACTCAAATCACATTTTTCGCACTGAGTAGATCCATGGACCTTAAGAAAATTGTGCTCTCCCCCACGCACAACAAAGGCAACATCCTAGACTTAACCTTCATATCATCCCTCTTCATCACATGTAGGGAACCCAATCCCACCCGACTGCTCTGACCATGCTGCCATCGCACTATTTCTGACCCCCTCGACTACGGCTCACACATGGCTCTTCACTCAGCACCGCTCATTCAAAATCGACCCAATCAATGAGCTAGAAACAAACTTTGCTGACTTCACCACGACAGGGAATACCTTGGCTCTCCTAACATTATTCAACAACTCTGGTATGAAAATGATGGACTCCCATGCCCCACTAAAACTAGCCATACTAAGACCAAACCATCTGCCCCTTGGTACACCGCCAAGCTCATCACCAACACATGCTCAATAAGAGCCCAAGAGAAATGGTGGCACACAACCTGAAACCCTGGAGATGTCACCAACCTCGAACCTCTCTGCCCCAACCATAGAATTCTGATTAGCAACTGCTTAGCAACTGGGGAAAAATGTGCCATAATCAACAGCTTTTCAATAAAAGAAATAGACAAAATACAAGAGATCATCAAGTCAACCTCTCACAGCATTGGCACCCACTGCATACCAATATGTATGCTGGCCCTTTGGACCAAATTCTTTCCTCTCTCTCCCCTGAATATTCTTAAAACTATTGCCTCCCTCAAACCTACTTTTTACTTCCTACTCTGATGACATGATCTCAGCCTCCATCATTAAATAAGTCATACTTCCTACTCTGATAATATACCCCCATCCGCCATCATTAAATTCAGCCAGTAAGGAACCTCAAGATTATTGGTAAAATCTTTGAAAAAGCAGTCGCTACAGAACTACTCTCTAGACTCGAACAATTTATACTCCTAAATGACTTATCAGTCAGGTGTCCAGCCCACGTGTAGCATTGAGCCCCTCACCATTCAGGTGATGAATGATGCCTTCCAAATCATAGGTAATTTAACACCATCGAACACCACATCCTCCTCTCCTTCCTTGACAACACGGTGGGATTCTCTGGCACTGTCCTGAAGTGGTTTATCCTCTACCTCTCAGGCAACCACCATGCCATCCAGATGAACTTGTTGCATTCTAAACAACTCCCAGCCTCCTGCAGAGTGCCCTAAGGCTTAATTCCCTCACCAATCTGTTTTAACCTATACATGGAGTCTCTGGGCACTCTCCTCAATAATCCCAATATAACCATCCACCAATGCATGAGTGATACTCAGTTGTGCATGAGTGTAAAAAGCCAACAAGTCATCAGTCATCTTCAAGATTACTGAGCCATCATCCATTCTTGGATATCAACATCCTGCCCCAAACGTAATCCATCCAAGACTGACTTTGTCCTCATCGGTCCGCCAACTGAACAAAAACTAGTCAAACAATGGCTTGATGCTGTGTGCCTAGAAATGTTTGATTCACAACATTCAGATTTAGCAAAATCCTTAGGATTCACTACTGAGAACAGCATAACACATAGCCAAGAATGCTGAAACTGCGGTCTGCAAATCTCTACATTAATCCCACTGCAGGGCTTCTGGACTGTAGTGCAGGACCTTGGTATCAAGCACATCGATTGGGGGAAATGTCCTCCTGACAGGACAAAAATGTGGCCGACTCACCCCGTCCCACGCAAATTACATTGCTTTCTTCTTCAGGCCAGGAAACTGTTGAAGACTACATGTATCATCTACAAAGCGGTCACAAAAAGTACATCAGCATACCTGGGCTAAATCTCCATATATCTGGTGAATCACAACTTTTCCGCATCCACACTTTGGAACTCAACTCTGGTGTAGGCTTGGATTGTGTCCACAATTCTCACATTTCCCAAATCTCTCAAAGCATGGCTTTTTCAACAACACATGGCCAAGGGCTAATCCCAATGGATGCATTTACCAACGACACACATACCTCAACTCACAGTACTCCTCTACTGTTAATAGATGCCAATCTAAATGCTGGATACCCACACTCTGTAGAGTGCTCCACTGCTCCTGCACTAGGTCTGTGCTTTTAACAATGAAAAGAAAATCAACAACTGGTGTTCCCCATTGATCTAGAAGTACAGCATTTACAATTGGCACTCTCTGTTGTCCCATGATGGGGTTTAAGATGTTCTCCTCAGAGCTGCTCAGGTCTGTCTTTCATTATTGAAATTGCCACTGGAGGACCAAAAGGCTATGGGCATCATTGCATTTCCAGGGTGAGGAGGTCTGTTACAGTCCACTGCTTGCTGAATCAGGAGCTGTAGTTTCACCAGATGGGTGCAAGGTGCACATGCAGGTACAACCTGAGGCCCAACGAGAAGCTAGATCAGACCATGGAGGAAGAAGCCAACCAGAGACAGAGAGAAAATGAGAGATATACTTTGAGTGTTAACTGGGGACAAAGAGCTGTGAACAGTGCAAAACATAGTGGCAGTCAAGCACATAAGTGTTTTGACTCAGCTCCCAGTGGTTGGATTTCCAGGAAGGAGGAACACATGCAAAATACACACAAGAAAAACAGAATATGGAAGAGGAGGTGGCATGGCTCACCAGGTGTGAAGAAAAGCTCTTGGCTTTTATGGAAATGATGCATAATTAAATAGTTGCATTGAGTACAGCAGTATTCACCTTGAGGCATATGTTGAAAACCAGGGATGTATGATTCACAGGTAGAGGAGATGATTAAAGGGATCTATTAGGGCGCACTTTCTGCCCAAATAAAGAACCTCAATTTTCAGCATTGTGAGCTGCTCCTATAATTCAAAAGGAGACCATGTGCATATTTTGGGACCTATCACAACTGAAGGACTTAGAGGATCTTTTCACTATGGTGGTTGCTTTTTGAGTACAGAAAATAACCCATGCCTTGGTGGGGCATCAATTCTTCTCAGCCTTTGGAAACAAAAATATGTTATGAAAAGAGCGTTAAAGAGCTGTGTTGTTTCATCGGGGAACTCCAGATAAAAGATAGGATCTTTAAAACAGCTGTGATGAGAAAATAGGGTTGCATTTAAGGGATACATAACTGTGAAAATATGTGCAAGAGTGCTACATGCAAATTTAATGAACTAATGCACATTAACAAAATGTGTACAAAGAGTTGATCTCAAGTATATCTTTCAAATCTATTTATTTTAATGCACATATATCAGATTTCATACAAAATCCCTACATATTATGTAGATTGCAGATACAGTGGCTGAAAGTTAACCGTCAAGTGTCTCAATATGCGTCATCCAAGTTGATTGAGCACATAAAGTACACATGAAAACACTTCATTCTCATTAGATATATAATGTAATATTGAAATTAGTGTTGCAAATAATATTCTTGCTCTCCACAAAATTTGGTTTTAATGTCTATGTTATTACAAAACGAAATACTTCAACCAATATAAGAGATCAAGAGGCAAGAGCGGGGGACGAAACAGACATAGAAGATGTAGAGGAGGTGCTTTGATTCAGATCAGAACAAGATCAGGAATGAGGAAGGATCAGAGATGTAGCAATCAAACCTTGTTATGAAGCTCTCAGATTGAGAACTAACACAGAACAGGATGCTCCCTTTACTAGGAATAATTACATCAATATCCAGATTGATACTTTTAAATTCATCAGGAAAGTCAAAGTTTAAATATATTGTTCACAGAAACCAAGCATGAGTAACATATGGGAAGCACCAGTGGATATTAGTGCTTTAACAATACAGGACATATGTAAAACACAGCTTCTAATTTCTATTAATGAAACGTCTTGGTGGCACAACTACTTAGTGATGTGGCTATTGAATCTGCTTCATTGACAATGCCTGTACCCAAGAGAAAATCCAAATGTATTCTGCATTTGACCAGTTAAAATGTAATTGACACTTTTCACAAAGCAGTGATTCGTGACATACACAAGAATTGGGACACGTTAACCTTCTTGGAAAAACGAACACTTGATGATTGTTATTTATTTTATTTATTGGACTTTTGTATGCACCTATACACGGGTGTTTCCAGGCTCCACAGGACAATATGGGAGGGGGGACATGGGAATCAAAAAAGTAGAACAGCAAAAATTGTGGTAATGGCCTTGTGACAATCCTATCATGGAAGTACATGAAAAGATTGTAAGTGCAAGGGGGAGGGGTAGATGACCCCCAAGGGTGGGGGTGGGCAGTGGTGGGCAGTGCTTGGCAGGGCAAGGCAGCAAGTGCTATGGGGAGGGGGTGAAGGGAGGATGAGTGTGGTGGACAGGCTAGTCTGGGGAAGGGAGCCCAAGGGCAAATGCTGGCAAGGGAAGCTGAGGGAACTGGTAGGGGGTGGTCTGGCCCCTGTATGACTCTGAAGGGACCAGGCCTCAGTCACAATAGCAGAGGGAGAGTTAGCAAGGGAGGGGGAGAGGGAAGGAAGAGGAGGATAGGAAAGTCTTGAGAAGTTTCCAGAACTTAAGAATATCTGGCTCAAGTTTGAGGGTGGAGGGAGGAGCCAGGCGATGAAAGGGATCTACCTTCCACTCTCTGCTTGGAGAAGCGTTTGACCTGTAGAGAGTTGGAGCAAGAGGATGAAGGACTCTGGCTGGGAGATATTTAGAGAGGCAAAGCAGGATGTAATAAAGTCCCAGACCCCAGGTGGGCTTGTTGATGATGCAAAGCGTTTGGAATTTGCCTTGTGGTCACCAGGAGTCAGTGGATAGATTTTAGGGCTGGAGAGATGCGATCCCTGGTCTTGAGGCTAAGGTAAGTCTTGCAGTCCTATTCTGCATTAGCTGAAGGGCGTTTAAGGGAGGAACAAGGCAGGTTGTGAGAAAGGCAGTTGCAGTAATCTAGCCTAGAGAGAACTAGGGCTCTGGAGACAATGAACTTCTGGTGGAAGGTGAGGAAAGGGAGAATGCCTTTGAGGAGGTGCAGTTGATAGTGGGCGTTCTTGGCAAGGTCCTCGATGTGAGGAGAGAAGGAAAGCGAACAGTTAAAGATGGCACCAAGGTTTTTTGCCTCACAATATGGTGAACAGAGGGAACCCATAGAGTGTAGCCAGAGGGTAGGATGGAAGGAGGGATCTTGGTTGAGGGGTTGAGCTTCAAGCATGCACTGGACATCCAAGACTGGTTCAGTGAGAGGCAGGTTTTGAGCCTGTGGATGTACCTGATGGAGTCGATCTTGAGGTATAGCTGTGTGTTGTCTGCGTGTTGGTGGTTGTGGATGTTGTGTGTGGCCAGGAGGGCTCGCAGCGGCTCCATGTTTAGATTGAAGATGACTGGAGAGTAGATGGAACCCTGTAGGATTCCACAGGCAACGGGTAACATCAGCAATCTGAACAAAATGCTGGCAGTTGGTGAGGTAGGACTTGAATCAGCAAAGGACAAGGTCACTGATAACCCAAGCACCAATGTAGGGTGCTTGTAAGTGCCTGGTGGTATACTGTGCCAAACACATCTGGGAGGTCAAGTAGAACCAGGAGGCAGGTGTACCCATCATCAAGGATGTTGAGGGTGTCGTTGACCACCTGTATGGTTGACGCCTCTGTGCTGCATCTGGGTCTGAACACAGATTGATAGGTTTGGAGGAGATTGTTGGTGTCAATGTGCTGCTGCAGTTGCATAGCTACCATTTTCTCGATGATCTTACCTAAGAAGGGAAGATGGATGTTGGGGCGATATTTACCTAGGTTGTCGGGATCCAGAGTGTGTTTCTTTAGTAGAGGGAGCATTTATCCTGTGTTTAGGGTCGAGCGGTAGGCACCTTGAGTTAGGTAGCTGTTGATGATCTCCAGGTAGGGATGGAGAGCTTCTGCGGGGAGGATCTTGAGGATGGATGCTGGCAGGATGTCATCTGTATACAATGTGGCTTTGAGGGTGCCAGGGTTTCTATCAGGTCCTCTGTAGCAAGTGTCTTGAATGTTGTCCAGGGTGTGGAGATTTTATGAGGAGGGGCGTGAGGTGGGTCTGTGGCTGCATAGCTGGTGTCTATGTGCTGGTGAATCTTGCTGATTTTGTCAATAAAGAAGTTGTTGATGGTGGATTTTTCTATGGAGTGTGGTATGACAGGGTCAAGTAGCAGGTTAATGAGTGGTTAACCGCTTTGAACAGGGCTCTCCTTTTGTTGTCAGCTTCTGCTATGCTTCTGATAGTAGTTGCCTGTTTTGATTAGTTGTTGGCAGTTTTCTCAGAGTTCCTTGCAGAGTGCTGGGTCAGATGTGGTCCTGGAGCGGCGTCAGGTTTTCTCTTGTTTCTTGATGACTCTTTTTCTGAGGTTGAGTTCTTTCATGCACAAGGGTACTGACAGTTTCAGTTTGCAGGTGCATTGTTTCAGAGGCATGTGTCAGTTGATGGAGGTTAAGATGGAAGTGTCGAGTGCCTCAAGTAGAGAGACACAATTCAGTTGGTGGTGTTCGGTCCATGTGAGGTGGAGGTTAGCAAGGCCTTCTGTGAGGACTTTCACTATGAAGTTCTTGAAGGACCTGAAGGTTTGTCTGATTGTTTCTACTGGGAGTGGTTGACTGGGTTAATGTGCAGGATGTTGAAAGGCACAACCGGGTGGTCAGACCAGTCAGGCGGGAGAGGAGAGCTGTAGTGGAGGGAAGGCAGTTCAATGATGACTAGATAGAGAATGTTACCTTTCTTGTGCGTTGTGTCTTTCATGTGCTGTGTGAGGCTGAAGGTGTCAGGAAGGCTAAAGAGAGCTTCCTTCATCGGTTTGATGGCCTTGTGTCCTGGGAAGTTGAAGTTGCCTGGGAAGATGTTGTTGGCATGAGTGAGGGACATTGTGTCAACCAGGTTGGTGAAGTCTCATATGTGTTGGGTTTGGATGGTATATAGTTGCAATGTAAGGCGACTGTATCCATTGGGGAGAGCAGGAAGTGGCAGGAGAGGACTTCAAAGGAGCCAATGTTGTCGATGCCAAGTCTGTTGCAAGGCCATGTAGTCTTGTGGATGACTGCTAGGCCTGTCATTTTCAGCCAGTCTCTGTGTTGGATGCTGTAGCCATCGGAGGCAAGGACATCTAGGAGGTATGTGGAGGTAGGTGCCAGACAGGCCTTGGTGATGAAGATGGTATTAACGTCATGTGTAGTGACGAGTTCGGCGAGGTCTACTGCATGGGTGATAGCTGAGCAGATGTTGGCAAGCGTCACTTCTGTATTTTAAACTGTGAGGGGTTGCTGATGGGCTTGAGGCTGATGTGGGTGAGGTTGCTGCATTGAAGTGTCCATGATGTTGCTGTTGCCTGGTGATGGTGGGGATGACTTGTGGGGACAAAGGGAGAAAACACATGCCTGCACATGCTTACCTGCTGTCTGAGCAGGGGTTTGGTCCCTTGGTCTTCCCAGTCAAAACAGATTCAAACAGGAATTGCCTTCTCTTTGTCTGCCCTTAACTTTGGAGGCCTGGGCAAGAGACACCCTTGACCTAAGAGTTAAGAGCAGAAAGGAAGAAGCAGGGTTAAGAAGGTGGGTGGGGGTTAGGCCACATGACCTGGATCCACTTGCACCTGCTCACCAACTGCAAAGGAAAAGAGGCTGGATGGCTGCTTAAGTAGGGAAAAAGAGTGGCAAAATAGGAAGGCACCAACAGTTTAGCAGTGATTGACCGGTGGGTAGGGCTTAGGCCACATGATCGAAATTCACTTGCACCTTTTCACAAACTGGGCTTCAGAGCCTCTTCACTCCTATTGGGTTGTTAATACATATTACATGCCCTCTGTAGCGGCCCTGTAGGTAGGGTTAAGCTGCTCACCTCATAGAATAAGCACTTTTTGGGTGGCTTATAACTTTGCCTCCCCCGGACAAATCCTCACAAAACTTTGCAAATAAAGTATACGGCTCCTTCAGAATTATTTTGCTTAGATTGGTGCGGTTTTGTACAGGTCGTAAAGTTATAACGGGGTCCTAAAATTTGTGGAACACCTCATAGACGCCTCGTAGACGCAATGGGAACATTTTTATTCTTCCGCCTACAGCCTAAACTGCTGGATTGATGTTTACGAAATGTGCGCTACAAGCACTGGCTTGGTCTCGAAAGTGTGCTTTTGTATATTTGGTGTAAATACGTCCAATCGTTTTAAAAAAATGGCTAAAAAGTAGGTTCACAAAAATTACTGATATCTGGGTCCAGTCCACGGACTCTTCCTGATTCCTGATTCGGAGTCCACGGCTGCCTCTGGGCCAATGAGGGGGTGGTGTGATGTTCGCAGACATCATACGTGGCCGCTGATTGGATGCTCAAGAGCGTGAGGTGCGTCAGAATTTTTGAAACAGTCGCCATGTTGGGTCTGTGGACAGCCGCCATTGTCCGCTGACAACGCGGTTAGAAGAAAGTCTCAAAAACAGATTTCAGGTCATTTGGTGGCTGAAAACTGGAAAAGTGGATAGGGTGGTGTTTTCATAGGTGAAAAAAGTAGTGCAGCTGCCGCTGTGTACACGGTCACTGTGAGAGCGGCAGCTGCACCACTTTGTTTACCTATGATTGAATGTGTATTGTTTGTAATTATATGGTTTAATTGTATTATGATGGTTGTGACCAATGGCCAGAAACACTATAGTAATATGTATATAGTAATTATAGGTACTTTAGTGGATTGTACAGTACTTGTAAAATTCTGGGATGATATATGAAGTGTATATGAATTTTTTTACGTAATACCTTCTCCGAGATCCCTGGTGGACATTTTTTTTTTGCTTTTTTTCTAGAGTCAAGAAACGGTTGCAGCACCATTTCTCGACTCAGGAAAAATTGCAATTAGTATGACATGCCTGGTTACTAATGGCAATATGACCCTCGGAGGGGGGCCATAACTGCCCCTGGGGCTCCCTTAACTATGGCCCTGGGGACATTACTCAACTGGTAATGGCCCCCCTCCTTGTGTCATATTGTAATTTACCTGCACCCTTTCCGGACCGGCAGACTTCAACTGTACCTACCGGCGCAGTTGCGTGCAGCAGGTCTGACCTGCCGGGCGGTAAATCCCCGGTAGGCACAGTTCTCATGGAAGCACGGGCACCATTACTAATGGTGCTGGTGCTTCTGAGTCCCCATTCCCATGGAGTCCTCTGGGACTCCATGGGACTGTGGATTAACATTTTTGCCGCCTGATATCCGGGCCGCCGGGACTTGTAAGGTCCAAGTGGCACTGGGATCTCAGGTGGTGGAAACAGTGCTAAGAATCTGGCGGCAACCAACCGGTAGCACTGGCGGGTTACACCCAGACTTATAATGAGCCTCATAGATTAAAAAGATTCACTTGATAATAACTCATATATTTTGCTAATGTGCATTAGTTAATACAATTTTCAGGTAGTGCTCTTGCCCATATCTTCATAATAGCCTACAACGAGTATCTGGCAGGGTGCTGTATGTTCAAGAGCAGCTTCTTTGCCTGAGACTCAACAGAAAAAGTGGTAGTTCCTTGCCACAGAACTGACAAGCTACTGCCAGTTTTATATCCATTGAATTTAAGGGATACCACATTCTCTTGTTTCTAAACGTCTTCTGAGATTTTCCCCTTATGAACTGACCTACCAGTATTGTGGAACAGGTTGATGGCACTGGTAAATCTGGCATTGGTGGGCATCTAGTAGGATTAATGATTACCTACAAGTGTAAAGGTATTTTCTATGCAAAAATGAAGACACCTGGGTATTTTTAGAGGACGTGCAGGGTACATAATCCACACTGAAATTATCAGGTTGTAGTTATGAGAAATATTTTGTCTCTTGCTGAAATGTGTTGCTAATTGTTCTGAAGCATGCATGTGAACACCGGCTATGCATCCCTACTAGATTCAGTTGGCCTGTTTGGTTGTTATTATTACATATTAGTGTCCTTATAACCAACAAATAATGATATTTCCTTGACTGGCTGGCTGCTTTTAAAATGTTTTAGCATCATGTCACTACTTTTGTTTTTTTTTCATTATAGTTGCATAAAACATATAAACAAACGGTTGAGGTGGTGTTGGATAATGCGTCTATTTTTCTCTGCAATATGCATATTGAGGAAAATCAATTCTTCACTTTGAATTTCCGGGGAAGTGGGCTTTATATCAGAAACCTTCTAAATGTATGGGTGGGTTGGTGCTGTGTTTTGTTGGAAAGTGTAACTCTGATATACAGGTTCAAACGCCTTCTCTTCCCTCCTATTTTGTTATGGCTTTGAGACAACACCTTATCATAGAAATGTAAATCTCCTCCCGTGCTCTCCCTAAAATGAGGATAGATTGTGAAATCTGCTTTTGGAATACCTTAGAAAGACTGATATACATATATGGCCAGAATTTCTCAGCATGAAGACACCAGAGTTGGCAGAGTTGGATGAAAAATTGCGGAATGATGATCGATATTATTGAGTTTGGCTACACTCTTGTACAACTATCTTAAAAAATGAGTAATTTCTTCTCTAACTTGTGATAAGTCAGCAATAACATTTTAGTTTTTCAGAAAAAGACATTTGGGGTTACAGAAGTTTTGTTTCTTACGTTTTGACGAAATCTTAATTATCTGAATAACTTAGTGATATTGTTTTGCAGGGGACAATTATACTCCTAATCTCTTATTATTCTGCCCACAAAGTCAGCTGGGCTACAGATCCCCGGCATATATGTAGAAATGTAATGGCATCTCCAAAGGTCTGCAAACGGACACCCTACTTATGCGCCTGCCGCTTTAAGCCACCATGACATGAACTGTTTCAAGCTTAGATTCTGTGTTGTATTGAAAAGGATCCATTTAGGGATAATCCCAAACCAGTAGGGCTAAAATGATTGTATAGTACAAGATGTGCTTGTAAAGTAAGTGTGATTTTTAACCGTGTAACCATCAATTTGAGATGTCTCTTACACTTTGCTACCCTTCTAACATTCTAGTCACACATGTGGTTATGTCTAATCACAAATTTAGCCATACCGGATGCACATCAATCATATAATTATAAAACTGCAATATTCCACCTCGTCATGGAATGTAACGAACTTGCGCCACAACGCAAAGAATTTGGTGCCTTTTATCAACTCTCATCGATACAAATGTGTACGCAAGAAAGATGGACCGCTCTCCCCAGCGTCCACAACAACAAGTACACTTACACAATTGCTCTCTTTTTATCTTCTATACTCGAACTAGACAAACAAAATTAAAAAAAAAAAAAAAAAAGCCAATCCAACTTAACCAAATGATGAAAAAGTTTGCAAATAAACTACAGCATCAAAAAAAAAAAAAAAAACTGCAAGAATTGAATTATTTGTACTCACTTAAGTGGCCATCAAAAATAATTCTGATTAGGGAGGATAAGGTGTTCCTATGTGCTCACTGCAATGGTTCTGCTTTTGTGTGATTCAGTTGATTATTCATTCATATTTATAGAGAATGCCAACTTCTTGAAGAAGGCAGGTCAGGTTTTGTTAGCCTCTTCATATTTGATGAATGTTGCAATATTGGTACTTCATTTTGGACCCTAACCAGTCAGCCGAGCCGGTACTCTACTTCAATGGATGCTAAACTCCATATGTAGTTCTGCAGAGCTCTGCGGTGCAGAAGGTTTTACAGGTTTCTTTTCATAGACAGAACCAAGCAGGTCAAAGGTATTCTCATGTCCCTCCTCCAAGATTTTTCATGATATGTTATACTGTCAATTCAGGGTCTCCCTTATACAGAGAACATAGCAATTTTCCTTAATTTACATACAGAATATATATTAGAACAGCTCCATACATTCATTTGTACAGGCACGTATTTACCTAAAAATAACTCAACCTTATTGAAAGTGATAGTGTAACTGGTTGAATAAAAGGGAATAATCCGATGAGCATAAATATAAGACATTTTGTCCAAAGATTGCTTCCTGTGAACAACCGAAAACTATGTACAAGACCAAACAATAAGGCTCAGAGCCCAGTGTTACCCTTTACATTTAAAAGATATGTAGAATTTCATTGAGTAGTCTTTAGTGCCAATAAAGTACTAAAATTCACACATTTCATGTCTGCAAGGAAAGAGCCTGCTCGGTCCCTGGATGTCGGGTATTAGATGGGCCTACCTTGGATTCATTCTATTTGATTAGTCTCTCACTACCTGGACAAATAAACGTCCTCATAATTGGTTAAAATATTCTAACATCATCCTTACAAAACGTGCCTTCAAGTACACAATCCTATGGCATGAATCATTCTGTCAGCAGCTCCATTTATGAACAAAACATCCACATTTGCACAGCTATTTGAGAATAGGAGTTAGTAGGAGGCACAAAGCCCAGTGAGGATTCAAAGAAGGCCCACGTGGTTCTCTGAAAGCACTGGGTTGGCAGGAAAACAGTTCACACTTTAAAATCACCCACCTATGCTTAGATATACTTTTAGGTGCTTCAGGGATTTCATCAGCAGATGCTGAATCCTTGGAGTACAACTTGTGCCTTTGGCCAAGGACTACAAGAAGGTCTATTTCAGCAGGGGAGAAATGTTCTTAGAGGCTTCTGTAGCCACAAAACAGCATCATTTAGAGAAGCACCAACCTGATTCTATTTAAAAAATCTGATGGTTTTGCTATGCTGTCATGGCACTGGAGGAACTGTGTAAATATATATATATATTTTCTGGTAATGGATACTTATTTTGTTTACATTTTCTCCTTCCTTTCTTTAAACAAGGAACAACCATTTTATTAAAAGAGCAATATTTAAAATAGTAAAATTTAAAAACCAAAATAAATACCCCCAAAACATGTTAAACTTTGTTCATTTTAGTTTGGTGTTGAAGAATAAAGATTCAAGTGATGGAATACATTTTAAAGCAGTTGTCCTACTTCAGGTTTTGGGATAGAATTATTTGGGATAGTAATGGAATCACATGACACTTCGGAGACTTTGTATAGTCTCTTTAGATAGGCCTTAACACCTTTAGCGTGTCTAGGCAGAGAGCCTGTAAATAGGGAGCAGAACAAACACTAATCAGTAAGGATGCTTGTGTATCTACTGTGTGGCAATGGTGTAATATGCCTTGTTGAGATTTGATCATGCTGTTTTGCAGCAAGTCTTCCCCCCACATAGAGGAACTCTGCTTAGATTTGCAAGTGGTTCACTGAGCAACTCTTCTCTATTCAGGCTCGAGAATGCCAATGCGAGAGGAGAGATCAAAAGTTCAATGTGTACCCCTTGCCTGCGTGAGAGGTACAAAGATCATGCACTCCATTGTTATGATCAACTATTAGACTCAGTAAATTCAGCATGCTTGTCTTTTCACAAGCTGGCTGGAGTGTCTTCAAAATCGCTGTCCATCATCATCAGCTCAGTCACCATCCATCACCACCACAATGCAATGTAATCTTCGTAGCCTGTGCCGGTAGTATCGATGGGAACCACAGTAGCCACCACCTCATCCACTGCCCATCCCATGTTGCTCTGACCACTGTGACTCAGGTCATCTTCAGGCTCAACTATGATCTGCTGCTGACTTTGAGGATCCTGTCCCTGTACTTGCAAAAAACAATGGTATGTTTCCATAACAAACCTGGATATGGTGAACATTTTAATGAATGTTAGTTGTTCTACATGAGCTACAGGTAGGAGTCAAAAGCATGACCAGAACAAAAAATGTGCTCTGACTGTACACTAGCTGAGGTTAATATGTAGTCTGTTTGTGTCATCCTACTGTCCACAGTCTGGAATTCAGCCACTTTAATCTTTAAACAGGGATCAACAAATGACACCAAAATATACTCAATAGGCCTCATTACGAGGTTGGCGGTAACCCGCTGGTGCCACCTATAGATTGCCGCCAACCCGTAACACCGAATCCAGTGCCTGATTTCCCAGAACCACTGGGAGAGTACAATTCCCAGCAGTGCAGGAAATCAGGCGCTGGATTTTGTAAGTCCCCATTCCCATGGAGTCCTGCAGGAGTGGGGAGACGTAAGCACTGTCACCATTTCTTATCGTGCTGGTGCTGCTGTGACGGATCTGCCTTTCGGGACCGCTGCAGGTCAGACCTGTCGAGATGCACTGGCCCTGGTAGGCAGACTCGTAGTATGGCGGTCCACAAACAATGGCCTTGTTTTCAGAACGCCACACGTGTAATGAGGCCCAATGTCTTATTTAATGTGTTTTATTCATACTGCACAGATACAGCCTTGAAATTAGGTCTGGCTGAGGATTTCCCTGAGGGCAGCAGAATTTGCCATCAGCTATCTAAAATCATCATTTTCCACAAAGGAACCTGGGCAAGGGTCTGCTGCCAACATTATCAATTTAGCATTGAGCAGCTGTATTCATGGATGGTTACGATGATATTTCTGAGTGTGCTCAATTGGCTTGCTAAGGCTTGGTTGGTGTATACATAATGTTCAAATACTGCTACTTTGTTTTTGCTTGCTACAGGTGGCACTGGCAGACACACTTTGCTGTGCGGCTGATAACCTCACAGTTCTGGGTTCAATGCACAGGGCACAGGGCCGTTCTACCATTCTGCAGAGTGTGTTCTGTGCAACATGCTGGGTCCACTCTTGGGCATGGTTTCATTTCATACGGTTCAGCAGTGATGGAAGATCCAGATTGGTGTGTGCTTTCTCATGGGATACATCCTTTCTGTACAGAGTGCAGGTGGCAAGATGATGCTCTCAACACTGTAGAAATACATTCTACACCATAAGTACATGCTGTGGCTCATTGAAGGAATCATTGTCTGTTGAGCAGAGGCAGAATGGTCTTCTGTAATTCATACAGGTGAAGAGATGGTCTTGGTTGTTGTGATTGGCTGATGGAGCTGTTGTT
The DNA here is from genome assembly GCF_040938575.1 of Ambystoma mexicanum. Lineage (NCBI taxonomy): Eukaryota > Metazoa > Chordata > Amphibia > Caudata > Ambystomatidae > Ambystoma > Ambystoma mexicanum. The sequence continues at coordinate 372,684,911 of NC_090923.1, forward strand.
GATTTATGTACTGCCACCTAGAGATTTCAAAGGTGCTGCAAAGTGTGTAGGGCGAAACAGGATTTTGTCATGGTATTTCTACTCTCTTACCAATAGAGGGGTTGTTATGGTAATATATGCCCTTTAAGGCTCTGGTAGTACCTTCATCCCCCCTGTTGGGCTACTACTGGGCCTGCACTCAGTGTCAGTGCTCATAGCCATGTAAACCTCTCCCACTGTTTCCTCCTGATAATTAGGGGTGTAGCTAATTTCCTGGCCATCATCATTATCCTCATTATCATCACCACCATTGCCAAACATAGGAGTCCAAAGGAGTGGAAGTGTTGGACTTCTCCCATTCCTCACCTTTCCCCTGAAGCTTAATGTCTCCAGAGCTCTAGTTCTCAACAGGCTGGACTACTGCAGCAGCCTCTTCCTTGATCTCCCCCTCTGCTCCCTACACCACTTGAGCTAATCCAGAACAGGGTGGCAAGGTTTACCTTTGGCCTCAAGTCCAGGGACCATATCTCTCCAGCCCTAACATCTCTCCACTGTCTCCTGGGGGACGCAAGGATCAAATTCAAGGCTGAATCAACCACAAGGCTTTCTGGGGCCTGGGACAATGCCATCTCCAACTTTCCCCCTAAATACTTCCAAGCTAGAGCCATCTGCTACTCTGACTCCAACTCTGCTTGTCAAACGTTTCTCCAAACAGAGAGTGGGGGTCAGGTCTCCTTCGGCTGGTGCCTCTCTTTGGAACAGCCTCTCTACCCCTCTCAGACTCAAGCCAGACCGCCTTATGTTAGGGAAACTTCTCAAAACTCAGCTTTTCTCTACCTCTTTCCCCCCACTGCCACTGGGACTGGCGGTCTGGTCCCCCATCAATCTAGCACAATACAAGGCCCTCTACCCAGTCAACCCTCCCACCCCTCAACACTGCCCTTGTGGCCCCCTGCCTGGTGACTGTGGACCCTCCCGTTGGGATTCCTCTGCCTCCGCACTTAGCCAGTGGCCTCCTCCCTGGCTCCCCATGGCACTTCCCTCCTGGGCTCCCACTAGCACTTGTCCATTCCTTGCTCCCTCCCCCGTTCAATATCTCCTGCACTTCTCTTCACCGCACTTGCATGTCTGAATGTCACAAGGCCTGTAGGACCAGGATTGTATATTTACTGTTTTTGCCACTGTTATTTACCCCCTTGTTCCCTCTCCACTTGCCTTGTGGCACCTGGAAACTTTTGTTGTATAGGTGCCTAACACATGCTCAATAAATCAATAAATGTGGGTTTGCCCTGAGGTCTTTTAACTGCAATTTTCTCTCAGCACATAGCATTTTGATGATTTACTCTCCTCCTCTCACATTTTGCCCCTGCCTCTGTGTACATCTTAATTGCTGTTTCGTATTTCCTCAAACATCACAGACACTGGCAACTCTCATGGAGCCTTTTTTCAAAAGTGGCTAATGGTGTATGTTTTATGCACGTAACTTCATCTGAACTGCTTAGGTAGTTAACATATTTACATGTGTTAAATCAAGTCCCTCTTGAATCCTACTGCTCTCAAGCAGGTGATGTGTTGCATAACACAGCTAATCACCTCCCACTAAAGGCTATGATCAGCACCTCCAACCATTTTTCAGCACCCTGACAATTCTTCTGTTCTCCAAAAGGAATGAGGCGTTTGTGATGTGTGTGAGTGCACCCATCAAATGAACCTGACCCAGTTTTAATTTCTCCTCTGTCCAACTGCTCAAGCACGTAGTATGTTGAGCCACACAACCAATAAACCTGCCACTAAAACCCACTGCCCAATGATCACCATTTAAAACGTTCTTGCACTCCCAGATATTTTCTGTTTCCCCAACACAATTCAAATGCTGATGTAGTGTTAAACAAGCTGACCCAGAGCTAATTGCTTCTCTGTCCCACTGATCAAGCAGGTTATGTGTTGCATCACACAGCCCATCAACCTGCCACTAAAGCCCAACACCTATGGTCACCACAATCAACACCCCTGCATCATTTGTTCTGTTCCTGTTCTGTTCTGGCAATATATTCAAATCAATTGCTTGTGTGTGAAGGTGTGTTAAATCAAGCTTCCCCAGTGCACAATTGCAAAGTAAACCACGAGTTACCAGACAGGGTAAGTGATGTTTCTAAACAAATCCACAAATAAAAACATACCATTATATTCTGTTGAGCACTGCCTAAAATCAACTAGACAAGTTATCTTCTACAAACTAAAGTATAATGTCTATTTAATTGCGTCCTTATTTCTGTCTCTCCCTATAAATGGATTAAATGCACAGCATGCCATTATGTTTTGTGTACAATCCCAAAGAGCCCTATGTGCATTAACTACCCAATCTTTCTCTGAAAGATTCCCCATGTCTGCTGCAGAGCTCCAGCAGGCTCTTCTACATAAAGCCAGGCAATTCTTCCTGCCGGTACTAGTTTACCCAAATGTTTTAAAAGATCAGGAAGATCTTGAACAGAGTAAAAATTCAGGTGATTCAGGATTCGGATAAAGTGGGAAGAGAAAACAAGACCTATGTGTTCTTCTTTTGATTAAGTAACATTAGAAACGTTTGAAACCCATGCAATTCAAACACATGGAATATATATGTTTTTTCTTTTCTTGTATATTTTATTGTAAGGTGCCCTTATCACTGTCAGGGATTCCTTTCCCTCCCGTTCCCCTCTCTGTTAAGACAAATGATATGGTGCCCTTCTCACGTAAGAAGGGCACCAATGATCTCTTGGTCACTTTGGATCTATTACCCCTGAAAAGAAGGGTACTATGCATCTGTAGGTTGCTTGGATGCTATTAACCTTTGTAAGATATTTTGTCTTATTGGGGTAAATTTGGGATTTGGTGGTATTTTCTTACCATAAAAATATTGACGGTAATTTGGTGGTAAATTAGTCTTGCATTTATATTGGGTTTGGCATCACATTATTTTAGTGACCATACCTTGTTAGCTTATATTGGTGGTAATTTTAAATGGTATTTTGTTTTGCGGTATTTATTTCTGTGGTATAATGGTGAGCATGGTTTTCTTCTTTATACTATAACCCCATCATAAAACAAAACTTTCCTTTCTATTAGAACACCTCCTAGTTGTCTGTAGAGAGCTCCAGACCTATGCACTTCAGAAAAACCCAATACTTTTATTCAGAACGCCACCTACAGCTTGTGGCTAGTGTTACTGGCTTATGGACATCCAGTAACCTATGCGCCGTTAGGCATTACTGACTTATGGACATCCAGTAATCTATATGTCCATTCAGACACCTTCCCATCAACATGCAAGGAAGGCACACCACACACAGACCTCTGAACTTTCTCTGGTTTGTTATTTTACCTGCATTGGTAAATTGACAAATGCACTACTGCACTAATATGAGCCTCTGTTGTATACGTTACTGATGTAAATAAATTCACAGATGCATAAATGACACAAATCCCATTTGTTTTCAGACATACTTATTATATTGAATCTTATTTACATGTCATAAAGTCTTACCATTGTTTAATGACATCGTCACCTGGAATACAAAGCAAAAAAAAAAATAATAAGCAGCTCTTTTGAAACATGGGTTAATGTTCCCACATTCTGAACATTAAGAAAAATAAACATGCAATGACTTCCTGCACTGTAATAAACCTCAGCCACTCATACGGCAATTCAAATGGTCCTCACTCTCTTGGGGCATCTCTCACATCTTCACCATTGAATAATTGTAAACAGAAGGAATCATTTCATTTTTTGTCATTAATGATGTGAGAGATGCCCCAAGAGTTTTCTTGTGACATGTTAAAAATCATAGCAACCATGGTACTAAGATTTGTATTATGTTTGTTTTTGTAGAAATTTTGGAAGGATGAGAAAACCGTGCGATGAATGTGGACCTATGAAAATCAGAATAGGTGCCCTGAGGACAGCACCAATAAGGAATGCAATCTGAATTAATTAGTGTGCATTTTTCAAAAACTAGTATTGGTTCTAGAAACACATTGTTTAAAGTGTAGGCACATTGCTTTTGCCCTCTCATTTCTAGGGGGTTTCCTTAGGTAGGATCCCAGTAGAGCCATTAAGTAGCTCATGGTGAAGACACAAAAAAAGCATAATAAATGTGTTTGTTCTTGTAAAATTGAATTATTAGTATGTTATCATCTTTTTAAATAGATGTATTGTTGATTTGTGCAATTTTGATAAATATTAAAATATGATTATATTTTGTGAAAATCCATGGTTATTCGCCCTCATTAATGATGAAAGGGTTTGACATGACTACCTCAACAGGCATTTGAAACTCACCAATAACAGAAAGGAAGGAAGCTGGGCTGTGGGATTTTGTGTTTTTTGCATATATCTGTCCTCACCCACACACTACCTAAAAAGAGGACCGCTTAGCTCTAGTTAGCTGTTTCTTGTCTGCCAACATTTTCTCCCAATCAGGTTAAAGAGAATGTGTTCTGTGCCACCCTTCATTTTCAGAACAATGAAGCTTCAGACCAGAGTCACTGTTTCATTTTTGTTTCCTGCTGCAGCATTCTTTCTATTCTCCACAAGCTGAATAATACGCCAGTGTGCATTTAAAAATGAATTCCAGCAGTGCCACTAAAACATGGATTTTCACCTCATTTTGCTAAAGAAGTTAGAATTAGTATTTTAGCAGTGTTAATTATGTTAGTCAGTTATATAATTTAAAGTAGTCTCCATGTATGAGGCATCCCAAAAACAATATGGTGCACTTCATTATTTGACCTGGCAGCACTAAAATTTACTATGCATGCATTTCATTATCTGCAGTTTCAATTTCTACCAATAAGGCTATATTACACTGGCTAAACATGCTATATTTCTGCTGGAAACAAAAATGCCACTACATTTTGCAAAAATGCAATACATGTCCTTACACCCCTGCAACTTCTCCTGGCCTCCCTCTCTCTGTCTCAGGCCTCATCTGCTTGCCAGCTTGTGATGCTCCCTCCTCTACAGCTACTCCTGCAACAGCCTTTACTCCAGCTTCTCTTCTCCCAGAATGAGTAAACATAGTTGTCTATATAATTCCTTGGCCACCTACCTATTACACAATTGGCTAAGGCTACCAGATGTTCATATGACAAAATGTTATTGACATCATGGCTTTCTAATCTAGGCTAGGTAGTGCTTTATACTGGATTCCTCATGGTTGTAAGAACTACAAATTGTATTAACTGCTATTATTAGCTAATTAATGATACTCAGTGTACCACCCATAAAAGCGTAAAGTGCTGAATCGGTCTTGTTAGGATTCAGACTTTCAGGATTGTCCCGTGTTAGAATCAAACTTTTAACCTACAAACTACCCACTCAGAATCGATAGAGAACAACTAGAAACCAAGGCCAGGAAAGTTTGACTGCCCACCTCTCAACATCACTTGTGTCTTTTGGGAGCTACACAAGACAGGTCACCTGAACCCATATAGAGAGTTAAGGGACACCTACAATGATGGGATATATATACCCCTTGCATCTTTTTTGAGATACCTCTGGTCCACTCCATGGTTTGTGATTCTCATCATCGTCATCTGACTCTTTCCACAGTAGATGTTAAATGTGAGCCTAAGAGGTTCTATAGAGGTCAGTATCGAATCCAAGGTGTCATTCAAAAGCAATACTAGGTGTTAAGATCCACTGGAGGCTAGGAAAGCAATACATCCTGCCTCCCAGCAACACTCTCAACCTGTGGAAACTTGGCAGGACTGATCAGCTGAACCCAAGTGACACACCCTTGTTACATGAGCAGTCACATCCTAGCGTAAGGACATTGGACAAAAGGTATCATTTGACTGCCTGATTTCCAGGTACCATATATGCCCATTACACCTTTCAAGATGGCACCACCTCCACCATAATATTCTGAATCTCGAATAAACACTAGTGGCCCTACCCCACAACCAGGGATGCTGTAAGTAGCAGCAGTTTTAACTTGAGAAATTATGTGAGAAATCAATATGTTACATTTTCAGGAAACCCCAGTTGCTAACATATCAATGTTTTTTTAACTGTTGTTCCCATTGGCACATGCTGAGGGCCACCTCCATGTTTTTACTCAAAAGTTAAGTGGCCTGGATAGCGTGAGCCCTACCAAACTGTGTGAGGTGCTATCTAGCATACATGGGGGCGTCAGATCAGAGTCCTCTTGAACAACATTCTCACACTTGCTCAAGGAACCGTATCCTAAATGATAATGCACTTGAATTAACCACTCAAGTTAACCACCATGTGAACTCTTACAGATTGAGCATCTCCCTTTTTACTAACTGAATCATATATAATTCTCACCTTGTATCATCTAATAGCTGCACCATAGAGTTACTGCAACTGAACGGTTCAGCATAAATAGTATAATTGGGTTGAAAAGGTACTTTTTTGGTTTTTCCATTTTTTATTGAAACACAGATTTAGCACACGTGTGTGGGTGGAGGAGGGTGAAAGCGGAACAGGCTTATAGGAATAAATAAAGCCTGTGTTTCAAGTGTCCAAAATTGCCAGCACACCCCTTTCAAGGTGCCAGTGAGAGAGAAGTCAGAAATATTAATAAAATATCTTGATGATGCAATGTCAGAGACTCAGCGCCTGAAGCAAGTATGGTGGCTGGCAGACTATCAACCAAGGGGCAATGTAAGATACCAATATGTATTAGAAAGAAAAACGTTCCTTTCCAAAAGAGTTACAAAACATGGAAGAAAAATGTACTTCTAAAACTAGAGCATTATACACTAGCCAGGCTAGTGTGAGTGAATCTAGGAAACAATGGGAACAGAGTAAACAGCAGATGATAATTGAAATTGACTATAATGCTATGTTGATACAAGAAATCAACGATAGTCAGTTGAGTTCAGAATCACAATCTAAAACCTGCGGCCAGATTCATTTTGTGGAAACACTGAGATTAGCCCCAATTCCTGAGACTACCTCTAAACTGCCCAGAACGTCCCAGAGAACCTACTGGTAGTTTGGCACATGTAGCCATAGTCTGGACAAAGGTGGGGCCAGACACACCATTTACTCTTCCCTAACTACCCCCAGATACACAGGATGGCATTATTTTCATTCTTTTCTTTTACAGTAGGCCAATTCATGTGGTGTTATTCAGCAGTACTTAGTTTGTTATCTGACATTATTTCCATCTTGTGCCATATCTTCCAGCTGGAGTAATGCCTGGGGTGGTGCTTGTCATCCTTTGTCAACATGGACAGATTTTAAGATTGTTTCCCCCTTCAACTTTATTTTTTGATTGCAGTGGCTTGGTTATTTGTCTTGCAACTCTTCTTTGTTGCTTGACTTTCGTTTCTACTGTATTATGGTTCATCAATGCATTTTTGTCTTTGTCTTGTACTACTTTGCGCTTAACACTCTGTTGTATTCTGGTATTTATTGTTATCATATCTAATGTACTATTTCATTAATTCCTGTTCAGCACCTTGGCGTAAGGCGCTATAGAAAAAAACTAACTAATAATACTAACACAATACTATACAGATATAGAGGAATATGGAGCAATTGAGGTAAAAGGAGAATAGAGTGGCACACTTAGTATGTCCGGATTGTACAGGAGTGGCACATATGCGAGCATGAGGGGGAGTTAAGTAGTGATCTGATTCCAGTGAGCAAAATTAGATCACGATAAGGAGACATAGAAGAGGAAAACCACAGTCACAGTTTGTGAAAGACACCATCAAGCAAATTAAGACCCTATAAATCTCATGACCTCTTACCATATAAATTAAAATATTCTGCTTGGGAACATCTAGAACTATATGAACAATTGATTGCATCATTTGGATTGAAAATCATAACAACAGAGTTTCTAAAATGGAGGTTTCTCCTGGGTTTTCTATTTTCCTAGAAGGCCAAAATCATTAGAAATTGTCCTCTAACAAGGCGGTCATTTAGAAATTTTTTCATCTCACAAAATCCCCAAGAAGCTTGCAAGGTAATGTAAATATACAAGTTCAACATCATCAATGTGTGCGCAAGTACATGTTAAGAAAGCTCTTTTAGCAAGGTATTAGGCCACACTTTTAGGGAATTTTCCGGCTGTGTTTTACATAGTAAAATAGACATGTAGCAAAGTATTTACTTCATTCTTCCCAGAACAACTATAGTATTAGATAAAGTTCTGTACCTTGGATTATTTTTCAATATGTAGATTGGGCTTTATTAGCATAGTTGTTAGTTGCCGTAATGCGCAAGGTCTGCCATGTTAGAATATGCTATTTTAAAGGCGGCAGGTTTTCCCATTGAGTGTGCTAGGCCGCATTTCTGAGCTATGGTCATTTAATTGAATTGTATTTCTGATGTTGGGGAGAAGGCTTCAAACAGCCAGGGTCAGGGTGGAAATGGATGCAGAACAGTGTTTAGCTAATTGCTGCAAGGGAGAATATTCTCAGGGCCCTGAAATGAGACACAAGACAGCAGGTGCCTTCCCAGACGATAGACAAATTAATACATAATGGTTGTGAAGGACACATTAAGATACATGAGAAGGCCCAGACAGCAGCATTGCCAAAATGAAGAACAAGGATGTGACCGCAGCGCCGTCAGTTAAGGCACTCAGTCCTGTGTTAAATTGCCCTGGTAAAAACAAATAAATAGAAGAAATTAATTTCCAGGAGCAGGGCCTCAGACACATTTTGTCATGCAGCTATTCATTCTGAGAAGATAATTAGGAGGTTGCTTTGAGTGTTGGCAACATGCATTGAGATGGGAGTTGTAAAGTGAGCAGGTGCGAGGGATGGGAAGCCAAAAGGGCCATTTTTTTTTTTTTTTTTTTTTTATTTATTTTGGTTGGTTGATAAATCAACCTTTCAAATATAACAATATAACGATTATTTAAGAACAATTGAGAACAATGTGCAATGCACAATATACATAGTGCAATCAAAATTGCAAATAAAACATTTGAAAAAACTTCTTTTTTTTTCACAGCTTTTAAACAGTTGCATATTTCAATATTCGTAACAATTCACGGGGTTCTGTATTCAAGCCTCATTTAAGTAGGTTTATAGTAAGTTTCAGTGTCCTCCAACAACACTATATCCAAAAATTGTACAATTGCAATTCTAAGTCCCAGCTGGTTGCTTGAAAAGATTCTGTGCCAGATTTCATCAACAGTCAAAGGTACATATGTTCGCAGTTGCTTACTGAAAAGTTTCTTTCTTATCACATCTAAAGCTGGGCAAACAACTATTAAATGTTTCAATGTCTCACGGCACATTTTGTCATGGCAGAAGCGACAATGATTTAAATCATCAGTGACCAAGCCCCTCCTGGCCATGATTTCCATTGTCGGATATAGGGCCATTTTGAGAAAGGGATTGTTGTGTTCCTTGGGTTGCAACTAAGTTTTGACCTTTCTGATTTTCATTCACTACATGATTGGTTTGCCTCTGGGGATGCTACAGCCCGAACTGTCTCAGGAGTCACTGTCCAGTTAGGGTACTGAGTTTTTAACAATTACATCATGAAGAGTGCCAACCAACTAATTGATGCATTTTGTGCTGTGAAATTATGTCATGTTCGAGGGATGGTATTGTGATGGTCACGAGAAAAGAAAGGTCCAATGCAAATGTTAGAATTCGAATTAATGCTGCATGTTAACTTTGTGGTTTCTTGATTTAAATATTGTAGCCCCAAGTGGGCATGTTGAGATTGTCCTCAGTTTAGTTGCACAGAGCTATCTGATTCTTCCGGCCGTATTTTGAAAATAAAAAGCTGTTTTTTTTGCAAATTGTGTGCTCTATGTTGGATTAATTTTGTATTCTTTTTTGGATTATTTTGGGGTACTTTATCTCTATAACAGATTTAATGCGTGTTAAGAATCAATCTCTTAAGGAGTTTGCTTCACTAATGCCTTTTGGCTCCCTAGCATCCATTTTGACCACTCACCTCTTACTCTCAGTGCTGGGAGACCCCAACATCTGGTTCAATGCCCTGGACAACCCCATGAAACAGCCACTCCTAGAAAATCTGGAAGCCCTCAACCTGTCCCGGCAGGTAATGGGCCCCAGACACACTTCTGGACACCCCTGGACACCATCTTTAGCTCTACCCACCTCATCTCCACCTTTCCTTCCTTGACCACTCATTTCCACAGACCACTCAGTCATTCCCTTCTCCCTCCGAGCACCACCGTTCCCTCCACAGAGAACTTCCATTGGCCCACCTACACGCATCAGGATCTGGAACAAGGTTATAGTAAACCCTGACCTGGCAGATTCTCTACTCTCCACGCATCCCTCCCAATCCAAGAAGGACCCTGCACATTGATCTATTTGACACATGGCTCTCCAACGTCCTACTACCACTCAATCCCTCCAGATCTAAACCCTCCCACCCGGGACCATCACCCAGGTGGTTCACTCCCCTCCTCAAATATGTCAAAACACAAACCCACTCCCTAGAGCATAGATTGCGATCCAATCACACTCCTGCAAATAAAGCAGCCTATGCTCATCATCATCACATCTACAAAGTAGAAATCCATAAAGGCCAAAAACACTATTAGAATGATAGAATCCCAAACTACTGCAAAAATAGCAAGGAGCTTCACCAGATCATCTCTGAATTCATTATCCCCCCTTTCACCTTCAGCCCCACCTTTGCTTCTCATTTCCTATGCAACACCCTGCCCGACCACTTCCAGAAGATAGCACTAGAAAGAACACTTATTGTCAACAAAAAACTAGCCTCCCTTACACAGCATCCACCCACCTCCTGAAATTAACCCTCCAACAAGCCCACCCCCGACTTCCACCTTCCTCTCTTTTTCTCCCATCACCACCAAACTCGTAATGAGGCCCATTATGTCTTCAGCTGTACTAAATTTCATCATGGGGAGTAGCTGTATTCTAGTGACAGTTGTGTTGTGCAAATTATGTGAATCAGGTGAGACATTTTGTCATTGGGGATAGCTGCATTCTAGTGCCAGAGGTGTAGTGCAAAGTAATTGAGGTATGTATGACATTATGTGAGCAGCTAGACCAAATGTGTTTTTGGGGGATAGCTGCATTCTAGTGCCAGAGGTGTTGTACAAGTTATTTGAGGAAGGAGAGACTATATGTGAGCAGCTAGACTGAATTGCATTGTGGGGGATAGCTGCATTCTAGTGCCAAAGGTGATGAGCCAAGTATGTGAATCAAGGCAGACATAAAGTGGGAAACTAGACTGAATTTCATTGAGTGGAGAAGCTGCATTCTAGTGTCAGGGGGGTTGAGCAAAGTATGTGAATCAGGAAAGAAATTATGTGAGCAGCGAGACCAAATTGTATCCTGGGGATAGCTGAATTCTAGTGTCAGGTGTTGTGGGTGAAGTATTTAGGGTAGGATAGACATTATGTGAGCAGCTAGATCACATTTTTATTGTTTATTGGTAGCTGTTTGAAGGCCGTGGATAGATAGACACAACTAACATGCTCATTGTGGCACTCTACAGTGTGTGCATAGGTTGGCTACAGCCTGGTGCTGCAATGATCCTTATGGATCCCAGGAAGGAATGCAAAAAAAGCCCATAGGGGTCAGGGCAGCTGGATGTGGCAGTAAGTCCTGCAGATCTGAATCCATTTAACAAAGCAGCCAACGACAGACAATTATATATGGGATAGGGCAGTGCTGGAAATGCAAAAATGTACTTGGGGTGTGGGGGGGGGGGGTTGTGTAGGCGGGGCTGAAGTCCAGGACTCCAGTCCAGGTCATGCAATACCCTATCACTTAAAGGGAAAGGGACCCAATACTGGCGAATGGCATTATATTAAAGTGCTTTATGAAAACATACGAATGTCTACAATTTTATCTGTGACAGGGATTGACGTATAAACCCTTCTGAATGTGTAACTGGGGGTTAGGCTCTTTGTGCTTTCCCTTTGTGACAATACTCACCCTAATAATAAAAAGTCTGTAAATTGCAAGACATGAATGTCAATTTGACTCACTTATGAAGACGGCTTTGACTGCTCCTGCAGGGAGCGTGGCTCTGCTGGGAACATTACATGGACTTTCCTGGGCGAGCCTATTCTGCGGATTTTGGACCTTAGTCCTTGAGGAACAGTGCGTGTTTTGCCCATTAACAACCATGGAGTAGAGTACTGTCAAAAGTAGGCTAGCCAAGGAGTCATTTGGCGAAGTAGAACATAGAGAAATACCACCAGAACTGTGTAGTGTTTTAAAGTATGTATTTTATTGTTCATAATACATGCTCACATCATCATCTCATTTCATACTTGATCTCTTGCTGCTTTTGATTTGCGAGGTATTTCAGCTGTTGAAGCATGGGATGATTGCAGAATCTGTCTGGTTAGGTAACCACACACCGGCATACAGTGTACGTGTTGCAAGCAAATATTGGAAGAAGTTTAATTTAAAGGAATTTAAAAGCCTACTTTGTGATTTATAATACATATATGAGCATAGATTCCTGTTCGCCTACAATGAACTCCAACATTGGGATATACATGTCTCCTTATTTATCAATTAAGGACTGTGAGTTCCAATGAAAGGAATCTTGAAACTCAGTCACCGCTTTAATTAAGTGTTTTAGTGACTGCTGAGAGAGTTGCCTTTCACAGTCCTTGCAGTCTCTGTCAGCAGACGTTATTACTTCACTACATTAATAAGAATAAAGATACCGAATCGCGAGACTATGATGCTGTACAGTCTTGTATACACTTTCCTTGTATTATAAGATACCTACCTGCATGAATCTGAGAAAGTATGATTATTAGTTGCCAATATGGAGCTATGTTTATGCCATTTTTTCGGGTGACCACCTGATAGTTGTAGAATTGCCAAATGGACTGTTTCGTGACTTGAAGGTTCTAAGCCTTCGATGTCCACTATTTAGCAATCGAAAACGATCACGTTGCTCAGACAAAGCTTAAAGGCTGAAAGGGGAATAAAAAAAACGGGTGGGAAATTAATAGCAGGTCCTAAGAGAAGCTGCACGTCAGTACAAGTTCTCTCTCACTTAATATGTCATTAATATGTCATTAAAAATGCCAGCCTGAGAAGTGGTTTGGTTCCCATAGCCTTATAGCCTGTGGCTTGGGGAAACTCTGGCTGTTAAATGCCAGAAGCCTGTATTAATGCCTAAAATGAGCAAATACGGTTAATGAGGGTTCAGGGAGTTGCCAGGTCAGGATAGCCCACATGTGCAGGCTTAAAGGATAGAAGCACCACAGCCAACAAAATGAATGCTAGGTTATCACGTTCCAAACACAATGTTATCGGAGCACAAACTTCTCAGAAAAAAGAAAAAAAAAAAACATAGAACGATACCCACCATGGGAAAATGTAATAATGTTCCTCAAAAGAAAGAACATTACATCTTCAGTGCAGAGAAACCATGTTTAACTGTGGATAGATGGTGGCAATGAAAGATGCCTCGCTGCCACCAGAATCAAAGGAAGTGGCACACCAGGCCTGCAGTTATATCGAAAATATGATCCTACATTGTCAGTTAATGATCATGTTCCAAGAGGCCTATATGATTGGATACGATGTACCACCAGGGTAAACATTAAGCATCATTAGTTTAGTTTAGTTTCTTTATTTATACCGCGCGCCGAACCCTGGGGTAACCGGGCGACGGAGACTTAGATGCAGTTACAACATGGCAAGACTTAGATGCAGTTACAACATGTCAGGAATATACAATATACAATAATACAAGATTGTGAAATAACAACAATAAATGTGGAAGACCAGGTTATGGAAGACCAGGTTACAGGATGGTCGACAGGGACATGCGTAGAGGAAGTACATTAGGCAGAGTTTCTGTTGGAAAGCCATGTTTTAGTTTTGGCTCTAAAAGTCCAAAAGGAGGGTTCTGTTCTGAGGATTAGCGGCATAGCGTTCCATAGTTTGGCAGCTAGGACCGGGAAGCTGGCGCCGCCGGCTTTTTTTAGGGCGAATTTGGGAACGGAGAGGCAGTGTGAGTATGGCGTTCTGGTTGGTCTAGTTGAGGTGTAGTTGTGGAACTTGTCTGCCAGGTATTTGGGTGCATCATTGGAGCAGCATTTATGGACAATGACGAGGGATCTGAGGGTGATTCTGTCTCGTACCGGTAGCCAGTGAGCATCTTTCCTGATGCTGGAGATGTGGGCGTGTCGTGGGATACTGAGGGCGGCTCTGAGGGCATTATTTTGAAGCACCTGTAGTTTGTTCAGGTTGCGTTCTGACGTGCCGAGAACGAGTGTATTGCAGTAGTCAATTTTTGAGAGCACTAGTGCTCTGGCTAGCGTAATGCAGCTGGAGGCAGAAAGGAAGGGTTTGCAGGCGTTGATAAGCTTATTTTTGTAAGCTGTGGATGAGGCTGTGGCATTTACCTGTCTTTTGAGCGAGAGAGTGGAGTCTAGATAAACCCCAAGGGTTTTAATTTCTTTGGCGACTGTGATTAGGTTACCGTCTATGTTGATGGACGCGTAACGGGGGTCTAATTTGTTTAGCCGTGGTTGGGAGCCGACAAGAAGGAGCTCAGTTTTCTCATCGTTTAGGCATAGCCCGTGCTCTGCCATCCAGGCTTGGATCTCCAAGTATAGCTTGTTGATTCTGGTGGAGTCCTCGTCATAGCACCCTGATAGGGTGATGAGAACCTGGGTGTCGTCAGTATAGTTTGTGTATGTGACACCCATCTAGGCGGTCAAACAATAGCTTAGTGAAGATATTGTATAGGGTCGGCGAGACGCACGAGCCTTGAGGGACGCCGCATGTGATGGGGACAGGGAGTGCTGAGGCCCCCGGGGAGAAGACCCGGGTGGTTCGGTTGGTTAGGAAGGACTGCATCCATGCAGTCGCCTGATTAGAGAAGGCCGCTGACGTCATCAGATGTTCCGTGAGGATCTGATGGTCGACGAGGTCGAAGGCTGCTGATAGATCTAGCAACAAGAGAATGGCTAGATTACCCTTGACCTTTGCCTCGTCCATCTGGATTTTTAGGTCCAGTAGGGCTGACTCTGTTCCGTGCCTTGGCCTGAAACAGGATTGTCTGAGACCCAGGAGGTTATTGTCTTCCAGGCGCTTCTGTATTTGCAGGTAGGCCACTCTGTCTAAGATCTTTAGGATGTAGGAAACGGTGGTGATTGGCCTGTAGTTGGTTGGGTTATTGGGGTCTAGATTAGGTTTTTTTAGCAGTGGCATGACCCAGGCCTCCTTGAGGGTGCTAGGCACTGAGCTTGATTTTAAGGATGCGTTGATAAGGGCTGTTATGAAGGGGGCCAGCATGTTGGCGCCTTCCTGGATGATGGGAGCTGGGCATGAGTCCCCTTGGCATCTAGAGGGTTTGAGGCCCTTAATGATGCTTTCTACTTCTTTAGTGGATACTGGTGAGAAGGAGAAGGGGGGGCAGGTAGGTGTTTTGGGAGTAGTGGACGGTAGATGGTTTGTTTTTTTGGATAGGTTAAGCTTTTTCTGTTCGATTTTGGATTGTAACATGGCGATTTTGTCTGCTAGTGCTTTTTGAATCCTCTCATACCAGTCTGCATCTTTCACGCAGGTTTCTTACAGAGTGGGGGGGATTCGAGTTCCCTGAGGATATTGAAAAGCTCTTTTGTTTTGGATTTGGCGCTCTCAATTCTGTAGTCATATGTCTCTTTTTTGGCCTTGAGGATGTCAGTTTTGTAGGTGGTGGCTGCTATTGAGAGTTGTGTTTTGTTGGAGGGGTTGGGCGTTTTTCTCCAGGTGGCTTCTGCGGGTCGTTTGGAGTTTCGGAGGATTTTAGCTCTGGTGTGAACCATTTGTTCATGTGGGCTGCCAGTTTGGCTTTGGTGAGTTTGAGTGGGGCGATGGTGTCAACTGCTGATTCTAGCGTTTTGTTTTATAGGTCAGCAAGTTTCTCCGCCTCTAGGTTGACATAGTTTGTGGGGGTAAGGATGTTGTCTAAGAGTGGGCTGAGGTTTTGTAAGGTAATGTTGCGGTTATTTCTGCTGAGGGCTTGGGGGATGATGGGAGTAGGAGTGTTTGGTTGTGGTTTCCCTTGGATGAAGAAGGAGATGGCGTGGTGGTCAGAGCATGCAGTTTGCTCGTTTTTTTTGATGGTCGTAGAGCAGTTGAGATCCGCTAGCCAGTCCAGGGTCCTGCCTTTGTTGTGGGTGGGGTATGTGATTCTGAGCTTGAACCCTAGTTGGGAGATGGTGCTTTCCAGGGAGAGTGCATTGGCATCGTTTGGGTCACTGAGGCCGAGGTTGAGGTCGCCAAGGAGGATGATTTGCGATCCTGTTTTGGTGTTGGTGGTCAAGAGGTCAGATATCTCTTCCTCCAATGTGGTGATGGGGCCTGGGGGTCTGTAGAGGAGGTGTAATAGTACGGTTTGTGTAGCTGAGAGTTGAAGCTTGGCTGACAGAAGTTCTGCAGACCGGAAGCTAGGCGGTGGGGTTAATCTGAGGCCAAGGGATGTTTTGCGATGAAGGCTACTCCTCCTCCTTTGCTTATGCCCCGGTTTTCCTCAGTATTGAGTAGCCTTCTGGGATGGCGAGGGATAGCGCTGGGCCTGCTGCTTGGTGCAGCCAGGTTTCAGTGATAGCCAGGAAGTGCAGGTTGTTAGCAGAGATGAAGTCTGCGATATCTAGCGCATGGGCGACCAGGGAGCGGGCATTGATGAGGGCGCCCTTGATCAGCGGCTGTTTGGATGTGCTCAGGTGGGCTGTTTGGGTGATGTTCAAAATTTGGGCGCCGTTAGCTTGATTGTGCGCGGGAAGAGGGGAGTGTTTTTTGGTGAGTGTCATAGGGGTTATGAACCGAGAGCCGAGTCTCAGGTTTTTGTCTTTCAATGTGCATGGGTTCCAGGGAGAGGGTGGAGCAGCAAATCGGCGGATCCATTCTATGGGGCTGAGGGTGCCGTTAGGCTGGCCAGTGTGTTGGGTCTCAAAGAAACCCATAGTCGAGGTGTATGGAGGATGTTGGGTTGGGTGTGATTGTGGTCGAGGTTTGTGGCGGGTGATGTTGTTGTGGTGGAGCAAGGCGAGTGTAGCCGTTAAGGTGAGAATGGCTAAGAGGAGGTTTGCCATGGGTGGTCAGTGTGCGACCTGAATATGGTATGGTGAGGGCGACTAGATGGCAGTAGAGTGGGTTGCGGTGGATTGGGAGCCGCCTGGGTCGGGATGGGCGGGGAGGCAAGTAGTCGGATTCAGAGTAGCGGGGTAATGGGCAGGCACAGTGACACAATAGATTAAGGCACAATGGCTAGCAAGTAGACTGTCCTTAAATGCACCTAGGATTGACTGTCCCAAAACACACTAAAATGCATATGTGCCAGAGGGCACCTAGAATTGACAGGTATAGGTTATATGAAAATCGCCAGAAAATCGTCAGATACAGGCATGCAAAGTGGCCCTTGGATTTAGAATAGCGCAGATGTGCAGA
Source organism: Ambystoma mexicanum (assembly GCF_040938575.1). Classification (NCBI taxonomy): domain Eukaryota; kingdom Metazoa; phylum Chordata; class Amphibia; order Caudata; family Ambystomatidae; genus Ambystoma; species Ambystoma mexicanum. The sequence goes on from NC_090923.1 coordinate 372,702,293, forward strand.
TTAGCAATTGGGATCAAAAATAGCAAGCGTTTGAAATTAGCACAGCAGTAGATCGGAGTAGCGCATGAGTTCAGAGTGGCACATAGATTCGGGATAGCACCTGGATTGGGAATAACATCTAGGTTCAGAGTAACACTTAGTTCAAAATAACACCTAGATTCAGCCTAGCACCTACATTCCAAATAGCACTTAGATTAAACGTGACATGCGTTTGGAGATTAAGTACAGCATTGAGTTTAGAGGCTATGGAGATATGTTGCACGAGGACACATTGGGCTACAGGTCAACAGATCTAGAGGTAGTTGGTGAGCAGATCAGCAAGACAAAGGCAAATGGTCACAATGCAGTTAGAAGTGGTAACTAGAATTGCATTAGGGTAACAAAGCATCAATGAGGCACAGTGCAGTTTTATTAACCACTAAATTCAGAAAAGCGAATGGGCAGATCAGCAGAGCAAAGGCAGAGAGTTTTATATATATATAAATCAGAGAGTCATAAAGTAGTTAGGCGCAGAATCTTGTCATAGCATCTAGATTCGAAATGTTGTAAATGGGCTGTGAACCAGTCAAAATAAAGTGTGGTCAGACATGATGAAGGAGGGTTTAAATAGGCACACGCGTGTGACTTTCGAAAGGATTTTGCCTTGCATTTAGGCATGAAACGCTCAAGTCACCCTGAAGGGCATAGGTGTCACGGGTGGATGTTACCTTAGGAGGCTGGTGTTGGGAGGCCAGGGGACTGGCAGGTGGCAGGATCGGCAGGTAACAGGCTGAGAACAGGCTCCAGCCTTAGTCTCGAGGGCCTTGGTCAGAGAGGGCCGGCTTTGCCTGCCGGCATCCAATGGCAGGAGATGTAGTACAGCTGGCCAATCAGGCAGGGCCAGGAGTGCTGCTGTGTGCCTGGTAAGGCACCACTTGAATTAGCTAGTTCCATGGTGATAGCCAGGATTCATGGGCCCAGAAGCCAGATTTATGCATGGTTGTGGTGATTGGGTCAACAAACACTTTTTTAAAAATAAATAGGATTGCATTGATTTTCTCAAAACTGTACACATTCTCGTCTCTTTAAAGGGTTAATGGAAATGCAATGTGCAGGATTATTTTTCTGGCTGCCACTGTTCTTCCTCCACTTATTTTCTTTTTGAATCGAGTTGTAAAGAAGTTCAGTTTGCTTGAAGATCTGAGTTTCTTTGGTAGATTATATTTCCAAAGTTGTTGGTTTTCTGAATCATACCTACTGGAAGAAATGCTGGGTTTATTTCAACCAGAGGCATTCAAGTGAAATGTTGGTTCACAGAGGAGCCATTGGAGGATTTTCATGGTTGGATTATTGTGAGCCATAAGTATCACATTCATGATCAGCCTGGATGGCTTTTAATGAGTATTTACAGTTGGTGGATCAGAGCTTCAGGGGGACCCAGGAAAGACTGTTGCAATAGACAATGTGAGAAAAAGAAAACAGTCTTTTGAATCGATATGATATGATATGATATGATATGGCATGTATAACGCGCCTATACACAAGTTTTTCAAGGCGCGATGAGGCAAGGGTGGGGGAACAGAGGGAAGACAGACAACGATCCTACTAGTCCAGGTGTCATTCAGATTGTGCAAATGCATGGGAAGGGGGAAGGGGAAGACTGCAGGGGGAAGGGCGAGGGGACAGTGCAGTACATGGGATAAAAAAATAACAATAAGTAAAAGTACGCCCAGCAGGTGGCAAGTGCAAGGGTAAGTGCAGACAACAGGTGTCAAGTGCTGGTAGTAGGACTGTAGGGATGCAGAAAACAATCCCCAAGTGCAGGGGTTGCCAGGATGGCAGAGCAGGTGTGCGACTGGCGGGGGAGGCATCAGAGGGTGGCCAGTTAATGAGTGCAGTTTCCGTTTCAGCCAGGAAGTCAGCAGGGGAGAGGAGGAGAAAAGGCAGAAGCAAAGAGAAATGTTTTGAGGTGTTTCCCGAACCGGAGACGATTCTTCACAAGTTTCAGGGATGCTGTTCCAAAGGGAGGCCCCAGCCCGGAAAAATAGATCTACCACCAACTCGTTGCTTGGAGAATTGACTGACCCAGTGGGAGTGGGTAGGTGGATGAGCGAAGAGTTCGAGAAGGAAGAGAGAGTTGAAGGTATTTAGGCCCAAGGCCCCAGAAGGCCTTGTGGACAATGCAGAGGGTTTTGAACTTAATCCTCGGAGCCACTGGGAGCCAGTACAGAGATTTGAGTCCTGGAGAGAGACGATCCCTGGGCTTGAGGCTAAGGACAAGTCTTGCAGTCCTGTTCAAGATGAGTTGCAGAGGGTGGATAGTACAAGCAGGGAGATTTAGAAAGAGGCTGTTGCAATAGTTCAGCCTAGAGAGAACCAGAGCTCTGGAGACAGTGAGCTTATGGGGGAAGGAGAGGAAAGGAAAAATACCTCGGAGGATGTGCAGCTGGTAGTGCGACTTCTCAGAGACGTCAGATATGTGAGGAGAGAAGGAAAGTGTGGAGTTGAAGATGACCCAGAGGTTTTTAGCCACACAGGTTGGAGCAGGAAGAGGGTCAAGAGAGGACAGCCAGAGAGTGACAGGAAAGGAGGGAGCGGGTGTGCCGATGAGGAGAATCTCAGTCTTACTGGAATTAAGTCAGAGATCATTGGCGGCACACCACTCCTGGATAGTGGACAGCCAGAGATGAGAGAGGGAGAAGAGGTGGCTGAGGGTAGCCTGACCATGAGCAGAGTGTCATCCTCATAGCCCTGGAAGTTGGGGCAGAACAGGGAAATGCAGTGGGCAAGAAGTGCCAGGTATTGGTTGAACAGCCAGGGAGAGAGGTTAGACTCCTGGGCAACACCACAGGTAGAGATAGAAATAGAGGAGAGAAAGGACCCAAGTTGACCTGGGAGGGTCGATCAGAGAGGAAAGAAGCCAGCCAAGCCAGGGCCTGTCCAGTGATCCCTAGGTTATCACAGAGACGGTGGAGCAGGATGGCATGGTTGACTGTGTCAAAGGCAGAAGAGAGATCAAGTGAGATGAGGACACAGGGGGTATTGGAATCAAGGTTGGAGAGCAGGTCTTCACAGATGTTCAGGAGAGCAATTTCCGTGCTTCTGGCCAATCTGAAGCCAGACTAATGATCATGGAGACAGCAACAGATTCAGTGTGGAGATTGAGCTAGGAGATGGCCAGCATTTCCCAGAGTTTGCCCAGGAAAGGAGATTGGGCATATAGTTAGCCAGGCAGGATGGGTCTGCAGAGGGTTTCTTAAGAAGAGGGTGCACAAAGGAGTGCTTCAGGGGGGAAGGGAAGACTCCAGTGGTGAAGGAGTGGTTGCAGAAGTCAGCCAGGGCAGGAGCCATGGAGTTAATGTGGTCCTTGATGGTTTTGGAGGAACAGGGGGGAACCTGTTTTGACAAGACTTTCATAGATCCGACTTGTCTAGAAACCTTGTCTGGGGATAACAAGGGAAAGGCAGAGAAGGAGGAAGGAGAGGTGGCCGAAGAAGGGCCAGAGGAAGAGCAGGGAGTAGAGGGAGGAAGCGTTGAGGAGGAGAGAGAGGACAAGATGTCCGGAGTTTTGAAGATGAAATGGAAAGCCAGTGCTGTGCAGAGGGCCTGGGAAGGGAAAGGAGAGGTAGAGACTGTGGCAGGATTGGCCAGTTCCTTGCAGATTTTAAAGAGTTCAGCCGAGTTGTTAGATGCCACAGAGATGCAGGTTTGGATGTGAGCTCTCTTCTTGGGGAAGACAGAGTGCTGGTATTGCCTTTGGAGCAGGAGGCAGACCAGTTTGTCAGAGGATGTCCATGAAGCACGCCATTTCCTCTCAGCCACCCTGCACTTGCGTTTAAGGGTGGCAAGGTCTGAGTCATAACAGGAGTTGCGCTTGGCTTTGGGCTTCAGGTGGATTCTCATGACAGGGGCAAGTACATCAAGAGTATCAGATATAGCAGAGTGGAGCATGGCAATGGCTGTGTTAGTGTGTGAGTCAGCCAAAGAGGGAGCAGGGTTGAGAAAGAAGCGGCAAAAGCCTCAACTGACACGCGCTTCATGGGTCAGATGACCGAGAAGGTGGGTGGCAGTGATGGAGTTGGCTTGGCCTGAGGGGTAGAGAGGGTGAGGCGGGGGGAAAGGAGAAAGTGATCCCTCCAGGAGAGAGGAGTGATGAGAGGGATAGAAAGGGGAAGGTCTGATGAGATCAGAACATCCAGGGTGTGCCCTGCAGAGTGAGCCAGGCCAGAGGGGAGAATAGAGAGTGAGAGAGAGTCACAAAGGTCACAAAAGAGTCCAGAGGAAGGACAGGAAGAATCCAGGTGGATGTTGAAGTCTCCAAGAAGGAGGAGTTGAGTGATCGAGACCAGGAGGGAAGATGAGAGGTCCGCCTACACAAAGAGGAAGGAGGAGATCTGACCAGGTTGCCGTAAATAGTAGCCACAGTAAGGGAATGGCTAGGAGAAGGAGAAAGCCTGCAGATGAGGCCTTCGAAAGAGGAGTAGGCTTGCGTAGGAATGACAGAGGCAGATATCCACTCAGGGAAGATCAGGGCTACAACCCCTCAGGAGCGGTTGGACCTGGGAGCGGAGAAGATCTTGTAGCTGTCAGGAAGGAGAGTGTCAAACCTTTTGACAGAGCTGCCCATGAATCATGTACCGGTGAAACCGAGGACATTGAGGTCAAGTTCAGCCAGAAGGCAGCAGATGTCAGAGGAGTGTTTGATTGCTGAGCGAGAGTTTAGAGTGACAATATGGAGAAGGTTGCCGTCCTTGAAAGACTTCCGGGGATGGGTACAAATCAGAGGTATGCCCTGCAGAGGTGTAGAATAAGCCTGATAGGGGACAGAAAGGGAAGGAGGAGAGGGCAAGGTAGCCAAGGAGGAGGCAGGAGAAGGTGTGAAAGCTGTGGAGGCGGGAGAGCGGACAGCAGGAGAAGAAAGGAAATTGATGAGGTGCGGGAAGCATTTATCGACGAGGAGAAGGTTGGCCTGAGGGCCTTGGACCAAGACGGTACCATTCACATCAACATTAATGATGACCTTAGAGGTGTGGAAGGAAGATAGGAGGGCCTTCCACCATGTCCCACCATTAATGGGAGAGGAAGAGAAGGGAGAGAGCACAGAGACCATATGCAGAGTCCATAGGTCTGGAGAGGGGACGACGAAGAGGATGTCAGTGAAAGTTTGACTGGAGGAAGCACTGGTATAGGTGTCAGCAATAGGGAGGCCTGGGTTGGAGACCAGGATTTCCTTTTTAAACTTCTTCCTACCAGATTTTGTGAGGAGAGCAGGATAGTCGATAGAGAAGCAGTTAGAGAAAATAGGAGAGACAGAGAGCACCATAGAGTAGGTAGGGAGAGTAGAGAAGAGGAAGGGAGAGGGAAGGGGAGAACACTAGGGAAGGGCACGGGGCAGGGTGCAAGAAGGCAAGACAGAGGCAAGACAAGTTGAACAATTGGACAAGACGACAGACACTCAGATATAAAATGCTTTCACAATTCAATTTTTACAACAGGAGAAAAACACACCCAAGTTTGAGAGTCCTGAATAGTAGGGAAAAGGCCTAGCTTTTACAATACAATTTTTAAAACAGGAGAAAAACACACCCAAGTTTGAGAGTCCTGAATAGTGGGGGAAAGACCTAGGTTTCACAACGCAATTTTAAATACGTTCACAATGCAATTTTTAAAACAGGAGACAAAAACACACCTACGTTTGAGAGTCCTGAATAGTGGGGAAAAGGCCTAGGGTTCACAATGCAATTTTAAATACTTTCACAATGCACATTTTTTAAAACAGGAGAGAAACACACCTAAGTTTGAGAGTTTGCTAAATGGCCAGGTTTGCATCCATATGCATCTTAGTCTATATATTTTGCAGTGAGGTTATTTTTCAGTTATATTTCAACTAATACATATATGGCTCAACATAACCAACTGGGCATCACAGTGCTGACGATAACCCAATCACTTAGGAGTAAAGAGGTTTAGAGGTTCATGAAAGAGCAAGGTCTTTATCCAAGAGTAAAGTTTGTATCCTCTTTTGAAAGTATATCATGAAAGGTTCAATGTGTGATCTTCTGCAGAAATGCATTACAGTGGTGAGGATAACCCAATCACTTAGGAGTAAAGAAGTTTAGAGGTTAATGAAAGACAAAGTTTTTTTTTTAATCGAAGAGTAATGTTTGTATCCTCTTTTGAAAGGATATCATGAAAGGTTCAATGTGTGATCTTCTGCAGAAAGGTAATTCCAGAGATGTGCCACCAAAACTATAAGGAGGGGCTTGTGTTCATTTCAATTGAGGGATGGTGACCTAGTGCATGTCCTTGTATCAAAGTGCAATGTGTGCAGATTCAATTTTATCTAGTCACACAAATAAAATCGTTCAGGTCCATAGAAAGACTTAATGACCAGTGGAAAGACCTTAAAAGAAAGACAACCATTTACTGAGAGCCATTTCTACTTGTGCAGAATTGGGCAGATCTGAGCCTGTTGATGGGTGTTTGTGACTATTCTGGCCCTATCTTGGCGGCCTGGCAGGGGATGTGCAGTTCTACAATCAGCTCCTAGTAAGCGAGCATCATTGCTGTAGTCAAATGTGATGGCCCATAACATGGTGACATGATTGGATTCTAAGATGAAGGGACACATTTGGTGTAAGAGAATAACATGTAAATTGCATGAGCTGACAATTGCAATGTCATGTGCTCAGGTGTAGAATACACAATTACACATTGGGACTTTTCTTGTGTGCATATCAATATATTGGTGATGGGACCTTGGGGGTAAATTGCATTAAATGTTTCATTTTGAAGTTTAGAAGCAACAGCAATTCAATCTTAGATTATTTAAGACTGAGGCATCTGCCTTTCATCTGTCCTTCAATTATAACAAACATGATACAGAGTGTTGGTGGGATCCCTCATGAGCCTGAGGAGGATCTGTGTGTTGTCTGCATACATGTGGAAAAACACTCCTTTTATGACCAACAGGTTGTGAAGTACCTTAATATAGATATTCAATAGGTAAACACACCAACTGTGGGGATCCATGCTCAACAGCAAAGAGTAGAACTCAAAAGGGTCATTTTTCACCAATAAGGATATTCTGCTAAGGAAGGATAAAAATCATCTTCCTGCTGTTTGGGCCGATCCACCTCCTACTCCCCTTTATCTTAGCCCACCAGATGGTCAACATTATCAAATGCTGCAAGATGATCCAGCAGCCTTAACATGTCACATTGGTTGACATCTAGTAAGTGAAGCATGTGTTCTCCAGCTTGGGGTCTGGCATGGATTCACATGCTCATGAATATTCCCCGTCATCAGGCTGGTAATCCTCCGTAAAAGAAAAAACAGTCTCACTTTCACTTACAAACTGTATTTCTCCTTTAAACCAATCACTGTCCTCTCGGACATACTGCCCCCATCCAATGACAGTCCTTTCCCTAAGCCCCTCCTCTGGCAGCCATCTTCAGATTTTTACTGCATGCTTCAGTGTTGGGAGTCCTCGGGTTTGCTCTGCAGGCTACTTCTACGTTGTTCGTGTTATTTTGAGGAAAAAGACTCCAAAGGAGCCTGTGTGCTCTTCTCTCCATCTGCCAACAGTGGAGATCTGTTGTTGATGAAGTTCAGCACCCCTCAAGGGGGAAGATCATCAAAGTTTCCAAAAGGCCATCGGGCCTACTTCGTGCCCTCCGACCATGACAGAGTAGAAGAAAGAAGGTCCCTCTCCATGTCCTACACCAAGTGTGGGCTCCGAAATGTGTTTGTGGACGACAAGCACCTGCAATGCCTCTACTGCCTGTATCCGGACCACAAGGAAGAGGATTGCGAGATAGGCAGAAGATTCACCAAGAAGACAACAAAGGATAGGCACAGTAGACTGGTGGCGTGGCTGAACACCAAGGCCTTAGCCCTGTGTTTGGAGCAGGGGCATGCCTCACCCAAGACCGGTTGGTCTAAGGGGCAGGCTTCCAAGTCCTGTGAGGGTGCCACATGCGTGGGGGCCCAAGATAAGGCCAAGCACTGCAAGTCCGGGTCCACCAGGGTCACTGTGGAAGCGGGTCTCACGGCAGACAAGGCGCGATCGACATCACCCTCCGCCTCCATTGCCAGCCGCCAATCGAGCTCCTTCTCGAAGACAAAGTAGTCAAACCCAGATAAGCTGCAGGAGAAGCCTGAGAAGCCATGGATGGAGGAGAAGAAGGCTGAGCTGAGGATATGTCTTCCTCGACAATAGAGCTGGTGATGAGTGCTCTCTCAAAAGCTAAAGGGGCTGACCCTGAAAGGAAGACCCCACAACGGTGAAGGTATCCCTCCCTCTGAGGCACAAGACCACTGTGGTGACTTTGACAAGGTTAGCCGGCAAGCCGGAGAAGGGGAACCCCCTCAGAAGCCGGTTTCAGCCCCTAAGGGTGGCAAAAAGGGGAGGGGCAGGAGGCCCAAGACCAGTCCCAGGCCATGGCCCAAGCCATGGAAATTTCATCGATGGGACGACAAGGACTTGGTCCAAGAGGATGTGAAAGAGGAGGACGAAGGCAGCGACGGGTGGGCCTAGTGTTATGATCACGCCAATTCCGCTGAGGGATGTGTCGCTGGACATCCTATCAACCCTCCACACCTTGGTGTCAGAGATCCAGAAGAGGATGCCACAAGGGCCTCTTCTAAGGGTCCCCCAGCCCCTTGACAACCGCAGATGAAGAAAAGGAAGCACCATTCGACACCCCCCATTTCAGCCTCCACCTCTGCACTGGGTCCCATCTCCTCCAGCATACCCAGACACGGGTACGGGGACGGATATGGCCACAATGACAGACAATGACGGTGATATCATCGGAGTGGGCAACAGGTCTGCGCAGCCTAGGGCGTCCCCATCGGACAAGGTGGGATTGTTCCATTCTGTGATTGGCATGGCCTCCGAGCTGTTCCAACATGTGCCCTAAGAAACCAAGAAGGAGAGTTTCCTCTACCAGAGGCGCAAAGCCAAGAGGAAGACAATCATGGCAGTGCCCCTCCTGGATGATGTGTGGTCGGAGGGCCTAGCCCTCGTAAAGAACACTTGCATGGCTCCAGCCAAGTGGGATAGGCTCTAGAAAAAGCACCGGGTAGCGGTATCCGCACCCACATGCCAAGTGCCTGAGGTCGCAATCATTGCCAGATTCGGTGGTTTTTGCGGCGGCGAGGAAGCAGTCATCTAACCCATCCTAGTCGTCTTCGGTCCCTCTGGACAGCGAGGGTAATAAGTTGGACCCCATGAAGTGATTTACACTGCAGCATCCACCATCAAGGCCGACAACGCACTAGCGATCCTATCCAAGTACGACAGGGAGCTGTGGTACAAGTTGAGTCCAATTCAGGAATTCCTCCCCAATGAAAAGAGGATGGAAGCGATCACCCCCTTCCAGGAGGGAGAGGTAGCATTGGATCATGCCATCACAGTGGCACTGGAGGTTGCCGACACAGGGTTCTTGCAGATAGAGAACATTGTCTGCCTTTGTCGCAAGGCTGAATGAAGGCCGCAAATTTCCGCCAGGAGATCCAAACGAAGGTAATGGGCATGCCTTTCAATGGAGATAACCTTTTCAGGAAGGTCATTGACAAGTCCCTGCAGGCCATCAAGGCGAATATGGCCTGTGCCCTGGGCACTGCTCTTCCTTTCGTTCCTCCATAGGAACGTCAGGTAGTTCTTCAAATGGTTTCTCCTCCTTGTACCATCAGCCTTCCAGATCTTTGACCCAGGAAGCGCACAGAAGCCTTTCCCAGGCGTACGGGGCAGGAGGACAGCATTGTTGTCACCAGCAGGCCAGGGTGCCACCGCTAAAGCAAGCCTGAACTGGCAGGGACGTCGTACCCCCACCCATGCAGAGTGTTCACAAAGTCCTGGCACCGGTGTTGGCCCATCTGCATCTACAGGGGATTCAAGTTTACCCGTACCTCAACAACTGGCTCATCAGGGCCCATGTGTGAGAGACTCAGCTGTTGGACACATGGAAATGGCCGTCAAGCTGCTGACGGATCTGGGATTCTCCATCAACTATCCAAAGTCTTGCATGACACTGTCACAGAACACGCTGTTCCTGGGGGCCAGGTTCAATACAGTGTCCTGCCTGACATCACCCTCGGAGAAGAGGGTAGCGGCTACCCAGGAGAAGGTGCAGCAGCTGTCGATGATGAAGACGGCCACGGTGCAGACCATCAAGTTGTTGCTCAGCATGATGTCGTCCTGCATCTACCGCATCCGGCACTGCAGGTTACAGATGCAACCTCTTCAGGAGTTCCTAGACGCTCGCTGGTTACAAGTGTCTGGAAACTTTTCAGACAAGATCACCCTGGATGACGAGTTCCATCGGGTGATAAGGTGATGGGGTGACTGCTTCAACATCGCCTGTGGCACAGAGTTTCAGAACCCTACATTGCAGGAAACTGCCACAACGTACGCTTCCCTGGAAGGCTGGGAGCCCACATTGGATGCCTGCACGCCAGAGGACTGTGGCTACTGGAGGAGAGGGATCTCCATATCAACATCCTGAAGCTACGGGCAGTGTTCTGGGCCCTTAAGTTATTCCTTTCATCTCTGAAGGGCAAGGTGGTGAGGATATTCATGGACAACACCACCACGATGTTCTACATCAGGAAACAAGGCAGCACTCATTCCCTGGTGCTCTCCAGGAAAGAGCAGGTATTGTGGCGCTGGGGCGTCGGACAAGTAATACTCCTGCCATTAGTGTGAACTTCAGCAGGGCCAGGTGGACCACATCTTCGCCAAGTGGGGCAGGCCCCAGATTGATCTGTTTGCGATGGTGGCATACTCCAAATAACAGAAGTTTGCCAGCAGATTCCACCAACCGGGAGCCTGGGTGACACATTCTCCTTCCCGTGGGAATGGATGTTTCTGTATGTGTTCCCTCTGTTGTCGCTCCTGCTACGAGTCATCAATACACTCAGACAGTGTCGGTGCAGGATGATACTCTTTGCCCCGGCATGGCCGAGGCAGATTTTGTATCCGGATCATCTCAGCCTGTCGGCGTTGCATCCGATCTAGCAATCAGCAGTCCTGGATCTTCTCGCCAGAGAAGGGGGCGCGGACCTGCATCGCGACCAAGGATCGATCAAGCTGAGGGCTTGACTCCTGCAGCCCTAGAGTTTGGAGGATATGTAGACTGCAGGGAGGTCCTCGCCAAAGCCAGGGCATCGTCTACTGAAGTGCTACATTTACAAATGGAAGCGTTTCACTACATGTTGCGGTCGCAGAAGATTAACCCTCCAAGGGTCACAGCCCCGCAGATCCTTCCATATTTGCTGTCTTTAGCCAAGGTCGGACTGGCGCACACCTTGATCAAGGTACATTTGGTGGCTATCTCTGTTACACCAGGTCTCCAGGAAGGTCTTCACTTTGGTCCCATCGACTCATCAAGGAATTCCACAAATAACTTTTTTGTTCTTTCCCGCCAGTGAAGGCTCCTGCCCTGGCACATCATGGGAACTCAACATGGTTCTGAAGAGGCTCATGGGGGCTCCCTTCCAGCCGATGAATCAGGCCTCTCTCAAGTTCCTCTTGTCGAAAACGGCTTTCCTTGTGGCCATCACCTCCGCAAGGAGGGTGGGTGAGATACAGGCCCTATCCTGCAACCAGCCATACCTGACATTCCACGAATCGAGGGTGGTGCTGCGGATGCACCCCTCTTTCATACCGAAGGTTCCATTGGAATTCCCCAATTAACCTTTTATGTTACCTGTTTTTTTTCCCAAAACCTTTGTCGCCGGCTGAGAGGGCTTTGCATTCGCTGGACGTTGCTCGTGCCCTGAAAGACATCACAGCTGTTCGTGAACTTTGGTCCTGTGAACCACAGGAAGGCTTTGTCCAAGGCTTCAACTCAAGGTGGCTCTCTGGCTGCATCACGCACCGTCATCGATTGGCGAACTGACCACTGCCTGGCTGTCTGAGAGCGCACTCCACCAGAGCAATCGCTGCGATGATGGCAATCCTAGCTGGTGTGCCTCTGCTGGACATCTGCAGGGCTGCTACTTTGAGGTCCACACACACCTTCACGAAGTGTGTCGGCAGGGATTCCAGGGAGGAGTCCAGAGTTGGCTAAGCAGTGCTACGCAACCTGTTCACTTGAGGTGAGTCAATGTTGTACTGCTGTGCATTCGTTATTCATGTGCATGTGCATGTGCATGTGAATCCATGCCAGACCCCACGCTGGAGAAGGAACAAGTTACCTGTAACTATTGTTCTCCAGCATGCTTCTGGCATGGATTCATATGCAAACCCACCCTGCAACACCTCTGCTCTTCTTGGTCATACTGCCACTTTACGTACTTACCAAATCTGAAGATGGCTGCCAGAGGAGGGGCATAGGGAGAGGACTGTCGTTGGATGTGAGCAGTATGACCCAGAGGACAGTGATTGGTTTGAAGGAGAAGTCAGTTTGTAAATGAAAGTGAAACTTTTTTCATTTACCAAGGATTCCCAGCCTGATGACCGGGAATATTCCTGAGCATGTGAATCCATGCCAGACCCATGCTGGAGAACAATAGTTACATGTAAGTAACTTGTTCCTTCTCTGACATCTAACAAAGAGTCACAGGAATGCATCCTGGTTTTCTGTGGCAAAGGAGATTGTAAACTTTGATAAAGACTTGCTGCTGTTACAAGGCTGCCTTTTCTTAATATTTAAAAAAATACAATGTTGGAAACGGACCTATAATTAGAAAAAAACAGAAGGGTCTTGATAAGGTGACCGACAACACAAATCCAGCAGGCGGAAGTGACGTGTTACTCGAGATGTTGTTCGAGTTCGGACCCGGCGAGGGAATCAACAACGCTTTTGCAGCAACCATCAATAGAACATGTATAGCTCGGGAGCACAGACGCACTACGCCTTCACATCAGGGACGACTATTTTCACCACGGTAGAACATGGATTCACGTATACCGGCAAACAGAGGATCACAAGTCTACAGTGAAGACGACTCTACTTATCCATCGAAGGCTTTAGTAATAAATGCCATCACAGTTTATGAAGAACACCAAAGGTAAGAGTATTTTAAAGAGTGTGAAGACCTGTTTTTGATAAATTGCTTTTTGTTCCCCTGAAGAAGTTCTTATATATTTGTAATTGTTGTTAAAGAATGAAACATGTCGGGTGTTTTAGGTTGTTGTACAGTTGCTAACATGTCTCAATGAAGTATTAAGTTTAATTGAACCACATAATTGTACACATGAGGATTAATTTATTAAGGATATCAAATGTCTTAAGAGGGCAACCTGCAGGATAGGGACTGTCTTTTGTACTCGATAGAAGTGTTCATCACTATATGGGGTTGTTGGTAGTTTTTAGATAGCAAGTAGGTGAGCACATTTGTTCATGAAAAAGGTTCTTAGAACTGTATTTATAAGGGATAATAAGTTAGAGTCTCAATTTATAGATCTAATTGCCCATTGTGGGATAAAAAGAAAAAGAAGAAAAAAATCTTGTTTTATGGCAGAAAAGTATTCTGCACTCAGTTTTAAATTGTATGAACTATGTGAAAAAGTGTTTTTGATATAATAAAGTATTACAATTAATTGTTATATTTCATGGTAAAAGTGTTTTAAGGGTTGCAATTGCCCACAGGGTGGTGTTTTTTTCATTCCAAAAGGGGTAACAACATAGAGGCAACAAGATTCTCTAATTTAGAAGCTGTCGCAAGCCTAACCTTTGGGACGAATCTCGGTTCCATTTAAATCCTCCCCAGAGTCTTTCCTTTGTTTTTTGGGTCTTGATAAGGTGTCTTGTGTATGGATGCAACTCAGACATTTTTAAGTCAAACAGGAACACACCCTTCCTTGAAGGAGCGGTTACTAATTTCTCCAATTATAGGGGCTATAACATGAACACATCCCCTTATTACCATTTGCGTGCATAGATTACCAGTGCTGTGTTGGTGAAAGGAGAAACAGTTGTCAGGAAAATGAGCCCCTCAGACTTCCCTTTAGGCTTGAGGGTATTGATTGCAAGAATGTTCATATCCTGGACTGCTATTGATGCATATTTTATGTCTACCAAATGAGAGGGTCTCAGTTCATTAAAGAACAGCTAGTCACCATAGTAGAATTAATTTGTACTTTAACAATTCTTCCAAATTTGTATTCTTTGCCTGCTTCAATATTTTGGATATGATATGGTATTTGATATATGATATGGCATTTATAACGCGCCTATACACAAGTGTTGGAGGCTGTATTATGCAGAACAGCTAGAAGGGGACTGCACCTTCTTTATTGGGGCCAGTTGACCTAGTTGTCTGAGATTTCTAAACACTGTCTACGTGGAATTATTGATATTATACGATGTAGGTCATTTATAACACGCCTGTATTGAAGGTTTATTATTAAAGATGATTCATGTTTTGGCTTCCATGATTGCCTAGTTAAAATTGCATAGTAATATTAAACATTCTCCTTGCTCTTGTCTGGAGACCTCTGCTTTCGTTTTACACTTCTAACTCTAACTCGAAGCTGACACAGATGTTTCACATTTTTTATTTGCACTATTCATTTTTTGGGAGGATTTGGTTGGTGCCACAGATTAAATAAATTAACTGTAGCATGATAGATTTTGGCAAAAATAATTCCTTTTTCACTGTTAAACATGGTTGGCGCATAGCGAAAGACCAGGGACACAGAGTGTGGATACCCATGATGATGATTACAAATATTGAGGCATTTAGGTTGATGCTGTTGTAATTCTCTGGAAGTTAGATAGAACTCTCAGCTTTGACCATGAACTGCACATCGTCAGTGTAAATGTGGAAGAAAATAGACAAGGCGAGAATGGCATCTGCCAGAGGTGCCACGTATGTATTTAATAGTCAATCAGAGAGCACTGATTCTTAAGGTAGTCCACATCAATTGTCAATCACAGTAGGCTAGGACCATCAATACTCATGGTGCTATTAAGCCTTTTTTAGCAGGGTATGTTAGTTAACCATGTCGACCACTGAAGATAGATCTAGCAGCACAAAGATTGCAGGATTTTTGTTGTCAAGGCCCATCAGGAGTTTTTCTTTCATGAACAGGATGAAGGATTCATCCCCCTTTGTCTGAATCCTGAGAGTTGTTTATGTAGAAAGTTGTTTCTTTCATGGATTTCTTGGTGTTGTTTAGTGTCCACTGGTTTCCTAGATTTTGCCAATAAAATGTGTGTTTGCAACAGGGTGGTGGCACTCAAACATTGTTCTAAGTTTAAATTAGCTATTGCCAAGGTAGCTAAAATCGTTGCTACTCCACATTAGTCATTTGCTTAAAAATGTAAAATATGGCATGGGATTTCTCTTTATTAAGGAAGGTGCAACCAATTACTGCCATTATAATGGAGGAAAGAGCCTATGTTCTCTACAGGGTTTTGGGACATAATCATATCAGCAAAGAGTTATGTTCATATATGGAGACATGTTTTTCATTCAATGATGTCTTATGCATTTCATTTTGCCATCTTTACTGAGCGTTTTGCACCGACAGCCTCCATGTTTTCTACTCTCCCATTTCACACGTGTGAGTTCTCGATTGTACCTATAGTTGCCCTTTTGTTGGGGGGTTCAGCATTTTTTGGCAAGCAGGGGTCAGAATATCTGGTGATCTGGTCCGATAAATGGCACAATAACTATCATTGAAAATCAAGAGATCCATTTGTATAGGGTTTATGTGTAACAGTATACGTTGGTTACTTATAACAACATTAATGTTTTTAAGATCATATGAATTTTCAGTTCCTCACATCTGCTCAGACACATTGGTGGTAATTTGTTTTGTTAAATATGAATGATGCACAGTGAACCAATCTAGGTTAAAAAAAACAACAGAAGGTTAAGTGGAACAATTGCCTATTTCTGTAGCACGTTTTTCACTTAGTGCAATAAATAAGAACTTTATTCAACAAATTAAGAAACCATGTCCTTAGGCTATTAAGGTAAGATGCATGTGTTTTAAGGGCAATACTCTGTATGTTTTCTCTCCAATATCTGACAGTAATAATACACTTGGTATATCGTTGCTGCCTAGCAGGGCAAAATACATATATAATTAGCACATTGGAATTTTTGGTGAAATACTTGTGTAAGGGTGTCACATTGGTGAATCATTGTTACTTTACCTTTCTTCGCTCACCTCCATACCCAACTTTCATGATCTATGTGTTTCCTGGCAGACGTACCCCAGGTAAAGATTAGCATTTTAGTTATCACAGATCTGTTGACTAAGCATGTAATTATACGTCCCTTATCCTTGGCTGATGAGATACCAGTAGTTTTACCACAGAATATGTAATCCTTACGTAGTCTCTTCACACCTCTTCTATCAGTCCATGGACAATAACCTGTGGTCTGCATTTTTTCCCAAAATGGAAATAACCCTCCACCTGTCCTATACGTATCATCCACAGATGGATCAACAGACAGAAAGGGTTGATTAAGAAATGGAGAAATATATTCACTGATTTAGCACTTCACAAGAAAACTGGTTAATAGATTTATGAGTTCACTTATTGTAAAGCAATGCATGTCTCCGTTGGTTGTTTCTTTCTTTACCGTGTGCATCATATAAATATGATTGTGATGCACTCGCAACCAGAAAATAAATTATGATTGAACAGCATTAAATATTAAAACAAAGTGGTTGCAAGATGGTAAATACATCATATCAAGCCAAAGAGAAAGAAACGTTGCTGAATGGAAGGGAACAATGCATCCTATTTACAACAATGGCAATCTAGTTTTGTTATTCACCAAGAATTATAAATGAACCGTTTAGTAAATGGAAACCAATGCTTTTTGCCTCCTTTTTGGTTGACTTTTTTCCATGCAGTTAAATAAAAAGAAGGCATACTGAATCACAATTGATATTCCTATGAAACAGATTGATAATTGGCTATGATTATTGTGTGCTATTTTCATGGATGGTAGCCACAGATTTGCCTTGTACATCATCATGTTTGATTATTTTTTTCACTGTTCATTTTTTCAAATCAACGGAAAGTCTACAAGAAACAGACCTGCAGTTTTCAGTTTTTGATAGCGAACGATCTAAACTTTGCAGTGAGCTGTTACAAATTTGGGAGGAAAACAGATCACATTTTCGTGGATGAGATCCAGATTGCAGAACTTTAATTACTTCTATGCATTATATGAATGGCAAGTCAATGGAAAATAGATCTCTCGGGCACGTGCAACGATCATAACTAGAGATTAAGACACTGTCGTACACAAGTAAGGATTGAATGGAAAGGACATATGTGGGTTTAAGGTTTGGCTTCAGACTGAGTGTAGCTAACACAACGTTTCTGAGTCATTGTGGTGAGAACATTTCAGGCTGGGCAGAGCTAGTAGGCATAGCTGTACCATAGAGATGCTTAGACGGTCAACAGGTCTTTGTAAAAACGAAGTAATACCATATTCTAAAGGGCCTTTAGAAGGAGCTTGATCTATTTGAGGGCCTGTGTGCCTAGTTTGGCACCCAAAGAAAGCAAACACTGTAAATATGATATAAGGTGGGCAGAAATGGCTGATTTCTATAACTACCTAGTGATGTGTTTTAGTGCCAAAGGAACATTGTCAACAAACTAGATGACAACACACTTATAACTGCCAATCGAGTAGAGTAATTAGACATGTGTCTCTGCACTTTGGTGGGAGAACCATTGCCTCAAGAAAGAAAGGTCATCACAGCAGCCACATATGGAGCAGACTGTTTGGGCTTTGAGAAGGTGGATGCTCTCATAAGAAACAAAAATACAATGTTGAGGTAGTTATTAGCCCTTCCCCATAGTACACCTAATGAGCTCTTGAGGTTGAAAATATGGTTAAAAGGCATAGCCTTTGATATGAAGCTGAATCGTTATTGTATCAGTTGCATATATGGAGCAATCCAATATTGCTATCCGACAGGAGATCAATAGATCAATAGAAGACATGCTTTCTCAAACAGTTATGAAATGACATGGAATTTGCCCTTGCCTTCATGAGAAGCTTTAATCTCCACTTATAAATATTGTTCCCTCTAGTGAACTGCTGAAAAGACAGTCCACTCTTTTATTAAGTTGAAAGGGAAAAAACCATATGTTATGAATGCTAGCTGGACCATGTAGAGTCTTTCCAGCTGAAGGTTCTTCGTTTGAAATTGTGCTTGCACCTCTTTCCAATTGCTAGCTTGACCTCTAAGCAGGCAAAATAAAGTGGAGATTTCTGTAAGCTCTGTGAGGATTCGATGGAAGATATTCATAATGTTCTATTTGGCATCTTATCAAAGGATAAGCCATTATTAGCATATTCTCTATTCAGGAGATATTGAATACGTACAATATGTGTATTTTTGTTATGAAAGCAATAATCCTTCGATCTTATTTGGTGTTTCTAAAATGTTGGCAAAAGCCTTGAGCGTGCATACAGACTATACCTTAGGCCTCAATATGTGTGTTTTGCTTTGCATTTGTTATCATTATACATGACATTTTAGATGAGTGAGGGCATGCTAGAAAGCTTGCAGTTTTTTTTAATTCATCTTACATTTTTTAGAATCGTTTTAGACTAAATGTACATAATTATTTGTATATTTATATTACCATGTTATTATTTTATTTCGAAATTATTATGTTTTACATGTGTGCATTGTTGTGTGAGTTGCCTCAAATAAACTTGTTTTGACTGACTTACTATTCAAATGCAGTCGTCATAGTAGAGTCAGTTTGTACTTTGCCAATTCTTCCAAATGCGTATTCTTTGCCTGCTTCAATATTTTGGAGGCTGGATTATGCCTTTGTATCCACCTTTATGTGCATACTTTCCATGTGCGTGGATAAACACTAGAGAATATGGGCCCGCAATCTCCCCCTCTCCAGTTGTGTTTGACTACAACCTCCTGATCCCTTACCATTAGCTATAATTGCTAGGGCTGATGGGAGTTGTAGCTCAAAACATCTGGAGAGCCAACGCTTCAACAACCCCTGTTCAAGAGTACAGGAATCACTCAGATTGGGGTGTGGTAAGGCAGGGAAAATGCACATAAAAGCCTATGACCCTATGTGAAGTTCTTCTGTCAGGATATGTGGACCCACATATTGACTAGTGGGTGGAAAGAAGAAGTCCAGCAGTTTGATTCAATGGTTTACCTGCATTTTTTAATACATGGCTTTGAAATGGTTTCAGTTAACTGACATTACGTCCATGTTTTTTAATCGTTTTCAGCAAATTTTCATTTAATTGGTCTACATTCCTGGATATAACCTCACCTGTCTATTTGCTTAAACATCTTTATAGAACTGCTGTAAGTATATTTTTACATGTTACTGTGCCACAGATTGCTAAACAATGTGTTGATTTGTTAGACTTTAAACTTCTACAGGTCGATAGAAGAGTAGGCTGCAGAAACTATATTCAACTACTATATTGCGAATATGGTCAGTTGAATATTGTTAGAGTGAACTAGTTTTAACACTTATGTGTTATCTGAAAAAGAGAATAAATACACAAACGCTAAACAGAAGCATGCGCACATTGTTGGGATGCTTCCATTTATGAGAATAAAGAGGAGTCATATTGTGTAAATGTTTGTTGTTTTCGTGATAGGAACTGGAACTGTGTAAGGAAGTTTGATTACAGCTAATGTTAATCATTTACA
The DNA here is from genome assembly GCF_040938575.1 of Ambystoma mexicanum. Taxonomy (NCBI): domain Eukaryota; kingdom Metazoa; phylum Chordata; class Amphibia; order Caudata; family Ambystomatidae; genus Ambystoma; species Ambystoma mexicanum. The sequence continues at coordinate 372,721,908 of NC_090923.1, forward strand.
CAAGGTTAAGAAAAATTGGTACTTAGATATGCTATGGGTCAGCGCACAATAATATTGCAGTCGAATAGTAGATGGTTAGGTGCCCAAGAGCAGTTTTTTCTCGTAAGCACATAGATCCAAATCACGCCAGATTCTTTGATTGTGTAGTACACTATTATCTTCTGCACATCCTTCCTGGTCCCAGGTGTGCATTTGTAGGCTCTGGCAAGCAGAGTATGTTATGTTGTGGCATGTTATTTGGTTTAAAACGGTGCACTCCCATCATCTGCATGGACTCCAGGCATTAAAAGCGAATAGAGTGGAATAGGTTAGTGGGGAGAGAAGACAAATGCAAGATAGTTTTGCGGTTGTGTTGATGCATGCAGACCACTTGCACACTTATATCAGTGTTCATGTCTGTTTCTAAGTGGCATGTGATCAGATCGCAGATGCATTGTGTCCATAAGTGGGCCTTCCATGCCAGTTCTTCTACGAGGTACTGTCTGGGATTGTGATATCTACGTTGATTGAATAGATGTAGCTTTCTGTTGTTTATGTCTGTTGAAAGGGTTATCTAGCCACTTCAACTGATTCACGTGTGGTGAATTATTCATCTACTATAAAAACATATTATTCAATTACTGTGTGTGACTAGCTTAATTGAGGTGCATACAGTAAGCATGTTAGAGCCTGGAGGTTAGTGAAGGGTCTGGTGGGCAATTCAGAGAATCGAGCCACTGTGTCCTTAGTGAAATCCTGCTATGGGTGCACCCTAGGCAATGTTTAGATAGTGTTGCCCTTTGGGTAAAGCAATGTGAGATTATGACCTGTGTCACTTTCGAGTCGACTGGTGCCTCTGGCAGTGAACAATGGGCATCAGCGTGTCCCTTATGAGAGAGTGGAAACTTGACGAGGACTGTAAGCGACAGGGAGCATGCAGCAATGGGTACCAAGCAGACAATGGGTGACAAAAATTCCTGAGTGAAGATCAGGGTAGATATTCCAAAGAGGAGAGAGTCCTGCTGGGGCCCCTAGAGAACAACTCAGTATGTTTGAGGTCAAGGATCAGTATCTGTAAGCCCATCATGTGAACTATATTAGGCATTAAAGAAAATAAAAACACAGTAGGGCACTATTTGCAATCAGCACCAGTTAGCCAAAATGCAATGGGGCACCATGGAGCAAAATTGCAGTAGGATACTCACAAGTAAGAATACAGTGGGGGGATATGGGAGACAATCCCAGTGTGCAGAATCACAGTGGGGCACTTGGGTGTCATACAATACAAGGCAGAAAGTGGAACTTTAAGCATATTAGTGGCGGGAACAAACAATCAAACCCCACACAACCCCACATAGTTTCACATAACATGGCCTAGCAAGCTATGATAAGGGAATAACCAGGGACAGCAAAGCTTTAGAAGTCATAGCAATTCATAACAAGGGCTGATGTGGTAAGGCAGCCTGGTATCTTCCCCACATTCCTACCACTGGCCTCGTTAGAAAGCTGTTGTTTCACTTTTTCACTTTGTCACTATCAATCTCTGCCTCTAAGATATATGCACTGTGTACTGTATACAACAATGATGTGGGAATTGACATGAGAGGAAAGGGGCAGTCTGGTTTCTCGACTCACTGCCATAAGCAGAGTGGTAAGGACTTTGGGAGGCACATACTTTAGTCTTAGAGAATGAGCTGCCTGAGATATGGAAATAGTACGCTCTCACTTCACCTTTCTTAGAATTTTTATTGGCATGTTGAGTGACATCTCGCAACTCACACTCACTAGCTCAGGTGCTGTTCTCAGTGTGCCCTTCTGGGATTTTTGCCCACCAGGCAACATCCATTGGCAATTGAGTGGCATTTATCAAGCATTTTTTCAGTGACTGGGCAATAGGCCAGGATACCTGGTTGCCTCTCCTAGAACCAAGCCTCCAGATAAGTGTCGCAACAAGCTTTTATATGCATTCAAATACAACAGCTTATTTATTTTCCTACATATCATTTACCACTAGTGTAGAGCAGAGGGTAGTGCAAAGGTCAGGTTACTTGACAGAAACCATCTGAAACTGACATTATTTCCTCTGTCGCCTTTCAGAAAGAAACCACGTACAGAGATATAAGGAAATATTTATTTCTGAGCAGCTCAAATACAATCTTAGATGTGTGCGAGAGAGATACAATAATTAATGATTCCCTAAGCAAAGAAATGGCTATTTTAGTTTCCAACTTTATTAACTAGAGTCCTGTTGTGATGTGAACACAAAGAGACACACACAACTGAGTCATCATAAAAAAGAGTCACTGCTTTAATATGCCATTCATTCGGGCATGGTGCCAGTGCATTCCAGCTGGTTTGTCTCAGACCAGATAGCCATCATAGTCAAGGTATTTGTTCACATTCTTAAGTACTGTTACCGTATGATAAGTGCAGTTTCACATGACAATGCAGGCCAGCTAAAATGGTTTTATTCAATGTACTGCCTCACTTGCCAAGGTACTGGGACCATAATATAAGTGCAGCAACTTATGCCAAAGTAATGTTTACCCGTTATAGCCTCACATGTCAGGTACAGTTTTATATGCCCAGGTGTCTCCACTATATGCAAAGTGCAGCCTTAATAGCCAGATAGTCAG